>NC_056508.1:44505306-44522109 GCF_014905685.2 Nematolebias whitei | reverse complement strand
TATATACATTCATATTAACATCTTGTAGTATATACATTCATATTAACGTCTTGTAGTATATACATTCATATTAACATCTTGTAGTATATACATTCATATTAACATCTTGTAGTAAATACATTCATATTAACATCTTGTAGTAAATACATTCATATTAACATAAGTCTCACAAGTAAAAAAAACATACCGGTAATAATACCAGTACATGAAATGATGAAAAGTATTTTAGTTTCAGTTGCTACCTTGCTAGTTTCCTAAGTTTTGAACACGTCTTAAAAAGTAATGTCTAGTTAATATCTGAGTTTTCAGTATTAAAATTTAAAAAAATCAGAGCAGCAAATAAAAATCTACCTGCTGACTTCGAAATGTTTTGGTTTCCTGTTGCTTATTTCTTGTCCACGAAAAGTAATTAATGAAAAAAATTAGAAAAGTAAGTAGTGTTCAATATAAACATTGTTCCTCTTCCACCTTTTCATAATAATAATAATAATCCTAGATCCTCCTAGATCTAGTTATCACATCTGCTCTAATGGTCCCTGATGGTTTTTATTTGATTTTAGTCTTAGTCACTGCAAATACAGAAGACAAGTTAACCCTGTGCATTAAATATTTCCTTCATATAATTAAATATAAAGAAACATGCTGGGTAAAACCACAATTCATTTGTATACTACAAAATGACTTCAGCGACGTTCAGTTTAGTAAAAGTGGATTATTGATCAAGTTGTATTTCTGTGTGTACTTGATGGTGTGTGGAATTATACCATACCATTTTATTTATAAAGCACTTAAAACAGCGACAAGGCCGACTAAAGTGCTGTACAGACAGAACAACAGGTAACACACAAAGCAAAATACAAAATGAAGTAAATCAAAATATAGACATAAAAATGATGCAGATAATGACGACTAACCAGTGTGGAGCGTATAGGATCAAAACACAGATCATCATTATGATGATATTATGATGTGGTGATCAAAGTATTTTAATATGTAAATAATATCAGCAGACATCTTGTTATCAGTTCTCAGGCTTGTAGTTAATCTCCTTCATCTTATCTATTAATAATTCCTGTCACATCACACTGGCTATGTACAGATGTTGCTTCTTATTGCCGTACTTTGTACTGCGGGTGTGTACAGATGTACACTGGGGGATGTAAGAGGACTTCACAACTTTGTTATTAGGAATAGTTGTAGTTTATTTGATACAATTAGTTCAATAAGTTTCTCAGTCACCTTTTTTTATTTTTTAAGCGCGTTTTCACTTGTTGGACTTGTTACTAGGTTATACAGTATAGTGGAGAGGATATTTTATGATAAAAGACCCGTATGATGCAGTAAAGACAAGCTCATGGTGCTCAGTGCATAAAGAAATAAGAGTAAAACAATTTTCATATACGATTTCAGATTAAATTCAGCTTAAAGGTCTGCTGTCAGTGTGCTACGTTCATTAAATGCTGACTTGTTGTTTTATTAATCCCAAGTATTAATAAAATGCTCTTCAAATGGCTGGAAAATGCATAGTTTTGAGAAGATTTTTTTAAAATCATTTTGGGGGGGGGGGGGTGGCTATGCCCCTCGACCCCACTAGGTCTACTTCACTCCATAGCAGCTTACCAGTACATATCGGTGTCCCTCTTAGCCATCAGCAAATGTCGGCTATTCTGTTTCAAATTCAATATAATGTTCCCAGATTTAGTTGGACAACCTGGTTTCTAAAGATAATATAAAAGACAAAACCATTTCATTTTGTATGTGAATGTACGTGGTAAACGACAAGTCTTGGTACCGGTCCATACACAGGACTAGTTTTCAGCTCAGGCTGCTGCAGAACATCAGCTGGTGTTATAATGGACAAACTGTGTTTTCTGTTCTGCAACAGAAATCGTTTCTTGACTTTTTTCCTCTGTACTCTTGTCAGTGTCGCGTTTTCCTACTTGTTTCCCTCTTGCTTGGGCACCAGAGGGCTTTGCTTGTTTACACATTATCTGCACATTCATTCAACCTTTATTTCTACAGGTTAGTCCCATTGAGCCTCGAGGACTCATTTACAAGAGAGACCTGGTTTTAACAAAGAATGATGACGACAATGAACAACAGTAGGCAATCACAAAAGACATTAGCGTTTGCTTGCAGGCCGACTCTGAGATGTAAAATGAACTAGAAGCAGTTTTTGAAAAATCTATAAGACGTCAGCGACAATGCAATGAGATGTATGGTACGCTCAGCGATAGCAAAAACAAGAAGGATTTTATAAAAATAGTTTTTGACAGTTAATGTAGACGGTGCGGGACACGAGTAGGCGACAAAATCGCTGCCTGTTGTTGAGAAGGCAGCAAGCTAGCTATAGCCAAATGTCAGACATCTGTTGGTAGTCTGTGACATCTGTCTGCACTTGACATTAGATTGTCTCTCTTTGTATCAACACACGTTTAAAAAACATCCAGAACTAACCATATTAACAGAACATTGTCTCAACCTATTAACATCTGACTTTTGAACCTCTGTTCAATTTAAAACTACAAGGACAGAATATTAGTCAGCTCAGTTGTTCGTTCCTTCAGGCACAGATGATGCCTCCGTTGATTTTAAACACCATCATGGCAGCATGCACGCTTCTCTTGTACACGCCAAACAACTGACGAACTTTTTGATCAAATGTTTGCAAATCTAAAGAAGATACCAAGGTGATTTATGTTAGCTTCTTCATCATAAATGTCGTTCTAATGCTTTACTTAACTGTGAGGTTGTACGTTGGTGTGGCTCTGCAGGTAATACGACCTCCACCAGCTGGGAGGGATTGGGTGTTGCTTCTGACCTTTTGAGGGCGATTGAGTCAGAGAGAGACTGAAAATGTGGGAAAGTTGCAACTCCTTGGCTGTTATTAGGGATTGCAGACATGTTGGCCAATATGAAAAATTGTACGGTTTTTTTTACAGTTTTTGAGCTCTTGATTTTTTTTATGTCCCACTATCATGTTTTCTGAAAGTAAGTTGATTATTTGTTTGTTCTGTCCTTTAATATAAATATGATCTGCCTGTGTGGTGTAATCAACTTAGAATTTTCTATCTTTGCTAAGTTCTGATTGCTTTATAACATCCAAGAGCGTTCTGGATTGACCCACGTTAACTTAGTGCACGTGTGCTTTATGTGAATTTGTAAGTTGGTGTGTTTCAATGTGATTAGACTGTTGAAATGCAGAATTACACAAAGACTATTAACGGTAGTTAATGGCTTCACTTTACTGGCAGCACGATGGATCAGTGGTTAACACTGTTGCCTCACAGCAAGAAGGTCCTGGGTTCAATCCCCAGATGGATCTGGGGTCTTTCTGGGTGGAGTTTGCCCCCTTCTTCTTGTGCTTGCGTGGGTTTTCTCTGGGTACTCCAGTTTCCCCCCACAGACCAAAACCATGCATGTTAGTCTGCCTTCAGGCCCAGACCTCCTTTGCAAGAGATCTGTGATCTCAGTGGGATTTGCCTGGTTAAATAAAGGTCAATGATAATAACTTTTTTGGTTCATCAGGAAACCTTTTTGTGCTTTGTATATTTTTTCAGTTCTTCTGGGACATTTGTGTTTGTCCTTATCAAATGTCAGCATCACAGTTGTGAGGATCAGTGTTGCCAGATCTCATGAGAGAAACAAGCCACCGAGCTACAAAAACGAGGCCAGCAGAAGCAACCGACCCACCATGACTCTGGCCTCACAATTACCAATAAAAACCAACCAATGAAGGCAACAAGTACAATCCAATCAGAGGCAGTTGACAGATACTGCAGCTGGATTTTTGTTTAGAGAGTCAGATATTCTTTCGAAACTATGTACACAGGGTCCCAGTTACATCCAACAATAAAAATGTAAAATAAAAATGATAACGTCTAAGATACGAACTAAGAAAAACATTGACTAAAAATACACTTAAGCACTAATAGCATAAAAACGTTACGTCGAACAGCAGCACGAACATGAGTCTGTGCGAGCAGTTAGTGAACAGAAACACGACGGGTCCATGTAAGGAACTACACTCCAACAGAAGCCTCAAAGACGCAGCCCGTCACTAAACCTTTTCAAATGAATTTACAGAAAAACAAGCCCAAAGTCACTTTTAATAAGTGGACGTGGCAACTGTGCTCATGAGTAAGGAACATGATGACATGAAGAAAAAAAACGAACATTTTCAAGTTTTCTGCTTTCCTTTGATGTTGATGCTACTTCTGTTTGTGGGGTTATTTTTCCTAGATGTGTTTGTGGACTGGAAGCAGAACGTTAATGAGGTGACGGTCAGACTTCGCTGTGGGGAGGGAGTCCAGAGGATAGAAGACATCAACACCACGTTCACTGATACGCACTGCAACGTGTCCTTCCCAGGTCAGCACTCATAAATTCTGAACATTAATTACCAACGTGGAAATTTAGATGCAATCAACGGTTGGAGTAATATCAGAAGAAAACAATACACTGTGTTTTTACTTCAAGTGCAGACGTTTGTATTTATTTAAATCCAGTTTTACAATTCATCCAAAATAACACACACGTGATTATTAATTATTTTTTTTAATTCTCCCAGATGGACGGCAGTGGAGCTGCCAGTTACAAGAGGAAATTGAGGCCTCGTGTAGCAAAGTGCAGTACAAGGAAAAAGGAGGATTCCTGCATCTTGTCTTGCACAAGAAAATCCCCTTTCATATTTGGCGTTCTCTGAAGGTAATCCTCATCAAATTACACGATTTTGCTTTTTCATTCCAGCTGAATTCATCTGGGCTCAGAATTTTATTCAACTCATAACTTCTTTATGACCTCATCATGTCGTAGTCATGTGCATGAATGGGACTTTGACACCAAACAGGATTTTTACACTTAAAGTGGATCTTCATGTAGGAGGCTGTAATATTGACATTTACTTAATTAAAACAAAACGTTTCATATTTTTAGTCACTTTTATCTCTTCTTGTTGACGATGGCGAGGACTATAGGAGACGAAATAGTCATTGTTTTTTTATTGTTGTTGTTTTCAGTCGAATAAGAAAGAGAAGGTGGTGGTACCAACAGAGGCCAGAAACAACGGGGAGTCACCAGAGAAACCCAAACTGTCGTCAGACCGGCCGCAGCCCCAGCCGCCTCCTTCGCCCACACACAGTGAAGCAAGACGCAGCAAAGCTGAGCGGGGCGTCAAGCGCTGCCTGAAAAACAAAGTGTGCGACAAGGCTTCAACAGACTCTGTACGAGCAAAGAGTGGCGCTGGAGATTCGCCGAACATTATCAGCGCACCTAAGACAACCACAAAAACTGGTCAGGAGCCCAGTGCCAAGAGAACTATTGCACAGCTGCCCGAGACCGCTAAAGAGGACGAAGGAGGCCCGCCGTCTGAGAAGTCTGCAGCAAATGAGAAAGCCCCTCTCGCCCACCCGACTGCTGACCGAAGCCCGCCGGCACACGGGAGTGGAGACAACAGGGCAGAGACCCAAGGCGCTGATCAGGAACCTGAACTGAACCCGGCTGTTGGCAGCATTGCTCTGGTGAGATCAGCTGTACGTTTGGCCGCCATATTGAAAACCTCAGCTTCATTTAACTAACTCTAACCCGCCGTCCAGAGGACCCGACTTAGATTTTCTTACCTGGATTATTGAGCATGCTTCAGGATACTCGGCTTCATTTGTTTATTAAGGAATACAAACTTTATGTTGATGAAAATTACGTTATCCTGGCTTTAAATACTGATGTTTTCTATGCTCAGCATATTTATGTCTGTTTTCTGTTAAGTTGTGTAAGTTTGTTTTATGTGACTTCAGATCTTCACGGCTTCATGAGGAGCATGACGGCAGTTTCACTCAGATGTTGGTCATTGTTACGTAGTAATGCTGTGCATTAGCTACAGAAAAACCTTTAGGAACATAAACGAGGTTAAACACAAACAGATGAACTTTCTGAGCTTGTGAAACTTTGTGTTAACATTAAAACGTTTTTAAGCTCTTCATAATGGTGACCTGCTGTATCGGCCAGAAAACAGCAATCGGTGCAGCCCTAATTTACACATATTAAATTTTAAATAGTTTTATTGCTTGTTCCAAGAGATACATTGGCTTCACCTAAAGGTGGTTAAAACTAGGGGTGCAATCGGTGCAGCCCTAGTTAAAACGGTGTTATTAGACTTTTGTCATTGTTTAAATAATTCATAGTTTTGGTGCAAAACTTTGCTGTGCTTATGTTTTGAGAACCAATGGTCTACATCACAATGGTAAATTAAATCGGTACTGGATTTAGATATTGCGCATAATTAGACATTAAAATAATTGCACGAACACGAATTGTTTTAAACAAGAAGTTAAAAGACAAAAACAAAATTCCCTTCGCTGATACAACTTTACAACATTACAACCTGTAACGCCATCTGTCGTGTGTGGGCTCTTTGTTTATGAAACACAAATTGGAAGACATTCTTAATTTTAAATATTTTATATACAGAATGTCTCTGTTTAAATTAGCTCGGGTGTTTTGATCGTATTTAATTAGATTGAGTCTTTTCTTTCTGGAACAACAAGACCTGGAAGAAATCCTTCAAACGTGGGATAACCAGTATTGAACTCATAGTTTTGGTTGAAGTTTTATTTAAAGTTAACAGCACTTTTTCTTGAGTTGTTTTTTTTTTTCCGTTGACTTCGAACGTGTTCGGAGTAAAGATTCGTTTCGGGTAATTCGTTTCTTTTTGTTTCCAATTCAGGGGGCAGAGGCAAGAAACGAGTCATCGGACTCGCCTGAAACAACAGCACATGTCATGGAGTCACCTGCCCTCACCGCTCGCTGCCTCCAACCCACTGGGTTCAGTGAGAAAATGGACTGTACTGCTCCTGAGAAAACAAAAGACAGAACAGAGTCCGAGCCTGCTGAGCACGAACTGGAAGAGAACACTTTAATCTCTCAACTGCTCGAAGACGCAACAGAGACGCTATCAGTGCCAGCTGCCTGTGTGGCTGCCAGGCAAAGCCAGACTCCAGGTCCAACTCAGAGGCAGGGTAGCCGTGATGGGGAGGAGAAGCGGGACCAGTCAAAAGAAGAGCCAGCCCTAGAGACAAAGCAGCTACAAGGTTAGTGAGAAGTTCGTACGGAGGTAGTTTACCGTATGCTAGCACCAGAACTACTTTTAATTGTGCATGGACTGGCGTTGGACAAATATTTTCATGATCTTTATATTTGGCATCTTGTTTTTCTTGTGCATGTCCTGCATTCATCTTAATTTCTATATTTTAATTAATAGAATACCAGAGACGTATTTAAACATGAAGGTTTGATAAATCTTTTTCCTCGCTGCAGCCCCAGAGCCAATGGTTAACCTGCAGTTCGTGAAGAACGACTCGTACGAGAAGGGCACGGATCTGATGGTGGTTAATGTTTACCTGAAGGGAATCTGCAGGGACACAGCCAGGGTCATCTTCAGGGAGCAAGACTTCACCCTCATCTTCCAGACAAGGTAGCAAACGTAAAGCACGCCGCTAACGAAATGTTCTTTTAACATCTTACAACAAGTAGCAGTAATTGATCATTTGGTTTGTCCTTAACAGTGACGCAAACTTTCTTCGGCTTCATTCGGACTGTGGACCAAATACGGTCTTTAAGTGGCAAGTCAAACTCAGGTATCTACTATAGTTTATTCTTTTTTATTATTTTATTAAATGCAATATGGAAAGAATAGTTTTTAAATGAGTAGGGAAACTTGAGTTTGTACCGCTTTATGCACAGTTACGTGGGCTAACTTGTTCAGATAGGCTTGCTGTAGTTCATGGTATCACCAGCTTGTACCAGCTATTATAATAATAAATTAAAATAGCCTTTCATGAAACCCAAAGACACTTTGCATAGGGAATCATTCTATTAAAAAATAAAACGCCAACTAAAAAATTGATTAAATGGCAAGAAATTATGTAACAAGACCAACAGATTCAGTAAAATTGTATTTTATGGCAAATAAGTGAACATTTCCATAGATGAAGCTTTGTGGATGTCAGCACTGAGAGCGTGGGGGTATGCAACTCTGAAGGCCCTGTATTATTTAAAACTAATAAATTGTGAAAAATCAAGTTTGCCAGAGCATTACTCAAGACTAAACAAATAATATAAACTAGCACAGGTCAGTTTAAGAGCTAAAACTAGAACAATATCATCAATTTTACCATTTGCCATTATATTATTTTTCTTATTTGACACTGGCTTGAATTATGAGACCTTGATGCAGTTGTAATTCTGTCTTATTTGAAATGTCACAGATGTCTTTAATAAATATTGTTATAATCTTAACGGGATGGAGATCTTTGTGAAACCTAAGTTTCAACCTAGTTTTGAAGGAACGGTCTAATTCAATCCAAGGAATTAGATTATGGAATAATTTGGAGAGCAATGTTAAAAATGCCAGATCAATGAGTATGTTTAAGAGAATGATCAAAGTTGGTTTGTTAAAAAAAATGTGAAATAGCTTAATGTGTATTTGTACGAATTGTTGCTCGAGCAGGATTAATTTATTTTGTTTTTGTTATTTCAAGATTATTATTGTTTGAATTAATTTTTTGGAAAAGGGCAGATGTTATAAGACTTTTTTTTTTCTGCTGCCTTTCATTTTATTTGTGATTGTATTTCTTGTTGTATATAGAATTGTTTTGTTTTAAAAGGAAAAAAAAAAAAGAATTAACTATATAAATAAAAATCAATAAAAATCCCCAAACATGTAAGAACGTTGCAGCACAGATCTCAGATGAGTTTCAAGCAGCTGCTGCACTGCTCTGCATTTTGTCCTCTCATCTGACCTGAATATATTTTGGCCTTCTGTGTGTCAGAAACCTGATCCAGCCTGAGCAATGCAGCTACTCCTTCACCCCGTCCCGTCTGGACATCTCCCTGAAGAAGAGACACAGCCAGCGCTGGGGGGCTCTGGAGGCCCCAGCCACACAAGGTCTGCTGCCAGGCTTCTATTTGTGTCGTCTACCTCTTCCCTTTTTCTCCCACCGACAGCCACTAGTTTTTATATTTGCATGAGTCATGGATTCAAGGGGGAAAGATGGACCAAAACACTTGGATCTGAAGTCTCTTCGTGTTTACAGTTAATGAGTCAGAACTCAAACTGTCACTTTGCAGGACTGTAATAAAGGCAAATTACTGTATTGATGAACTTTTAAGATAAAAACTTTCGTAGTATGTCTAGTCTCACTTTGTGGACTTTTACTTTCTAACCACAAGCTTCATTGTCCTGTTTAAGGTGCAGTGGGTGGTGCGAAGGTGGCTGTGCCCTCCAGTCCAGCCTGCATGGATAAGAGCCAGCCAGGCAGCAGCCAGCACAGCCTCCCAGCCAAAGAGGAGCCCCCCAGGGTTGGGGAGGACACACCCAAAACCCCCAAAGCCTCGTCCAGAGGTGTGGAGGACAGCGGTCTGGATCCTGTGGCTCCTCGAACAGTCTCCGAGCATGTTTCCATCACTAAGCCAGAACCCACTCTGACTACGGTAAAAACAAACAACAATAAAAAACACAAACGAGTTTAAAGGTTTATGAGTTATTGTCTCAACTACCGGAGCCAGCAGCCTGCACACTGTCAAACTGCTCAGACTTTAAAACAACTAAATCCTTACAATTTCTACATTTTACCATTTAACTGTTAATTATAAAAGTAAGTATTATTACTATTAAAAAGTTGATTTTTAAACGTGTTTTTAAGAGTACATATGTTTCTGACATTAGCCTAAGCCCACCTGCATGGTGCAGCCTATGACCCACGCGCCTCCTGTCACTGAACGCCACGAGGAAGAAGAGGAGAAGAAGGTGTGCCTGCCTGGTTTTACAGGACTGGTCAACCTTGGCAACACCTGCTTCATGAACAGCGTCATCCAGTCCCTGTCCAACACCAGAGAGCTCAGGGATTACTTTCATGGTAAACTACTTCAATTGCTCTTTTAACAAAGACACATCTGTTCGATTAGCATTCTAATAATAAAGTTCTTAATGTTGTAATGATCTCCAAACAAAACGATAACTTGTGTTATCACTAAGAAATACAGCAGGGCGTGTTTCATTACGACTTGGGTACAAGCACAAAGCAGAGCCCCAGGGGCAGGTTTAATTAGGCCTCAGTAACTTTCACAGGGTTTATCTTTATAAGCTAGAAATACTGCAGTTTCAGCACTTTACACTTTAAGAACAGCAAAGTTACCAACTTCAAAATGTAGGTCACCTTCTTTTTAGAGGAAATAACTGGAAAAGCATGTCATCAAACGAGAATACAAGCTTAGTCATGGTGATATTTTCATGTAACTAGTACGGTAATCGTTTCATTAATATGTCTGTAGCTTTAAAAAGGGTTTTTTGTTGGTCGCACTGCTGTGTTATTTAGTATAAAATAATTTTGGTTGCAGGCATTTCCAAGAGTTCGTCAGTTTGCATCAGTAATCCCAATCTTGTCTGAGCTTTTGTGTTTTGCTTTTGTACAGACCGGGCATTTGAGGCAGAAATCAACTGCAGTAATCCTCTGGGAACAGGAGGGAGGTTAGCCATCGGCTTCGCTGTGCTCCTCAGGGCTCTTTGGAAAGGGACGCACCACGCCTTCCAACCATCAAAGCTCAAAGTATGCGCGCCACATTTTCTATACACGAGAAATTAAACCAAACGATCTCGGTTGTTTAAAGAAGTTGTAGCTGACTCGTCACGTTTTCTGCACTTTCATCAACACAGGCAATCGTGGCCAGCAAAGCCAGTCAGTTCACAGGTTACGCCCAGCACGACGCGCAGGAGTTCATGGCATTCCTGTTGGACGGACTCCACGAGGACTTGAACCGCATCCAGACTAAACCATACACAGAGACGGTTGATTCGGATGGACGGCTTGATGAAGTGAGTTCCCCACTCATGCATGATGTAGAAATTTAAAGTGCCGTAATGTTCGCACTATTGAGCGCACCTGAATATAAGTCGCACCTTTTAAAGGAAAAAAGTGTTGTACATATATAGATCGCACTTGTCTATAAGGGTGAATTCACACCAGCCCTGTTTAGTCCGTTTTAATCAAACTCTAGCCGGTTTGCCTAGAAAGTCTGGTTCGTTTGGGGAGATGTGAATGCACAATCGAACTCTGGTCTGCCTAAATACAGAGGTCTCGGTTTGGTCGAAGTGAACTCTAGCCCGGTTCGAATGCAGTGTGAATGCAAGCGGACCGGAGACCGCTCCAAAAGCAGGAAATGGACAGCGCAGGGCAAACAAACGTGCGTTTCTCTTACCTCGTATGGAGCCGTCAGCCGCCTTGTGTGAAAAACAACATTCTCCGTGGTCTTCTGCCTCATCTTCCGCTCAGGCTGAGTCCGTTGTTGAAAAATGACAAAACAGAAATCTTTAAACCGCTAAAATTTGATGCCACTCCATTTTTGTTTTTATTTCCAGAAGAAGTGTCTTCTTCAGAAGTTTTTGTGTCGTTTCCTTCTGTAGTTCTTGGTGCAGCGCCCCCACAGGCGAGGGGGGGGGACAGGTTGGCTCAGTTGGCTCACTGCAGTGTTACTGTGAACTGCACCAGCTGAAAATGTAAATAATGTTCTGAATTTTGGTCCCCAATCGAACCGAGTCTACCGGACTGTCAGGTGTGAAAACACCCTAAGCCACAGGTGTCCACGTTGTAACATGAGATACTGACACGGAAATATTTGCTTAACTTTTAATTAAATACGTACTGGTAACATACACGAGTACGTACAGTAAATGCTTTTTCCCAAAACAGTGCCGGTAACAAGGCTGGTTAAAAAAAATAAAAATACAGTAGCCTACGAGGACGCCACTGATCGCTAGCTTCATCTTCCTCCTGCGCACTAAAACCACTAAAGTCTTCTTCAGTGTCAGAATTGAACGGTCTCAGAACTGCTTCGTCACACACGTCCTGCCTCTCTTTCCTCGTTGCGCTCAGCGGCACTTGCGTCTCGAGACAAATTTGCCCATGAGCTTGTGCTGTCCTCTTCATCACGCAGCAGTCCAGCCTTTCGAAACCCGTTGGTGATGGTGGCTTTTTGACGCTGCTCCACGCTGTCAGGATCCACTGGCAGACTTGTGCAAAAGTTGCTCTTCGCATGCAGCCAGTTTTGGTAAATGATGTCCCGCTGCCAGTCATCCAAGCCTCCCGCGCAGTTCGAAGTGCCACTTTAAATACACACTGATGCCGAGTGGCTGCAAATTCTTCGCCGTGTAATTCGAACAGTTTCATCGGTCTACCGTGACCTGTTCGCTAATTTCACTGGTGTGATGTGACGAGGCTAAATGTTTTGGCATAATGAAGCTTGTTAACCCGTAATAATCCATAAATTAGCTGCATCATTGTTTAAGCTGCAGTGCATGTAGGGAAAACTAGAGGCTTGTAGTCCAGAAATTATGGTAGCTGCTGATTTTTTTTTTTTTTAATGAATAAAAGTAACTTGGGAGTTCTTGCCTGTTTTATCCAACAAAAGCCTGGTCTGATGATTTGTTTCGTGTGTGGCTGCAGGTGGTGGCAGAGGAGGCGTGGCAGAGGCACAAAATGAGAAATGACTCCTTCATAGTGGATCTTTTCCAAGGACAATTCAAATCCAAGCTCGTGTGCCCCACCTGCTCTAAGGTAACATAACTACTCAATACTTAGTGCTGTAGTGTTGAACTTTCTTTCACCCAAACGTTTTCTTTCAGGTCTCCATCACCTTTGACCCCTTCCTGTACCTCCCCGTCCCACTGCCCCAGAAACAAAAAGTCCTCTCTGTTTTCTACTTTGCTAAGGAGCCTCATAAAAAACCAGTTAAGGTGAGATTTAGTCTCAGTGGTTCTCAATTCTGCCTTCATTCCTGCTGTACTGACACATACACTCACAATATGGGAAACTTTGATTTGAGAAGATGTAACCTTGTTTCATGTGCGAGCTTCTTTTTAACACGTCTTTGTGTCCACATGGCTTCCAGTTTTTGGTGAGTGTGAGTAAGGAGAGCTCCAGCACAGCAGAGGTCCTTGAAGCAATTTCCAGGAGTGTGAGGGTCAAACCTGAGAACCTCAGACTGGCAGAGGTTGGATTTGTTTTCATTTTTATTTGCAATTTTTATACCATTACAAAACTTTTTCTTTTATTCTGTACTCATCAAGTGGGCATATATTAAAGTTTAATTTTGATACAGTAACAGCCAAACAAAGCAGTTGTAATCGCTGAAAACGGTTGAGTTTAATAAAGTAAAGATGGGACATTCAAAGCAGCCGTACTTGTACATTTTTAAAACAAAGCCGAACTTGCTTCGTCTCTTCCAGGTGGCGAAGAACCGCTTTCAGCGCATATTTCTGCCGTCCCATTCGCTGGACACGGTGTCCTCCTCTGACATGCTCTTCTGTTTTGAGGTGCTTTCCAAAGATTTGGCCAAAGAGAGGGTGGTTTTACTTAAAGTGCAGCAGGTAAAAACATTATTTTACTTGATCCGGATAACAGCTTTGTAAACGAATCTGAAAAGTTTCCTGTTTGTGTTCTTTAAAGAAACTCCAGGTGCCGAATGTTCCCATCTCAAAATGTGCAGCTTGCCTAAAACCGCCGGTGTCTGAGGACGACAAGCTGAAGCGGTGCACTCGCTGCTATCGAGTGGGCTACTGCAACCAGTGAGTGTGCCTGTGTCAAACTCAGCAGCATAAAGGGGCCAAAACATTTTCCAACTCATGGGAAATGTATCGACTGAAGGCGATACATTAACCCAAGTCAGATACTCGACATCTTTTCTTGGTTCTAGGTTCATAAACAGGAGTTAATTTGGTCCCAATTGATGTTTTTGTGCTCCTCCATGTCAGAGTCAAATACAGTCCCTCGTTTATTGCAGGGGTTACGTTCCGGACCCCACGGCAATAAGTGAAAAACCACGAAGTAGGAACATTATATGTATTTTAGTATTTATATATATATGTTAAGGCTTTATAAACCCTTCCCACACTCTTGCAATGTTCTAATTTCTTAAACGTGTAATTTTAACAGCATATGTATATGTACTGCACAGTAGCTACTGCAAAATTTTACATGGGTACACACCAGCCTTGGTCCGGTTCTGGTCCGGTTCTGATCGGCTCTCTGCAGCCGTTAGTCACCATGACGCTTTTAGAGAGAGCCGGACCTTCGGCGAGTCAGCACAAACCCACACAATGGCCTCGAGCTAGGGCATTAACAGAGTACTCGAGTAATCTACACATCGATTGCTAGGACCTCTATCGAGGTTAAAAATGTAAAGTCGAGTAACCGTAGTGACGTCATATTATGTGACCGCCGTATGACCGTAGGGGGCGGTGTTGCACTGTTGCAGGTCACAGAGTATGGTGGGTCCAATCCACCGCCCATCCACTGTTTTAAGTTTCGTTTTTGACCTGCTGCGTTTCTTCACGTTTGCACTTTAATAATAATAACTAATAGTTATTTTTTCCTTTGACTTATTTGCAGTATGCATAATATACACTCCCAATGTTTTTTGGGTCTTTTTTTTGTAAATAATTACCTTTTATTGCGGTTTTATTTATTTATTTTTGTATCTTGAGCTCTGTGACGTCATCAAATACTCGAGTTCTACTCGGGTTTTATTATGTTAATGTCGAGTTTAAAAATTATATACTCGTTCAACCCCTACCTCGAGCAAGTCCAAATCCAGATGGAAAATGTCTCTGTGAGCTCCGGAGAAAACACCGGACCTCCAAGCAGCGCCTCCCTGCTCCAGAGGCTTCATGGCCCGGCAGGCGGCACTCGGATTGACCGATGAGGCTGGAAGTCTGTTCCGTACGGCTCTCTGCATCCACTGAGCGCCAAAGTCGCTATGAATAAGGATCAATATTTTTCGGATTGGATCAAAACTTTCCTTCCATTTCAGCAGAAAGAAACTTTTGGCTTCTTGGTAATGTAGTCCTTTTGGCTTATTGAGAGAAAACTACAAAATGGCGGCGCCTGCCTGAAGTATATATTTTTTCCGTTAACTTGTTGCTGTATCCCGTACTGCCTCGTGAGTAATATTAAAGTTGACAGTCGTGTGTCGTGTACAATCTTTTTTTTTTCTTGTATACAGTCTTACTTTGAAAAACCTCCAAAGAGTGAGTCCGCAAAAGTCGAACCGCGAAGTAGCGAGGGACTCTGCATTACAGAAAAATCAAACCTTTTTTCTGGCATCAAAGTTTGTCAACTGTCGTGGGAAACCTGCATTAAATTATTTTTTTTTAAGTAAAATGTGAAACAATAAACACATTTTTCATTTATTAATAATCTTGGGAGGCCATGTAAGATGTTAACATGGGCCAGATCTGGCCCGTGGGCCTTGAGTTTGACATTTGCAAACAAGGAGGTGGTGAGAGACATAATGCACAGAGACATACATGTGGACTTTTATGTGCATCTTTACCTTCTTCTCTTTCCAGAGTTTGTCAGAAGACACACTGGCCAAATCACAAGGGCCTTTGTCGCCCCAACTTAGAAAATGTGGGTTTGCCCTTCTTGGTCAGCGTTCCAGAGTCTCGGCTGTCCTACGCCCGCCTCGCGCAGCTTCTCGAAGGCTACTCCAGGTACACTAACTTGTTTGGTGCTCTTAATTTTATTTACTACAAGACGCACTTCAGAAGCTGTGAGGTTTGTTACATTTTGAGCCGTTATTTTAATCTCTAAAATGTCTCTGCAGGTTTTCTGTCAACGTATTCCAGCCTCCTTTCCAGTCGGGCAGGACATCTCCTGAAACATCCCAGTCTCGGTTAGACGCCCCACCAATACCAGCAGCCTCTCCTGAGGGTGTGGGTTGTGGGGAAGAGGCGTCGGGTGTTAGCAGCACTGTAGGAACAAGCGATCTGGATTTTGAGAGACGCTCTGCAGCGCCTGAAACCCCAGCAGAATCCTCTCAGGCCTCGGCTGTCCACTGCGAGGCGTCAGAATCCGTGTCCTCCTCCCAGACGTCACTCACGACTACAGGAACTAAAGATTCGGGATTCTTCGAGTCCATCTCCTCTGCTTCCTGCTGTTCTCTGGACCCTCATGCTGAAAAAGAAACGTCCTGTGAGAAGGCCGTGCGACCAGAAGGTAAAACACACAGGACAAACTTTAATATTTGTGTAATTTCTTTTCTGCTTGTTCAACTTTTTATTCCTCCTTTTCACTGTTTACTGTAGCGGCAGTAACAGGCTATCAGCAGCCAAGTGAATCGGCATCAGGCCATGCCAGTCCGTTCTACATGTCTCTGCTGGACTCAAACAGCAAGGAGCAGCGACTGGATGAAAAAGGTGCGACCAGATGCATGTTGATGATTTAAAATCTAACCTTGTTTTCATTTGTCTTCCCTTTGCTGAAACTCAATTGAAACGTAGCACGTGTTGGAGCTGTTACACTGCAATAAATTAACGTGATTATCTGAACTTCACAGAGGACGCACCAGCAGCCTTTCCCGACGATGCAACCTTGGATCTGGTGTGGAAAAACAACGAGCGTTTGAAGGAGTACGTGCTGGTGAGCTCCAAGGAACTGGAGTACGAGGAGGACCCCGGCTCCCTGAGTGAGACCGCCAGAGCAGGACATTTTACCCTGGAGCAATGCTTGAATCTCTTCACCAAGCCAGAGGTGCTGGCACCAGAGGAGGCCTGGTAAGGATCATTGTTTCAACTGAATGCTCAGACAAGGAAAATGAACTAGTTTTAGAAAATGTACTGGTTTTGTTTCATAGTTTTCAACCCAAGTTGTCTGGTTAAAATGTGTCAGTTCTTCACTGAAGCGCTCATGTCAAACATAAAGCAACGCATCCATCCATCCATCCATCCATCCATCCATCCATCCATCCATCCAT
>NC_056508.1:44472450-44505296 GCF_014905685.2 Nematolebias whitei | reverse complement strand
CATCCATCCATCCATCCATCCATCCATCCATCCATCCATCCATCCATTACCTGCTTCTTCCTTTTCAAGTCATGGGGATCACAGGTGCCCGTGTAAAGCAAAGTAGTTAAAGGTAATTAAAGCCAGAAGAAAAAAGAATTCACTTTCTTAAAAAAAAAAATAAATAAATTGACGTTTTTATATTTTCCAATAATCGTTTTACTTTTTTTTAAGGATTTTTACTGAAACCTTTTTACTTTTGGACATTTGTTATGCTGCGTAACCATGGCAACTAGGTGGCGCCATGGCAACTAGGTGGTGTTTTTACAACCACCTCAAAATCTCACGTACCTCAACTATAGCCCCAAATCCCAAATGAGTTGAAAAGGAGGCACCGTGGATGTATTCCCATCTCCCTGCTGGCTGTGCTCGAGTGCCTGACGGCCGAGATCCAGGAGCTGACAGGAAATGCGGCTCGTGACAGCGGGAGGACTGGGATCGTCCCCCGACACCTGCAGCTGGCTGTCCACAGCAATGAGGAGCTCAGCAGGCTACTGGGAGGAGTGGCCGTTGCTCCTGGAGGAGTTCTGCCCGGCATTTGGACAGTCCTGCTGCCAAGGACAGGGGTTCCCAACTGTGGTCCTTGAGGAACGCCATCCTGTATTTTTCAGTTTTTTCCTGCTTTGACACACCTGATTTTATTTAATGTGTGATTAATGGGCTTCTGCAGAACTTGATGAAGTAATTAAATCACTGAATCAGGTGTGTTGGAGCAGGTAACCCATTAAAACATGCAAGATGGTGTTCCTCAAGGACCAGTGTTGGGAACCACTGACCTAAGAGGATTAGGAGGCCCGCCGGGTCCAAATTTACGGGTCGGCATCTTCAACCTGTTCCTTCAGATCCGCTGCGGGACGGACTGCTGCCACAACAACTCTTAATGAAACCAGGATGATGAGCTACAGCATTTCATTTCCCTTTGGGATTAAGTATTTAAGTATTTTTGAATTGAATTGAAAAACATTTTTAAAGTAAATTATTTGAAATGGATAAAATTCATATATCAACTTTAGGAATTTTTATTTTTATTTTTTTATTGCTTTAAAAAGTTACTGAATCAAAAAGAAGAGTAGTGACCCACACAGTGTTTATTAAATGTAGACTAAAATTACACTTTGGTTACATTTACATTTTAGTCTACATTTAGTTAACGCAGTAATTAGTTCAAGAGTTTCTGTACCAAGTAAATCAGGGAACGGGGGTAAACAAGTTTGTTCTTGTTCCTAGATTAAATCCTCTTCAACATAAAAGATTGGCAGCCATGAGAAAATGTTCAGGCAACTGGGTCTGGGTTTTTATCACATATGAAGCAGGACATTTTGATACAATTACAGTAAGGAAGTTGCTGCATCCTCATTACACAGTTAGAACGGCACGCTTGGCTCCTTGTGCTTCTACCAGTGTAACGTGTTTTTGAATGTTGCCTTTATGGATTGAAGTGAGTGGAAAGAGTCTGCAGATAAAAGAACGAAGCAGCAGCTTTTATCAGCGCTAATCTTTTCAAAATGAACTACCTGATGCATCTCTGGTGAAAATCTCAGCTCGTCTTTTAATAAGCACTGAAGTGGCTGGACGCTGTCGGATATTCGTATCAGTGTAGGAAGACTTGCTGTTTGGTTGTAATATGTACCCGTCGTGTCTTCAGGTACTGTCCAAAGTGCCAGCAGCACCGTGAGGCCTCCAAACAGCTGCTGCTGTGGCGTCTGCCCAACGTCCTCATCATCCAGCTCAAGCGCTTCTCCTTCAGAAGCTTCATCTGGAGAGACAAGATCAACGACATGGTTGACTTTCCCGTCAGGTAATCAGACATTAAAAGTTCATCATCCCGGTTTTCTACTTTTGGTTGGTTGTAAAATTATTTATATTTATTTTTTGGTTTTCACAAGTGAAATATGATTTATATCTTTTAAATCCCATTTAAATGTTCCGGATCTTGACTTTCAGAAATCTAGATCTAAGCAAGTTCTGCATTGGCCAGAAGGACGAGATGCAACAACCCCCAATTTATGACTTGTACGCAGTCATCAACCACTATGGAGGAATGATAGGAGGCCACTACACAGCTTACGCTCGCCTGCCGAGTGACAAGAACAGCCAGCGCAGTGACGTCGGTGAGATCCCTGCCCGTCTGGTTCTTCTTCATTTCATGAAGGTTTGCGTGCTTTAATCCTCTTCCTCTTGCCTCAAGGCTGGCGTCTGTTCGATGACAGCACCGTGACTATGGTCGAGGAAAGTCAAGTGGTGACGCGTTACGCTTACGTCCTTTTTTACCGGCGGCGAAATTCCCCCGTGGAGAGGCCGCCACGCTTCCTCAGACCTGTCGGCGCCGAGTTGCCCGCTGCTGCAGGAGCCACTGCCAGCCAGGTGAGGGAATCGTGCGACACAAACACAAGGTGTTGTTGGTACATCCTGACATTTTACCTGCCTGTGGAACACAAAAGTACAAACTGTACTCGTTAAACGAGGGCTGTTGAGGTGATGTAGTTTGGGCTGTAGTGTTACTGTAGTATTACCATAAATAAAGTACTGTTTGCTAGTAAAAATAAAATACTCTAGGACAGTCCATCTGAAGATTCATCCCTTTATAGGCAGTTGGCCATATATTTTTGAAACTGAATACACTATTAACTAGGCCTGCCGCGATAAACAATAAATCAGTTAATCGCATGATAAATTAAAATTATCATCATCATTTTTATTTATCGGCTTTATCGTTTCTTTGTGTCTCTCTCTACTGAAGACACTGGATGACAAAAGGCTCAACTCCGGTGCTCTTCACTGACCCCTCCCTTTCTCTTTAAAGTCCATTTAACCGTCCAAAATTGCATTTTTAGATCGTTAAAAGTAGCTAAGCTGAGGAGCTAAGCTATGAGCTAAGCTAACAGGCCGACCTCAGGAAAAAAACTCTGGCTTTTTGAAGCTCCAAAATTCACGGCCATTTTGAGAACTGAAAATAAAGGAAGGAGAGACAGCCCATGTCACGTCAAGGGGCCTCCCTCCCATTTTTCTTAAAGAGACACACTGCTCGCTCCCTCACTATCCATCCTGTGGTTCAAACAGTCTTAAACTGCCATCCAGTGGTCAAAAAAGGTACTACACACAAAAATTAACCAACATTTCTTCTTAAATTTGACAATAATTATTAATTATTGTCAAATTTCAAACAATATTATCGTTTATCGCAATAATTTCTTAGTTAATTAATCGCCCAGCAAAATTTATCGTGTCAGGTCTACTATTCACACATTATTATTTATTTACCAGTAATTATGTTTACTCAAATCCGTAATAAAACATAGCTCCGTGGGTTTGTAATGAATTAGGTCGTCTCTTAATCTCTGCTCTGCAAAGCTCACAAATTAAACCTCGTGTTATCTTGAACGACATCAAGATTTTTCTCTCCTTTTTTTTTTTTTTAAGTGAGTAAAATTATCTGTTATTAGCCTGTTTTAACAAATGTAGTGTTTCTTTAAAGCAGTACACGAGAAGTTTTATTTCTCCTTAACATAATAAAGAGTTTCTCGCCATGACAGTTTATCAGCGCTGTACAATACATCCAAAATGTATCTACCACAACATCAGTGTGTGCAATCTTGATAAACGTAAAGGACTCCAGAAATCTGACGAGTTCAGATTTGGTCTTCAGATGTCCTCTCCTCTGAACGCCCACAGCCGGTGCACCCACAGCGTTGGCAACATGTTAGTTTATCGCAGCTAATATTGTCAATACTACTATGACAATCCCGTGTTTTCCTATTATTGTGCAGTCCTGCTGTCAATCCCTGAAGCCTGGGAGGCGTTCTAGATCTCCTCCATGGGTATTTGCTGTTTTCATAGGATATTTAAAAGCCCAACAGGTGAAAGCTTGTTCGGATGCAGTGCTGTGAATATCCTGATGGCAGCTGCCAAACAAAACGCCGCACCATTTTATGACGGCTCCGTTGGGATTATTTTCATAAAAGACATGCTGTTTTGGGTCTTGACATTTTCCCTTCCACATTTAAGGTGTAACGTGAAAACCGCATTGTTTTCATAGTAAAATGGCCAATTTTAACTCGAGCTTTTGTCTAAGTCTCAACATGTTTTTATTATTTTTATTCTTGAGTAATTAATGTTCCTCAAAGATTCATTGGAAGCAGTTACTGCATGCTGTTAGCTCCCACTCAGCTGGTTCAGGAGTGTGAGTTTCAAACTGTAATCTTAGTGTTTGTTAGACCACGCCTTTTCCCAGAAGCTTACCCCGGTTTCCGCCAATCGCAGGCCTCCCTAATATGGCGGGAATTGGAGGAGGAAGAGGGGCTTGACGAGGAAGGGCCTCATGGACTGTTCCACTCTGCGCTGCGGAGGCGACAAACGCAGAGAAACAGGACAGAGGCAGACCGAGCGGAGGGTTCGGTGCGATGGCACCGCAGGCAGAAGATGTCGGACTATCCTGACGAGGACTGTGTGCGATACGTTGTTCTGGGCACGCTGACTGCAGTTCTGGCTCTCTTTGTTAATTTAATCTACCCTCTTCTTTCCAAAGTCAAATGGATGTGAATATAGAGGCAGGTTCTGGAGCTGCCGGCCCATTGTCAGTGGTTCCCAACCCTGGTCCCTGAGGAACACCATCCTGCATGTTTTAGTTGTTCCTCTGCTCCAACACACCTGATTTTAATGAAAGGATTATTAACAGGCTTCTGCCGAACTTAAGGAGGTAAATAAACCACTGAATCAGGTGTGTTGGAGCAGAGAAACGACTAAAACATGCAGGATGGTGTTCCTCAGGGACCAGGGTTGGGAACCACTGGATTTGATTTAAATCAGGCAGGTGTATATTTTGAGTACTAATTCTCATTCTTTTAAAGAAACGAGGACAAAATAAACTGGTGCTTCACTGCAGCACTAGACTTTACATATATAAGCGCTTTATAGCAGTTATGGCACTACTTCACCTTTGAGAAGACTTATTACCTTAATCTTTTGCACAGAAAGAATTGTGTTGCTGTTAAAGCTTTAAATGTATCTTTTGTATTTTATTTCTTATGCCTCAGTCTTATTGAAATGTTACTTGAGATTTTGTCCTGTGTTTAATTTTTAATATCCTAAAGCCATACACAAATCTAGTATTTGTAAAAATTATATATTTTTTTTCCTAGTGACATGTTTGAACCTACAGAAACATGACGAGTTTATTGATGGCTTCACTGAAACCAAAATACAGATGCTGGTCATAAAATTAGAATATCATGAAAAAGTTGATTTATTTCAGTAATTTCATTCAAAAGGTGAAACTTGTATATTATATTCATTCATTACACGCAGACTGATATATTTCAAATGTTTATTTATTTTAATGTTGATGACTATAACTGACTACTAATGAAAACCTCAAATTCAGCATCTCAGAACATTGTGAAAATGTTCAATATTGAAGACACCTGGTGCCACAGTCTAATCAGCTAATAACTCAAAACACCTGCAAAGGCCTTTAAATGGTCTCAGTCTAGTTTAGTAGCTACACAATCATGGGGAAGACTGCTGACTTGACAGTTGTCCAAAATACGACCACTGACACCTTGCACAAGGAGGGCAAGACACAAAAGGTCATTGCTAAAGAGGCTGGCTGTTCACAGAGCTCTGTGTCCAAGCACATTTTAATAGAGAGGCAAAGGGAAGGAAACAATGTGGTAAAAAAAAGTGTACAAGCAATAGGGATAACCACATCCTGGAGAGGATGGTGAAACAAAACCCATTCCAAAGTATGGGGGAAATTCACAAAGAGTGGACTGCAGCTGGAGTCGGTGCTTCAAGAACCACCACGCTCAGACATATGCAAGACAAGGGGTTCAGCTGTCACATTCCTTGTGTCAAGCCACTCTTGAACAAGAGACTGCATCAGAAGCATCTCACCTGGGACTGCTGCTGGGTGGTCCAATGTTATGTTCTCTGATGAAAGTAAAGTTTACATTTCCTTTGGAAATCCAGGTCCCAGAGTCTGGAGGAAGAGAGGAGAGGCACAGAATCCATGTTGCTTGAGGTCCAGTGTCAAGTTTCCACAGTCTGTGATGGTTTGGGTCCATGTCATCTGCTGGTGTTGGTCCACTGTGTTTTCTGAGGTCCAAGGTCAAAGCAGTCGTCTACCAGGAAATTTTAGAGACTTCCTGCTTCCTGCTGCTGACCAACTTTATGGAGATGCAGATTTAATTATCCAACAGGACTTGGCACCTTCACACAGTACCAAAGCTACCAGTACCTGGTTTAAGGACCATGGTATGATCCTTGTTCTTAATTGGTCAACAAACTCACCTGACCTGAACACCATAGACAGTCTATGTGGTATTGTGAAGAGGAAGATGTGATGCACCAGAGCCAACAATTCAGAAGAGCTGAAGGCCACGATCAGAGCAACCTGGGCTCTCATACCACCTGAGCAGTGTCACAGACTGATGGACTCCATGCCACGCTGCACTGCTGCAGTAATCCAGACAAAATGAGCCACAACTAAATACTGAGTGCTGTACATGAACATACGCTTCATGTTCTTACTTTAAAGTAGGCCAACATTTCTACAAATCCTTTTTTTATTGGTTTTAATATTCTAATTTTCTGAGACACTGAATTTTGGGGTTTTCATTAGTTGTCAGTTATAATCCTCAACATTAAAAGAAATAAACATTTGAAATACATCAGTCTGTGTGTAATGAATGAATATAATACACAAGTTTCACTTTTTGAATGGAATTACTGAAATAAATCAACATTATCACGATATTCTCATTTTATGACCAGCACTCGTAAAAAACGCTGTCCAATCAAAAATGTAAAATGGTCACAGCGTGGCAGTCCCCGTCACAGTCTCTCCAGGAACGTTCTAGTTTTATTTGCTGTCATGCTGCTCTAAAATGCTCAATTTTTATTTAAAAATATGTTTATAAAAACAGTTGAGCTTAAAATGTTTTAAATAATCTAAATTTTATTTTAAATAATTTAACCATTTGGATGATTCGTTTAGTATGTGTTTTAATATTTATTGAAATATATATATAAAAAAATGAAATTAAATTACCCACAAAATTAAACATTAATTGAATTATATTGAACATTTGCTTCTGTCTCTAAGCCGCCCTGTTTCTGTGGTGCAGGTTATCCGTGTGTGTGTTTGGGTCTCAGGGAACTTGTAACGCTCGTCTGGTTGTGAGTCGGTTTAGAAAGACCCGTTGCCTTAAACCTTTAGATCCACGAGCACCGTCAGACTGGATATACTTGATTCAGACACGTGCACTGAAGCTCTTAGTAACGTGCGCTGCAAGAACGACCAACAGCAGTAAGGGAGTTTGCGACATGCTGCGGTGCTGGAAGCTGTTTAAATGAGTAAAGTTTAAATTGAAGTGAGTTCTTAACTCGACCGAACCGAAGGATAAAATCTTGTGTGGTCGACTTTAAAGTTTAAATATATTTTTAAAATGATCCTGACTTGTATACGTTATGATTTCTGTTTGTAATATTTTTGGATTGAGAGAACACAAGTACTGTATTCAAAAACAGTTTTGATTCTCTTGGAGAAAATAAATGTTTATGCCCCTGAATGCTGCTTTTTAAGATGTAAAACTTTGCAAAAAATAAAGTCTTCTGTCCATATTTTTCATGTATTGTCATAATTATAATACTTTTTTTTTTTCTCCGAACTGATTGAATGTGGCAGAAAACTAAACTGAAGCTGGTTTTCTTTTCCAGGCTTCCAGCCAGTCACTGTTTGGGACAGACCTGGATCCCGAAGGACCCCCTACCCTGACCCCCGAGGTGCCCTCTGACCTTTTTTCCCCCTCTGCAGACCTCTCCGCTCCGTCCTACAGCAACATGGAGGAGGTGGACTAACGATGAAGCGGTGCTAAAGCAGCGTCCTCTAAAGGGAAGCTGCTCGGCAGCTAAGAACTTGTTAGCATCTGAAACCTGAAAAAAAAAAAGAGGGTTTGGCTGCACTCAGGTCAGATCGACTGTCGCACCCGTAACCTACTAAAATCCATCAAGTGTACTCGTTAAGCTACATATCCAATTCATCCTCGACTTCACTTCTCATCCTCTCAGCTCTTATTAATCTGCAGCCACATGAAGCTCAGCTTTAACCTGAAGCTGCCGTCGAATATCAGGAAGAAGGAGCAGACGTTTGTTAGTGTTTCTTTAAACGTGTGTAAATTATTTGTTTTAACGGCAGCACGGTCGGATCGGACAAAAGATGGCGGCTGACGTTTTCTTTCCTCCCTGAAGGCAGAGGGCAAAGGCTGTTTGTTGTGTCGCTTTCTTAAACGAGTCTTTTGTTTCAGACTTCTTTTCTACTGTTTCTGTATTTGATCCTGTGGATGCAATTGTCAAAAAGCTGAAGTATAAGCTGAAATACGCATGACTGCATGTTGATTCAGGCTGTTTCCTCTGTAAAACAACCCCGAGCTCTTCTGAAATATTCAACTTATTTTATTTTATTTTTTTCTGTTTTGTCTCATCCCTCTCTCTCTTTGTCATGGACTGCGTATATTAAGTGGGATTCATTATTGTTGCTGCTGTGGATATTATAAATGGGTAATATAAATAAAGAACGTTGAAGAGTTGCTGATAGAAAAACCAGCAGTTTCCTCTGGTCACTTCTAAAACAGGTTAAATTAAAGGACAAATAAATTAAACAAAGGGCAGTTTTAACTTTACCTTTGTCTCATTTTATATTTGCATGTTATTACTGTCTTGACTAAACGAGGAGATGGTATCCAAATGTTTAAGTGGGAAAGTTGAAATATACAGCACTTTATTTCCACAGAACGAAGCTGGATCTCAGCTTTTGATACAAGCGCTTCTTAAATCTTAAGTGCACTAGTTTGCTAATAATAAAGTACACATTTATGCTGAAATGGTTTGTTCAATTATAACAGAATATTAAACATTAATGCTTTCAACCTTTCAAAGAATTTACTAAACTTTTTAGGTCATTGGTTATAGTTTATGTTCTTGTCCTTTTCATGAGCTTAGAAGTGCTGATGATGTCAAACAACTGTTTAGTTGTGTTTATGACTAATTGTAGTTTAAGAAATTAATATTGCTTTGTAACATTTCACCAAATAAAAGTTGTTAGTGTGATTTAAGGTATTTAGAAAAATTCACCTCTCTTTCCAGATAAGTTTATGAAAAGATCTGGGCTGATTATCCTCAAAAAATCAACTGTGAAGGAGTACAGATTACATCATCTGAACCTATCCTTTAAATCATTCAACCTTTATTTATACAGGTTAGTCTCATTGTGCCACGTGGACTCATTTACAAGACTTGTTTTAAACAAAGAACACGAGGTACAAACAATAACAGTCATATGAAAAGCATATAAAATGAAAATAGAGGAAGTGAAATAAAAGCAAAACACAAAAAGCTATTATAAAGCTGTGTAAAATACTAAAAACAGGAGCGTTGGTTTTGACATGAAATTAAATAGTATTACTCCTCATTTGTGCACACTAATAATGACAAAGATTTTGTTTTTTTATTCCCTACCTCATTCATTTTGATTAAAAACATACTTTCTTTTTATTTTATTTTAACAGTAGTGAGGAAATAGAAAACCTGCATGTGGAAGCGGCCAGTCGCCGGCAGGTGGCGCTGTTTCCGTCAGCTCAACCGTCTGAGCGGAAGAAGAAGACGGAACGAGGAAGTACCGGCTTTGAGTCGATGATCCAAACGCCGCCCTTTTAAACTCATGGCTCGGCCGGTCAGAAAGTTTTAGCAGTAAAGCTTTCGTCTTTAGCGCATCGTCCATGGCTGGGGAACAAAACGGAACCGCCAGCAGAGATGATTCGGAGCCGGGGTTCGGGACAGCAGATGACCCGGCTGCTGAGTCAGTCCCTCTTCCTCTGGGGTCCACGGATTACACTCGAGGGAAGAAGTTGGTTCTTCACATCGACCTGAACAACACCATCCTGGTGTCGGACGCTGTGACGGGTCAGGGGACCGTGGCTGCTTTGGACTCCTTCCTCACCGGTGTCACGTGGGGGAAGAAGAACAAACACGGTAAACCGGAGCAGGAACGGTGGTTTCATCTTGTAGCGGTTCTCGCAGCATTTGTTTGGAAAGCTGTCGGTGTGACCTCATTAGAAACATGACAGTAGACTTCAGCAAGCCATTGATTATCACTTGCTGAGGTTTTTATTATTTTAAATATTGAAATTAGTTTGAGCATGGTGGCGGTATTTGTGTCCGTGAACGCATCACTGTAGTTCTTAAAGGTTGTGAACGCATCACTGTAGTTCTTCGAGGTTGTGGCGTTTTTAGTTTTATGTCTATTTTGTTGTAGCTGTTGGCTTTTATGTGTGAGTGTTAAATATATTTTATTGACGTTTTTTTTTTTGTTAACCTCGTTGTGAAACACTTTTGTCAGCACTGTTGTTTTAATATGTTATATAAATAAAATTACATTGTCATTATTAAATATAAATTTAAGTAAGTTAAGCCATAAAACGTTAAGTCGCTCCATACAGAAACGTGCACATACATAAAAAAGCCAATTTGTAAAAGTTATATTTATAAGGGAGCCAGCAGATTGTGTTGAACCATCCTGAGCAGGCACAAAGGAGACGGTGGAAAGGAAAAACTCAATTTAAACAGGAAGAGACCTCCAGCAGAACCAGGCTCAGGACGAGCAGCCGTCTGCGTCGACCCGCTGGGGTTTGAGAAAAACTTGTGAAGTGTGATACTATTAAAAAACAAAACAGAGGACAGTCAAACATTGTAGGCTAGGGATGCACAATATTAGATTTTTGGCCAATATCCGATATGTCGATATGTCAAAACTTATTTGGCCGATACCAATACCGATATATTTATTTTTTTCCCTAGACCTACAGAGACCACATAGCTTTATCTGCTGTGGAATTAAAGTACTACATTATGATTCCTAAAAAAAAAAACATGTTTTCCTCACTTTCTTTCCCGTCGTCTGTATAATCTAATCAAACTGTATCTTCTTTGTTTCTGAAACACACCAGGCGTCCATCTGTGTTCATTTACAAACTTCAAACCATAATTATCTCACCCTTTCAGTTCGTTTTTTACTTTTGAAAGCGTTCTTTTTTCTTTTCAGCTCGTAATATTTGTGCCGGTGGACCAGCACAAAATCTGTCCGATCGTCTTTTGTTGTTGCAGAAAAGTTGTAGCTTTCTAGCAAATTAATTAATCCTAAAATGTTTTATTGATCGGTTTGAGTTGACGCACGTTTCTAAATGAGACTACCTGAAAACGCCTCGTATCATTGAGGCGAGGATGGAGAAGTGTTTTTAAAGCTTTAAAACAGGAATCGCCTGCGTCGTCTGTAAGATCAGGATGACCAGGCCATCAACCCAAATTACTTTTTTATTTAAAATCTTTGAGACTTCAATAAAAAATAAAATGAAAGAAGATCCAAACAAGCAGATTTTTAAACAGGAAAATGCACGTCTGTCTTGTGTGTGTGTGTGTGTGAGAGAGTATGGTACCTCATTGGTCACTGGGGTGACTTCTGGTCACATGGCTACAGAGTGGGATTATGGGTATTTAGTAGCAAAATTTGAACCATGAGCGATGTCACAAAAACCCGCCCCCAAGGGGGTGGGGGTTGTTGGTAGGCCTGTCTCGATAACAAATTTTGCTGGGCGATTAATTGTCTCAGAAAATATTACGATAAACGATAATATTGTTTGGAATTAATTGTCTAATTTTAGAATAAATATTGATTTGTTTGACGTGTAGTACCTTTTTTGTCCATCTGATGGCAGTATAAGACGGTTTAACGAAAAGTTGAGCAGCGTGACTCTTTAAGAAAAATGGGGAGAAGGGCCCTTGATGTGACATGGTGACAGGGCAGACGCTCGGTGATTTGAGCTCTTTAGCATTTTCCACACAAAGCTTTTAATAAAAAAATCAGTAAACAAGTTCTCGGCTTCTTTTTGCAGAGAAAAACAACTTTTTAGACGAAGGCGCGAGTTTCAACCGTGAATTTTGGAGCTTCGACAAGACGTAGGTTTATTCCTGAAGTCGGCCTGTTAGCTTAGCTTCTCAGCTTAGCTGCTTTTAACAATACAAAAACGCAATTTTGGACGGTTAAAACAGATTTTAAAGAGAAAGGGAGGGGTCAGTGAAGAGCACCGGAGTCTTTTCGTCCAGTGTCTTCAATAGAAAGAGAAACGCGACGAAACGATAAAGCCGATAAATGAAAATGAGGTCGTTAATTTTCATTCATCACGCGATTAATTGATTTGTAGTTTATCATGACAGGCCTAGTTGTTGGAGAGCCCAGGTGTGTCAAAGGAAAATAATATTTGGCAGCAGGAAGCTTGGCAGCCTGTCAAAATAATATAAAATGAAATAAATACATAAATTAGCCACTCCTGTGTATAAACAGAGTCCTAAGTGTGAGAAAAAAGTAGCGGCTTTTACACCGGACATTACGGTAATCACTCATGTTCCACCTTCTGCTCGTTTTCCACCAACTCGCTGGTTCTTTTCCAGAGAAGCTTTGAACTCAGACGCCGTTTGACGCCGCGGTTCACCGACCAGTTTCCTTACAGGTAAATGGGAATGGCTGAGTGACGCCGCCTCCCTGCACCCCCCCAGCAGCGACGCCGTCAGTTACTACGCTCAGTTTGGACGAACTCCAGGTTTCACCTCCGTTGCTGGGCGACGCTTCAAAGGGGTTTTGGAAGAGCATCTGGAACTGCTCCGTTGGCCCGAGGGCACTAAGGCAAGTGATGAGTGAAATCTGCAGAGAGCCCTGAGAGAAACTCGTCTCTGATCCTCTCGTCAGATTCTGCAGCGTCTCTGTGCGGTTCTTTCATGCTTGTTCACTGAGACCGTGATACTTTTCTCCCACTTGGTTTGAGCGTTAAAGAACTGTCTGTGTGAGCGTTTAGTCACCGTGAGCGTTCAGCTGTTGCTGCATGTGAAGTTAGAAACCTGCTGAAAGACACGAGTTGTAATAACTCAACAGTTACTGTCAGTAAGGTGTTCTTTACTTCAATGACGCAGACGCCGATCAGACGACTTCAGACCAAATTATTGATTATCCGATTTCATCTTTGTGGTTTTTCCGTGTTGTGCTCACAACCGTCCCAACCAGTGGCTGTTTGTTCCCTTTGTCTGTTTAACCAATATGTTCATTTTTTAGCAAATACAATAAAACGTTTCTTTTCACAGTTTATTTGTTTTACTCCGTCAGTACTAAAAGGGGTGCAGACGTACATTTAGAAGATCGCTCTGACAGCCGATACCTGGACCGCTAGATTTAATCACAGATTTCATCCAACAGCAACTAGACAAATTGCATTTCCTGTGAAATTTTCTGCTTATTGCAGAAAAAAAAAAAAAATGCTGAAATGGAAGATCGAGCCTAACTTAGAAACCGTTTCGTGACTCGGTTTCTTTCAGGGAGACAGAGATCTGTCTGTGAAAGGAGAGGACGGACGGCTGTACCACTGGATCCTGCCTTCTTTCTTCCAGCTGCTCAGAGACCTGACGCAGGAAGGCCGGGAGTTTGCCGTCGTGTTCCGCACGTTCGGAACCGACCTGCCTCGCGTGCTGAGAGCCGTGTCCCGAGCGGTGAACGACGGGGCTCACCCACTGTTCCCAGATCTGCCCGAGCTGAAGGTACCCCGGGCACGTTTATATTAAAATACAGTAGTGAGTTTCTGACGAGTGTACAAACACATCCCAGTGATTTTCTGTGCCTCAAATGAACAGCCACGTTTTCTGGGAAGAAATCTGACTCGACATTAGTCGGTTAGAAATGAAAGCTGTAACGGAGATGAGCAGCTTGTCTTGTTAGCTTCAGCTTTGTTCGTCAGACTTTGCGGGACTTGTTGCTGCTTTTTGCCAAAATAAACCAAGAAAGTTACAGGATCCCTTTGATCAAACCCAGAGATGAGAATTATACCCATGGTTCCTTTCAAACAATCACGTTTGAACTTGCATTTAAATGTGATGTTTGAAAAAAAATGTATTTACTTTTCATGTAGAATATGTGGGCAGCAAAACAATGGGACGTAAAAATATATTAACATATTTGTTCCATCCATCCATCCATCCATCATCTTCCTCTTGTTCTTAAGTCAGGTCTCGGGGGCAGCAGTTTGAGCAGGAGGTCCAGACATCTCTTTCCACAATCACCTCTTCCAGCTCTTCTGGGAGGACCCCAAGATGTTCCCAGGCCACCTGAGAGAGACGTAGTCTCTCCAGTGTGTCCTGAGTCTTCCCTGGGGTCTCCTCCCAGTCGGTCATGTCCAAAGCACCTCCCTAGGGAGGTGCCCAGGAAGCATCTACCAGATGCCTGAACCTCCTCAACTGGCTCCTCTCGATGTGGAGGAGCAGCGGTTCTACTCCGAGTTTCTCCTGATAACTGAACTTCTCATCGTATCTCTAAGGGAGAGTCCAGCTGCCCTGCAGAGGAAACTCATTTCATCCACCTGTATCCACGATCTTGTTCTTTCAGTCACTACCCAGAGCTCGTGACCAGAGGCGAGGGGAGGAACGTAGACCGACCGGTAACGGAGAGCTTCTCCTTACAACTCGGCTCCCTCTTCACCACAACAGACCAGCACAGAGTTCAGAGTCCACAATACTACAGATGCTGCACCAATCCATCAGTCAATCTCACGCTCCATTCTTCCCTCACTCGTGAACAAAACCCAGAGATACTTGAACTCCTCCACGAGACAGAACCTCACCTTGGACCTGAAGAGAACAACCTTTTCTGACCGAGGACCATGGCCTCAGATTTGAAGGTGCTGATTCTACCATACAAGCTGTATTTATAGAGCACTTTAACACCCACAGGGCTCAGGAGATTCTCATCTCAGTCACTTCACACTCGGCTGCGAACCGCTCCAGTGAGAGCCGAAGATCACGGCACGATGACGCCAGCAGGACCACATCATCTGCAAAGAGCAGAGCTGGAATCCTGAGGCCACTGAACCGGACTCCCTCCGCAAATTCTGTCCGTAAAATTTATGAACAGCATCTGTGCCAACGGCAGCCTGGCAGAGTCCAACTCGTACCCTGAAGGGGTCCGACTTACTGCCAGCAATGAGAACCAAACTCTCGCACCGCTTGTGTCGGGACCAAACAGCCCGTAACAACGAGCCCCCAATCCCATACTCGTGGAGCACCCCCCCCCACAGTGTACCCCGAAGAACACAGTCGAGTGCCTTCTAAAAGTCCACAAAACTCATGTAGACTGGAGGGGCAAACTCCCACGACCCCTCGAGGACCCTAGTGAGGGTAAAGAGCTGGTCCAGTGTTCCACAGCCAGGATGGTTGTTCCTCTTGGATCTGAGGTTCGACCAACGCTCTGACTCGCTTCTCCAGTACCCCTGAATAGACCTTAGCAGGGAGGCTGAGGAGGGTGATGCCCCATGTTGTTTTTACTCTTAACGGGTCTTCAGTATTAGTAGTATCAGTAGTATTAGTAGTATTAGTAGTATCAGTAGTATTAGTAGTATTAGTAGTATCAGTAGTAGTGGAGCCTGGTTTGTTTTTCTTCATTACAACAGAATATTTTCAAGACAAATAAATTTTAGTCAAAAGTCTTCTGGGTATTTTGCCAAGAGGCTAAATGTAAGCTCAGATTTCTGCGCCTCCCTCTCTCCTCCCCCACAGGGTGTCACCCTTGTTAGTCTGCTGGAGTGGAACGCATTGATTCTGAAGAGTGACTGTGTTGGTAATGGATGGATTGAGGAGGTGGGTTATGTGATGGAAGGGTGAAAGAGATGTCCACAGGTGAATCTGTCAGACCCGGTTAGCGTTCTTCTGTCAGGTGCTGCTCACCTGCTGCGTGCTGAGACACAAAGAGCAGGCCGGGGGGGGGGGGGGGGGGGGGGGAATCAGTTACAAGCTATGATGAAACTGCCATCTGTTTATCCTCATCAGCGACTTTTTCTGTGCACAAAATTGACCCCCCCAGAGTGCAACAATTAAAATGTCCTGGGGCAGTTTTTTAAACATGGTCACCTGAGAAATGAACACATTTAAAGCATCGGCTTGTTCTTCAGCTCGAGTCAAAGGTTTTAAACTGCTGCAGAAAATAACATTCCTCACCAGTGAAGAGAAAAAACCCATGAAATCATACGACAGTAATTTACTTGCGCTCTCTGTTCAATTCCAGTCCAGAAACACGCTCGTCCCGAAAACTACAAACATTCACCGGTCAAATCCTTGAGCGACGGGGGACATCTTTCTGTGATGGAGCTTCAACAGATTCTGAGCTTCTACCTCTTTAATGTTTAGCTTAATATCTGTAAAACTGACTCGGGCATAGATATTTTTGTGTTTTCTATGGTTGGTTAGTGGCAGCCATCTTGAATCATCTTGATTCCAGAAGTAAATCAGTTGGAGATGTTCAGCTAATTCAATTCAGTTTTTATTTATTCAGCGCAAAGTCACAACAGAAGTCGTCTCAGGACACTGAACGGGAACATTCACGTACAAAAAAAGACGATTCGTAAAAGTTCTCTGTCTAAAGAAGCAGCAGGTTGTGTTGAAGCTTCACTTCATCACAGTCGCCCATCCTGAGCGAGCACAAAGGAGACGGTGGAAAGAAAAACTCCCTTTAAACAGGATGAAATCTCCAGCAGAGCCAGTCTCAGGATGAGGATGAGGTGTCTGCGTCAACCGGCTGGGTTTGAGAGGACAGGAAGTAGAAACGGACACAAAATGACAGGTCCAGGTGAACTTTCTATAGGAGGAAAAACAAAAACACGTCAAGACAAATAATTACAAATCCAAACCGGAAGAGTAGAGCAAGTAAAGACGTCAGCAGAGAGAGGACATGTGGTCAATTTGTCCTCCAGCACTCAAGCCTATAGCAGCATAACTAAGGGATAGCTTAGGAAACCCAAGCCAACCATAACTATAGGATTTATCACAAAGGAAAGTCTTAAAACTGGACCATGTGTCAGCCTCACGGACAGAAACTGGAAGTTGGTTCCACAAGAGAGGAGCCTGAGAACTGAAAGACCTTCCTCACGTTCTGCTTTTGGAAACTCTAGGAACCACAAGTAAACCTGCAGTCTGAGAGTGACATGTTCTTTTAGGAAAATATGGAACAATAAGATCTGTAATATAAGATGGAGCTAGGTTGTTGATTGCTTTGTAGGTTAGAAGTAAGATTTTGAATTCAATTCTGGATTTAACAGAGAGCCAGTGGAGAGAAGCTAAAACTGGAGAGATATGAGCTCTCCCAGTAACTCCAGTTAAGACTCTGGCAGCAGCATTTTGGATCAACTGAAGACGTTTTAAAGACTTGTTTGGACACCCAGATAACAAACCAGTGCAATAGAAGTCTCATTAAATAAATTTTCTTTCAGCAACAAAACCATAAGAGCCCAGTTTTCTTTGTCACTATTTAGTATTTTTCAAATCTGTATCCTGAAGTTTCTGTTTAGTTTTAATGTTAAAATAGAGATTTATAAACCTGTTTTTGTTGTGTAGTCGGAACAAAACGTTTAAATTTCAAATCTGAGAAAACTAATATGACTCATAATTTCTGATCCATCTTTCTAACTAATCTTGACTCTTTACGTCGCCCTCGGCTCAGCTGAGTGTGAATTTGACTCCAGGCAAGATCCGCTGCAGCAAGAGGACGACGGTCCTGAGCCGGGGGGGGGAGCGAGTGTCGTCTCGGGAAGGAGAGAGAGACCTGTACCAGTACCTGAGTTCTGTGCAGGGCCTGGGGGGTTTCCAGGACCACTTTGACTGGTACGTACAATCCTCCACGTCTCAGCTGAGGAAGTGGCTTTTATATTCCCCCCTCCCACCCATCATCTTCTGCTTGTTCCTGAGTCAGGTCTCGGGGGCAGCATCTTGAGCAGGGAGGTCCAGACACCTCTTCCAGTTCTTCTGGGAGGTAGTGTTGTAGTACTCGAGACCACTTTTTGATGGTCTTGTCTCGGACATTGAGGACTCGGGATTTTATTTCAAGACCACAACTGTGGAAATATCATTAAATTGCCAGAATATTGTCCAGTTTGTTAACATCTTTGTTTTTATTTTTTCATTCAACCTTTATTTAGACAGGTTAATCCCGTTGAGCCTCGAGGACTCATTTACAAGAGAGACCTGATTTCAACGAAGAATGATGAAAAACAATGGACAATCATAAAAGAGGCGTACAGATTTAAAATAAAAAAAAATAACATGGCAAAAATAGCAAAACATAGCTAGATCAGGCAAATGTAGAAAACTAAAAACGGGAACATGTCTGCGTTGGTCCCTGCCAGGAGTCCAACAGATTCTTAAAGCCACTTAGAGAGGTCAAAGGTCGAGAGCTTCAAGTCTTCAGGCAAGATGTTCCAGGAAACGGGAGCGGAGTAGGAGAAGGCCCTTTTGCTAATTGGATGCAAAACGTTCTGATTCAAGAGATAACGTGGCTCATTGCTAAAGACATTTTTTTGTTACCGCTGTCACGTCCACTCCCTTTCACTCGCTCGCGTCACTCCCAGTGTTGCCAGATTGGGCGGTTTTCATTCTGATTTTGCTGGGAACTCTGGGAAGATTTTTGTTGGATGGTTGTGTTTTGCCACATGTTAAATGACCTTGGCTTGTACTGATGTGTGTTCATGTTCAAACTGTAAATATACTGTAATAATATATTGATAGAGCAGATTTTTGTGTGATGTGGTGGGTTTTAACAGATTTTTGGGCTGGAAAACCTCGACTCTATCTGGCAACACTGGAAGAAAGTGAGAATTGATTGTCTGGGCGCAGGAGAAGATGTCTGCCATTTCTTCAGTTATAAAATTTGGCTGTTTGAATCACAAAGAATATACTTGTAACTAATATCCATTTATGTAACTTTTAAGGTGTATATCTACGGTACTTTAATGAAACAACTGCAACTATTTGTTTATCCTTGGTCTTGAGTTCGGACGTACGAAAAGTGTTTTCCAGTTTTTTAAATCTTGGCATTTGATGAAACCGTTTCCAATTTAACAGTTGTGTAATTTTATTGAATCATGTGACGTTAGGCCACTGAATGATTTTTTTTTATGTAGCTTTGAAAATTTATAAAAGCTGATATATTCATTAAAAAGCAAACTTAAAGTTGCAGAATGTAACTTTTATAAAAATATTATATAATAAAATGTTATATTTTATTCATTTTATTTGAGGTTTTGGTCTCGACTTGGACTTGGACCCTAAAAGTCTTGGTCTTGTCTCGGTACACTCTGGTCTTGGTCTTGACTTGGTCTCGGGTTAGGTGGTCTTGACTGCAACACTACTGGGAGGACTCCCAAGGCGTTCTCAGGCCAACTGGGAGACGTAGTCTCTCCAGCGTGCCCTGGGTCTTCCCTGGGGTCTCCTCCCAGTTGGACATGGTTGGGACACCTCCCTAGGAGGTGTCATGGGGTCATCCTCACCGGATCCCCAAACCACCTCAGCTGACTCCTCTCACTGTAAAGAAGCAGCGGCTCCGCTCTGAGTTTCTTCAAGATGAATGAACTTCTTACCTCCAGCTGCCGTCAGACAACACTGCCTGTATTTACGGTCTCGTGCTTTTGGTCACTACGCAGAGTTTGTGACCGTACGTGACGGGCCAGACAACGAGCGATTCATGATACTCGTACGACAAAAGACGGCAAGGAGCTCAGGGCCCCTGACCCAGATATGAGTAACCAGGGCCCCACCCTGGAGCCATGCCTGGTGGGGGGTGAGGCTTGTCGGTGAGCACTTGGTGTCTTTACACATGGGGCCCAGTCGTCGGCTCAAATGAGCTGCATGGGTTTGCTTGTCTGCGGGCCCACCACCTGCAGGGGGTCCACACCGGCTGGGTGTACAGTGCTATGGCTAGCAGCCGAAGGCGCTCTGACCCTAGCTTTGGTTTTCTTGCTCTGGTTTCATTTTGAACCTTTAAACTTCCTGGTTTCTGTGTCCAGGTGGGCTTCCAATACCTTTTCCATCCGTGGGGGGAAGCCAATGTGGATCGACCCCTTCGACCAACACGTTCAGCACATCTTCATCGACGACAACATCCGGCAGAACGACGAGGACACCATCGTTAACCCTAAGGTGCCGTCACTTCTGCTGAAGGCCACGTGGATTATAGGTCAACTATGGAAGGTCTAGCATCCCTTAAAGGAATCCACTCCCACCACTGTTCATCGCAGAGTTTTACAATAAAATCATTTTGTAGAGGTTATAGCTGTTTTGGTCGAACCTGTATGAATAATTTCATACACTATCGTGAGACTTTGTGGGATGTGATGGTGCTCAACCATTAAAATTTAGCTCCATATCTACGACAGCGACTGAATCACAACTTTTCGCTGGGATCTTTTAAATTCAATCAAATTTGTCCAGTCAGATTTTTTTTTGCTACCAGATAGTTGGCACTTAAAGGTAAAGCCAAAGTTTTATTCAAAAATAATGTGTAGCGCTTAAAGTATGCTGGAGGTAACGTGACAAAAGGTTTCATCAGTGTAGTGACGAGGCTGTGGACCAGAAGCAGCTGCGACTTCTGGAAACGGAGCAAAAAAGGTTTTGTGCTAATCTAAACATCACTATTTTCAGAAACAAACACCGTATTTCACCTCCTCCTCAGCTGTTATTTTTAATTCTGCCGTTCTGTAAAGATGTTTTCTGTTCTTCTTGAAAGTTTTAACGCAGCACAGCGAAAAAGAGAACCCCGTTCTTCCCCGTAGATTACTAAATCCAGATTATCACCGTGTTTTGGTTCGTCAGGTTTTCTTGGACCCTGGTGGTTCCGACTCCCGCACTGCCTCCACCTTTGAGCTCTACGACATCACCTTGGTCCAGACTGACCTCCTCCGGGCCATTTCTGACCAGAACTACTTCAAACAGCGCGTCCACATCTGCCTGGAAAACTACGAGAGGAACCTCCAGCAGGGGCCGGCGTGGGACGCGCCTCAGCCGCTACTTCCTGCGTGACGTGTTGGATGATCTCGAGGTCAGGCTGCTGGTTAAGACAAATCTAACGGATGTACTGGAGTTTTTCCCATTTGATCTAAGATGGACGAAAGTTCCACGAATTCTCTTCAAATCAAATGTTCGAGAAGCTAAACGATGTCGATGTAGCAGCGAGGTGAGGAGGGCTGCAGTTAACCCTTCAGCTGTTTCTGCTCTGATGTTACTTCGGCTCCGACGGTTTTTATTGTCAGGTCGGGACTTTTGTATTATTGGGAAAACATTTACTTCCACTAGTAATCCAAAGGTAATATTTGAATATTTTTAGACGAGTGAAGCGACTTATTGCTGAGAACTGGGGTAAAAAAAAAAAAAAAAATCACTTCAAATGGGGATTCTCCAGAATTTAAGCTGTTACATGAGACTAAATGTGAGCTAAAGAAATTGCATTTCCAGCAAAAATGCAGTGTGACAGCTTATTGCAGAAAAACTTGTTAAAAAACGGCTTAAATTAGCTCAAATCACGCTGAAATGTAGCTGAAATGGAAGAACAAGCCTAACTTACCAGAAGAAAGCAGAAAGAACATATTTGCAGATTTTTGTATAAAAAAGCAGAAATGAGCACAAAAATTAGGAAATTAGTTTAAAAAAAAAGGCTGAAATTAGCAAACGGTAGCTGAAAAGTAGCTGAAAAGTAGCTGAAAAGGCAGAAAGAAGCAAACTACCAGAAGGAAGTGGAACGAGCTGAAAAGGCGGCGCTAAAAATGTGGAATTAGCTGAAAAAGCTAAATTTGGCACAAAAACAGCTAAAATAAATCTGAAATAGCAGAAAAGCTGAAACTAGCAGAACAAAGCTGAAAGGAGCATAAGCTGAAATTAGCAGAAAGAAGTTAGTCTGAAAGTAGCAGAAATTACCATGAAAAATAAATTTATCTGAAAACAGCTAAAATTTGCTAAAAATGTAGCTGAAATTAGCTGAAGAAAGCAGAAGAACAGAACACGTTTGCCCAATTAGGCTGAAAGAAGCAGAAATTAGCACAAATGTGGAAATTGTCTGAAAAAAGGTAAATTAGCAGCAACAACAACAAGAAAAAAACAGCTGAAAAGTACAGTAGCCAAAAAAGCAGAAAGAAGCTTAAATTGCCAAAAGGAAGTGGAGAGAGCACATTTTTGCTGAGTTAGGCTGAAAAAAGTTTAAAATAATGCAAAAAAAAAAGTGGAATAGGCTGAAAAACTTAATTAGCATAAAAACAGCTAAATAGTAGCTGAAACTTTCAGAAATAAGCTGTAAGGGTTATAACATGCTGAAATTAGGTGAAAGTAGCAGAAAAAAGTTTAAATGATTATAATTATTACAAAGTTTATTTATTTTTTAAAACTAAACAAAGGTCTTATACAATAAGAAATGCAATCACAAATAAAATGAAAAGCAGCAGAAAGAAGAAAAAAATCTTATCTGCCCCTTTTTATTAAAAAAAAATTAATTCAAGCAATAACGATCTTCAAATAACAAAAACAAAATAAATAACTCTCTCGAGCAATTTTCATTTGATTTATGATTTTTTTGGAATCGCGTCAACAAACTTGTGGAAGAAAAACGGATCATAAAAGTGTGACCGCTTCATAAACATCATTATTCTGTGAACTCCTCGTCCTCCAGATGTGGCCACAGGACAAGAATCATGTTGGAAAAGAAAAACCTTCTCGTGCGGTTCACATTCTGTTTGCACTGAATTATTCTTTGTAGTGATTTATTTAAAAAAAAAAAGAAAATTAAGCGCTTTTTATGACATTTACATTTGTGGGTCACTTTAGCCTTAAAGGTTTTAAAAATAATATATTTCTTGTTGGACTTTTATGAATTTATATTTCAACATGGTTTCATTTTTATTGCAGTTTTAAAGAGCTGAGCGAACGAGAGTCGGTACAAATGATTTAAAACACTTCATGCAAAGTGAGTTAGTTGAGACAAGTAGTTTCTATTTTGTGGAACTTGAGCTTCCATCTTCTTAATAAAAATAAAAAAAACGCTCTTCATCAAACATGAATCTCTGTTTGATGAAGAGCGTTTTTTTAAACGTAGTGGAGCGTTTACATCTGATTTAATGTGCGACGTGATGTAAACTCTCAGGACGAACAACTTCAAGAAGCAAGCAGTGAACGTTAAAGATGTTCCACGGAGCTGCGACCGTCTTAGTCGCTATTAAAAAAATACTGATTAAATCAGATTAGTTTATGCATTAACTATTTAAATGAAGTTGATTTTTTTTACAAGTTTTGATCTGTTTTAGTGAATGATCCGCACAAACCACTTGATCTCCATCTGAGATGGAGAGATGAGATTAATTAATAAAATGAATAAAAACAAGTTTACCATCAAATATCAGCACCACACTTACAAAAAGCTATTTCTAAAATATAAACATTATTTATTTATATTAAAAAAATACATTTTTAAAACAAATGCGACTTAGATTTTAATTTAATTGTTAAGAAAATTGAATAAGAATTGAATCAAACAAAAAAAATGTTTCCAAATATTTTAATTTTTTTTATTTATTTCCTGAAGCTACTGATTAAAAATATAAAAACAAAGGAAAATAATAATAGTTGCAATCAATGTTTTATTGAAGTATTAGGTCATTTAAAGTGGATTATGTTTATCTTGCAGTTCTGTCATCAAGTTACTCATTCAAGTGTTTTAAAGTGAAAACTGACGACGGCAGTAAAATACGGTTTTTATTGACTTATTTATTGTAAAGTGCTTAAACTATTTATTTGAACACTCATCTCAGGGAAACCTGATGTTTGAAGAACAAAATGTGCTTTTTGTTTATTTCCACATGTCTAATACATATGACTGTTCTGATAAATAAAATAGCAAATTTAATTTGCCCACTGCTTTTATTTTGTTCTGGGTGGAACAAAGACTTTGCTGAAAACCGGACGTTTGTTTTCCATCTTTAAATTTTTATTTTTTCGCAATTATTTTTTTTAACTCCTTTTAATGCAGACTAGATTTGCAAAACTTTATGTGAATTTGCAAATAAAGTGAAAACAAAACGTAAAACATGAAGTCAAAAGACTGAGAAGAGCAGCCGAAAAGTTTATATTTAATTTTTTTAGCTACAAACAAGACTTTAAAAAACTTTTTAATATTTTTGCCGTGTAAAAAAAATATATTAAGTTTCCCCACAAACTCCAAAGAGTGCCTTTGAATTTTTTTATTCATTTAAATTTTTAGTTTTCTGTTTGCTGCTTTAACGTGTTCAGAGTTTGTTTTTAAACCAAAAAGTTCATAACGAAGAAGAAGAATGAAACTTGTTGTGTTGAACGTTGTGCAGTAAAATAATTCAAATAAAAAGTGAAAACTTGTTTCCTGTTGTGCATTTTCTGCTGTTCTTTGTGTGAATTAGCGTTTATTATCATTTATGTGAACTTATCAGGGTGAGTGGTGGTGCAGGGGTTAGAGCGGGCGAGGTCGCCGGTTCAATTCCCTGGACTGTTCCAACATTTGTGTTTAACGGTGAAGCGCCCACAGGTGTGTCCGATGGCGGCCCGCTGCGCCGTAGCATGGTGGTCAGTGGTTGCATCAGGGAGGACGCTTACTAACGCTTAATGTGAGTTCACTCGCTACGGCCCCCCGAGACAGGGATCAGCTGAAAGGACAAAATAATTTATTAACTTTTAATTGATAATTTTCTGAGCTGATTTTTCTTAGAGAAATCTTTATTTAAAACTTATCTTTTAAACTACCAAGTTTCTAACAAAAATAAATTATTTCTAATTAAAATTTTTTGAAGCCGTTTAGACATATTGAACAAAATAAACAGCGTTTTATGTTAATTTATATAAATAATCCCACATTTACCTGCAGCACTTAGATCATAGATCTGATCCTGACACGAGTCTTCAAATGTGAAATGACTTATTTTGACGTCATCACGTTCATTTTTCATTTTCTGGTCTCATGTTTTGTCTCCAACTTCTTGGTGTTTCTGGCTTTAGAAGAGGAGCAGCTGTTCCTCTGACCACGTGGGGGCAGCAGCGCAGCATCCCGCCCTTCAGGTGAGTCGGTGGGGGGTTTACCTGCTGCAGTTTGGGGGGAGGGGGGGGTGGCTTCAAAACCACGGAGGCTCCGCGCACAGACCTGCCCGAGGTGGATGATGGACGTGGTGTTCGGAGGGTCGGTGAGGGGGCAGCTGGGGGGAGTTGTGCCTGCGTAAATACGCACGGCGCAGAGCGGAGGAGGAGGAGGAAAGAGCTCGAGTGAGGACGAGCTTGATGCTGGAACCTGTTGGTTCTGCAGGATTTCGGATCAGAGGACGCAGCAGCGACGTTTCCTCCGTGGAGCTCCGGACACGAAGGTAAGGAGCAGTTTCTGTCCAACTTCTCCTCCTCCAGCTTCTTTTCACCTCTGGCGCGTTAAACGGGCTGAAGCTCTGGCTTCAGGAGATGGTTCCCCTTGGCTACAGATGTTGCTGCTGCTTCATCTGACAGAGGAAACAAAGTTTCTGAACCACAGCGTTTGATGAAGCAGTGAAACGAACCGTCCGAGCTGCTCCTCAGAGCTTCTGCAGCTCCAAGTGTTCAACCTAAAAACAGCTGATCTTCAGCTCATGGTGCCGTTCACTGTAGTTTTCCAGAGAAACTGATGTGAAACGCGCTCTCTGTAAATAAAAAGCACATTTATCTGCAGACTTTAGGCATATTTGCACCAGCGCATGCACCAACTGGATCCCATCAGCTCCACTGGATTCCACCACTGTGGTGTTTTCAGCCACTTTGGCTGCAGGGAATAAGGATCCTGGTATTTGCGTCTGTTCAGTGTCCAGCTTTTATAATTTAGGGGTTTATAAGAAAACAAAATGTGCAGATTTAATTTCTACTTTGATCAATTTTAGAATTTTAATCAGGGGCGATTCTAGAATCTCTTAAGGGGGGCTTAGCCCCCAGTGTTGACAATGGCTCTTGGCTTGAACAACATGGCGGTCATTGGCATCACATTTGTAGTGTGTGTGTGTGTGTGGGGGGGACATAATTTTGAATAAGGTACTGTAGATGCCATTTCCTGTATTCCGGTGTATTTTAACATGTTGATAAACTATGTTTACCTACATAAGTACCACTTAGTTCAGTAACTATTTCCGAGTAGCCTGACCAACAGCTCTCCTTGTGTGAACAGAGCACGCCCTGCTTCTCTCACATCCTATCCATATATATATTTCACTTCGGGACAAATTGAGATCGCTGATTGGTCAGTTGCTGATGACCATACTGGATTGATTGACAGGAGGCGTTCAGGATCCGACTTGTGAAAAAAAAAAAAAAAATCATAGATTTTACTTGCCCGTTTAAGAGTCATCATTTATTCCAAATTTATTCCAAATTTATTCAATATTTTTGATGAATCTAAGATTTGAGAACTGAGTATTCTTACAAAAATCCCAATGATGGTTTCTTAATTTTTTGGGGTGCTTGAGCCCCCCCCCCCCCCCCCCCAAAAGAGGCTAAAATCACCACAGATTTTCATGATGATGCATTGCGCACCTTTAATGTGTTTGATGGAAGATAAGCAGCCACACAAAGTTTTGCTGAAGGGACTCCTCTGGGTTTGTGCTCATTGAGTGCAAAGACAAATCCGTCCAGCTGTTGGATGACGTGAGTCTTTTTCCAGAGAATCTGTAATCTGATGCCCAACATCTGGATGTGGACATCAGTCGCTGGACTTTAGTCTGCTCTGCCGGCGAGTTTGGACTGTGAGCCCTTGAGCGCAGCATCCCCTTCAGGGTCTGTGTTAATTTATCTGCACTGTTAGCAAAATATCTCATGGTATTGATAGCATGGGGTCATGGCAACTTGACTCAAGGAGCTGTGAGGTGAAACAGGGGTGCGTCCTGCAGATGAAGGTTCTTGGTGCCTGGACGAATCTTTCTCGAAGCCAGCCTAAAGAGCGCCTGACTGTAGTATTGTTTGGGTAATACTCAGGAGTCATGGGGGGGTCTAATTACCCCATTTTTGATGGAAGGCTGGAGGGGTGATCCACTCTGGGACAAAAACAGACTGGACAGATTTTAATGAAACTCTCAAAGTAATCAATTCAATTCAATTCAAAAATACTTCATTAATCCCAAAGGGAAATTAATGGTTGCTGGTTCCTGGTTTCATTAGAGTTGGTATTGATGCTGATGGCTTTGGGCAGGAAGGATCTCTTGTAGCAGTCTGTCCCGGATCCGAAGAAACTGGCTGCAGATGCCGAGCCATTCGCCCAGACCCAGCAGATCTCTGGGTCCTCTTGGGCAACAAAACTGTCTGAATGTCGAGTAGAACTCCTCCCAGAGCGACGGCCATTTCTCTCAGCAGCCTGCCGAGCCCCTCGTCGCCGCAGACTTAAGGTGTCGAGGGATGATCGCGGTCCTCCCGTTGTCACGAGATACTGTTTCCTGCTACCTCCAAGATCTCGGTGGTCAGACACTTGAGCACCACCTCCAGGTACACGGAGATGCATCCACGGCACCCCCTTTTCAACTTGTTTGGGATTTGAGGCTGTAGTTGAGGTATTATTTGAGCTTTTGAGATGTTAATCAGCAGCTCCCAGTTGTAGAAAACTACCTTGTTGTTATGGTCGCGCATCTTAACAAATGTCCAAAAGTAAAAAAGGTTTCAGTAAAATCCTTCCAGTGGCAGAGCATCTGATACCAGAGGAAGTAATCATCCGGAAAAAGTGATTTACCCCCAGAAAATAAACAGTAATTAAAGTTTTCAAAAGCAACATCTCAGAATGAACGTAAGAGAGCTACTCCAACATGCAGCCACCTTGGGCGGCGCATTTCTAGAATATTTAAAAATAAACAACTAAATCAGTGGATGCACAACCACAGCTGAGGAACTCGTGGAGTCTGTCCAGTTCTAGATGGCTGCCACAGCTAACTGATATTAGCTTACACAAACATGGCTACACCTCAGTGCATTTTATAGATATTGAGCCAAAGGTCGGTGTGGTAGTAGCGGAGAGTCATCCCCATCACCTCCTTTCAGCACCGCCTGATTAAATAAGATCTCATGACATCACATGATATTTTCAAGGTTTAACTACAACTCCTTCATTTGTTAGCATCAAATGGTTTCAGTCTAAACGTCTGGCATGAACAGCGGCGGGTGATATGCATTCCTTCAATGATTGATAGGTGTTTGATTTTCTCCATTTCTGTCTCTATGATCCGGCGTTATTCTGCCTCCTCCTCCCATGTGACCTCTGACGATGACTCCCAGTGTGAGCTCATTTGCATTATGAGGATTACAGCTGACACGCAGCGTCTGGCTCGGACTCTGGGTCCGGCGGTGCTGTGGCAGGTCCCAGAATGCCACCTTCAGTCAGGACTCTGCAGGACACCCTGCGCTCCGCTCTGCCTCCTCTTCATCATCTCTGCAGACGGAGGGACGGAGACAAATAGACTGTTGGGGGTGAAATGCCTCGTGTACAAAATGAGCGACTGATGCTGCAGAGGCTTGTTAGAGAAACATACATTCAAATTAATTAAGCTCTTTGGAAAAATGAGGAACTCTTTTCAAATGGATTTGTCTGATCCGTGGACGTCTTGGTCAGGAAAAAAGACTTTTCTCTAGTGTTTGTTGAATTTTACACCTTTCATTCGATTTGAGCTGAATGAACTTCAAAGATTAATCCAGAAGTTCAGGTCCCAGTGAAGGTCATGGAGATGTGTTTTGATGTTTCCACGAGTGAGCTGCTCATCGTTTGTCGTAGTAAATGTACACAACCTGTTGCGTTGATACACGGGACCGGAGGAGGGAGAATTAGTTTATGATCACACGTGTAAGTCTTTATTTTAATATTTATTGTTGCATCACAGTAGTGCTCCGTTAAAAACATAAAGTTTTAAATCTGCATAATAGAGTGCTGCCAAACGGCAAAGACGAGCAATGATGTTTTTGCCCACGCCTGTCTGTTAGCAAAATATCTCCTGAACCATTGGATGGATTCCAATGGGACTTTCAGAAAGTATTCATTGTTTAACTGCTGGAGCCAACCCAGTTCAAGATGGCCGCAACAGCCAACTGATCACAGAAAGCTTAAAAATGTCTATAATTCTATCGATGTGACATATTTTGCGCTAAAATTTGGTGTGGTGGTAGCTGAGAGTCATTCACAAAACATACTCTAAAAGGGCTGCATATTGTGTGAGATCTTTGCTTTAAAGTTTAGCATTAGCTCTTAAAGTCGACCCTGTTCGTCTGTTAGCAAAATGTCTCGTGAACGACTGGATAGACTTTAAGGAAAGTTTCAGAGAGCACTTGCAACTGATGAACTGATAGAGTCGGTCTAGTTTAATCCGAATTATGTTAATCCAGCAGAAGAATGAAGTTCTTGCCTTTTCTAATTTTTTCTCGGTTGCTGTTTTCATTCAGACATATCAACCTGTCATCTCTGGCAAATGTTTGACCTTAAATTTGACCTTCAACGCTTCTTTGTTTCTGTAAAAATGGGTTAATGCATGCAGCTGGACTCAGAAAAGGTCAGATTCATCAGTGTTCGTTGAAATAATGTGCTGTGTGTTATGAGGATCGTTTCTGGTGCAGGCAGTTGATGCGGTCACATCAGAACGTGCTCTGGTTCTGCCGTGATAAACGAGCCTCCTGTAACGGTCCAGAGCAGCAGCGGAGTGCGAGCATGAAATGTCTTCTGCTGTGATTAGTGCGGCTTGTGTGGGACAGATAAGGTGGTCGGCGCACACGCTCGCACACGGACACCAGGCTTTTTACAGACATTAACCCGAACAGAAGGGTGTGGAATTCAGCCAATGTTCCCATCACAGGATTAAGAGGACCACTTACAGTAGACGGGTTGGACGTTCAGGCTTCCAGCGCTGGGAGCCTCAGCCTGGAGGACGGGTCAGGAGGTGGAAACGTGGGGAAGCAATAGAGCAGGATGGTGCACGTGTGGAGCAAACCGCTTTTCCGCCGAAGCGGAGAACAACAAGCAGAGTCTGTATTTTGTGAGGCAGCGTTTGACACAACTTGTCTCTCTCAACACGACGACGTGCAGAAAACAGGAAGCGGCAACCTGCAAAACGTTTCTTAACATATTTAGTTCAGTCGGGTCCTCTGGACGGATTCTTCTTGTTGAAACGTTTCGTCTTTTATCCAAAAAAAAAAACCTTCTTCTGTCTGAGGAGCTGCAGCAAACTCAGTCTTATAAACAGCACCTTCCCACAGTGGATCAACCAGTTTGTTGGTGACAGCCAGAACTAGCAGTTCACATGCAAAAGGAGGACAATCGTTAGGACAGATCGTTAGTGCCCTGATGGCTGCTTGCTATTCACAGGGGGTTGTGATACAATCAATCACAGCATTGTAAGAGGGGGACAGTTGAACATGGAGGCCTCCACCCCCGTTTAATGTTGTTCGTTCACAAAGATGGCGTCCTTTACTCCTCTCTCAAACCATCGTTCCTCTCTGTCCAGGATGTGAACATCTTGATCCCTGAGTGACCTCTGGCCTGCAGCTGAGTGTAGACCACAGAGTCCTGGCCTGATGATGTTGATCTTCTGTGCTGGTCCATCCTTTTGGCCAGTGGCTGTTTAGTTTCCCCGATGTAAGACTGATCACCCTCCTGACACTGAACAACATCCACAATATTACTCTGTTTGTAACCGGATCTTTGGGATGAGATGTTTATTGTGCTTATTAACACACAGCATGTTGTTATTTACACTCCTTTAAACACGGTTTGATCCACACTTACCTGAGACGTCCATCCATCACGTTCTTTAAAGGGATAGTTCAGATATTTTGAATTTGTTCACTCTCCAAGGACTTTTGTGTTGAAGGAAGCCAGGATCGAACTACCAACTCTTCGACCTGCAGCTTCCTGCTCTTCCTTCTGGAGACACAGCCTCCCTCTTTTTACAAACAGACTTTACTTCTGACAGGATCCATGATCTAACGGCTACAGTGAGACCGAAGTGGATCGCTGTCGTCTTAAAACAGATGTAGTCTTCAAAATCAAAGCAGATCACACTCTTTCTTCTTTTTATCTGTTTCCTGACACATTCAGTATTATTTTACTATATATTAATAACCTAATAATCCTGTTATTGCTTTAAGGTCATTGTGAATGCTTTTTGTGAATCAGGTGTTTGTAGCAGCTGGACAGATGTGCTTCAGCCCCGTTAGAATCCTTGATAATGTTGATTCTTCTCTTCCTCTCAGTAAGTGCCCGAGTTCGGTTCTGAAAACACGAGGAAAAGACGAAGCGGGAGGGGAACCTCCTTTTTCTCCTTGTGGACTCGCACATCAGCCGGACGATGCACGCTAATTAAAACGGCTCTTATTGGGAGTCAGGATTCCCGTGAGCGCGCTGCATTTGATGGCTCGGATCAACGGCTCAGAGTGCATGAATGTTTGTGTGTGACAGTAACAGCCTCGTTGTTTAATAATTACTTTTATTGTTTACATGATTGCCCTCGTTACGCACTAACCTGCTGCAAATGAAGCGTCGCTGCTCGGATCATGATGAAGTTATTTATCCGTTTGTGTTGCTCTTTGTCTCATGGATATTATACATGTTATATATAAATATAGAGTATAATTTATAATTCTTATAAACTTGCTGAAACAGGAGCAGGTTCTGCTTTGGGTGGAAATAATCATTTGTTGGCAGCAGCAGTATGTTTGGGGTGTAACTGGCACCTTGAGTACACAATTTCATTCCCCCTCGTGTACCACATGACGGTAAAGAACTCAGTGCAATGTGCACATCTGTAACAAATTCATTAATTTTATTGAAAATCTTACAGTTTATCCAGCAGCACATCTGGAGGGACATGGTAATGTCTGAGCAGCTCTCGTCTGTTCCTGTGATCATTCGGGTGATGAAGACTGTTCTCACTGTTTCTAAGCAGGGTTCATGCAGGGATAACGTGCACTGCAGCCACAGCATCGGTGCGAGCCATGCAGCGGCAGTAGCTGGAGTAATTGAAAAACATGTCTTCGCCAGTTTATTGCAGCTACTTTAAACCATCCTCCACCTTCTAAACTGCTTAATCAAGAAATCAATGTTACAGCTTAAAGTATTAGCTCAGTATCAGAGAATCCCAGCTCTGCAGAGACTAAACTGTTGGCGTATTTTTTAAATCACTGATTCATTTTTATGTTTGCCAGAAGCACAGAGTCCCATCGAGGGCCTCTGTGTGAGCGACTGCTGCCACGCAGCAGCAGCAGATGTGATTAGAGGTTTGCTGGAGGCACCGAGACACACGAGCTCCTGGAAACTGCTGTTTGATCTCGTCCTTCGGTTGTTTCCTCCGGACACACATCTCTCACCGTCACCGGTGGTCAGCAGAGGTTTGGGAAAAGTTCAAGAGGTTGAACTGGTTTTTTTTTTTAACTTATTTTTGCTGATTTCAGCTTTTTTCAGATAATTTCCACATTTTTTGCACTAACTTCAGCTCTTTCTGCTTCCTTCTGGTAGTTTGATTCTTTCTGCCATTTCAGCTACTTCTCAACTTTATTTTAGCTAATTTAATCATTTTTGTGCTAATTTCTGCTTCTTTCAGCCTAATTGGGCAAATGTGTTCTTTCTGCTTTCTGCTGCTAATTTAAGCCTGTTCTACTCTTTCAGCTGACTTTTTAGCATCTTTTAGCTTTTTGCTGTTTTCACATAAATTCAAGTTTTTCATGGTTATTTCTGTTACTTTCAGCCTAATAAACTTCTTTATGCTAATTTCAGCTTGTTATGCTCCTTTCAGCTTTTTTCTGCTGGTTTCAGCTTTATCTGCTATTTCAGCTACTATTTAGCTGATTTATGCTAATTGTAGCTTTTTCAGCTAATTCCACATTTTTTGCACTAACTTCAGCTCTTTCTGCTTCCTTCTGGTAGTTTGTGA
>NC_056508.1:44467453-44472440 GCF_014905685.2 Nematolebias whitei | reverse complement strand
TTTTTGCTAATTGTAGCTTTTCCAGCTAATTCCACATGTTTTGCACTCATTCAGCTCTTTCTGCTTTCTTCTGGTAGTTTGTGCTTCTTTCTGCCTTTTCAGCTACTTTTCAACTATTTTTTAGCTAATTTCCTATTTTTTGTGCTCCTTTCGGCTTATTTAAACCTAGTTCAGCTAATGTGTTATTTCTGCTTTTGTCTGCTAATTTAAGCTTATTCTGCTGTTTCAGCTACATTTCAGCATGTTTTTAGCTCATTTCAGCTGTTTTTCAGCAATAAACATTCTCACAGGAGCTGCATTTCCTCTAGTTACAGCTAGTTTTGTATTTCATATTGTAGCATCTTTCTCAGTAAGTGGTACTAATTCACATTTAAATTTTAACACAAAAAGTTAGTTTTTGTTGCTTTTAGCTATAACTCATGAACGCTTCTTTATTGCGAAAAGCTCGTTTGGTTTGATCAAATCCAGACTGCTTTACGTGTATTGTGGCATAAGCATGTAGTAATAATTGTTTGTTTGAATATAATGATGATGTTTATTTAATGAAGCTCAAAATTAAATGTTTCGTGACAAGAGAAGGTTTTTCTAAAATAGTGTTTCTCTGTCCAGCAGCTGCTAATTCTACGGTTTTTACACCTTAATTAAATTCACGTATTTCAAATTGCACCATTGCTCTCATTAGTTGTTGACAATCATTTTCACACAGCAGGTTTATGGCTTTAATAAATGATATTATTCAGTTTCACTGTTTTACATGTCAAGACAATGCACCGGATCTGTTTCTAACACGTCTAAAAACTTGACTTATATCCTCTCATTTATTACAAAAATAGTGATGGACAGAACCATAACTTTAGATATATCTGTGCACTTACAAAATTCATGTCCTTTTAAATAATATTCTTTTTTCCCCTCAACTTGCTTCTTATCAAACAAAGATACCAGCCAATAGAGTGCCAGGAATGGCTGTGATGTCACTTCCTCCTTGTGGCTGAACCTCAGCTTCAGTGGATCACATGTTCTTAACGTGTTATTCCTTTACATGACACATGACGGCTCGGGGTGTTTTGGTTTTCTATCACAACCAAAACTGAAGCTTTAAACTGTGTCACAGGTTTTACTTTTCTCTTGTGTTTGGGTTTATGGGAATTCATTTTCTAATCCTTTTGTTTATTTCTGTCATCCTGACTTTATTGTTTTCATTTTTTTCTGTATTATTTAACCAAAAGTTGCACATTTAACTTACACGTGATCATTTTTGTCCATTTAATTTGAAATATTTTGTAACCGCTCCACCGGTTCTTCCGTTTTTCTTACAGCTCCGCTCTCTTTTAGTCTTATCTTTCATCCTCTCCGCCTTTCTCTGTGTTTATTCTCCTTTTTCCGGTGTCCTCTCCCCCTCCCCTGGCTCTTTAACCATGCCACTGCGGCTTCCTCTCTTAATTCGACCTTACGTTCCGTCTATTTAAAGTAGACAGCAGTGTCTATGGGGGGAACCTGCAGGCCTGGGTGGGATAATTTCGCTGAATGGCACCATGATTTCCCCACTGAGAGTCGTGCTGGGAAAGGAGGAAGAAAAGCAGACAGCGGTGCACTGTTGCAGATAAACGGATATGGACAGAGCAACGGCATGGAAACAGAGGACACTGTTTAGAGTAGGGATGGTTGCACAGAGGGCGAGACATCTAAAGTAATCCGTTCTAAAGCTGCACCCTGGTCAGCTGTGATGGTCTGCATGTCTCCCTCCATGACTCAGGGCTTCTGTTGGACAAAGCTCTGAACATCTTCCTGAGCGCAGCTTCCTGCTTCGCCCCTCAGAGAGTTCTGCAGATCGTTAACAAACCAGTGGTGAAGATGTGCCAAAGACATGCAAGGATGAATTAGATTCATAATCAGTTTCCCATTACGACGGTGGTTGTCACATGGCTGATGCATGAAGATAAGTTGACAAAAAAATGTAAAAACGACTGCAGGCTAACAAACGTAGAATGTGCTCAAAGGGGATAAGGCTTTGGAAAATCTTTTTTGTGAAGCCCGGAAGGCAGAGCTTTCCGATAAGGAACACTGAACGTAAACACACTTTAGCGTGTTGAGAGCGAAAACCCACAGGGATCCTTTACAGACGCTGAAATCTGGACCTGCAGCATCACTGATCTGGATCACATTGTTTACACTGAAAGTTCTCAGACTGTGCAGGGAAAGTGTCAAGAAAAGAGGCGAGAGGATTGTAGGTTTTCCTGAGAACACACGGAGCCATCGTGGGCACATGAAGGTTTCTAAAGATCAGATAATAACATTATAACAGAGGGTCTATAGTCCCACTGTTTACACAGGATTTGTATATGTTGCATCGTTATCGGCTGCAAAAGGCATAGAATGTGTTTTATGTGTGTTCATTGTCTGCACTGTTAGCAAAATACCTCATGACCCACTGGAGTGGGTGAAAGCAGTCACTGAATATACATCTACCCCCCTCATATCTCGCTGATCTGCTGCAGCCATATGTCCCACAGCGCTCTCTGAGGTCAGCAGACCAGATGCTTTTATTGGTTCCAGGAACTTGTTTTAAGCTCAGAGGTGACGGGGCTTTCTCTGCTGCAGGTCCAGAACTGTGGAATGAGTTACCACTGCATGTCAGGCAGGCTCCCACTCTCACAGTTTAAAAACTCACTTTTGTTCCCAGGCTTTTGACACTGTGCGAGTTCATTTTAACTTGTCTGTATTCTATAATGTTAATCATTTACTTCTTATCTTTACCTGTTTGCATTTTATCTCGTGTCCTTTGCTTGGTTTCTTTTTGCTGTACATCACTTTGTTTGGCCTTGTTGTGGTTTTTAAGTGCTTTATAAATAAAGTGGTATGGTAACTGATTAACGTTAAGGGTCAATCCCATTCAAGATGGCGGACTCGGCTAATTGAGCTAATTGAGCATGAGTCTGTGTATGAGTCACTCGGTGTGAATAACCTGTATAAACAAAGGATGAATGAATGAGGTCATCTTCGAGGTTTGGTCAAAATAACTGTAACTCCATCCTATTGCATCATAAGATGACGTTAGTCTAAAATGTTGACATGAATGTGACGGGTGATATGCATTTCTTTAGGAAGGCAAAGCCTTTAATAAAATAAGGACTTTGCTAACAGAATACTTCAAATGGCTTCAAAACTCATAGCTGTTCATACGGATTTTAATTTACAGAAAAGTCGGATTTACAGTAAAATGCACGAGATGAGTCAGAGGGCCTGGTCTGTGTGTAAAGAAGCCTCTTTATTCTGTGAAGGTGCACGCTTGAATTGCTTTAAATTAGTTGCACGTGACCGTCCTAAAGGCGGTGAAAATGGCTTACACTTAGCAAAGTAGCCACACTTTAGCTGCCATTTTTAATTTTCTAAAATTCGCCGTCCATTTAGGACAAGCGATTCATGTCCAACTTTGCAGATGGTGAGTTCTTGCAGCTTAGTGCATTTTCAGTAATGATAGACCTTTAATACTAGAAACTTCCTGGAGACACTTTGACAGGGACTGCCATGCTGCTGCCAATTTAAAATGTTGATTTGACAGGACTATGTGTCGGGGTTCGTGCTCAGCTACCACTATACCAAATTTCATTTTTGATTTGGTTTCAGTGTGTGATGGGGAAGGTTCTCAGCTAGAACGTCACCAAATTTCTGTTCTATATGAGTAAAAATAGCGGAGTTAAAACCGTTTAAATGTATCCAACAATGTTCAGTCAGGTCATCTAGAGGGTTTACGTTTTTGCCGAGACTTTTCATCCTTCATCCAAAGGACTTCTTCAATCTGAGGAGCCACCAAACAAATTGAGTCCCACAAACAACAAACTCCAATAGTGGAACAAAACAGTTTGCTGCTGCTAAGATGGCCTCCGGGGCCTGCCCTCCCCCCCATCATCTCCTTTGACGCAGTCATGCCAACGTGGTTCAAAACAAAAGAGTTCATGCTCAACAATCCAGGTACAAATCCAACAATGTTCTCTCAGGTCATCTGGACAGTTTCCTTTTTTTTGCTGAGACGTTTCGTCCTTCATCCATAGGACTTCTTCAGTTTGAGGAGCCACCAGCTCACCTCAGTCTCCTCAGGAAGTAGAGTCTCTGATGAGCTTTCTTGATCAGGCTGGTGGTGTTGATGCCCCAGCTCAGGTTGTTGTTCAGGTGCACCCCCAAATACTCGTAACTGGAGACCACTTCCACCGCAGATCAAAACCATGCATGTTAGGCTGATTGGTAACTCTAAATCAGGATATTCAACTGGCGGCCCGTGGGCCAGCAATTGGGTGGCCAGTTGGTTGGGTGACAGGTGACGTCAATCCGGCCCACCAGACTTCATTAAAATATTTTGTGAGGGGGGGTGGGTGGGTTTGGGTTCCGTTTATTGCATTTATGATTCAATGCAACAAAATAAACAAATCTAAAAAGTAACAGATCTTTGTAAAACTTGGTTTATTTACGTAATGACTTTAATTGCTGGATGTCTGGACCCTAGGCTGTTGGCTTTCAGTACCCCCCCACCCCACCCCGAGCCGTTTAGTTGAATAGCCCTGATCTAAATTGCCTTTAGATGTGAGTGAGAGAGTGAATGGTTGTTTGTCTCGTTTGTCTCTATGTGTCCCTGTGATGGACTGGAGACATGTCCAGGGTGTCCCCCACCTCTCGCACAGTGATGGCTGGACATGACCCCCCCCCTCATGACCCGAAAAGGAAGAAGCGGGTAAAGATAATGGATGGATGGATGGATTTTTGAATGGGAAAAATGGCGTCTTTGTTTGTTGTGTTGGCATGGCAACTAGAAATGCCAATAAAAGTAACAGCACACATCATGATGCCGAGCCAGTTGTTTTGATATAACATTTGTAAGGGGGGGGGACACATTGCGTATTGGGCCGCATTGAAGTTGACAGAAGATCAAGATCTTTTTCAGGTGGATAATAATAATAATAATAATAATAATAATAATAATAATAATAATAAT
>NC_056508.1:44456692-44467443 GCF_014905685.2 Nematolebias whitei | reverse complement strand
ATAATAATAATAATAATAATAATAATAATAATAATAATAATAATAATAATAGGCGTCTGCCTTCAGGCAGTCCCCAATAATTCTACTTTGCATTGACAAACGTTTTCAGTATCTAGAATCCAAGTTCTAACATTTTCATTTCTCAGCAGCTGCACATGCACAACTTGCATTAAAAAAAAAAAAAAAAGTAGTTATTCTTAGAATATTAGTACGTTTACTGTTAGACAGTGATCCACGATGACAAATTAAGGCCCTGCTTACATGAGAATGACCTTTGGAAAAGTTTTTTCAGTGTTTATTGTCGTGAATAAACAAAAAGAAAGCCCGTTTACGTTGATCCGCTGTAACTTTTGCCTGCAGACGCCTGGAATGTACAATTTCAGGATTCAGAAAGCTTCAGACGGAACGAAAGCCGTTCGTGTTTCACTCAAACACTTGTCACGTAAACGGGGCCCAAGACTTTTCTCAGGCGCTGACGTTTAATTTTTCAATTTGTTGTTTTTCTTGTTGAATCAAAAAAGTCCAGCATTCAGTCCCGTCCCTTCATGTTTTAGTATTAGATCATTAATGGCAGACAGAAGTATGTTCAGTTACTGATGTTTTTGTTCGGTGACACATCCAGGGAGGGAGAGGAAGAAAGAGAAATCCAGACAAAGAGGATTAGCCTACATGGAGAAGATTAAACGGAACAAAGAGAAACAAGCAGCGTAATGATGACTGCGTTGTACGCACTCGGGGGTCAGGACGCCGCTGACGTTGTTGCTTAGCAGTTCGTTACTCCATCAGCCTTCACTGCCGGTGATGTCATACGAGCTGTCTCCGTGGAGACGCTTAGTGGAGCGATTGATTGGACGGTTAACCTCGGGAGCATCTGCACCAACCAGGCTCGCTGTTGCTTTTAGTGGGACTGATGGGAAATGTGCGCCGGAGAGAAACACTTTCATTTAGTGCGCCCGGCCAGCAGCCTGCGCTCTTATAATTTCCATGCAAACACATTTTTCTTTGCTCTTTCGTGCCTCGTTGACTGTGACGGTTCTCCACTTTGTGTTTCTCACCAGCTCTGACTCCTGTTTATCCCGTTTTTTTTTTTTGTCCTGTCACATCGTCTACAGCGGCTCTTTCTTTTCTAATGTGCGTTATCTCATTTCCCTTTGGTTCAATACTTTATGCAAATTACATTTAGTTTGTAGCCTTGAGCTCACGCGTCTCTTCCTCCTTTTTGTATTTCTGTGCCTTCAAGAACCTCGTTGAATGCGTTATGGCCTGCTGAAGAACTTTTTGAGTCAACCCACTTCAAAATAGCCGACAAAGCTACGCAACCCGAGCAAACACAACCGTGCTTATACAGTAACGGACATTTTTTTCAAATACTGAGCTCAGATTTTGTGTGGTTGCAGCTGACCTCTAACCCCAACACCTACTTTAACAAGCGCTTCCTGACTGAGCAAGACTTGGAGTCGGTTCGGTCTGTTAGTAAAATATCTCATGAAACACTTGATGGATTTTATTAGACTTTCAGATGACGATCAATGTGTGCACATTTACCCAATTCAAGATGACCACCACAGCCAACTGCCCTTAGACAACACCAAAATGACATTAGCTCAGCCATTTTTATAGATAGAGAGATAAACTTTGGTGCGTTAGTAGCTGAGCACCATTACAGTAAACCCTGCTCGTCTTTTAACAAAATATTCCATAAATGTCGTATCACATTTCAACAACACCTCTCAAAAATTGTTCATTGGATGTACCGTACATCTAGAACTGTATAACTTTTGGAGTCGACCCATTCAAGTTGGCTGCTACAGCTAATTGACCTTGGCCAGCACAAAAATGGTTATAACCCAGTCCATTTAAAAAATACTGAGATAAAATTTGTTCTGGTTGTGGCTGAGAGCCATCAACATTAGAAGGTTTGACCAAAAGGGTTTCAAAGTTAAGATGATTTTAGATTGATAGTAGCAAAAGGTTAAGTTTTTTCCTTTCGGCTGCTTTTCATCATTGGTCACCACAGCAAACTAAGTCACAAAAACACTTGGCAATTATTTTTATTCCCGATGTCCTTCCTGACACACAGACCACCGAGCTACCACAGCCCTCTGTGTGGAGCAGAGAGCTGCCATCTAAGGCGCCCGGGGAGCAGAGGGTGCGGGTTAATGGCCTTGCTCAAGAGCCCAGAGTGGGGCAAATGAGAGTGGAGGCAGGTGTGCGTGTGTGTTTCACCTTTCCCATCCACATTTTGATGTTGTCCGTACCACCACTCCCCTTAGATAAAAGCTAACGATATAAAAAGGTTCAGTTAAAGCTCAAAGTAGCAAAAGGTTAGCTAAAAGCTCATATTATGAAAAATTACAGTAAAAGCTAAAGTAGCTAAATATTAGATAAAAGCTAACGATATAAAAAGGTTCAGTTAAAACTAAAAGTAGCAAAAGGTTAGCTATAAGCTAATAACATGAAAAGGTCAGTTGAAGCTAACCTTTTGCTACTTTAGCTTTAACGGAACCCAAATAGTACAAAAAGCTTCAGTAAAAGCTAAATTAGCTAAAGATTAGATAAAAGCTAATATTATGAAAAGGTTCAGTAAAAGCTAAAGTAGCTGAATATTAGATAAAAGCTAATGGAACAGGTTCAGTAAAAGCTAAACTTAGCTAAAGGTTTGATAAAAGCCAATTCTTTGAATGGGTTCAGTAAAAGCTAAAGTAGCTAAAGGGTTGATAAAAGCTAATGGTATGAACAGGTTCAGTAAAAGCTAAAGTAGCTAAAGGGTTGATAAAAGCTAATGGTATGAACAGGTTCAGTAAAAGCTAAATTAGCTAAAGGTTTGATAAAAGCTAATGGTATGACGGGATCAGTAAAAACTAAATTAGCTAAAGGGTTGATAAAAGCTAATGGTATTACGGGATCAGTAAAAGCTAGCGTAGCTAAAGAGTTGATAAAAGCTAATGCTTTGAACAGGTTCAGTAAAAGCTAAAGTAGCTAAAGGGTTGATAAAAGCTAATGCTATGAACAGGTTCAGTAAAAGCTAAAGTAGCTAAATGTTTGATTAAAGCTATTATGAAAAGGTTCAGTAAAAGCTAAAGAAGCTAACGGCTAATGAAATGATAAATGTAACAATAGGCTAGCTAATAGCTAAAAATAGTAAAATGATTGAATACCATTGTCATTCATTATAGGCTTTTTTTTTTAATAATCAAGGATTTAGCGTTGCAGAGTATTTTAGCTGCATTTATGTCAGAAAATGCAGCTAAATATTTTCTGTGCAGAAGTGAGAGTGGAAACGAGCGCGATGATGTCAAAATCAAAGCAAGAGGTGATGTGGGACTGAAAGCTTACCCCCACGCTCTCATGTTCCTACATGAAAGCTCTAATAACGGCTCTACTCCACAGCCAATATCTGTAAATGAGCTACACTCAAAAGGTGAGAAGACTTTGTATCTGCAGCTGCAACCCCATTAACGAGTCAATAACCGAGGCCAAACTCGTACTTTGTGTAAAATCAGCACCAGAGTACTGCTGGAAAGTACATTTGGATACCTCAGTAAATACTGAGAAAAACTTTGCTGTAAAAACTAATCGTAAGGATTTTTATGAAAAAGCATCAGACAGTGACAAAAATAAGGAGCACAACTGGTTTTTTTTTGTTTATTTCGTGGCAACGCCTAGTTCTCCGATGGCTGTTGGACCCAACGTTTAGTCCACGCTAGAAAGATTTTAGGAATTTTAAATTTGAATCGGTTGTTCTTTGTTAGTTTAATTTTAGATGTAGAAATGTTAAACTTTGATACACTCAAAATATACATCTTTGAATAGCAACAAACCATAAATATACAGTAATAAATAAACAAAATTGTATTTTAATGTAATTTAATTTATTGTGAAATCTCATCACGTCTTTATTTTTGTAATATTCAACTATTAATTTAATATGGTCATCATTAATTAAGCAAAAATGATCATATTTGATTCATTAAATGTGTAAAGAGTTTTATTATCTACTGGTTTGTTAAAGTCTTTAAATTGTCATCAAACAAAATGATATAAAAATGTGCATCAGTGGCATTTTTTAATAAACACATTTACATCAAAATTTAACAGACCGTGCACACAAGTGAATGCATTACCATAATATACTCTGTTTTTAATCCCACAGGAAGCTTTTAGAAAGTTTGAATAAGCTGACCTATAAACAAAACCGCTTCTATTTTTCATGCGAGTGAAAAAGACAAAAGTATTTTTAGAGACTGACGGAGGCAGAAATGAAACATTACGATCGTGCTCGGAGATCTCGTTATGTAACCAACGCATCAGCTACACGAGCCGTCCCCACCCCCCACTCTTCATCTCGTTCGTCTTTGAATAAACATCGTACTGTCTGATGGAGCTGAGGAATTCTCATCTTAAGGGCGGGGCGAGAAACGAGCTGAAGCTCCGCTTGATATTTAGCAGAAACAGCATTTTAGCTGGGGAAGGAAGCGAACGGTCCACGTTACGTTCACTGTATTCAGATCTGACAGGAATGTTTGGAGCCAAGCAGCATGAGATCAAGGTCTCATTATTTTTTATTCATGTTTGCGGAGGCGGCTGGCTCTCCGTTTCCGTTTGTTCTTTGTTTTTGTCGCTTCATTAGGAGCCTTCCTGTTGGCACAAACACCGACCCTTCTTGCACCCAGTCGTCCTCATGGGAAACAAAACTTGTCCGTGACGATGATTCTGAACATAATTTCTGTTAAAGGTTGGCCTTTAATTGTGCTTCGGGGTTGAGTTAGGTAAACAACGATTAAGATCAGGGTTCGTCTGAGTGGAGACAATGCAGTGTTTCTGTACTTGCCTTGCCTTGGCAGGGCGCTCAAACCTTCCATGATTTTTGTCGACGGTGGAGGCGGAGTCTGTGTTCTTTGTTTGTACCGACGGTTTTCGAGCGGAGGAAGTAGACGGTTCAGCCTGAGGGAAACGGAGCGCTGCCGGACTGTGTTGCACACAGTTAGCTTAGCGCTACGTCTGTTCCGGCGGTTGGCGAGGGGGGGGTCGGTGCTTGGTTCTGTTGTCGGGGGTGGGGGCACCCTGCTTGTTTAACGGTAGGGAAAACACTGCAATAAATGGTACCAGACAGTGGTTTGATGAAGTGGTACCTGTATGGCACCATTTCATCCATCCATTATCTTTTACCTGCTTTTTCCTTTTCGGGTCACTGGTGTCCATGTCCAGCAGTCACTGTGTGAGAGGCAGGGGACACCCTGGACAGGTCTCCAGTCCATCACAGGGACACAGAGACAAAAGAGAAACAACCATTCACTCACGGGACCATTTAGAGTTCCCATTCAGCCTGATCATCAATGTTCTGTCTGCTGTTTAATACACAATATTATATTACATTATTATTTTTAGCGGATCTCTTAGATCCTTGTATGCAGTTTCTTTTTGTACTTTATTTTTTTTGCTATTTTTGGGTGTAACTGGGACCTTGTGTACATAATTTCGTTCCACCTCATGTACCACATGTGATGCGAATGACAATAAAGAACCTTGAATCTAACATGCATGTTTTTGGTCTGTGGGAGGAAACCGAAGTAAAACCCATGCATGCACGGAGAAAACATACAAACTCCACCCTGATTGCGAATTAATTCAATCCACAGAGACCCCACCTCGTTTTTCGCCGACCTCAGAGGTTCTGGTGGCATCAGACACACCTGTAAAATAACTGTCAGGTGGCTGTCATGTTTGCTACCTGGGCTTCATGTTTAATAACACAACACCACTAACCAGAAGAAAAGGAGATCTTTTATCTTGGTCTAACTCAGAATTACTCTTGGAGTTTCTCCTTCTCTCCAGGAGTCCAGTTCGGTGGCCTCAGGATTTCATCTCTGCTATTTGCAGATGATGTGGTCCTGTTGGCGTCATCGTGTCGTGATCTTGCAGTTCGCAGCCGAGTGTGAAGCGGCTGGGATGAGAATCGGCACCACCAAACCTGAGGCCATGGTCCCAGTCGGAAAAAGGTGGATTGTTCTCTTCAGGTCGAGGGTGAGGTTCTGCCTCAAGTGGAGGAGTTCAAGTATCTCTGGGTTTTGTTCAAGAGTGAGGGAAGAATGGAGCGTGAGACTGACAGACGGATTGGTGCAGCATCTGCAGTATTGTGGATTCTGTACCGGTCCGTTGTGGTGAAGAGAGAGCCGAGCTGTAATGCAAAGCTCTCTGTTTACTGGTCGGTCTACGTTCCTCCCCTCACCTTTGTTCATAAACTCTGGTTAGTGACTGAAAGAACGAGATCGTGGATACAGACGGTTGAAATGAGTTTCCTCTGCAGGGTAGCTGCTCCTTAGAGATGGGGTGAGAAGTTCAGTTATCCAGGAGACTCAGAGTAGAACCACTTCTCCTCCACATCGATGGAGCCAGTTGAGGTGGTTCAGACATCTGGTAAGAATGCTCCCTGGTGCTTCGGGCATGTCCAACTGGGAGGGAACTCCAGGGAAGACCCAGAACACGCTGGAGAGACGGTTGACCTGGGAACATCTTGGAGTCCTCCCAGAAGAGGTGACTGTGGAAAAAGATGTCTGGACCTTCCTGCTCAAGATGCTGCCCCCGAGACCCGACTTCAGAACAAGAGGAAGATGATGGATGTATGGATGGATAACTCAGAATTGCTGCATTTTTTATTTATTTACTTTTTTGTTATTTTGGGGGGAAAAGTAAGGTTTTAGTATTTTTATGGCAACATGATTTTGGTGCATCTTTTTAGTTTTCATGTTTAAAACTGAGACAATGCAATAGTTTTGTTTGACTGACTAAAACACGAGTCCTCTTGTGACCATATGGTTTAGTAAAAAAAAAATAATTCATCAAAACTGCAGTTGTTTTTAAACCAAATCTAATGCAACGTCAGCTGCACAGCACCAGAGCAATGTTTTGTTTTAAATAAGTTGATTCGGTTTGACTGATTTATTAAAAATGTATATTAGTAAAGAGCTGGCCTACATTTACCCTGATCTGAACGTGGGGACAGTCGTCATGTCAAAGTGAGCAGGAATGTGGCTGTGAGAGGAACAGCCTGAACAAAATGTCAGGATCCAGTTGAGCCGAGCCGGAAAGACGAGAGAACAGAACGTGCATCACATTCAAACTATAAATGGCAACCATCATCAAACACTTGGACTGAATCTTGGACAGAAGCGAGCAGCAAAGTTCGTCCAAGAGAAGAGACCGTGAAGAAAAGCAGAGTGAAACCTTCCTTAAACAAACGTTAGAGCTTTGGGTGGACTTCCCGTTTCTTGTTAATCACATTGGAAAGAAGCTGCCTGATGACACAGCCAAGAAGAACTGAGAATAGATGAACAGAAGGCGAAGAGGGCCGAGCAGTTGCTGCGACTCCACGCTTCAGTTTCTGCACGGAGAGGCTCTTCAGCTCAAAGTGGTGGGAAGTGGAACCCAAACATTTTTGACCTTTTCAACGCGCAAGATGTCTCATGAGGTTGGCACGCATGACGAGCTTTCTGACACGCTTTCTTTAAAAGAGTTTTCATTTAAAATCTGCTTGTGTGCTAAACAAACTCATTCTTTTGAGTTGTTGCCAATACAGGCCGGATTATCAATGAAGGAATGCATATCGCTCGCTGCCTTTCAGGCCAGAGTGTTACACAAAGATCATATGTTGCAGAATGAAGATTATCCCGTGCAATATTGCAAGATGGCGCTCTCAGGATATGTGTTTGGTATGACTCAACTCCTACCGCATCAAATGTTTGTTCGGTATCTGTGGAATGGATAGAATTACATCCATTCTTGCATTGGCTAAGACCAGTTGGCTGTGGTGGAAGTGTTGAAATCATTTGCTCCTGAAAGTGGATCAGCTGTGGACATACATGCAATGGAAATTTTGACTATCGCGATACAGATATTGGGAGGGGAAGGCTAATATCGATAACTGATATAATGGCTGAATTTTTTTTTTAGCTTCATCCACCCCAGCTACTTTTAAACCGGTTTTAACTCGTGAAGTCTTGAAACAGTTTTCCTAACGTGCGTTCACATTTTCTATCCTCCACCGTTCGCTGTAAAGTTATCAAGTGTGTTACAAAAATATAAATTAAACAAAGAAACGCCCATTCCCGTTTATTCGTCATGTGTGGTGACGATCTAATTAGTATTGACTGCAGCACATTTTTTTGTCTTTGCAGAGAAGTAAAGATTTCAGACAAACAACACATTTCATTGAGGACGACAAAGATAATGTTGCTAACACTTACATATTTTACGGGCAGCACGGTGGCGCAACTGGTAGAGCTGCTGCCTCTCAGCGAACAGGTCCCTGGTTCAAATCCCAGTCCGGGGGCCTTTCTGGGTGGAGTTTGCATGTTCTATCCGTGCATGCGTGGATTTTCTCCGGGTACTCCTGTTTTCTCCCACAGACCAAAAACATGCATCTTAGACTGATTAGTAACTCTAAATTGTCCCTAGTGAATGGTGTTTGTCTCTATGTGTCCCTGTGATGGACTTGCAACCCGTCCAGGGTGTACCCTGCCCCTCGCACATTGATTGCTGGACATGGGCACCGGCGACTCCCATGACCCAAAATGGAAGAAATGGGTAAAAGATGATGGATGGATGGATATATTTTACCACTAAGTTATATTAATTATTCTGGATAAAGTTTTACAAGGCAATAGCTTATGCTAGGTTATCTAAACGTTAGCTTGCTAAATTGAGAGGCATATAGCTAATGACAAGTGGGTTGGATGATTGAAGAGAATTTATTATTGCTGATTTATTTTTATTTACAGATTTGTTACAATAAACTTTACATGCTCTGTGCAGCAAAATATGCTACATAGTTGCTATCGTTTGGTGCTTCGGCTGCACTGAAAGTGAAAGTTAAGTGGCCATGACTTGAAAGTAGTTCGCATGCGCCCTCTGCTGGATACATTGTACAAATATGCCTTTTGCAAGGAAGGACATGGCTTGGTCCCAGTGTTTATACTGGTGCACAATGGGACAATTATCACAGATACCGATATGTCCCCAAGCACCTATATTGGACTAAAATATCGGCCATACGATAAATATCGGCCCTACCGATATATATCGGTCCGGCTCTAATGCATCTACTAATACTATATTAATGCTAATTTAAAATGGGGCCAAGATGGGGTAGAGGTAGGGCAGCCGACCCGGGACCCGACAGCCCCAGGCTCAATCCCCAGCCGTTCCCACATGCCATGGTGTCCCTGAGCAAGACACCCAATCTCTAATTGTATGAATATGTATAAATGTATTCCAGGTGTGTTGAGCTAAATGCAGAGAACTAATTTCGCCATTGTATGGGAACATACAATGTTGACAACACATTGCACTTATTATACAAAAAAAAAAAAAAAGTCTATTTGTCACATGGTTACATGTGGCCCAGTTTTATCAGCAGCAGGCATGCCCTCATTACGGCAAAGAGATTTGGGAAATCTGAAAGTTTAAAATCACACTCTCCTTTATTTACTTTTGCAAACTGCTGTTCTGATGCTTCAGAATAGCAGACAACTTGTTTTCAAATCCCAGACATCCTAGCTGTAATTAACTTACTGTCGCCGGCTACAAGCTGAGCTGCAATCAGAAGGGAGTTATCTCCGGTTCAGCTCTGTTGTTGCTGCCGTCGACAGCTCTGCAGCCACTCAGGGATGTTACAAGGACCTTTCGCTGGTTATTGTCTTATTGAATTACCTTTATGCACAAGCCGGTTGGCGTTTTTTTTTTTATCACGTTTAAAGACAAACGCATCTTGAAGAAATAAAACTAAGACATCTAAACAAAAGCAAATCATATATTTTTCAGATAATCTAAGTTCGTCACTGGACTGATCCATTGAGTGGAAGATCAACATAATCATAGCTGTCTGAGTGAGCACAAAAATCCAAACTCCTAATTAATCAACGATTTAATAACATCCAAAAACTTTGGCATTTTAATTTTAATTAATTACTACATTGTGGTAAAAAGTACTAAACTTGATACCTACTCCCAAGACAATAATCTACATGTTCTTAATACCACGTGGAGGGAAATTACAAGTCAAAGGGTATTCGAAATATTTTATAAGGCTAGCAAGGTTATTCTTAGCTCTCTAATTATCTTAAAGGACAGTTTAAAAAAACTTAGGGAAAGTAATTACCAAAAAGAAAGACAGGTGTGATAACGAGTTTTATTCTGCCCGCAAGTGAATGACAGAGTCAAAGCAGTGAGGAAGGTCCAGACCACACTGATGAATCTTTTCTGTCTACCAGCTGTTATCTGCTAACATCTCCTCCTCTAACATCTGGTGACAACCACTTCTCCCCACTAATGCCTGCCTCCTTTGCTATTTTCAGTGATTTGGTTGTATCCGATTCGAATTGTGTCCGTGTGGATTTTACTGTGACATTCTGGGACCTGCCATAGTAAGTACCACCAAAACTACACGTGGTGTTTGCAGGTGTTCTGACGCTTATTGTTATCAGTCCATCTCATCACTTGGTTTGAAATTAAATTTACATAAAACCTCTGCAGTTTTGCTGCAAATATCTTCTAATCCCATAATGTCTTGTTTTTTTTTATTTTTAAAGTTGGTTGTTTTTTAATCCCAGTACAGTAGCTCCTCGTTTATCGCGAGGGATCCGTACCCTGAAGCCCCGCGATAATTGAAAAACCGCTAATTAGGAATAGTAATACAAGTAGTAGTTTATTTTAGGATATATATATATATATATATATATATATATATATATATA
>NC_056508.1:44412897-44451692 GCF_014905685.2 Nematolebias whitei | reverse complement strand
TTAGAGATAGGGTGAGAAGCTCAGTCATCCAGGAGGGACTCAGAGTAGAGCCGCAACTTCTTCATGTCGAGAGGAAACAGTTGAGGTAGCTTGGGCATCTGGTTAGGATGCCTCCTGGACGCCTTCCTGGTGAGATGTTCCTGAGACCCAGAGGAAGACCCAGGACACGCTGAAGGGACTATGTTTCTCGGCTGGCCTGGGAACGCCTTGGGATTCCCCCAGGGGAGCTGGCCGAAGTGGCTGGGGAGAGGGAAGTTTGGGCCTCCCTACTTTTTTCATTTTTCATTTACCCTTTATTTATCCAGGTAATCTCATTGAGCCACGAGAACTCATTTTCAAGAGAGACCTGTTGGGCTGCTACCCCCGCTAGGCCTGTTGTGATAAACAATAAATCAATTAATCACATGATAAATTAAAATTATCGACCTCATTTTCATTTATCGGCTTTATTTTTTTCTTTGTCTCTCCCTTTCTACTGAAGACACTGGATGACAAAAGGCTCAGCTCCGGTGCTCTTCACTGACCCCTCCCTTTCTCTTATTTATTTATTTTTTAAATCGCGTTTTTGAGAAATTAAAAGGAGCTAAGCTACGAGCTAAGCTAACAGGCAGACCTCAGGGAAAAAACCTCCGTCTTGTCGTAGCTCCAAAATTTATGTAAAAAGTTGTTTTTCTCTGAAAAAAGAAGCTGAGAACTTGTTTACTGATTTTTTTTTTAAATTAAAAGCTTTGTGTGACAAATGCTATACTAAAAAGCTCAAACCACACCAAGCGTCTGCCATTTTGAGAACCGACAAAAGGAAAGAGAGACAGCCCATGTCACGTCAAGGGGCCTCCCTCTCATTTTCTTAAAGAGACACGCCACTCACTCCCTCACTATCCATCCTTCAGTTCAAATGGTCTTAAACTGACATCCAGTGGTCAAAAAAATGTACTACACACAAAAATTAACCAACATTTCTTCTTAAATTTGACAATAATTACTAATTGCTGTCAAATTTCCAACAATATTATTGTTTATCGCAATAATTTCAGAGACAATTAATTGCCCAACAAAATTTGTTATTGTGACAGGCTTAACCCCGTGACCCGACCCCGGATAAGCAGAAGAAAATGGATGGATGCGTAGTTAAAATACAAACCGGATTCCAAAAAAGTTGGGACACTAAACAAATTGTGAATAAAAACTGAATGCAATGATGTGGAGGTGCCAACATCTAATATTTTATTCAGAATAGAACACAAATCACAGATCAAAAGTTTAAACTGACAGAATGTATCATTTTAAGGGAAAAATCTGTTGTTTCCAAATTTCATGGTGTCAACAAATCCCCAAAAAGTTGGGACAAGTCCATTTTTACCACTGTGTGGCATCCCCCCTTCTTCTTACAACACTCAACAGACGTCTGGGGACAGAGGAGACCAGTTTCTCAAGTTTATAAATAGGAATGCTCTCCCATTCATGTCTAATACAGGCCTCTAACTGTTCAATCGCCTTGGGCCTTCTTTGTCGCACCTTCCTCTTTATGATGTGCCAAATGTTCTCTATAGGTGAAAGATCTGGACTGCAGGCTGGCCATTTCAGTACCCGGATCCTTCTCCTACGTAGCCTTGATGTTGTGATTGCTGCAGAATGTGGTCTGGCATTATCGTGTTGAAAAATGCAGGGTCTTCCCTGAAAGAGATGACATCTAGATGGGAGCATTTGTTGTTCTAGAACCTGAACATAGTTCTCTGCATTAATGGTGCCTTTCCAGACATGCAAGCTGCCCATGCCACAAGCGCTCATGCAACCCCATACCATCAGTGATGCAGGCTTCTGAACAAAGCGTTGATAACAACTTGGGCTATCCTTGTCCTCTCTGGTCCGGATGACATGGCGTCCTAGTTTTCCATAAAGAACTTCAAATCGTGACTCATCTGACCACAGAACACTCTTCCATTTTGCCACACTCCATTTTAAATGACCCCTGGCCCAGTGCAAACGTCTGAGCTTGTGGAGCTTGCTTAGAAATGGCTTCCTCTTTGCACTGTAGAGTTTCAGCTGGCAACGGCAGATGGCACGGTGGATTGTGTTCACTGACAATGCTTTCTGGAAGTATTCCTGAGCCCATTCTGTTATTTCCTTGACAGTAGCATTCCTGTTTGAGGTGCAGTGACGTTTAAGGGCCCGGAGATCATGAGCATCCAGTAGAGTTTTACGGCCTTGACCCTTACGCACAGCGATTGTTCCAGATTCTCTTAAGTTATCATCATCAACTGTGCATAACATCTTCAAAAGATTCAAAGTCTTTGCTATTTTACGCTGGGTAACACCATTCTGGTATAGCTGCACTATCTTTCTGTGCAACAATGGTGGAATTGGTGATCCTCTTACCATCTTGGCTTCTGGGAGACACTGACACTCTGAGAAGTTCTTTTTATACCCAATCATGTTGTCAATTGACCTAATTAGTGTTAATTGGTCTTCCAGCTGTTCGTTATATGCTCAATTTCCTTTTTCCAGCCACTTATTGCTACTTGTCCCAACTTTTTTGGGATTTGTTGACACTGTGAAATTTTGAATCAACATATATTTCCTTTAAAATGTTACATTTACTCAGATTAAACTTTTGATCTGTCATCTATGTTATATTATGAATAAAATATTGACATTTGCCATCTCCACATCATTGCATTCAGTTTTTATTCACAATTTGTTTAGTGTCCCAACTTTTTTGGAATCCGGTTTGTATAACATACTGTATTAATATAATATTGTTGCAGTTATTTCAGATATTGAGGTCACCCTCACTTATATTGCGATGATGATTAATTTGCGGTACGTTGTGCAGCCTTAAAATCAAACTTTTTTTTTTTAAAACACAAAACTAAACCTGGGAGTTTCTAAAAAAATATATTTTTTCTTTTAAAAATGTTCAGTATGTTTGCATTGTATGTATTTGTTACCTGCAAAAGAATAAAGCCATAAAAATATATAATCAGATTTAGCTCAGCGGTTACTGAAGGTCTGTGTAATTTCCTTTATGTGCTGATGCTGTGGGAAACGAGCCGTTAAATCCAAACAACTGCAAATCAATACATGTCCAGGTTCTGATTGGGTATTGATTGGTATGGTTATTGATTGCTGTTTTGATAGCCCTGATGCGTTTCATTTAGCTCCTTAAAACCAGCAGTTTCAGCTGTTTTCATCTCCTCAGCAGCAGCAGAACCACCATTATGAGGGATTTGGTGGTTTACTGCTGAAGATAATGTCTCATTAGAGGTTTCCCAGCTGAATATTATATTTTAACTTTTTTTTATAATCTCTTGGGCCCACTTAGGAAAAAGTCTCAGTAATTCTACATTAGAAGAAGTCGTAGCTTTTTTAATTTTTTCCCCCAATTTGGGTTCAGTGACCAGAGGAGAATGTTATGGACTAAGTTGTGCAAATTATTGACTTTCAGATAGTTAAAAAAAAAAAAAAAGACTCTTTTGAACATATTTAATAAAAAAAAAACACTCAACCGCCTTAATAGTGGTGTCTACAGGAAATTACTCGAATGACTCAAATAATTACTGTTATTTTTAACATTTTATCTGTTGCTCGTTTTAAGACTTAAAAAAAAAAACTATCATTCTTTACTCCCCCCCCCACACACACACCCCCACACACACTCAAATGTTTCATGATGGCAGGCGATAATGAAATCAGAGGTCATTCAGACAAAACGTGAGCACACATTTATTACATTTTTAAAATCTATAAAATCCAGATCCAGGGCTTCCATTAATTGCTCCTGATTAAAACCAGACGAGTAACGACCGACTGATGGAAAGTGTCAAACTTAACGCTCTTAAAGCTGCGGTCTGGTCCCCTCTCGGCAGTTAAAGTATGTGGTGTCATCAAGTCGAGCTCTAAAGAGTTTTAAAACTTGCGGAGGAATGATTGCGGTGCAGCAGGTGAGAGGTTTTAAAAGAGGGGGCATTACTTTAAATAAGGGAAGGAAAATGATGTAAAAATGTCAAATATTTAACGTTTTATTCAGGACCGATTGTCCCAGCAGAAACTGATTCCCAAACAGAATTCTAAAGGACCCCTAAATTTATTCCCAGGGTGTAAATTATTATTATGTTTTAAATGAAACACATTTAGTCATTCAGTGAGTTGTTTGTCTAACAGAACAATATTTTTGGTAACTTTATGGTTACTCATGTTTAGCTGTCATTAGTTTCTGGCAAGAATAACTTCTGCTTTCTTGGGTTGTCAGTCTTTTATTCCCTTTCTAGAATGATTAATCTAAAAATATACGCTTTCCTCTTTATTAGTTGTTTCGTTTACTGCAACACTTTGCAGGCGAATAAAGTGAAGAAATCGTCGCCGTACATCAAATGTGTTCAGTTTTCCTCTAAAGATGTTTAAGAACCAGGTTGAAGATAATTTAATATGACTTTACTTTTTGTGGTCATTACATTATCACCGAACAGCAGTTTTACATATACGTATATATTAGTTATACCCGGTGAACCAATGGATCATCATACACAAAATCTTCTGTCGTCTGTGCTCTTTCTCACCGAGGCAAAAGAGCACGAATCTGAGCCCTTGAGCAAGGCCCTAAACTAGAGCTGGGCCGTATCATATCGTTCACGATAATACCAGTAAAAAAAAAAAAAAAACTTGCCCGGGGAATAAATTAAATGTGTCATGATCTGCGACGTGTACCTCCACAATGTTCTGTCAAAACAACCGGCTCGGCACCGTGATGTGTGCAATTACTTTTACTGGCATTTCGAGTTACCACGGTGACGTAATTTGCAAGCAAAGACGCCGTTTTTCCTCATTGAAAAACACTGACAGAACTCTTAACAAGCTCGAACCGCCACAGTGAGGTCACATATGTGACTGGGACCCTGTGTATGTACACAGTTTCGTCCCGCCTCATGTACCACGTGTGGTGTGTACGACAAATGAATCTCTCCGACTCTGACATGGCCTACAGCGAAGAAGTCTCTGAACAAAACTCAGTAAGTCGTTGAACAAACTCTTCCCACCACCACATCTTTTAAAATACACATACGATATTATATATATATCAAAACATGGGCATTTTTGTAATTTACATTTTAAAATGGCCGCCATGTGGCAGTCCCCTTCAAAGTTTCTCCAGGAACTTTCTAGTTTAATTCTAATCTAATGATCAAACAGTTCAAAACTCAAATCCTAAATGAGCTTCAGTCAGCTTCAGTGATTTGCCTGTGAGTTGTGAACTAGATTGGATTAGGCAGTGAGTGTTGGCTTGTGGCTACAATCTTGGCTTACCTTGTTTTCTGTGCACACCATCTGTAACGTAGCATTTACACCGGACTTAACACGCGTATCTGCACATTTTACTCCACAAATCTGGGATTGTTGGACTTCTAGATCTCAAAAGGCTCTTCCATGAATGTTGCCATTGTTGACTCGTTCTCAGTCACTTTGGCTGTTTTCATTGGTAAACAAACAGACGTGGTGTTCGGCAGTCATTCACAAATTTTGCTTTAAACTTGCATATTAACATGAGGAAAATAATGTGTGTATTTTTGTTTTTTTTATTTATGCATTGCAATGAGTACTTTCAAATAAACCAATTCAATGACGTGAGGCGAATTTGCTCTTGTCAAAAACAACCTGCATTGCTTTAAGCATAATGACTTTAAATAGATTTAACCATCTATATATTTATACATATGTGTAAAAATGCAAATGAAGTGGATTTTTCTGTATTTCTTGCATTCATCTGTTCTGTCAGTTGTCTATATTAAGCTGTCGGCATGCGCTGCTAGTAGGAACAGAGCCCCCCAGGGACCCTTGGTCGTGGTCACATCTGCTGAGCTTGCTCTAACCATTCACAGCTGATCACCAGACAAAACAATCCTCTCTAACTGCCAAGCTGTGGTATTCTTTTTGTAGGCTTATTGGTATTTTATAATAAAGTGATGAATTAGAGCCTTTAAAATAAATTCAGACAATAAGTTCCTCTAAGTTTATTTACAAAGTCGTAATACCTTCACATTTAGGGGACAAGTTTTGCCCCGTTAAAAGCTTTGCGTTAGACGAGAACAACAGTTGTAAGGAGTATTCATCATTTTTTATTAACACTAAGTTATGTATATTGGGCATCACTTTGAGTTTGTTTTGTCTTGTTTCTGGTAGACGCTGTAAAAGTAAGAGAAATCCACAGAAAGTGATCTAATAGTGATGTGAGGATGTGGGTGAGTGGTGCACCGACACGTTTCAGATGTTAAAATTAGCAGGAAAACGTAAACCCCCGTTTCTCACATTGAACTCCATCTTCTATGAGAGTTAAGTCTGTGGCATAGTTTCTTATAAAACAAGAGCTTGACTCTCGAAGCCATGGAACATTTATAAATATTTGAGAAAGAGTGCAAAACTGGGTCTAGTATTTTTATTAGTCTGCTTCCACGTTAGTTTGGATGATCCTGCACAAACCATCAAACATGGGAAAAAATGTCAACTTTGTCTTATTTTGTGCACGTTATACAATTTATTTCTTCTCCTTTTATTAATTCATCTGACATGAAGCATTAGACCAGAAGAGCTGACATGGGAAAATCAAAATTTGGAGTGCGTTGTCAATTTTGCAATTATTATGATAAAAGCAGCGTTTATTGAAGAAAAGGCATATTTTCCAGTATTTACCAAAGGTTCGGCTCGATTTGTTAGCCCCTGCAATATTAGTTGGTCAGTCTCAGCTACTACCACACCAGACTTTAGCTCAATATCTATAAAAATCCCTGCATTATAACATTTGTGTTCACTAAGATAAATAAGCGACGGCAGCTTTTTTTTATACTTGATTGACTTCATCTGCTAAATTGCAGGTGTACGTTTACACTGATTACTTTCTGGGGGGTATTATTAATGTCTGCTCAGTGATTCATGAGATATTTTGCTAACAAACCGATACAAAGGGTCAGACGATGACATGATTGCCCACCTTTCGGCTGATACAGAGCTAAATAAGTCATTTAATTTTCTTTTAGTCAACAAAGTGGCTTGCAAGTGATAATTACTGTATGCTTCAACAAAAGGTCTAATAATTCCTGTAGGGCCTTTTTCTGTAGCTGACCCAGTACTTTTCTGACAACTGTTTTTGCTCAGGTAGAAAGGAGCCCTAGTTTTTTGTAAATGCAACCATCCACTTGCAGTTTGCATGTTTGAACACACCAACGTTCCATCCCTTTCATTGCTAAAAGGTTGGTGTGCACATACACGTGTTTGCCATGAAAACGAGGGCATCGTTAATTATAAATATACAGTATTATATGGACATGAATATGAGGGCAGCAGGGAAGAAATGATACAGTGGTAAACTATATACCATTCCTTCCTTTTTGTCCTCAACCACCTGCTAAACAACATGCTTTCCCCGCCGGTCCTCGTGCCACAGTGACCCCAGCACTCGCTGAGTCCGTGCAGCTCACTGAGCAGACCGACACACGAACACACACTGCATCATCACTGGCTTTGTACGTACAGAACACGTGTTTCTGATTATTAAGATTAAAATTCATTGTGGTAGTAGCTGAGAGTCATCCTCAACACATACTCCAAGTGCTACCAGATCTTCCTAGATAACATTTACAATAGTTGATCAAATCGACTAACTCCTTCTTCTTCTTCTTCTTTCGGATTTTCCCTCTTCAGGGTCTCCACAGGGAGTCGTCCTCCTCCATCTCACTCTGTCCTCTGCATCCTCTGTCCTCACTCCATCTACCTCCATGTCCTCTCTAACTGCATCCAGATATCTCCTCTTTGTCTTTTTCCAGGCAGCTGCATTTCTAACATCCTTCTACCAGTATACCCACTGTCCCTCCTCTGGACATGTCCAAACCATCTCAGTGTGTCCTCTCTAACTTTATCTCCCAGTTGTTCAACCTGTGCTGTACCTCTGATGATCTCATTCCTAATCGTCTCCATCCTTGTCTCTCCTCAGAAGAACCTCAACATCTTCATCTCTGGTTTAACTCCGTCTCATCTAATTATAAGAAAATCGTCGTAGTTTGAAACTTTGGCCTGAAAAACAAGAGCCAATATGCCTTCCTTTAACAAATGCTTAAGGGGGCAGCTGTAGCTGAGTGGCTAGAGAAGTCGTCCTCCAATGCAAGAGTTGGGGGTTCGATTCCACCAACAGTCACATGTTGAAGTTAGGGGTTGAACAACTGCATATTTTGAAAAGTCAACTTCAACATGATAAAAGTCGACGTCGACTAGTCGATGTGACGTCACAAGAACTCAAAATGCTATTCACAAAACAAAAAAAAAACAACACAATTTATTATTTACAAAAAAATATAGTGGGGGCGTATATTTATGCTCCGACCATTTATGGTGCTGCAAATAAGTTACAGGAAAACCAAAACTATTATTAATCTGCAAAAGTTAGTTTTATTTAATTTAATCCACTTAACAAAATAAACCACCGTGGTGGTGCGCCCCCCGTTTTTATTTTTATTTTATTTAAAAACGGTTTCAAACACAAAAACACATGAGTGATGTTTGTTTGAGCTGAGGTGAACGGTTTCTGAGGTGGTGTTCCCCTACACTTACACGGCCTCCCCACCGTTGTGGTTGACAAACAAGCTTTTATGCACATTGTCTTGCTTTAAATATCACTGGTTTTGCTTCAGGAACTCATTTGCCACCCTCTGTTTACTTGTATACAGGTGGGCTGCCAAGAAACATTCTTGATTTGTGATACTTGTACAAATATTTGAATGTTAGACCATCATGGCCTCTAATGGTTGTGAGTGAAATAACTAGTGTGACCAATGAGCTCTGCCCTTCAGCTGTATTTTCCAACTTTAGCTTCAGTATTGTCAGTTCAACTTTTATTTCCAGTTTGGTTTGATTTTATATACTGGCAAATTCTAAAATAGTGGCTTTAACACTGGAACTCTGTACCAGTTAAGGTTAACTTGATTCCATAATAGAGAAATTGAGCAATTCCCCTCTGACTTGGTGACAATAGGGGTAGAAACTCACATTCAACAGGAAAACCTATTGGGAAAAAAACCTATCAGTAGTTGATTCAGATTGTTGTTTAAGTGCATTTATAAATTTGACCTTTTTCTTGTGTTTTCTTTCAGGTTTGGAGTGATTAAAGGAATACTTACCGTCTCCGAAGCTACCGGCAAGCTCTGCAGAAAAGTCTTTTACAAGTCACAGTGGTGCACAGGGATTTTCAAGTCAAGTTTAATTAAAAGAAGAAGAAGAAAAACTTTCTCAAAATGCAAAGAAGCCTAACAGCTGTTAAACCCTGGTAGTATAAAAAAGACTTTTGTTCATTCGTTAAGGACTTTTTCATTTTCACTGATGGCTCTATTATTTGGACGCGGGTCAAACTAAAGAGCTGCAGCTGAGAACTTGTCGCCCTGAATCAATGACTTTGTCTGGAGCTGTCAAACTTTCTGCCATAAAGACTTGCTCTTACATTATCGGGGCAACACAGGAGGACATTTTTCTTTAACCAGTCTGTTCTCGTTTCAAATCCAGTTCCATCTTTTTTTTTTTTTTTTGATGGATAAGCTAATGGATACCGTCCTCAGGCGAGTTTTTTTCTCCCCACTGTTTATCTGATTAAAGCCAAAGTTTATCAAAAGTAACTCACTAGAATGAAGTGCCAATAAAGACAAGAGGATTGAAGAGGCGGGAGTAGAAGAAACTGAAGCGCAGATGGGATTCCTCCTCGAAAACAGATGGATGAATTAAATATTTGAACAGAAAGGAAGTCGTGACATCTGGCACAGAAGTGAGGGATTTTCCTTCCCCTTCTTTCTCTCTTCTTATTCCGCTCACTCCTGCCACTGCTCACCTCCGTCCTCTCCACGTTCGGTTCCCTCGGCGGGCGCGGGAGTTCAGCCGGTCACTCAAACCGACAGAAACAAGCGTGTGCTCCAGCTTGTTCCTCTTTTTCTGCTTTGTTCCGTTTCGCCGTGACCCCGCTCCCGTGCTCTCTCGGCGTGTGATGGTGCGTTCCCTCCTCTCGGCCCTGGAGACATGCCTGTACAGGAGATGGCGGTGAGTCCTGTCAAGTCCCTGCACTGGGAGCAGCTCCCCCCCATGTCGCAGCGCCGCGTCTACTGCACACCCGTCTATCACGAGGGCTTGATCTATGTGCTGGGGGGCTGCAGTGAGACCGGCATGCCTCTGGACAGCGTGGAAGTCTTGGACGTGGAGAGCCAGACGTGGAGCCAGCTGCCGCCTTTGCCCACTGCCCGGGCAGGGGCTTCAGCGGTGGCGCTGGGAGGCCAGGTGATGGTGCTTGGGGGCATGAATCAGCAGCAGACACCCCTGGCCTCTGTGGAAATGTACCACCCCGACGAAGGCAAATGGGAGACGAAAGGCAGTTTAGGGCAGCCGTCCATGGGAGTGACCACAGTGGAGAAAGGTAAGAGAGCAGGATTAGTGTGAAAAACGTCTTTGCAATGTTGTCGCATGCCGCTGCACTTTTGTAAGAAGTTGGTTGTTTTGCTCCTTTGATTTATTTTCAGTAAACTTTGAACAACGCACCCGCATACCTCAAAGGGATTTGTCCAGTCATGGCGTTGGAGTTGCAGCCCCGTGCTGTGGGTCTGTCATGCATTTCTGTCATGTTTCTGGGCTCTCGTGTTCATGGCTGTGACGTTAGCTGGCAGTTTTTATTTCAGCCTTTTGATCTTGACTTGGATTTAACCTGACAGTGTGAGTGAAGTGTGTGTTTGTTCAAGCGTTTAAATTGATTTATGTGGCAAACTCATGCTGAATCACTTCATCTTGCTAATGCCTCCTTCTGGACCACCCCTACTCCATTTCTCTTTCTATCCACACCGTAGCTTGAACCCTGCTCCAATGCTGCGAGCCTTGCTGCCCTTCCACTTACTCTTGAACATATAAAACAGCAACCTTCCTTCTCTGCATCATGCTAGCTAGATCTCCAGAATGTATTTCAGTTAATGTCTTTGGTGAACAGTTAAATATCCAGATCTACCTGAATGGTTGATGGACATTCTTTCATATCTTTCTATTCTGGAAATCATCTGACATGTCACGGGAGGCTGTGGCTGAGTGGTTAGAGCAGTTGTCCTCTGATGCAAGAGTTGGGGGTTCAATTCCACTAGCAGTCACATGCTGACATGTCCCTGGGCAAGACACTGAACCCCTCATTGCCTCTGATGTGTGTCCCATCAGTGTATGAATGTGATCTAAAAGCACTGATTAGTGTTTGTAGCCATCTAGTAGAGTGCTGTATGAATGGGTGAAGATTGTGTTGTAAAGCACTTTGAGTATCTTGATAAGTACAGTCCATTCACCGTTTACCATTTTACTGGTATATGAGCTTTGTGATGGTGAGATTTGTCCAAAATAAGAGCTTATGGTGGTAAAGTCATCACAGTTTGTATGATGTGACCCCCGTTGAAGCCGTATCACTCTGGAGTCAAACTATCAGAGGATTCTGTATCAGACAGATGTCAAATCCTTTGCTTTTGTCGGTTTCGCTTTTCTTCTTTGCATTTTTCTCTCTTTTGTTTTCAATTTGTCTGCGTTTAACTGTGCATACAATCCCTCATTAAATAAGAAACTTCCTGTCGGCTCATTAAGAACTAATGAGGAGAATCCAGCTGTTCTGCTATATTTATAACACTGAAAACCACCGCCAGTGGAGACGAACCCAAAACCTCTGTGGCGCTCAAATTAACTAAATTAGTTGTTAAATTTGAAAGAAGGCCCAGCAGGCCTTTCAGGTGCTGAAGTGTCTGCAGAGTTTGAGTTGTGATTAAAGCTCATTGGGGCTGATGCTCAGTCAGGACGAAGTTCTGATTATACATTAGACATGTACTGTATATGCTCCTGTTGACGAAGATATCAGTTTGTTGTGAAGCTTTGGGAGAATCTTTCATATAAAGCTCAATTGTCGTGCGGTTGGTCTCAGCTGAATGAATAAACTGGGATTTATTGCTCATTCTCACCCGAGTGTGTCTCCACAAGGACACGCTGCAAGTGAAGACATGTCAAATGCTCCAGTTCAAGGGATGGATTTTAATAAATCCTGAAAACTTTTATTGATCTTCTTACAAAATCTTCAAACTCTACTCCTCGAATTATTTTCAGTCATTTAGCGGTTTGTGTTATTAGATCATTAAGCAGAGGGAGAATCAAAAGGTTGATTTTTTTTTATCTCAGATGTTTCTCGTGTTTACATCCCAGCAGCCAGCTGAAAACTCAAAGTATATTTCTGCTTTCATGAAGTCATAAAGGAAACAGAGTGGAACGCTAATCACTTTGACCCATGAATTAATAAACGAATATCAAACCTCTTATATGGAAGCGAGAGGATTAGGCTTAGTAAATTAAATGCGAAGTTTGTAAACAGATTTTATTTTTTTTCCAACCTTCCTCTAAAATAATAAAATCCAGCAGTAAAAGGTAATAAAGCTTATAACCTTGTAAGAGGTCAAGACTTTAGGAAGAGTGACAGTAAACAAATAAACGTGTCTCCTTTTATGAAGCAAAAACAAAACGCTAAATCAAATATATGTAACGTAAATGCATTTAACCCAACGTTGGTGACAGCTTTCAGTTGTCTGGGTGGAGTTTCAAGTTCAAGAATCTTTATTATCCATCCATCCATCCATCCATCCATCCATCCATCCATCCATCCATCCATCCTCTTTACCTGCTTCTTCCTTTTTGGGTCACAGGGGTCACTGATGCTCATATCCAGGTGTCACTGTGCAAAAAGTGGGACACACCGTGGACAGGTCTCCAGTCCATCACAGGGACACACGGAGACTGAGACAAACAACCATTCACTCTCTCACTCACACCTAGGGACAATTTAGAGTTACCAATCAGCCTAACATGCATGTTTTTGGTCTGTGGGAGGAAACTGGAGTACCTGGAGAAAACCCACGCATGTACAGAGAGAACATGCAAACTCCACCCAGAAAGGTCCCCAGACTGGGATTTGAGCAGGAGGAACCTGCTCGCTGAGAGGCAGCCGCTCTACCAACTGCACCACCGTGCTGCCATCTTTATTATCCCCGAGGGACAATTTGTTTCACCGTCATTAGACACACAAAACGTCCAATGTCCAGCGTCCACAAGACATTGAGACATTAAAATAACAGAAATCCTCACTGTTCATTGAGAAGCTTGATCTCTACAGGGATGAATGAGTTGTTCAGTCTGTTCTACATCTGGGCTGCAGATACCTGCGTCCAGATGGAAGCAACCTGAACTCACCATGATGATCAGGATCTGCCAGAATCAGCCTGGTCTTGTTCACCGACCTCACCTTCTGTAGGTTTGTTCTCCGCATCATCCGGTTTCCCTCACACAGACCAAAAACATGCACGTTGTGTGTGCAGTTTTGTACAGAAAGTACAAAACCTATATTTTACAGAAAATATATAGAACATTTCAAATATAAAACCTGATAACTGAGTTGTTTTTCCTTAAAAAGAACTGCTAGACGGTATCTACCACCGTGTTGCTCGACTTCTTTCAACATCACTCTGTCAGCACTTGGCAAACGAGACTGAAAAAATAAATGTTTTCTGGTTTTGGCTCGGTGTCGAGTTTCAGGAGGTGATTACCTCTCAGATATGGACTGCAGACATTTCAGGATTTACTCGTTTTGATAAAATCGTGCTGTTAAAATATGTGCAGAAAGTGGTTTGGCATTGCCATAATGTTTATTTTCTGGCATTTACTCATTGTTCTGGTTACTTATTTATTTTGTTGTGTTTTTTGCATTTGTAGTGTTTTTTTAATTTGTAGTTGTGTTTTTTTAATTTCTAGTTGTATTTTTTGAATTTCTAGTTGTATTTTTTGATTTGTAGTTATTTATTTTGTTGGGTTTTTTGCATTTGTTGTTGTTTCTTGCATTTGCAGTGTTTTTTTTTATTTGTTGTTGTGTCTTTTGTTTTGTAGTTATGGTTTAAACTTAAGGGCCACTGTAGTTTTGTCTTCTGCAGTGAAGTAAATTGTGTATTTTTGTTATTTTTCCTTCCCTTGAGCTTTCTTCTTCTGCCTTTTCATCCTTCAGTTATTCCTGAAAATCCACAGCTGTATGTCAGAATCCCCGTCCTCCTCCTCCTCTCTGTATTTTGCCTCTTTTCCCCTCCAACCCTTTTACTTTAGTCGTTCACTTCTCCGCAGTCAGCCTCTACATCATCCAGTCCTTATCCTAATTCCTGCAGGAGCATGACTCAAAAGTATCCGGCTGCTGCTGCAGCGATGAGTATAATCTCTCTTCCTTCTCAGTTCATGATTAATGAATGCTGCCCTCTCCTCCGTCAGTCTGCTGGCCCATGGACTGAAAGGCAGCAGCACCGCAGCGCTGGCAGGTTCCTCAGAGGTATAAAGGCGGGTTTTCTACACGGCAGAAGATAAAAGGTTGCTGTCGTGGTGTCGATGTTGGAGGAGAGTGTTCTTTCAGGAAAAGAGGTGCGGCATCATTTAAAATATCTCAAGATGGACTATTTTCTCCTCTTGAGAGAATTATTGGCAGCAACACTGCAGGTTCTTTTCAAGTTTACCACATTAATATATTCAGAGGTTGACTTGTTGGGTTTGTTTGTTCAAAATTTAACAACTTTAACTTTCTCAAACGGTTTTCTTGAACAACCTGTGCTGATGTGCTTGCTGCTCTGCTGGAGCTTTACGGATCCACAAGAGTGTCTTTCATTCTTTTTAAAGTTGGGGCAGTGGGGGGATGTTTATGATGTGTTAAAGGGATAGTCTGGTCATTTCTCAAGTCCTGTCTAATAGTTATTGATACCTTATCAGCTGTGACTCAAAGAGCTCAGAGTGATGAAAAGGGCTTTCTGTAGTCTAACCTAACTGCTTGGGTTCTCAGCTGTTTCTTTAAATATAAAATCATCCTAGTATTGAAGCTTAAGTTAATAAGAAACACACTTCGTTATTTAAGAGCGAGAGCACATCTGTATGCAGAGGATGAATGAACCAGATTTGGTCTAATCAGAGCTGGAGAACCAGAGAAAGATGTTGAACACGATATGCAATTAAGTTGGACAACTTTTTATTTGAAGTGGCAGTACACTTCAAACACAAACTAGAGACACTGACTTTTCGTTGTAAATCCAACGTGAATGCAGAGCGCTCAATGAATTCATTGGAACTTGCTGAAGAAGCTGAAACCGGGTTTCTAAAAGAATAGTAGCTAAAAATAAACAAAACTGACATTTTTAATTCATCTCACATGGGTCTGTATACATTTGTATATTAAATGTTCAGTTGCTGCATTTTCCTAGAGAACGTCATTATCTGCAGAAATGTCTCACAAATAAATATTGTTGAATCACAACAGCAGCCCTCACCCCTCTGTGTCACCCCGTCTAGTCAGCGTTTATTTCAGCTTCTTGAAGTTGTCAACCTGAATGAACCTCTGGACATTGATGAAGAAAACAGCAACAAACTAAACAAGGTTCAAAGAGACTTTATTGTCATTCGCATCACATGTGATACATGGGGTGGAAAGAAATTGTGTACTCAAGGTCCAGTTACACCCCAAACCAGTAATAATATAAATTATATTAAAACATAGTATACAAGGATCTAAGATTTATGCAAAACAATACTGTAATATAAATAAGGTGTATTAAACAGCATCCTGAACTTGAATCTGTTGTGAGCAGTTGGGTATGAATATAGCAGCTTATGGGTAAGAAATCAGCAGCACAAATAAGTCACATATCACAGTCTAGTGGTTCTACACTTAATGCTCCTTAACCTCCTGCCTGAGGGGAGCAGGGCAAAAAGTGTGTGTGCTGGGTGTGTGTGGTCCTTCGTGATGCAGGTGTCCCTCTTCCTGCATCTTGAAGTGTAGATGTCTGTGATGTTGGGGAGACTGACTCCAACATCTTCTGTGCAGCCTTCACCACTCTCTGCAAAGCTTTTCTTTCTGCAGCTGTGCAGCCTCCATGCCACACGTTGATGCTGGAGCACAGGATGCTCTCCACTGCACACCTGTAGAAGGAGGTGAGGATCAAGCTAAATATCTTCAGTTGGAGTTGAGCATTTTCAAAATTGTCATTATTTTGATTACAGTAACTGTGATTTAATTCTAAATTATAGTGGTTTGTGACAAGATAATATCAAAAGTAAAAGAAGGTATTGAGACCTGCTATGATGTTCTTTAAAGAGGCAGTGCTGCAGGGGGCGGAGACAAAGATGGTCAGAATTAAAAACAATATATCAAAAGGATAAATGGACAAAGTTAGAAGGCTGAGATGGTTTGAGCATGTGCAGAGGAGGAACAGTGGACCTGTTCAACAAATGATGTTGAATATAAAACTGCCTGGGTGGAGGAAAAGAGGAAGACTAGAGAAGGATCTGGAGAAGGTTAGTCTGAGAGGAGGATCCTATAGCATAAAATGGAGACAGATGATCCAGTGGTGACCTTTGAAGCAAGTAGCCGAAATAAGAAAAAGTTGTTTACTTACCAAATTTTCACAAACATGTCATGCAACTGTTAGAAATTGATTTAAAGGGATTTTTCCCCATTGAGCGGCAGACACTCAAAGAAATAAGGAAAGTCTTAGATAACGACATCAAAGAGACAACTATCTGTAAAGACGCAACATTCACACATCGTCTGATTGTATGAATGAGATTTACTTTCCCTCTTCGAGTAATAAACTTAAAAAAAGAAAGTTGAGCTGGAACCAAAGTTTGAAACTTTTTGTTTTTCCCTTTCGTACAACCCCCCAGTGCTGAGCAAAGACTTCTCTGCTGCAGGAGGCACTCTGCAAAGACAGCAGCTTCTGATCATGCTGCTCAGCTGAGCTGAAGTGGAGATGTTGCGCTGGAGGGCATGTGCTGGAATGTCTGCACGTTCATGTAGCAGCCAAACTGTGTCACTTCTTATAAGATGTAAGCAGCTGTTCAAAAAAAAAAAAACACCCACTCTTCCTTTGAGCTCTCTCTGTTCTGTTATTGCAGCAACACAACCGACCTGACGTCCAACAAACAAGAAGTTTATGGGGAATGGGGAGAACACTTTGGGTTTGGTGTTTACAGTTTGGGGCGGCACAGTTGCTGAGTTGATAGAGCTCCTGCTCCTCAGCAAGAAGGTTGCCAGTTCAAATCCCGGCCCGGGACCCTTCTGAGTAGAGTTTGCATGTTCTATCCGTGCATGTGTGGGTTTTTTCAAGGTACTCCGGTTTCCTCCCAAAGACTTAAAACATGCATGTTAGACTGGTAACTCTAAAATGTTCCTATGTGTGAGTGAGAGAGTGAATGGTTGTCTCATGTGTCCCTGTGAAGGACTGGAGACCTGTCCAGGGTGTCCCCCGACTCTCGCACATTGATGGCTGGACATGGGCACCAGTGACACCCGTGACCCAAAAAGGAAGAAGTGGTAAAGATAATGGCTGGATGGATGAACCTCCTTATTTTGTGCTCATTCATTTTGATTATGAAACTGTTTTCTCACAATTTCACTCATCCAGCACAGTGAAGATCTGACGGCAGGGCATTTTCCTCCAAACACATGCCACTTGGAAAATGCATGTCTTGAGCTAAGCATTCTGTGTCCATCTTCTTTCCGTTTTTACCCAGGAGGAAATCCTTCATGCAGCAGAAGTGGTGGGGAAACGAGTTCTCCATTGATGTTAGCCCCCATAGACCTGAGCACACTACAGCCTGAAGGCATGTGGAGTTCAGAGCAGAGTGAGATTTTTCTCAACTGAACACCCTCGCATTTATCAGCATAAGTACTGCTGCTGCCTGCTCCACCTACACACATTGACTGCAAAACACACAGCAAAAACCTTCTCGAGTCAAAAGATGGACTGGATCCTCAAAGCTGAGGTAGATGAAAGTGGCGGAGCGAACGTTCATCCAAGTCAAAGATGGCCCGTGGTGAGAAAATGTCTTCTGGAAATGCATGCTCATGAATTGCACCAACCGTAGAACATCCAAACTTGCTGACATCTGAGGAAATGGGTTGACTTATTTAAAAGTGAGAACACTAGGCTTACTTCTTGTGCCACTTTGGCCCAGCACAAGTCTGGATTTCAGCAGCTTTGACCAGAGACCGAGGAGCTGATTCTTCAAAGTTGGAGGCCAGATTACTTATTCTGGGAGCCTGCTGTCTGATGTCTCTCTCAATTTGCTGTAGACTCTACTGGCTGCGCCTCATCATCTCTGCCAAAGCGCTTTAGCAGGGGAAGCCTGAAGCCCTGCTGGGACTTTCATTAGAAGCTCATAGAGGGGATGATTACAGAGAAAATCCCACACAAACAAAGAGCCTGGCAGCTTGACAGGGCAGCAACGTAAAACAACGCCACTCATTTGGGTTTCTTGTCCCAGATGAGGGTGTTCTGTGCACCCCCAAAACATGAGAGAGACCACAACGGAGGATAGGAACTAGCAAGATAAATGAGAGTAAAGCAGAGACAAACATCTGTTGCAGTCGTACAAACAGCTATTGAATGTGTCTGATCAGGTATGGCATACAGTGCATTTGTAGCAGGGAGGTTTTAACTTGTAAAAAGAAAACAACCAAAGCTTAGAAATGGGTATTACTAGACTTTCAAGGAATATTGGCTTTTGCACTTCACGTCTTATAATGCAACAGCTTCAAGTTTGCAGCACTTACCAGCACTTCTAACAAGATTTTCCAGCCCCTACAGTCAGAAATGTAGGAGCTGGAAAAGCTCGCTGTAAGACATAATGCCTATCATTTGAAAAGCTTTTCACAACGTTTTTATTATAAACCCATTTTGCTTCAGTATATTTTACTACTTCTCAAAACCTCTGTGGATTCTCTTGTAACGATGCTCAACGCACCCCTAAACCTGAGTGCACCAGAGAAGAATCTCTACAAACGAATGAAATAACCTGTTCTTGTTGGCACAAGTGAGATAGAATTAGCTTTAATTCATTTAGGAAATTATGTGTGGAGAATGAGATAAAGCAATGACATGCATAAAAGTCCATCCATCCATCATCTTTACCCGCTTCTTTCGTTTTCGGTCACTGGTGCCCATATCCAGCAGTCACTGTGTGAGAGACGGGGGACACCCTGGACTGGTCTGCAGTCCATCACAGGGACACAGAGATACCAAAAAGTCAAATCAATAATAATCCAAAGAAAATCTAAATGTTCTGCATAACTAGAACTAAAGGCCAAAGAAAACGGGTTATCAGACAAACGGTTAACTGAAACACACCAAAGAGAAACAGAAAACTTAAAAACAAACGATAAGGACAGACATGTTACGGTCCTAAATATTTTCTATCACCTTCTGGCAGACATTCTTCACAGGCAGCAAAATGAAAGGCTTCTAATTTATGCCAACAACTGTAACATGCACAACTTCACCACCATATAATCTCACTTCACCTCCTCTCTTCATCAAAGTTCATGTTCTATCATCCAGGTACAAAATCCAATAATGCTCAATCAGGTCATCTGGAGAGGTTTTTTTTTTTTTTGTGGAAAGACGTTTCACCCTCTATCCGGAGGGCTTAATCATTATGTGGAGTCCCAAGTAAACTATCCATCCATCCATTTTCTTCCGCTTATCCGGGGTTGGGACGCAGGGGTAGCAGCTTAAGTAGGGAGGCCCAGACTTCCCTCTCCCCAGCCACTTGGGCCAGCTCTTCTGGGGGAATCCCGAGACATTCCCAGGCCAGCCGAGAAACGTAGTCCCTCCAGCTTGTCCTGGGTCTTCCTCTGGGTCTCCTCCTGGTGGGACGTGTCCGGAACACCTCACCAGGGAGGCGTCCAGGAGGCATCCTAAACAGATGTCCGAGCCACCTCAACTGGCTCCAATCGATGTGAAGAAGCAGCGGCTCTACTCTGAGTCCCTCCTGGATGATCAAGCTTCTCGCCCCATCTCTAAGAGAGAGCCCAGACACCCTGCATAATAAACTCATTTTGGCCGCTTGTTTCCGAGATCTCGTTCTTTTGGTCACAACCCAAAGCTCATGACCATAGATGAGGGTAGGAACGTAGATCGATCAGTAAATTGAGAGCTTCGCCTTTTGACTCAGCTCTCTCTTCACCACGACAGACCTGTACAGCGCCTGCTTCACTGCAGACGCTGCACCTATCCGCCTATCGATCTCACGCTCCATTTTTCCCTCATTCGTGAACAAGACCCCAAGATACTTTAACTCCTCCACTTGGGGCAGGACCTCCTCTCTGGCCCGGAGAGGGCACTCTACCCTTTTCCGGCTCAAGACCATGGCCAAGGAAACTATGTTCCCCACTAAGCAGTACACTTCTTTAGTGGACCAACCAGTTTGCTGGTGATAGATGGTTTCGATCCTGTCCCCTGCCTCTCTTTGTTTTTCATCTTTCATGCAGAAATTCAGTCAAACATTTAGGCTCAGAGGTCATGACCATCGGTACACTGTGTGGGCTGCGACATTCACAGTGCAGCCAGAAGAAGAATGTACAATTTAGCTTCACGTTTGTGTCCATCCGTCCGTCCGTCCATCCGTCTGTCCATCTGTCCATCCATCCATCCATCCTCTTCTGCTTATACCCAAGTTGGGTTGCAAGGGCAGCAGCTTGAGCAGGGAGGTCCAGACCTCTCTTTCCACAGCCACCTCTTCCAGCTCTTCTGGGAGGATCCCAAAGTGTTCCCAGGCCAACTGAGAGATGTATCTCTCCAGCATGTCCTGGGTCTTCCCCGGGGTCTCCTCCCAGTCAAACATGCCCGAAGCACCTCCCTAGATAGGCACCCAGGGAGTCTCCTTACCAAAGTTCAAGGCCATAGGTGAGGGTAGGAACGTAGACCGACCGGTAAACAGAGAGCTTCACCTTACAGCTCCGCTCTCTCTTCACCACAATGGACCAGCACAGAGACCACAATACTGCAGCTGCTGCACCAATATGTCTGTCAATCTCACGCTCCATTCTTCCCTCACTCAAACAAAACCCCGAGATACTTGAACTCCTCCTTTACATTTACATGAAAGATTAACAAAAAAGTTTGTTTATCAAATGTATACTTTCCTGTCTCAGGCAGCAGCAGTGACTTTTCTCTGTTCCCTTCACTTCACAGCTATCAGCTGGGTAATAGAGGACAACTGAGCACATAATATGTGGTTACATTAGCATATCTTGTTTCATTTGATGCCTCAGTAGCTGCTTTTTCTCCGAACAGGCTTATTGACAGACAGAAACTCTGCTGGAAGGCTTTTGTTGTGCATGAAGAGCTCAACATGAGAATTCCCTCCTTATTTTCTTCGTGCAGTGTCAGCTTGTAATTGCAGCTATTATACTGCAGTCTTGACTCACACACTCTCTTTAAAAAGAAAGAAAAGAAAGTATTTTTACTAAAAACTTTAAGTTTACCAAAGTCAGAAAGAGAAAAGAGTGCTGCTGTAATCAGCATTCCCTCAAGTCTCACCGTCTCATGAACCGCCACAGCTAGAGGATTTAAAAAAAAAAACACACACAAGTTACAATTCAGTCACTTTTACAGATATTATGTTGAAATATGCTGTGGTAGTAGCTGAGAATGATTCATAAGCCATACTGTAAGTGCCACACATTGTATAAGATCTTTGCTTAAGTTGCCATGAGACCATTGTCATAACAACATCTATACTTTTTAATGTATATTTATAAATAAAATCAGACCTGCTAAAAACCAGTGTGCAGGTATTAAAATTAGAAACAGTATCTTCAAATAAACGTAACTTTAGTTGGTGTTAAAAGGAGGTCTCCTTGTTGAAGGCAAGCCGATATCACAAATAATACTAAAGTTCATCCTCTTGTTGTCCGTGCTGGAAGCCTCAAGGTCATCGGTGAACAAAAAGTGGAATTGACATTTCGAGAGAATAAGAAGTCAGAAACAGATCGACGGGGACTGTGTGGCCTCGTAGCTTCTACTGTCAAATGGATGACTTGTAAAATGCCAAAAATGATAAGGTTTTATTCAGCAACCCCAAAAAAAACCCCCTGCAGCAGTAAATGTAGTTTTTACTGACTATGTCAAAAGGACATAGAGCCCATCCATCCATCCGTCCGTCCATCTTTAAATAAGTAATGTAAATATTCACAAACTAACGTTCAGTTTTTGTCAGGGTTGTCAATAAGCTCAATGCTAATGCGCACACACAGTTTGCAAATGCATTAAAGTTGCTTGATTGAGTCTTGTATCCGTTTCTGGTTTTATCTTTGATTCAGGTTTTGTCTGGTGGTTTGTTTACAGGCAGAGGAAGAGACGCTGCATCAACAGTCGTACTTTGTCAGTCCTATCCAAAGTCTTACTGTTTTATCCAATAATTCTCAGTCGGGTCATCTGGACACTTTCTTTTTTATAGAGACGTTTCGACCTCTATCCGGAGGGCTTCATCAGTCAGAGGAGTTCCAGTAAACTGTTTCCCCATCAAGGAGTGAACTCCTTAAGTGGACCAACCAGTTTGCTGGAGCTAAGATGGTTTCTGGGTGCCGTCCGTTCCCTCGTCGACTCCTCCCAGGCAGGCAGCCACAATCAAAGTGGTTCAAGGCAACAAGGTTCATGCTTAATCATCCAGGTACCAAATCCAATAATTCTCAGTCGGGTAATCTGGACAGTTTCTTTTTTATAGAGACGTTTCACCCTCTATCCAGAAGGCTTCATCAGTCAGAGGAGAATGAATGGATTTAGTACCTGGATGATTGAGCATGAACCTTGTTGGCTTGCTGTTTTAGTTCTCTACTTTAAGTTTAACGCTCTACACTGACTCCTTTATGTTTTGTTGTGGATGAAGTTGTATTTTTGCAACTAAAGAGTTTCTTACAATAAACTGTTGCACTGTTTTACAGATGTGAATGGCTAAAATCTGAGGCTGTGCTTATCCTGGAACAGATCCGATTTCATCCCTTTTTTCAGGTTTTATAGATACATTTGCGTCATTTTTGTCCCATTGTGCCTATTTTTCCTGTTTTTGTCACTCATTCCACCATTCCACATTTGTTTATGCCTTCTCTTCTGTGTCAGCTTTTGGCCATCACATCTGTTCTCACTTTCTTTCCATGCACAATAATAGTGAACAAGATAATGGCGTATTGGTGTCGTCTTCATGGCACTCTGAATATGAATGAGTGTTCCTTATTGTTGCTCTGAGCAGGAACAGACACGGAAAGGAAAGATTACACCGAGAATGCTCGTCTGAAAACAAACCCTAATTTGATCTGTCCAACCTGATTCGAGGTCTGCACAGTGACCGAGCTCAGGGACAGAACCATTTCTGGAATGCAACAAAGTTCAGTCAGGTCCTCTGGACGGTTTCTTTGTGTTGAAACGTTTCGTCTTTCATCCAAAAGACTTCATCAGTCCGAGGAGCCACAACAAACTCAGTCTTATAAAGTAGCCATTTATTATTATTATTATTTATTTATTTTACCGTGAGTTAATACGTTTGTCTTTCACACCACTAAAGCACTTTCACTTTACAATGAAAAGGGGCAGCAAGAGTGACACAAACATTTAGATGTGTATTTCCAGCTGTGGCTTTAATGATGTGTGAGCAGAACAGATGGAGTCGTTAGCTATTTGGGCCATCAACCCAATCACTCGAGCATCGACAAAGACCAAAACTCACCCCTGGAATTGTCTTTAACAGAAACTGAGCTCCTCCACTTGACCCAAAGGCTTGCTGATTGGGACTCTAAGCCCCATTCTGGTACCCAAGGTGGGCAAGAACCTTCAGTGTCTGAGTCCATTTGTGTAGAACTACTAATTAGTAGCTCTCCAACTGTTCTCAAACTCTTCTTTTTCTGAGTTCATAACATGCAGCATGTGGAACTGTCATTACAATAACTTGCTGCAGCCTGAACCTGTTAGGAACACACAAAACAATAAAAATCTATATTTTATTATAAAGCAGTCCCTCGCTACTTCGCGGTTTGTTTATCGCAGACTTACTCCATCGCGGTTTTTCAAAATAAGATTGGACATGACACACAACTGGTTGATGGATGGATGAGCTGCACAATCAGCATGTAATTTTTATTTAAAATTATTTAGCACCTGCTACACCTTTGTGCAACCCATACTGCAGCTGATCAGCTGTTCTCTGTGCAGAGCAGAGAAGTGGGCGTGGCTAAGAGCGCTTGCAGGTGGCTGAGAGCAGTGAAGGCAGAGAGCTGAAATCAAGAGTGTGGGAAGGGTTTAAAAGGCCAATTTTTCACTTATCACGGGGCTTCAGGGTACGGATCCCCCGCGATAAAGGAGGGACTACTGTATTTGTTATTTTTCTCTTTTACAGAGTGTAAACTGAAAAATTAATGTGTGGCATTGCTGAAATTAGAGAATTTAATAGAAGATTGCTAAACTGACGTAATTCATGCGTTTAAAATGATAAGAGGGCGATCCAACGAAGTTGAGTCAGGTCTTCTGGACGGTTTATTTGTGTTGCAATGTTTCGTCTTTCATCCAAAAGACTTCATCAGTCTGAGGAGCCACAACAAACTCAGTCTTATAAATAGCACCTTCTCATAGTGGATAGTTTGATGATGCTCAGATGGTTTCTGGAGTCCGCCCTCTCCCCCTCTGACTCATCTGAGGCAGCCATGGCCAAAGTGGTTCAAAACATCAAAGTTCATGCTCAGTAATCCAGGTGGCTACTTATAAGATGGAGTTTGTTGTGGCTCCTTGGACTGATGAAGTCTTTTGGATGAAAGACAAAACGTTTCAACAACAAGAAACCATCCTGAGAACCTGATTTAACTTTGTTGGATTTTTTTCCTTGATTATTGAGAATGAACTTTGACATTTCTGTAATGAACTTACCGGTACTAGGAAAAAAAATACAAGTACCACGCTGAGGTGAGAAAAACTTTTATTGATCCAACGTAGAAATTTAAACCAAAATATAGAGCCAAAGTGAAAAACATGACATGCTTTAGAAAATGGTGGTCTAATATTGGTGAGAACAGCTCCTCTAAGTCTGAGGTCATGGTCCTGATCCTGAAAAAGAGGAATCCTCCCTCGGTAAGATGCAAGACTGTCTCAAGTGGAGGACTGCATACATCTTGGGGTCATGTTTAAAAGTGGCGGTAGGATAGAGCGGGAGATGAATCAACTGATTAGTGGCCTCGTCTGCAGTAAAGCGGGTGTTGCCGTTAATTTATGGGTCTGTCTATGGTGCAACAATCACTTATCTCTTATTGGATCTCACAGGAGGAGTTGGAGTGCACCCCTTGAGAGAAGGATGTCTGGGTTTCCCACCTGGACATGTTTCCTCTGCAACTAACCGTGACTGAGGATGTTGAATGGATGGATGGATGTCTAATGTTAAAGGCGTTTATTTTTTGCAATCTGAAGAGCTCTGATCTATAACATTATGAGCAAAAACAGTAATATGAAACATTAAAGAAGATTGGAGGTCGAGTGAACCCCTCAGACTCTGTTGATTTTGTGCGTTATCTAAAAGTTTTTTGTTTTACTGAGGATTATTGGAGTCCTGCTGACAAGAAACTGTTAGGGCAGCGAAGTGCTGTTGTCAGGGGGTGGTGTGCTTATTTGATCTGAAAGAGAAACAGGTGGGTGGGAAGTTTCAAAACTAGAAACTTCGACGTGGACTGCCAGGCTGCTGCCAATTAAATTGTTGATTTGACAGGACTGTGTGTTGGGGTTGGCTCTCAGCTACGACCATACCAAATCTCAGCTCAATATCTCAAAGAACGAGTGAGTTATAGCCAATTTTGAGCTTTCTGTGGTAGCTGTGGCAGCCATCTTGAACCAAAATGGCTCCAAAAGTTAATCAGTGTTTTGTTCAGAGACGTCTTCACTCTAGGTCAGAGGTCTGCAACCTTTATGATCAAAAGAGCCATTTCTGCCCCTTAGTTCACTACATTAAACGTGTCCGGAGCCACAAAACCTGCTACAACTGGGATTCTCAACTGGTGGCCCACGGACCACTTTAAGTTTGTTAGTGGGCGCTTTTCTGGACAGGGGTGATTTTATAAAACTAAATATCTAATGATTTTTAACATTTATTGATAGTTTTACACTCTAAGACAACATAAAAGACGAAATTCTTGTAAAGAAGGAAAAACAATATAGTTTTCACCCAGTTTCTAAAAACTATAACAATAAACTATGCATTCTTATGATTTTTTTTTTTATTGTAGAAAAATTACGTATCCTACTTTGAAAATATTAAGCGTAAAGTGAAAGTGAGTATGTTTTACTCCTTGTAATGTTTCTAGTATTCATATATTTGCAAAATAACCAACAGGAAAACTGCTAAAAAATAGCCCTTTAGTTGTTGTTATAACAAATAAAGTTCAGTTTTATGTCAGTTTTGGTCAAAGCTTGAAAGAGCCTCTGCAGAGGGACCAAAGAGCCGCATGTGGCTCCAGAGCCGCAGGTTGCAGACCCCTGCTCTACGTCATGTGACCTCTCTGTGGCAGTTAGAGGCTGTGAAGAGTTCTGTCAGGCTTTTTCAATGAGAAAAATTATGTCTTTGTTTGCAAATTACATCGCCATGGTAACTCGAATCGCCAATAAATGTAATACTGTAGTCCCTCGATTATCACGGGGGCTACTTTCCACACACCACCATGATAGGTGAAAAATCGCGAAGTAGGAACGCTATATTTATTTTAGTATTTACAGTATATATATTTTAAGGCTTTATAAAGCCTTCCCACACTCTTGCAATGTTCTAAACTCTTAAACCTACGTGATTTTAACAGCATACGTATATGTAGTGTACCTGTACAGTAATACAAAATTTTACTCACCAGCTCGGTTCCGGTTGGGCTCGGGTCCGGTTTGACAGACCTACCCTGCAGTGAGGAAGTCCACCGTCCCGTCCACGTTGATGTGCACGTGGATAATTGAGGTTCAGGATTATTTGCAACTTTCCTGCCAGTTCTGCGAGCTTAATAGATCGATCGTTACTTCTGACTTTGCGTTGAAAAACTTACCCTCCATTTCGGCAGAAAGCAGCATCCGGAAGCACTGTTGTCTTCTGGGTAGTGTAGTTCTTTTGACGTGCTTATTGAAAGAAAACTGCAAAATGGCAGTGCCTGTGTGACGTTTTTGTCCATTAACTTTTTATCCCGTACCATCCCAATCACGTGAGTAATATTAAAGTTGACAATTGTGCGTCGTGTACAGTCTTGCGTTGAAAAATCGCGAAAGAGCGAGTCTGCGAAAGTCAAACCGCCAAGTAGCGAGGGACTACTGTAATACACATCACGATGCAGAGCTGGTTGTTTTGATGGAACATTTGTGGCGGTACGCATTAAAGTTGAAGGAAGAGCAAGACCCTTTTCAGGTGGATAACAATAGGAGGCTGCAGTCTCCAATAATATTTTTCTAAATGCCAAGACAGAGTTTCTCAGTGAAACTTTACACTGCAGACAAGCAGAGCTTCGGACCTTGTTCATGAGATTTTGTCTCAATAATGCACAGTGCAACAACAGTTTTTTTTATGACTGCCGAATACATATTTGCACATATTTGTATTTAAAATTTTTATTGTATTTTCAAGCCTTGCTATCAAAGTTGGCTTCAACTTACATAAAAACAGATTGGTCAAACTTTACCTGCAACGTTGTTTTAAACCTACAATTAATTTGCTACCAAAGGGTCATAACTTGCTTCTCCATAAAACAAGAACTTTAGAAATTTATATTTGGAGATGGCAATCATCAATAAATGTAATTATTAGACTCACCTGCAAAATCGTTATTTGACTAAAATAGCTATTTGAAAAATCAATTATTCCTAAACACATATTACAATCTTAATCATACTCTTTTATTCAGGCTATTGAGATTTATAAAAAACATATACGATTTTTATATTGGGTAATACATTTTTGTGTTTATGATTATATTTTTAAATACTTTATTCCTTCAGATGTATATGAGAACATGACTGAAACTGGAAGTGCTGTTTTAGCATCTTTAAAATTAATGGTCTGGGATTAAATATTTAAAAGAGCAGCTCAAAATAAGCTAAAATAAGGTTTTTGTTCAGAGCAATCTTCATTTTCCATAATTTAATTTAAAAATACATAATCACACTGTTGAACGACTAAAACAGACGTCTCTCTTGATTTTATTTATTTTTAATTTAAGCTTATTCTTCTCACGTATTTGGACTTTCTCTCCCTTCATGTAACCTTTCTTGTAATCCTGTGTAGGTTCTTAGCCTAATCAAGCTCACATTAGCTGCCGGATGAAGTCCTCCTTAACCTTTCTCTTTACTTTGGTCTGATTCTCTCCGTCTCTTTCTCTTTATTACTTTGACCGTTGTCAAATAGGTCCAATCAGATTAATTAAACACTTTGAGTTTTCAGGAATGCTTCAACTTCATTTAACCCTGCTCTGTCCTCTGGTACCAAGCCTTTCCTTTCTAGTACCAGCCTGTATTTGATGTCTTTTTCTCCCTGCTGTGGAAACACAACACCATGTATTGACACACAAATCGAACATTTATTTATCAATTTTATTTAGTTCTTGGGGACTTCCTAGTTCCTACTTCCACAACTACCTCAGCAAATATAAAATTGATTATAACTCGGTCATTCTTTGAGATATTGAGCTGAAATGGAGTATGGTTGTAGCCGTACATTCCTAATGCAAATCAAATATCCAAGTTGGCCACCTTAGCTAAAAGGGAAAAAAATACGATAGCTCATCCATTTTTAGAGCGATTCAGCTGGAATTTGGTGTGTTGGTATCCGAGAGCAAGGCCCATTAAATACTCAACTCAAATCTAAAAATTCAAGATGGTTGCAAAATCTAAATTCAAATGGTTTTAACTCGGCTATTTTTACACACAGAGCTGAAATTTGGTGAGGTTATAGCTGAGACCGTTCCCCATCACACATTGAATCCAAATCAAAAATCCAAGATGGTCGCCTTAACTAAATGGAAAAAAAAGACTAACTCGTTGTTTTTTTGTTTGTTTGTTTGTTTTTGTCATATTGAGCTGAAATTTGGTGTAGTGGAAGCTGAGAGTAAACCCAAACACAATCCTGTCAAATCAACAATTTAACAATTTAACTTGGCAACAGCGTGGCAGTCCCACTCTGGTAAATCCTGTAAACGTTTTCAATTTTTCAGGGTATGGTTGTAATGACAGTTATTTTCATCGGCTTCATTCATGTTTTTTTAAGTGTGTAAATTTGTGCAGCATGCGCTCCTCTGAGGATGCTCTCTGAAAACCTCACACAGTCTTCCTGGAAAGCATCTATATTTAACTTATCACCAATAAACAAAGTCTTGTGTCTTACACTGTGTGCTAAATGTAACAGAATAAAAATGCTGCTGCTTTGTAATATTAACTTAGGTTTTGCTTAATTTGGTTGCATCAGTCAAATGATTTGGAATAATTTTACCGTTACTGTGTTGACTTGAATTTGTTGAGTATTGCTGAGAATAAACACTAAGCGGCTTTAATACAAGCGGTTACGTAGACTGTTAAATTGTGTAATTTGCTTTTTAGAATCAGAAACGATAACTAAACGCGAGTCTGATTTTCAGAGTGTCTGTAAAAGAGTACATCAAAGAGTCCCGTTAAATGTAGAACATTCTTCACATTTTAAAATCATTTATTAAATGAACACAAACAGTGTTTTTTAAAGCCAACACCCTTGAAGCGCACCGTCTGCTTCCTTGCCAACGTTTTTAAATCCTGTGCGATTTGTCGGCGCTCTGAGTATGTTACGAGGATGACTTTCAGCTACTACCACACCAAATTTTATGACAATACCTGTAAAAAGTACTGTTATAATCATTTTCATGTTTGATAAACTTGATTAGCTTTGGCAGCCATTTTGAATCAAATCGACTTGAAAAGTAAATCGTTGGTAAACGCACCTCATGCGATTACTTTCTGAAAGTTTTATTAAAATCCAGTTAGCGTTCCGTGAAATGTTTTGCTAACATATAAACACAAAGGCTACAAACACTGCTAATTTAAAGGGTGTATAACAATGGACAATTCATTTCAGAGGACCGGACTCAACCTTGTTAGATCTAGTGGTAATGTTTTCATTACCTAATTTGCCTATAAAACATGTAGTGCAGACGTGCATTACAGTTGAAATTTATTTAAAACTCAACTTATTGTCTTCAAACTTGGTGAGAAACATCCTTTAGATGAGTAGTGTCGAACACAAGTAATAAAGTCTAGTGATCTTTTTTTATTTTTTATTTAATTTGCCTATAAACACAAATAGTGCCATCCTGAGGCTGTGTTAAAATGCATTAAAGTTTAAATTTCTTTAAAACCCCCACAGCCAGGGCTTAATTTGAGCCAGCTCCTGTCGGAACAGGATCCAGGAACGCTCTTATTTTGACAGGGTGCCTTCTGGTAATTGTTTGCTTGGATAAAATAAGATAGAACTTTATTGATCCCGTAGGAAATTGTTGATCCGGTAACTCTCAGGCTTACTAATAAAAGAGCTATGAACAAATTTGACTGCCTTGAACGAATAAAACCAATATTGGATATATAATCTGAAAATAATTACATAAACACTAATTTTAAACATAACAGCCAGTTATGAGCTTTTTTAAAATTTCATTCAACCTTTATGTATACAGGTTAGTCTCAATGAGTCACGAGGACTCATTTTCAAGAGATCTGTTTATCACTTAGCTTTCTAATATCACATAAGAGCTGCCCCTTCAAGTAAGCATTTCCGCTTCTACCCTTAAAAAAAATCTCTGCCCCTAAAAGTACAGTCATGGGAAATTTAATTAAAAACAAAAATATAACTAAATTGCAAACCAGTTTTACAATTTAAGTGGGTCATTATTATTGTTTTTTTAAACTGGTATTTATTGAAAATAGGAGAGAAATGTTTGATGGATTACATCATCATTATGTACATCACGTATTTGTCAAAATAACAGCGATGAAAATGTTGAAAAGACAGTCCAGTTTACTTTCATTTACAAGAAAAGTCTTCTCATTGTACAACCAAACAACCGAGCATGGAAGCACATGAAAGCAGTGGCAATGGAGACAGTATTGGACGTAAGGATGGGGTGGGGGTGCTTGAGAGAGGCGGCGTGTGCTCTATTCACACAAGGAGAGACTTCTGTAGGTAAACATAGATGTTACATGTTTAACCACCCGTTAAAATGCACCAAAATGTAGGACATGACTTTATTCAAATTTTTCTGGGGGAGGACCCCCATTCCCCCCACTAATTGCATCCCAGCATTGTTTGGTTTCCAAATTAAGCCCTGCCCACAGCTGAATGTCCACAAACTTGGGGTGAAACATGCTTTAAATGTATGGAATCAAAGTAAGAAAATCTAGCTGAAATTTTGAAATGTACGTTATTCACCTTTAAACAGGGGGCTATACACAACGGCACAGATACAGCCTAGCTGTAAAAGTTGTTGTAATTGAGAACTCTGAATTTGAGCAAGAGTAAGGTTTCCGAATCTGGGAAGGCTTTACTGCAGTTTTGTCGACCGGGGTGGTGGGGTTATAATGCGTGAGTGAAGTGGAGCGTGCTCTATTCACACAAGGGGAGCTGTTGGTCAGGCTACATCTTGTTGTGTCATTAACTCTAAAATAGTTATTGAATTATGCGTTTACTTATGTAGATAAATGTAGATGTTTAAAAATGTGTTTAAATAAAATACAACATAATGTAGGAAATGTTATCTACTTTGTTCAAATTTTTCTGGGGGGGGGGGGGGGGAGACCGCCAGACCCCACCACCAGTGCATCTCCCCTACATTACAAATGCTTCTGACGCCAATGGTTTGAACGTAGACAGACCAGTAAATTGAGTTCTACCTTTCAGCTCATCTTTTTTCACCACGACTGACTGAAACAACACCCTCATTACAGCAGTCGAGGCCCCAATCTGTTGTTCCATCCGTACAGTAAAACGTGTTTGTAAAATGATGATTAAAGAAAAGTTTATTTTCATTAAACAAGTTCTTTGTCGTTGCGCAACAGATCTCTGCAAAGCATCATTTATTGCCATTTTTACCATGAAGTAGTGTTGTGGTCAAGACCACCTAACCCGAGACCAAGACAAGTCAAGACCAGAGTGTACCGAGACCGAGACAAGACCAAGACTTTTAGGGTCCGAGACCAAGACAAGACCAAGACTTTTAAAGTCCGAGACCAAGACAAGACCAAGACCGAGGGAGGGCGAGACCAATTCGAGACCAAATCCACAAATAAAATAAAAAAATAAATAAAATGTTATTATAAAATATTTTTATAAAGTTATGAGCCTTTTTAATGTGTCAAAACTGATGATTTTACCAGACAGTAATGTTTTTACGTTTTTAAACAGTGTTGTTTGTGAAATGAATTTTGTACTGCAATGTCTTTTGTACACAACTTGTGCATGCTTACTTTAATTTATTTAAACTCTAATTTAAGTGACCCATTTTGATCCTAATAAAACAAAACTCAAGATGCATTTACCTTCTTTTGGTCTCTTGAAGTCAACATGAAATACTGGGCAGTATAAATGCAGTCTTTAGGATTAAATTGGAAACTTGAAGTCAGTTACTTTCTAAAATTGTTTAATTTTCATTTAGACTTGTGTATTTGCTTGGGGATCTTCCATTGTATGATCCAAGGCACATTAAGAAAAAAAACACAGTATCATAAAAATCACCCAAGAAAACTTAGTAGCTTATTCATATTCATAAAGTTTCAGAGAAATAACTGCACTGCAGGCAGCCAGGAATGTGAACAAAAACTACTACAGAAAGAAAACCACGAGGCTAATCAATTTCAACGTTGCAGCTATACAAAGCAACACAAAGTTTGCCCGATGCATAACTACTTCAAAAAAATCCCACTTTGGCTGTGGCTGCATTTTGGAAGGAGTCGACGGGGGAGAGGACAGCCCCCGGAGGGCAAAACGTCAGTCTTTCCACAAAAAAAAAAAAAAAAAAAACTGTCCAGATGACTAACTGATTATTGGAGTTTAAAGAAGTGTTTCATTGCATTTAAGAAATATGAGTGATTGCAACATTCTGTGGCCTAAACGTGCACGATGGGGTCTCATTAAAATGCCTCCTCGACTGAAAACCCTTTCCACTGGTGCAGAGGAGGCAGGGACTGATAGGACCTTCATTGCCAAATTGTGCAGTTGTTCTTCCCTGACGCTTGCGAGTGAAAGGAGGTGGGCTCGGTGTTGCCAGATAGAGTCGAGATTTTCCAGCAAAAAATCTGTTAAAAACCGCAACATCACACAAAAACCTGCACAATCTATATTTGTTACAGTATATTTACTTTTTGAACACAAACCCACATCAGTACAAGCCAAGGTAATTTAACAATATGTGGCAAAACGGAACAGTCCAACAAAAATCTTCCCAGAGTTCCCAGCAAAATCAGAACGAAAACTGGCCAATTGGCAGTAAACCACCCAATCTGGCAACACTGGAGTGGTAACAAAAACATGTAGCTAGCTGCTATGAGTCACGTTATCGCTTGAATTTGAATCGGTATGTTTTGCATCCAGTAAAAGCAAAGATGTTAACAAATAAACTGGACAATATTCTGGCAATTTAGTGATATTTTCACAGTTGTGGTCTTGACTGGTCTTGAAAAAAATCCCGAGTCCTCAATGTCCGAGACCGTGACAAGACCGAGACCAAATGCGGTCGAGACCGAGACGAGACCGAGACCGTCAAAAAGTGGTCTCGAGACCGGTCTCGAGACCAAGACCGGTCTCGAGTACTACAACACTACCATGAAGTATTTTACATTTGCATCTGTATGCATCCGAGGATAGCAGATGAAAAAGTTGAGCGTTTGTGTTTTCACATCTCCTTCCAATCCAGTGAATCGGTGCGTTCATGTGCTGCTACATCCACTGACGAACCAGGGAGGACGAATTTTAACCGTATGAGACGCTCATCGGATGAATTATGCAGAGATTGAGCCTTTGTGGGTCTCCGTGTTGGAAATATTCAAGATAATGGATGAATGTAATGTTAGAAGACGTCTGAACACATTAAATCTCTCCGTCAGTATATTTTTTAAATTATAGGCTTATGTTGTGGTCTGTAACATTCCTATGTGATGTCACAGTTGAATCCTCTTCCCAGCCTCCACAAATAATTGACTTCTGGAAGTGAATAACATACACGGAGCCACATGCACTATTTATAGAGCCATACTGGGATGCTCAGCGTTCTGTGATGTGTCTTGTTTTCCCCCCGTTTGCTTCAGTCTTGATATTCCTCTTCTCATCCATCACCAGATGCTTTTGAGGATGTAGCTTATAACAACAAAACTCCCATTTTAAAATGAACACTTCTCAAGCGTGGCTGTTTTGACTATTTTCTGGCTCGCTGAGCATACAGTGAAAGCTGCTTTTTTCCTTTTGCAATGCTTGTTACATATATTTTAATATTACTGCACATTTTGAGGCATCAGAGCGTGGGACATGGAGCGTATGCCCACTGAAAGACACAAAATGTCATCGCCCAGTCTGAAGGTCAGCAGCTTCAGCCTCTCCATGGTCCAGTGGGTTCTTTGTTGACACGCTGCAAGTACTGCATGGGCCATTTATAGAATATGTTTGAATGTTTAGGTGCTATAAATGAGTACTTTGCGTTAATATTTGTAATTTTTATCACTTGCTGCTAAAGCAAATGTGAATAAAAATGTTTGTGTGTGTGTGCGCGCATGTGCTTGTTTGTGTGCAAACTATGTTAGACCGCTGGATAAAGTTCACTGCAACTTTTATAAATAATTAATTTGATATACATCTAGGCGGCATGGTGGCCCAGTTGGTAGAGCTGCCGCCTCTCAGCGAGAGGCTCGCCGGATCAAACCCCAGCTGGGGGCCTTTCTGGGTGGAGTTTGCATGTTCTCTCCGTGCATACGTGAGTTTTCTCCGGGTACTCCAGTTTCCACCCACAGACCAAAAACATGCATGTTAGGCTGATTGGTAACTCTACGGTGTGAGTGAGAGAGTGAATGGCTGTTTGTCTCATTTGTCCCTGTGTTGGACTGGAGACCTGTCCAGGGTGTCTCCCGCCTCTCGCACAGTGATTGCTGGACATGAGCACCAGTGACCCCCACGGCCCAAAAAGGAAGAAGCAGGTCAAGATGATGGATGGAAGTTCAAAGTCCAAAGATGAAGCCATTACCTGGCATGGGACCTTTCTGTGTGAAGTTTAAATGTCCTCCCAGTGCATGTGAGGATTTTATCTAGATACTCTGGTTTCCTCCCACAGACCAAAAACATGCATGCTTGGTTAACTGGTAACTCTAAATTACCCCTGGGCGAGAGTGAGAATGGTTGTTTGGGACTTCTGGAGATGGGAACCAGCTGCTCTGTGACCTGGAAAGGAGAAGTGGGTGAAGAAAATAGATGGATAGATTATATAATTTAACAGGTATGAAGCTGAATCTCATCATAACAAATGGATTGGATGATCAAGGAGTTGTTCCAGCCCCGAGATGTTCTAAAGTTCACTCAAAGTGTTTTTCTAAAATGTTGAGATGCAAAAGTTTTGGATCTTTTTGTTGCCAGACCTGTATAAAAACAGGTTTTGGCAAACTTGGATTAAAAAAAAAAAATACATGAGCTTTTTGCTGTGCAGAAATTATTGCAGATTTAAAAATATATATATATTTTTACAATTCACACATTTTCAATTTGCTCCATCTTGGGTTCTGGTTGGATGGCATATGCTTCGTTTGGCTGCCTCTCAGTTGACAAAGACAGATGTTGAGTAACAACTGATGAGTCCATGCTCAAAGGTGCCAACCACAAAAAAAAAAAAAAAAATACAGATACTTGATTATGACTTGAACTGTCAGAAACAGCTTTTCAAGAATTGTTCAGTCACAGAGCTCCTGAAAGTTTAAATTTCCCATCATACCAGTCAGCTACACTGAAACAGAGGACTTTTTTAAATACAGTTTTATAGTAATAACATAAAAACTAATTTATATGATATAAGTCAAAATTGTTTATCATGCCCAATAGATTCAGATTAATGGAGCTGAAACATCCTTAAATGGTCACAGGATTTACAGGTTAAAAACAACAATGTCTGTCCAAAATAAGAAGTTTAGTAAGAAGTCCAGATAAACAAATTAATTTTGTCTGATTAGACTCTTCCTCACAAACATGAGGAAATAAAAAAAGTTGTCCGTTGTATTAAAATCAGTTTCTTTTGTTGGTTGTTTTATGCAGGACTGGAAATTGTGAACATTTAAATGTCAAAACTTTGAAGCATTCCGACACATGGTGCCAAAATTAGGCAATTAATGCAACAAATGAGTTTTTATTGGAGTCTGAGTTTTGTTTCCATGCCAACAAAACTTTATTGCGTCAATAAAACACATGAAGATAAATAGCACATAAGAGGCCGAGACATTTCTTTTTTTTTAATTTTATTATTACATCTGTGGACTTAGATACATTAATAAGCATATATTATGTTAAGGTTGTCAAAAAAAAAAAGTACATAATTAATTTGTACCAGGGGTGTAGACAGAGGTACTCTTCAGGAGATCATTGACAGCTTAAATAAAAATCTAGCAGAAATCTTTTACCTCTAATGGCTCTGATGAACTTGCGACCTGTCCAGGGTGTGTCCCGTCTTTCTCAGTGACTGCTGGACATGGGCACCAGTGACCTCCGCAATCCAAACTGGAAGCAGGTAAAAGATAATGGATGGATGGCTGTAGCATTATTTTGCAGTCAACTTGTTAATGAAGCTAATGAGTTGCTTGCATTTCTACAGGAGTTTATTCATTTTCGGAAAATGTGAGACATAACTGATGAATTAGTAGATGAATAGGTTTATGTTTATTGTCATTTGCAGATCAACACAAGGTCAACAATGCAATGAGATGTTCAGGACGAGAAGAACCATATCGACTCGCCACAAAAAAAAACTATAAAAACCAAAGTATGCAACAAAAATACAAAAACAAGACGCCAAAAGTGAAAAACAACAACATCTACAGCAGCACGGTCCTATTAGCAGAGTGGTTCTGTTAGCAACGTGGTCCCTTTAGCACCATGGCACTGTTAGCAGTGTGGCTCTTTTAGCAGCATGGTCTGTTACCAGTACAGTCCCATTAGCAGCATGATGATAATAACCGTGGCAATGGATGATGACTGTCCACCAGAACCAGGTCCGGCAGACACAGAACATCCAAGGTTTCCCTGTGTAACCGAACTGTTCTGTAGAGTTTGGTCCATGCAGGCAGATGGAGGATCGTGAAGACGGCCGCCATGACAGACCGGAGCCTGAACCCGAGGCTGGAAGGGGGCCGGGAACTGAACCACGATGGCACGACAATTCAGCGACACATAAAACTCCAGAAGTGCATCGCGATCCTACCTGTAGCATGGATGTGCAGTGTAGGTGCAAATAAAGTTTAAATAAAACCATCAGGAACAAAAAGAAAGAGCCGAGTCGAAGCGGATCTCCCGTCAGTGCTGCGGCGCACGGGACGTCACAAGATAAGAGATCTGATGCCTCAAAGCCCAGACTCAGAATGAAACAGTCGTGTTATCAGTGCGACTTTAGGTCAGACAGGAGCAAATGTTCTTCTGAACCGCTTCATGTAGACAGTAAAGGCAGCATGAAGCACCCAGCAGGATGTGACTGATGGATGTCTGTATAGAGCTCAGCTGAGTGTTCATGAGGAGCAGCTGGGTGGGCAGATGATGGGGGTCAGGTGAGCGCTGCAGAGGGACACAGATGCTTCATCCTGTTTTAGGGGCGTTTTGCATCAGATGCATCATCCTGAGCACAAACAGCCAGTTCAGTTCCAGACTGGTGCGAACACAATAAAAGGAATGGGACCCCTGTGGATATTTTTCACGTTAATAGTACAAGTTTTGCAACATCCATTTTCCAACAATGCCTTATATTGAATCATCTTCAGAGCAAGAGAAAGTGTTAGGTCTTTTTCGACATTATGAGCTATTTCAGTGATTTGTTAATTCAGCAGCTTGACAAATACATAAACTAAGGTTTGTACTTAGCTTATGTATTTGCCCAAATCCCCATTACAATGTAATTTATACCTTTTCACAGTATGTTTTGTATGTTAATATTGACATTTCAGAATCAGAATAAGCTTTATTATCATTGCAAAGAAGTACAGCAAGATTATATTCCGTACGGTCGTCCGAAAGATGGGCGGAGTGTACGCGGCTGCAACTTCTAGGAGCACGGCCCCTTATTCTTTAGATAGGAAAGGGGAAAGACCATGAGGGTAGTGGGTATTTAAAAAAATCTCTTCACACCATGGACACGATTTAAGACATAAAAAAAAATTACCAGCAAGCACATTTACAGACACATTACATATAGGCCTGTCGCAATAAACTATAAATCAGTTAATCGCATGATAACTGAAAATTATCGATCTCGTTTTCATTTATCGGCTTTATCGTTTCTTCATGTCTCTCTCTTTCTACTGAAGGTACTGGATGACAAAAGGCTCAACTCCGGTGCTCTTCACTGACCCCTCCCTTTCTCTTTAAAATCCGTTTTAACCGTCCAAAATTACGCTTTTGCATCGTTAAAAGCAGCTAAGCTGAGAAGCTAAGCTACGAGCTAAGCTAACAGGTCGACCTCATGAAAAAACCTCCGTCTTGTTGAAGCTCCAAATTTCACGGTTGAAACCCGTGCTTTCGTGTAAAAAGTTTTTCTCTGCAAAAAGAAACTGAGAACTTGTTTACCGATTTTTTTATTAAAAGCTTTGTGTGAAAAATGCCATGCTAAAAAGAGCTCAAACCACACCAAGCGTCCGCCATTTTGAGTACTGATAAAAAAAAAAAAAAAAGGAAAGAGA
>NC_056508.1:44330417-44412797 GCF_014905685.2 Nematolebias whitei | reverse complement strand
AAAAAAAAAAAAAAAAAAGGAAAGAGACAACCCATGTCACGTCAAGGGGCCTCCCTCCCATTTTTCTTAAAGAGACACGCTGTTCGCTCCCTCACTATCCATCCTTCGGTTCAAACAGTCTTATACTGCGATCCGGTGGTCAAAAAAAAAAAAAAAAAAAGGGTACAACACACAAAACAAAACTTTCCTTCTTAAAATTTGACAATAATTACCAATTACTGTCAAATTTCAAACAATATTATCAGTTATCGCAATAATTTCTGAGACAATTAATCGCCCAACAAAATATGTTATCGTGGCAGACCTAATTACACGTGCATTTTATGACACGATGGTGTGATTTGTTTCTCTTCTTTCAGCTGTGCCATTCTTCAGGTGTCCCCACAGAGAACCAACTCACAAAAACTCGGCAATTGTTTTACCATACCATTTTATTTATAGAGCACTTAAAACAGCGACAAGGCCAACCAAAGTGCTGTACAGACAGAACAACAGGTAACACAAAGCAAAATACAAAATGAAGTAAATCAGAAATATAGACATAAAAACGATGCAGATAATGACGACTAACCAGTGTGGAGCGTACAGGATCAAAACACAGATCATCTGGTGTTGAAAGCTGCTGCAAAGTAGTGGGTTTTTAAACGGGACTTGAAAACCGAGAGGGAGGGGACCAGTCTGACAAGCAGAGGTAACTCGTTCCAAAGTCTTGGTCCTGTTTTGACATTGGATGTCCTTCCTGACAACCACAGACCACCGAGCTACCACAGCCCTCTGTGTGGAGCAGAGAGCTGCCATCTAGGGCACCAGGGGGACCAGATAGTGAGAGTTAAGGGCCTTGCTTAATGGACCAGAGTGGAGCAAATGATGCTGAAGGCAGTTGTGGGCGTTTCACCTTTCACACCCACATTTTGATGTCAATACAGGGAGTTGAACCGGCGACCTTCCAATAACAGACCCAACTTCTCTAGCCTCTGCGCCACCACTCCCCCTTATGTTAGTATTGACAGTAATCTGTATTAAATTGATTTGTTTTTCTCTAGGCCCCGCTTTTTCATTTTTTAGTTTGCTGAACAAGTCAAAGGAAATCAGACCACCAGCATGAAAACCGTAATTCTAAATTAATAGTTTAGTTGATTTTTGAAGTGGGGTTGTGTTGAACAGTACAAGTACTTAAGATATTACTTGCAGAAGATAGCAAGTGATGCCAGTTTGGATAATCAAGGAGAAATATTCATCGAGGAGTGAACATGTACTCAGAGTAACACTCATTCATAACTAAAACATTTTGAGCAAACGCTGTATGCAGTACAGTTTTCATGCGTTGTTCCACAAAGTTCCTATTTTCTCAGTAAATAAACATTCATATTGCTATGTGTATTTATACTAAATGCTAGCCAATACATCAGATTTCTAAGCTTTGTTCAGTTTTCCATGGTAAGCTGATATAAATCCACTCTTCCCTGCAGACGACTGCACTCACAAACACCAAGTGTGTAAACAAATCCTTTGTCCGTTTCATTATAGCTGTTGACCCGTGCTTACTGAAAACGGGTATAAATATTGGGTGGAAAACTCTCCAAACAGCGCATATTTCCCCTGCTTTCTTTGGTATTGATTATTCCAGGGACATTTAGCTAGAAAACAAACAAAAGGTGACAATGCAATGAGAAATGAGAAGGACATAAACCTCTCAGACATGTAAGGCCAGAGGTGAGGGACGGCGAACTCCATCCTCGAGTTTATTGTAAATCCAGTCTTATGTTTTCTTCAGAACTTGTGTGAGCGAGCTACCAATCATCCCATCACCAGTAAAAAACACAGAGCGGTGTCTTCGCAGACAGAAGCAGCTGACCTCCAGACCCCTTTCTTCTCCACCGCATTTCCTAAAATCCATCCATTAGGATCCGACTCCTCCTTCGAGACAAAGTTTGACACATTCATCATCGGTTCGCGAGGCACCAGGTGCTGCCTTGCTGCTCTCCTCTACGCTCATCTGCATTGCAAATTCCTGGTGAGGAAGAGGCTGGGAAGCAGTCACGAGCGGCAGACTCCAACTAGGCTTTAGGCGATGGAAGAGATGAGGGGGAGAACGGAACGAGCCGATTGGTCGAAATCTGGAATAATGACACAGATACAGACATTTACAGAAAAAAGGATAAAAGGAAGAATCTGGGTCTCCAACTTGCACAGTTCACATAAATAATACAGCCCTAAAGGCTTCATGCTAATAATGTGCACTGTAAATACAAACACACACATTATATGCTGCTTAATGTAGAAATGAGAGTCGGTACAAAAAAAAAGGCGGTGAAGATGAATTTTTCTCATACGTCATATTTAGAAAATGAAGCTGTAGGACTCTTTAACTTGCTAAAATAAGAGAATATAAAACATTTTTCTTGTTTATATTTTATCTTAGCACAAAGCATGTAGAACGATTTTAACCGAGGCTTTGTGTGTGTGCCGGAGTGACACATCACTACATTTCATGAGACCTTCAGGTGATGTCAGGGATTTTTTTTCCTGCCGCTCTGACAGGATGAGACTTTCTGAACCAGAGCGATACAGAGAGAAAAAAGAGAAAAGGAGGCAGGGGAAGAATGAAAGAAGCTTGTGGAGGTGTGGGGAATGACTGACAGAGGATGGAGGAAAGATGTGGGTTTAGTGTGTGGAGGAATTACAGGAAGTCGGGGTCACAAAGAGCGAGGGAAAAGTGGATGAGTAAACCGTCATGGACATTCAGCGGTCTAATCGTTCCTCTGCTCTAAGAAGGCTCGACAACTTTGAAATTGTTCAGTGCGTGTGCAAAATATCTCATGAACCATTCAACGGATATCATTGAATCTTTCAGAAATCAGTCATTGAATTAACATCTAAACCGGAGTAAACATTTAAAATCAACCTAACTGAAGATTTGAAGACTACTGACAATAACATCGCACTAAGGCACACTGTGACACCTAATATGTTTATTGCTGCTGCACCATGTATGTTATAACATAAATCATCTCAATGTTACCTGTGCAATAACCTGTCACACAACCTGTGTAGTATACATCAGTTATGTGCAATATATATCATGTGCATTTAAGCCAATTTTACTACCTATGAAATACTTATACTAATTCATCCTACTTGCACAGTTATATTCTACCATGTTTTTGTTTACTATATTTCTTTTGGACCTTGTAAATATTATACAGTAGTCCCTCGCTACTTCGCGGTTAGTTTGTCGCAGATTTGCTCTATCGCGGTTTTTCAAAATAAGATTGGACATAACACACAATCGGCTGATTCATGGATGAGCCGCACGATCGGCATGGTATTTTTATTTAAAATAAATTACTTTAATGTATTTTGCACCTCCCGCACCTTTGTGCAGACCGTACTTCAGGATAAACTTCCTGCTGCAGCTGATCAGCTGTTCTCCGTGCAGAGCGGTGAAGTGGGCGTGGCCAAGAGCAGAGGAGCTGAAATCATGACATTCTGTGCTCTTTTAGAGCATTTAGAAACATTGTTTAGAATATTGCAAGAGTGTGGGAAGGGTTTAAAATATATAATTTATTTCCCCCCTTGCGTGTCTTCAGGGTACAGATCCCCTTCGATGAACGAGGGACTACTGTGTTGCTTTTTCACGTTTTGGTAATTTATTTTGTACTTTTATTGCATGCTTTAGTATTTCTTGTTTTTTTTTAGCAAGTCGAATCGGTTCTTCTCATCCTGAACCTTTCATTGCATTGGTGACCTTGTATTAACCTATACAAGAACAAATAATTAAAGATGGTCGTCACTGCTAAACTACCTTTGCCTACACAAAAGTTGCAACAAATTGATTGAACTTGAATGAGATAAAAATTTATTTGGCAGTAGTTAAGTCACCTGAACACAGTCACAGAGTATCAACACATCTAACCGGATGCGGCTGGATGAACATTTTTAATTAAAACTGTCATAAAAGGTGACGAGCGATATGCATTCTGTCAATGAATGTTAGACCTTTAAATCCTCAGTGAAATCACAAATGGAAAATATGATGTGAAAATGCAGTTGCCATGTTTGGATAGATAGGTTTAAACCAAAATGTCCTATTCAACCACCAAAAATATGCCGCGGATGACCAAAATCTCTATAGTAAATTAAAAAAAAAAAAAAACATGGAGGAGACCGTACATAATTGTCAGTTGTCTGGATTAACTCCTAAACTGAAGTCTGATGTGATTTTAGCTTTTATTTCCAGTCTCAGTTGAACAAGCCTTCCTACTTTTCTAATTTAGAACATTTCCTGAAAGGCTGATCTAAGACTCTTGCAGTGAAACTTGTGACACATTTGTAAACCCAGATGGGAAAAAAATGCCCTTTTATTCCTTTGTGTGTTAAATGATTAATAGACACTGATGTCTGATATTAGGCAGTATGTTTGGTGACCTCGGCGCACGTCACGTTAAGCATCTCTACCCTCTTGGTTCGTTAGCGTTGCTGTGACTAAGGTGGACAGTCATGTGCCTTTTGGCTCCTCCCTCCTACGCTCAATCATTTTAGTTCTGGGTCTTCAGAGTCGCAGGCGTCTGCTGCCACCCTGAAATCACAGCAGGGGAAAATAACCGTACCAGAAAAAACCAGACGTGTGAGCTCTTAATGCTTCTGACAAGTCGTCATGGTAAAGCTTGAAGGTTGTTCCTCACTCGCATGTCAGTTTAGATAAAAGCATCTGCTGAATGATTGAACACTGATGCAAATGTTTGTGCTGTGGTCCCAGCAGGGGAGGCAGAGAAGCCTTTATGTCTTTGTGTGCATCTTCTAAAGCCGATTATGATTTGTTATTCTCAGTGTGAAGAAACTGATCAATATATGACCATGTCAACCCCATCAGCACTATATACTTATCTGCTTTTATTTTGAAAAATGGGTAAATGGGCAGAATTTTCAGTGTTTTTGAACACATTACAGCTCATAGTCACACATACATGGGGGCAACTTGTGGTTTAATCTCCTTTTTAGTTATAAAATAAACACCAATAAAAATGTAATAATGGATGGAATCAAATTTAGGATAAAGCTCAAAAGCATTATTTTTCCCCCCATCAATTCTGTGTTGTGAGCTACCAATCTTTATAGACATCTGTGCACGTTGACGCCAACTATCCTGCTTTTCGAGAGGCTAAAGTCATCATAAATTTATTTCAGTTGGCTTTTCCCCTCAGCTGAATCACTTTAAAAATCATTAAGTTTAAAAATATCTAGCTAGAAAGTCATTTAATTAAATAAAATCTGTGTAATAAGTGTAAAATTATGAATATATAAATAAAAAAATCTATTTGTCTTAAGTTACTTGGTGCTAAATCTTAAAGAGTCAGTTTCACTGCGTCAACAGAAGCCTCTGGTGTGGTTTGTTCCCCACTTTAAACTGATTAACAGTAAAAACAGTTATAAGCCATAAAACTTTAGTTGGAACCACCAAATAAAATTACTGTTTTCATTTGAAACAACTAAAACGCAACAAACAGAGCCATTGTCGAAACACGAACTGCTCTGTATGATTATTTTCCAAATTATGTCCAATCTCATTTAATTAGTTCAAGTTCTACATGGTACATTTCTTGTACTGAAATAAGTCCATGTCTTTACTTAGCTACTCTAACTTTAAAAAAGGAATAATTATAATACATTTAATTTATTGGTGCTTTTCAAAATACTCATGACATGTCAACAACTTTTGATAAGAGTTCTGATGAATGTGTTCAGACTTGGCTTGCACGGCTGCAACATAAAACAAAGACTGAACACGAGTTTAACCTTTTTTTAATTTTTTTATTATTATTAACCAAGTTAAGAGCCACCCAGGAAGCCATCACAATGAGGAATTCATCAGCACACGAAGTGATAACTCAATAGACCAGACTGGCAAAGAGGCAGAAACCTCCCTGTGATCCACCTCAGACCACACCTTAAATCCTTTAAGCAGATTTGAACTGTTGCAGTCCCACTACATGTGCGATTCTCGCATGGGGTGCAAGAGGTCCCGGGTGCAAATCCAGGACGAGCTCCCACTTATGTTACATCCCTTGGACAGAGTTCTAGGAGGCACAGGGTGTAAAACTAATTTTAAATTAAACAAATCTAATACAAAAAAACCAGCTTAATTTGCCATTACTATAATTTATTCTTCCATTATTTCAGGGTGTTACAGACAGAAGGGAAGCAATGGACTTCAGGGTCTCTAAGGCCAAAATAATAGAAGAACGCACATTCCGGCCAGAAAACAAAATCAGTTCTTATCCGACAAAACAAACGGTACAAGTCCTAAACTCACTGGTTGGCCACAAGACAGGAGAAAAGTTAGTTCAAATAAAAAGGTGGAGAACCCCTTCCAAACTTCCCATCTAAGCAAGAGCTCTTGCATAGAAAAGTTAACAGAAGATCAAATCAGAATTGCTAAAACACTTGGCGTTAAGTTCAGAGTCAACCACACCACAATAATGCTCAGGGTGAAGAGGAAATGCCCAAAGGAACTGGATCACCGAGGCTTTTATGCAGTCCACTGATGAGGAGGAAGTGATTCCAGGTGTGCAGCAAGGTGTGACAGCAGACCTGCAAACACAAAAGAGGAGATGTCCTCTAGTCTAGTAGGAGAACCCAGAAATCATTGGATGTAACAGGCACACAGAAGGGTGTCACAATAAACTATCTGTAATCTAAAACATGAGGTGAGTGAGGTTTCAAATCCATAACAAGAAGACCTCAATTTTCAAAGTTATGGCAGCTCATATTTTCCATTAGATTTATACGTTTACTGATCATGACATAAAATCCTACTCAAACCCCCTCTGCCCCAATTAATTTTACTGCTTCAACACAAAAGAAAATTATTTAGACTTGAAACAAAATGCAGGGAATTGATAATGCAGCAAGTAAAAATGGTTTCTTTTACTAGTCGTTCAAGTATGTTACTGTAGTTGGAGCCCAGTTTGACTTTTATTGACCCGATGAATGTGGAAGCAAAGCAACTGTTGGTCAATATTCCATCACAGGTGTTGCTTTCTTTCAAATAACCTCTTTTACTTGCACAGCAAGAGTAGTTATCATTTATGACACAAATACAATTCTATTTCACTGCAATTTAGCCAAGCATATTTATTTATTTTGCACAAAACCATAAAATCTCACAGGACACTTGGTGCATTGTGCTACATTTAGCCACTAGCTTATTTCCATCTGCAGCCCCTGCACAGGGAGCCTCAGCAGGAAATGTAAAATGGAGAAACTTGTCCAAGACACTTGGTACAAATAAAATGATGTGATAAAATATAGATGCTCAGTCTGATAACCTCATGCTCCTGTGCAACCCCACCATGCATCTGCACACATACACAATTTTCCACTTTCAATTTTTAGTAAACAAACAAGACAGAAAAAAACTGATGGGAAAATATCCTGGAGGAAGATTTTACCTTAGAATTTGTGTGTAGATACATGGAGCTACAAAAGGCAAGGTTCAAATAATGAGAAAGAAACTTGGTCCACACTTTCACAAACACAAAAATCAGCAGAAGATTGACCCAATCTGAAAGGAGAAACACATCTTTATTCACACACAAGAAAGGGTTGTTTCTGAACACATACACGTATCTTACATAACCGGTTCATTTTCTCTGGATGGAAGAGATGTTTGACATTGGAGAGGATTTATCCACGCCAAAGCACCGACTGATTTGACCATAAAATGCCAAACATTGGTAACTGATGGGATTGTTGTTGGAAATGAGAAGGTTATGCTAATTTTACCAAGGTGGTAAACACTTCATTAGCTACTGCTTTGGCATAGTGTTAGCATGGTAAACAAAAGGGACAGCATTAAATGATTTGAGCTTTTATTATCAACAGTTTTCACTTGCTGTACTGCTAGCAAAAATTTCATCATCCATCCATCCATCCATCCATCCATCCATCCATCCATCTTCCACTTGTCCCAGAGTCAGGTTGCAGTGAGGGAGGTCCGTACATCTCTCTCCACAGCCAGCTCGTCTGGGAGGACCCCAATGCGCTCCCAGGCTGTCCGAGAGACATATGGTGCTTTGCCACCGTATGAACTGTCATTGGTTCCACACCACACTGCACCAGTTAAGGGCCTGCCCACTGCCGGTACCCACCCCCACTCAGCCCAGTGTTTGGGATGATCTTGTTCGTGGTTCCAAAAGAACTGCTCCAAGTTGACAATTTTGACGTAGGCAGGCCTCAGCCATCGATTGACCAGCAGAGATATGTTACTGAATGACCAATGATGAGTGCTAGGATAATTTAATATTATCCTTTCAATAGTTTTTTTTATAAATATGCCACAGAGGAAAGGCAGATCATTTTCTTAATCCCAAATTTAATCTTGCAAGCAGAGTTGAAATACAGGCCTCAAGATGTTTATATCGTGCTCCGTCTCAAGTCTGCGCCCAGAGAGCACAAGGAAGTATCTTTTTATAGTGTTATCAGACAAAGGCAAGGTCAGACAACTCTTGCAGCCTCCTTGCTTATTTGGGTGGAAGGCTCCATGCTTATGCAGCACTCTGATCCAGACAAAAACAACTCAACACACACATATGGTAACATGAGCGCAACATTTGACCTAAGTAAGTGAAAAACATCTGTGACCTTTCACATCTCCAACTATGACGTACAGACCTTCCGAACTTCTATGATCGATGTTAGAATTCAGTGCGAGCTGGACAGTGCCACAAGAAATGAGCGTATTTACAGAGCGATATCGAAGATGATGGCACAGCATGGCTATACCTGAACTTAGAAGCAATGCCAGAATAAACAAAAAAAAAGTTTAAGTCTGTTAGGGCATAGGGCAATCAAAGACCACAATGGGCGGAGTGGCTCAAACACAATGGCCTGTTATGATACTGTAATGAGAGATACCTGTGTCTGATATTATTCATAATTTAAACAGATTCTTTCATTTTTCTGGACTGAGTACTATAGTGTTTTGAATATTAAATGTGGACGGAAACGTGTTTATCTTTGACCCACCAAAACAGTGAGTCGTTTAATTAAAAACGATTTAAACACATCACACATTTACAATAATTGGCAGAACTTTGGTTCATGTCTGGAACGTTGTTCTGCTTGGAACTCTTGTTCTGCTCTGGAACTTGTTCTCTGTGGAACTTGTTCTGCTTGGAACTAGGAAGTGTCGACCCTTTTAAAGAGGTCACTTCCGGTTCCTCTGAGAACTTCCTGATTGGTTGAAAGAACCAACAGGGGTGTGGTTTTAGTGACGTAAGAGGGTTATTACAAGTCAGAAAAACAGCAAAGATGTTTTAGGAACAAACAGAGAAATGTTTTGAAGAGCAGAGACATTTAGGAGCCAGTCTCCTTCTATCTATCTGAAAAAGTTAAACATGACATTTCGTTCCAATAAACATGTTTTTGACCGTTCCTTCACTTTTGACCGACTCATTACTTGCTCATTTCAGAAAGAAGATCAAAAAAAATGCATAATTACTCTTGTAACAGACATTAACTTGATTTCTACTTTGAATGAGGATTAAAAATCATTAATACTGTTTCACAGTTGATTTAAAGTGAGTAGTTCACTTCAACATTTAAAATGGTTTGAACTAAACACACTTTTGATTATCAAGACATATGTAAAATAGTAATGATAATATGAAAGAGAGTGTTCTTTCAATTAATCCGTGCAGGACACACTTAGAAAGTCTCTGGATGGAACTTAATCTGTGTTTCTGGACTCAAATCAATGAAATAACAGTTCCTGTCCCAGGAAGGCTTTTGACCTGAGGCTTAGTTCACTACAATACCACCCAATTTGCATTGATGATCCCACCCACAGAGGGTGGAAACAAGTCGCTGTTTCAAATCTACCTACACCTGAGAAGAACTGATAAGAGAACAGCTGAGTGGAGTTGCATTTATCAATGGCAAAGCGGCTATAGGTCCTGGGTCTTCCCTGGTATCTCCTCCCAGTCGGATATGCTCGAAGCACCTCCCTATGAAAGGCTTCCTGTGGGCCTCCTTACCAGATGCCTGAACCACATCAACTGGCTCCTCTAGATGTGGTTGAGCAGCTGCTCTACTGGATAAATAGACTTCTAACCCTTTCTCTAGGGGAGAGTTCCACTACCCAAAGTTTGTGACCATAGGTGAGGGTAGGAACGTAAAACTGTCAGAAAGTAATCATTGGTTGTACATATGAACTGATTAACTTTTGGAGTCAACCCAATTCACGATAGCCACCTTATCAAAATGAATGTTAAATCTGTAAAAATCTGTGAATTTTACAAATATTGAGCTTAAATATGGCATGCTAGTAGTTAACAGTTATTATACAAGTACTGTAACCCTACCTCCTAGCACTAACCGATTATGGCATGTAAATTTTGGTTTGTTAATGTTGCCACAGGAAATTCAGATTTATGATGAAGTTAATAATGTATGCAAATTTCACTTGGTCCAATTCAGAGACAGAGAGAGAGGGAAGATGACGGGCAGAACAGTGAAGCTGGAAGGAGCAGAGGTATACGATGTGGATGAGTTTAAATACCTGGGGTCAACCAGTCAAAGCCATGAGCAGAACACAAGAGAAGTGAGGAAGAGAGTTCATGCAGAGTGGAGTGGATGGAGACGAGTGTCCGAGGTGATTTGTGACAGATGGATAGCTGCAAGAGTGAGAGGGAAGGCATTGAGACCTGCTGTGATGTAAGGTTTGGAGATGATGGCACTAACAAAGAAACAGGAGGCAGAGCTGGAGGTGGCAGAGAAGAAGATGTTTCACTGGGAGTGACCAAAACGGACATTTTCCACGAGTTAATCAGAGCGACAGCTCAGGTGGAGCAGTTTGGAGACAAAGTTAGAGATGTGAGGTTGACATGAGCAGAGGAGGGAGAGTGGGTGTACTGGACAAATGAAATAATAAAGACCTGGAAGAAGGTTCATGGATGTAGGAAAGGACAGGGTTGGTGTGACAGAGGAGAATGCTACTTGGTTTGAATATTTTCAGCTTGCTGTAGGAATAATCAAAGTGGCCTCTTCCATCAGCTGACTGCAGCACATAACTGAAAGAAAAACAAATAGGAAAATCTTAGCAAATTCAGATTTTTGTAATTTTATCATCTTATGTTTCTTGTCTTTCCACTGAAATCAACAACCACACCTCCTGTTCTTGTTTTTGTCTCCTGTCGTGGAGCGAAGAGGGGGGATTGGAAGTAGCATCCATCTGTCCGTCTATGCATGTTGTGAGCATGACAACTTGAAAAATAAGAGTGGTAACAACTTCCATTTTGGCGAGTGGCTGAATCTATTCTTTTCCAAGATTGGATTTCCGCATCAAAATCCAAGATGGCTGCTGCCATAAATGTCTGTCTGTCTTGTGAACATTGCATGTTGAAAAATAAGTGAGGTACTGACGTCCATTTTGGTGTGTGGCAACATGCAGTCAGAAGAAAGGTTCCTTTTGAAAATTGGGTTGCCATGTCAAAATCCAAGATGGCCGCTGCTATACATGTCCATCCTTCTTGTGAGCTGGATACCTTGAAAGATAAGCAATGTGTTAACTTCTGTTTTGGTGTGTGGCTGCATCTAGACATAAGAAATGTCAATATCAAAATTTATGGGTGGTCCATCCTTAATGGTAGTCAAAGCACAGAAAAAGTGTATGGCAGGCAGAAGCCAAAACATTGATGAGGTTTTTTTGGAATCTTTTTTCCTTGTTATTAAATGTATTTTTATATATAATTTATAAAAGTTTGTCGGGCCAATTAAAAAAGCCCAATGGGCCGTATATGGCCCATGGGCCACAGTTTGCCCATGCCTGGTGTTCAGTATACGTAATTATATGCAGTATTATTGTCTGTCATCCTGCCTGTTCCCCAGTGGTTTCATATCAGGGTTTCAGCAAACATAAAGTGGCCAGTTTTATATGTGCGCTTTCACAATAACTAGATACAAAAAATGTTTTGACAGGAAAAATAGGCATTTCATACCAAGACTTTAGTCGCAGCCCCTTAATTTTAATATATTTCTTCAAAGCCGCCAGATTCTCCTACAAATTTTAAAGTGGTCTTTGAGCAAGTTTTCCAGACGTTTTGAAAACTTTTGAAACTTGAAAAAAAATTATATTTTTCTTTGACATTGCTTTCTTTCTAGTGCTGTCCTTTATCTAACTATGTTCAGAGGATTTTATTAAGCCACTTACATGGACATGAGCCATTCAAGCAGAAAATAGGCACCCAACTACAGGCCGTAGCCAAGAACTTGTCACGTTTCAACACTCCGTGCAGCATGTCCTCAAAGAAACGAGAGACAATTAGACAACTCGGGGACTAAAATAGAAGTAACAAGACTAAAAACTTTCTGCAGCCAGTGCACTGTCTGAGAGTCATGTTCTTAGGTGAAACTCTTTCAAGACTTACAGGCTTCATCCTTTATTTATCCATAGGCTGCACGGCCTGTTGTGAGCTTTAAGCTGCATACGACATCAGTTTTTTTGTGATAAATACAAATCGTTAGAAAAATAACAACATATTGCAAAAAAATCATGCTGCTGAGATGAATAGTTCTTTAGATATTTACATGCATAGTAACAGGAAGTGATTAGAAAGAAGACTGCCTGGATTTGAACAGAATCTAACTACAACAGCAGCAAAAAATCATTATATATATGTATATATATATATATATATATTACTAAACTAAAACAATAAAACACAAAGGTGCCACTTCGAGAGGTAAATAAGGATACAGACTAGTGACACAGACAATATTAATCTTGACAGAATAACCAAAATCTGTCAAGGATTTAAAAAAAATAAAAAAATAAATACAAATTAAAAAGTGAAATGATTAAAGACCCAGCATTTCTTGAAGTATTGAATGTTGCCCACCGTATTTCACACCAGTTTTACACTGAGATCCTCTCATGTTTAGTTATAAGCTATTTAAGTAAAGATTTGAAAATAACGTTATGCACGATCTCAGACTATGTGTTGTGAATGACTCTCAGCTACTACCACGTCAGATTTCAGCTAAATATCTGCAAATTTGACAACATTATATCCATTTTAGTGGTAAAATGTATTATCCATCTTGAATAGTATAGGACAGAATTCTTAAAAATACAAACTTGGTTCCACCTTAACGAGTTTATCGTTAAATTTGGAAAAAACAAACTACATGATATTTAGTAATAGGAAGAAAATTATCGAAGTCCCATTTAAAATTGACAGTATTGAAATTCATAGAGTTGATGAAATAACATTTTGGGGTGTTATTGATGAGAAGCTGACATGAAAATCTCATGTTAATCACTTAAGAATAAAAATAATCAATTGCATTACTGTATAAAGTAAAAGTGTTTTCGAATGACAAAAGATTTGTATATATTGTATAACGTAATGATTGTTCCATATTTAATCTATTGCATTGAAGTTTGGAGAAAATCATGCAAAACAATTACAAATCCTATTTTTATTTTACAAAAAAGTGCTATAAGATTTATTTTCTTCTTTCTGCACCCTTTTAATTCAATGTTTTTTTCTTTTTTGACAAATTAGTTTTGTTTATTTAGTTTATTTTACATTAATGAACACATTAATTAAAAAAAAAAAATAGGATGGACTCCAAAACTTATTCAGTTCTAGATGTCCAATAATTATTTTTGAAAGTTTCAATAACGGTCCACAGGTTCATGAGATATTTTGCTAACAGACAAACGTAGACAAACGCATCATTGCCTCATTTTTCCTTTTTCACGGTGGGCGATGATAATGACTGGCATGTTGCAGGTAAAGAATACAGGAAACTAGGACCAGAAAAGAGAAACTAACAGAAACAAACCAAGGAGGAGAATCAGGAAACAGCAGAATCCATCATGAAACATAATATCTATATAAAATGTAATAAATTAAAAGTCAAATTCAGCCCTAAACCTAGAGACCACCACTGCATCTTCAGAACAATTAATGCAACTGACTTTTTCTATTATTAGATAAGTAATTAACTACTGTAATTTTTGCTGTATAAGTCACAGTTTTTTGAATAAATTAGCATGCCCTGTGAATTATACAGCAAAGCAATAAATAAATATATATATATACATATTTTTTCCATATTTATAACCCAATTATTGGCTGAGATCTGATGATTTCATTCATTCCAACATGGAAAATGTTGAACACTACCATTTTCAACCACTAGAGGGCCCTCGACTAATATGGTAAGCCAATGTCTCATTAGTAGACAAAAGTGACTATTAATGAGACACTTGGCTTGCCATATGAAGCCACCTTCGTTTCGCTCAGGAACTCCTGGAGCAAACGTCAAATCTGCTGCATTTCGTTGCGCCGCCCAGATGAAATGCAGCTGATTTGACCATTAAAGTGAATTTATTAAGGAAAAGTTAAACTGAGACACACCTTTACTATAATGCTGAGCAAACAAATAATTGTTTTTAAGAATTGATCTTATTAAAGTCTTGTTAAAGTCCTTCCATGCATGCTTCCGTGGCTGCCATTTGGCAGCCAGTCAATTTTTGGAAAAACACCAACACATTTCCAGGTTGTCAGCGGTGGCTTGTAACAAATGTCAGTGATGACACATAATTGATCCAACTTATACGGCAAAGTGACATATTTATGTTTTTCCCACTTTATTAGACATATTTGGACTGATGCGACTTATACGGTGGTGCGACTTGTACGGCGGCAAGTATGGTACTAAAACGCCAAATAGTTTTTGCTCTTGAATGGAAAAATATATATTTTTATTTATTCACAACAATTCTCTCTCCACTGAGCCCCCTTTGACCTTCGCCGTACCTTTTCTCTTCAGTCTCTGTATCGCAAGTCCTCCAATCCAGAAATAGTCACTTTTACAACACTTCCTCACACAAAAAACTTCGGTTTACACCGTAAAATACGACGGACGGTGAGTGCTGAAGGAAACTTGAAATCAGCCAAAACCAAAAAAAATAATAATAATCTCTTCAGCACAGCTGATCTGTGATGAATTAGTGTGGTCTGTAATTGATAAAGTATGGAGAGGACCTTGCAACATTTAAGAAAACGCCGTCTTATAATAATAATAATAATGTCATCACAATGTCAGCACTGTATGTTTCCATACAATGGCGAAATTAGTCTCTGCATTTAACCCATCCACCACCAGGTGGTGCAGTGGGCAGCTATTGAAAGCGCCCGGGGGACATTTTGGGGATGAGACGTGCTGCCCAGAGACGCCACGTGATGTGCAGTGACTGGGGATCGAACCTGGGACTTTCGGGTCCCAAGCCAGCTGCCCTGCCTCTATATGGCGGAAATTGTGGCGTTTATATTGGCGTTATGCATAAAAAGTGGCGTTCAATGCCCAAAATAAACGCCGTAACTTTCATTGTTTAGAACGTAGTCTTACAACGGCGTAAAAATGCGGCGTTTTGAATGGATTAATGCCGTATGTTACGGCGTTCTAAGCCATAAACCGGAGTTTTTTGCATGAGGAAGCGTTGTAAAAGTGACTATTACAGGATAGGAGGGCTTGCCATACACTGCAGCTGTGAAGCCACGCTGCGCGTTCAGCAGGTGGCCCAAACCACTCGTCGACTTCACCCTTGCAGGTGCAGGATTGCAGTGAGTGCTGAGTCAGTAACAAAGTCCTCATGGAAACCCCTCGCGGCCTTACAGAGTTGTCAAAAACAAGTTCAAGCAAATGACCACGACATGCAAGAACGTGATCAAAATGTCCTGTTTTATTTTATTTTCATTTTTCCATGTAACCTTATTTAAAAAGGATCATCATTCATGACTTTCTTTATTAAATTCATTTTCAGCTGCTTGCATTTACAAAGAACTTTCTCATAAGTTATATATTTTTTAATTTGCTTCACTAACAGTGAAGCAAATTATGATTAATGACTAAGAACAACTTGTAGTTTAAAATAGTTTCTCTAATGGGTATTCCGTCTTTGCAGCAGAGCTCTAGCAGCTTGATTAATTTCAGGGTTTATTAATGGTGATCTGAACCAACCGTTAGTCCGATAATTTACTAATATATTCTGACCCGATTTAATAAAATAAATGTCATGGAACAGATGTGACGGCATTGAACACATGCTTCTGGTTTGCTCGAGCATTAAGTGTGAAATTATGCAAAATTCTGCTCATTCTTCACACTGAATGTTATTATATATTTTTTAATGATGTTGGTTTCAGTCTGAAAATAATAAATGTTGATTGTCATAACTTTACCCCAAAATCTCCTACATATCCATTAGTTTCATGTAAATTAAACATGAAGTTATTTAAATATTTTCCAGGCATCGTTAATTTCCGTTTCCCGCTTTAAGTAAATCTCTGTATCCACAGTGACATTTTTTAATTTAGCAAGAAATGACTGTCCGATAAACCCAGAGTGGATCTTTATCGTTTTAAAGATTTGTGTGGATAAAATCAAAGCACTTTTCTGTCAAGTTTCCTGTGAGAAGGAAAAGTTTGATTCGTTTCTTTTGGTAAATAAAATAAATCAGTTAAACCAAGAACGTAAAACATTTTATGTCGTCTGACAACGTGAAGACATATTGATTATATTACATGCACATGTATAGTAAACCTTTAAAAAGGGGCGTGGTGGCGCAGAGGTTAGAGAAGGTGAGCCTGTGATCGGAAGGTCGCCGGTTCAACTCCCCAGACTGACAACTTCAAAATGTGGGTGAGAAAGGTGAAACACGCACCCCTGCCTCCACCTTCATTTGCACCACCTTAGCCCCCTAATCAAGGCACCTAACCTCCACCATCTGCTCCCCTGGGTGCCCTAGATGGCTGTGGTAGCTCGGTGGTTGTGTCAGGAAGTGCATCCGGTGTGGAAACAATCACCAAGTCTTCGTACGAGTTAGTTCGTGGAGCAGCCGGAAGAAGAAAATAAACAAGTAAATAAAAATATATGTAGATGCTCTTGAAGAACACGTTTGTTGCCTTCTCCGATGATGGCTAACCCTGAAATATTTATTCTTAACGAGCTGTTTGTAATCTCTTAAATCGTTAAGGGTAATTGTTTTAATGGTGCAAATTAAGTGAAGAAGAAATGTTAAAGTTATTAAAGCCGAAGTTCTTTAACGGCACAAGCGCTGAACAACATGGGGTCATTAAGGAGGCGTTGACTTGTATTCACCTGTGAAGGTGAAGGAGACAGAGACGAGTTTGATTTTTTTAAAAGAAGGGAACGTTTTCTGTCTGGAGGCGGCACAGGAACAAATAATCCAAGTGAGGATGGTTCTGTACGGGGTGTTCAGCGTATGGACGAGCTGATACGCAGGTTTCGTCCCACATCTGTTTACTCAACAACGTACACGATATCTGAGTGGTAAGAGATAAAAAATAACACGTTTGTGGGTCTGAAAACTGACAAACGTTTATTCAGATTATTGTTATTGTTAATAATCTGGTCAAGTTTTTAATAGGAAACTGGTAATTATGAGAAAGCAGAAAAAATACTTTAGAAACCGTAAGTGGAAATAAAACATTAGACAAAAAATACTGCGATAAAATAAAGTCAGCCCTCGTTAATAAAGGAACTGAATACTTCTGCAAAATGACAGCACTTTGATTTAGGAACACAATGAACCATAAAGTTATTCTTTTAAAAAGTATTCTTGTAAAGAAGTTACAAGAGAAACAAGCTTTTACTGGAATAGAATTAGTCTTTTTTATATTTGTTGTGTTTCTGTGCACAGATTGAGCTTTTATTGATCTCAGAGGTCAATAAAAAGGTCTGTTTATTCTGATTCATGTGCAATAATCCAGGTAGAAAAATCTAGCCAAGTTTTAAATCAGGTCGTCTGGATGGATTATTAATAATAATAATAATAATAATAAATAAATGAATAAATTAATTAATCATAATAATAATAACAATAACTATAATAAATAAAAATGCAATATATATATATATATATATTTAAATCCGTCCAGAAGACCTGACTTAACTAATTTGTTGACGGTCCCTAAGCGAACCACGGTGACTCTGAGGATGGGCAAACTGAGCACAGCTGACCGAAATAAACCGCCCGCATCGGATCAATAGAGAGGAAGACGCCACTGAAACTGCGGAGCGCGACCGTTCAATATGCAACGTAAAACTAATTTTTACGACACACGCTGGATATCCCTATATTTAAGGCCGATTTCAAAATAAAACTCCTTGAACCTTAAATACGAGTGTCGTGTTTGTTCCGTTGTTGCTGCTGTCTGCGAAGGAACGCAAAACAACAAAAAATTCCTCATGTCCCCTCCCGGGCTCCGTATAACTTTGGTAGTTCTGTGTTTATTCTTTTAGCTACAGTTTTCTTATTTTGGAAGAAAAAACAAAAAACACTCAAAATAGCATCCTAGCTACAAAATGTCGTACAATTTTTTTTCATTTTGACAATAACGAACGAATAATAATAAATAAAAAAAAACTGTAAAACTACAATTTTTTTTGCACAATGTTGGATTTAATATTTTATACCTTTTTATAATTCCTATCAAGCACTCAAATGTCATGTCATATAAAGTGTGTGCGTGTCTTTCTTCCAGGGTTGAACTATGTTTATAGAAAATGTTTGCTAATTCTAACTAGTTGACCTTTAAATATAATCTCATAGGAGCTAAGGATAATTTTACAAGTTCACATTTGATAGATTACAAACAATCAAATCAGGCCTTTCAGAACAGATTAGAGCAGAGATTGATTAACATAAATAAAGCTAGAACACATCTCTTTAATTTAGACAATATAGTTTGACTAAGTAAAATCAAATTAAAAGTATAAAAATGATCCAAATAATAAACACAAACATGAGTTAGATAATAATTAAGTTATTAATTATTCCTAGAAATAAACAACTTTATTTCTAATCAGTTGGTATCACTAAGGTATAATCACGTTAAACAAACAGTGTTAACAGTTTAAACGCAGACAAGGAAACTAAGATGAATCTGCCTTAAAAAAAACAGAATCACCAGGTCTCCAACAGATATTGAATTAACACCCAGGAGGTAGGTAATAATTAATAGTTATTAATTATTACGTATAAACAATTTAGACACGAATCATTTTATATCCCTAAAGTATAATAGCAAGTTAAACTTTAAACAAAAGCCGATTTCGGTGTACCAAAACTTATCTGACATATAGACGTTAACGTCCTTGAGGGGGCGGGCTAAGTCGTAACCATAGCGACAGAAGCTGAACCAATCAGGAAGCTAGCCTTCTCAAACGGGGATAAAAGGCCGGAAATGACGCACGCCCACCGAGCATTTTTCCGGGAGGCGCACATGGCGGCGGTTCGTTCTTAATGCTCCATTTATATGCATATATCTTATTAATGTAATTGTTTGTCTCTGAGTATCTGTAACCCATGTTGTGTCAAATAAATCTTTTATACGAAGGGCGACGCCTCAGCCGTTTTGAACACGACGTGGTATTCTAACCACAACAACACCTCTTCCTAAATTACAGACAAATTTGATTCCATTTGTTTTAATCCTGTTGAACCAAAGTGGTTCTTGATTATTGTTTTTTCCCTCCAAGACGGATCATCACATGAAACGTCTGAGACCCGCTGCATTTACAACAGATGTTCAGCAGATTTTGCTGGAAGCAAATAAAACTGTTGGAACTGTTATATAAAAAAAATATGATGTGGGACTAGCAGCTTATGTTGTATTTCGTAGCTCGCAGAGGTTAAATGTTTTAATAACCATTTAGTGCAAACGTTCAAATTGATGCTTTTAGAAAGCTAACATTTTCCAATTTGAAATGACATATTACAGATAAAACACGATAAAGGTCATCCAATAACTATATGCCCTTTAGGAAGGCACAAAGTTATATTAATTTTGTATTTTTAGAAGCAGAACTTCTCAAACAGACCTCTCATGGGTGAATTAAAGGTTAGTGAATGCCCAATATGGCTTCTTTCGCGAGCCAATTAAAGGGGCAGTAAATGTTTTGGAAGTGGAGCTGTGTTTGGTGCAACCAGCTCCAAACAGGCAGGAAATCTGGTCAGGAAACACAGAGCAACTTCTGCGCGCACTCAGCCTCTCAGCTGGTGAAAATAGTGACTATGCAAACTGTACATTGCAACAGTGTGACGTTAACGTTCTTTTCTGTGCATGTGTTCAAGATCAACACTGAAATTTAGCAGTTTTTGTATTCAGATTTCTAATGTTGCACACATGAAAACACACAGTTTAGTTGAAAACAAGGTTGAGATCAATAAAAAGAACCCAAGAGACGAATCCTGGGTTTAAGTATCTGCTTTTTCAACATAAAAACTAGAAGAATGACGAGTAAAGGAGCCCTGCTCTGACCTCAAAGCTCTGTCTGGTCCTGGACTTTTCTGTCTGGATAATGTTTCTAAATTGATGTAACTAAGAATTTTTATCTTTTCCACTGAAAATCTTTTGCCTTCACATGTGACCCACCTCCTCTTGTTCTGGAAGGTTTTCCTCCCTCGGGCATCTACCAACCTACAGAGTGTCTGACTGGCACAGCTATGCCTCATTATTTTCACTTTCTGGTTAGTGAGAACAAGTCAAGTGTTTAATTCGATAAAGTATCATGTTAATTTTGAAAGAACTGATAATCTCATTCAGCTATAATGATAATACGTAATGGGCTTTCCCCTTGTCAAAGTAATTATTGCAGATGGGGAATGACCTCGTTTTGGATTAAAACCTTAGCTCAGCTTGTGGTTTGAGCAGTTTGTGACAAATCTGATAAAACTTTTTTTTCATTCCAGCTTTATTTAAACAGATAAATCACATTGAGCCTAGAAGACTCATTAACAAGTGAGTTCTGTTCAGACAGACAAAAAGTAGTGAAACTGGACACATGTAGGGATTGGAGGTGAAAAAATTCCTATCAGACTTTTTTTTCCCTGCCCGAGAAGAAAAAACTCTGATATTAAAAAACACCTCGCACAAACGAGCACATAGTGACATAGACATTCTGCAGAGGGAGACGACGAGAGCAGTGAACATATTCATAGACGCTTTCAAGGTCACTGTAAGAGTTTTGATAAGGATGTAATAATCAGCCAATGTCCTCCGGTGAGATCCAAAAACATTCTCGAGATATGTCGAGGAATGGCCAAGAATAACGACTATGAGAATCCAAGAATCCTGAAATGATGACACAAAGTTTATTCAGCTGGTTTCATCTGGTTATCAGTTGGAAATTCCTCAGGGAGGGGTGGTGAGCGTCAGATCACATGTTCTCCAGGCGAATTCAGATAAACCAGCCAAGGGAGCCAGATTCAGATAAACACACAGTTGTTATGGGAACAGGCAGAACTTAATGACATCTACCTTGAGTCTGTGTTGGTCAACTCGGTTCCGAATTGTCCAAATTACGTGGCCACAATGATAAAATACATGGCCACACCGATGGAACGTGACTGAGTAAAATCCCCGAGATCTGATCCATTCTGCCCAAAGCATTTGAGTCTGGGCACTCGAGGCACGAATCAAGCCATCATAAAGGCAAGCAGCGTGATCGGGTCCCAATTTGCTGCCGACGACTTCCTTGATTGTCGATAAAACCAGCAACCAGACGAATCCAAAAAGCAGGAACCAGTTATCGTAAATCCAATTAAATATGCGTCCTTAAAATCCACAAATGGCAGCAGAGATAGACACATCATCAAGTCTTCCAAGTCGATGAGATATCCAGCTGCGTGCGTGCCAACAGGGCAAATCAGCTAGCCTAAAGCCTGTCTTCTCTTCGAAGAAATGCTACCAATTATGTTGAGGGACCAACTGATCAAAACAGGTCCATAATTATGGTTCGGAAGGTATGCAAGAGAGACTCAGAAGCAGTTTCACAGACAAGACAGAAGCAAAGCAAAGCGGAGAGGGAGGGGATGGGAAAGCGTCCGATCTCGGCGAGAGCAAGTGGTGAAGTGAACTTAGCACAGCGATGCCTTAAACTCCACCAAACAAGACCAATACCAACAAAACGTTCTCTTTCATGGGCTTATTATGTGATATTTTTCTTTAACATATAAAATGCTTTTCAATTATGTTTTATTAAATGAAGGTAATTCCTATTCACATTTCACCTCCTTCACCAACTGGCTAAATTGTATTTAATTAGGTAGGTGACAAACATTTAAATTCAGACTGTAATAGCCAGAATAATATGAAATATGCTGCCTTTTTAATCTTTGCATTAATTTGATTAAAATATTTGATTTTCCTGGTGGCAAAATATTTTGGAGGTGCCACATAATTTTGTGATTATTTGTAGTTTTACCAGCCTTACATTTATCAACTAGAATAAAAGTGACAAAACTGCAAGTGTTTTCCTTCCACCAGTTAGAAATGTGGAAACTGCAAAGATGGATTGTATAAAAGAAAGAGGATTTCTCTGTTAGCTGTTGAACAAAACTTGCATTTCAGGTAATTAACAATAGATTTAACTTTTGTTGCTTTTCTAGTTAGTTGTTCAAAGGTAACTATGAATTTTATTTAATTTTTTAAGGACACTTGAGCCCAAAAAGTCTTTGTAAATCAAATTATCATTGCTTCTACTGGAAAACCTGCTCCACCACCTTTTTTACTGTTCGCCACATATGGCCTTACTGTGGAGGTTGGTACTGAAATGGTTAAAAAAGGGTTTGTCATCGTTTTGCCTTTACCTTTTCAACGTTATAGTTGCATTTAGATATATTTTTTTTAGAATGTTAATTGCATGAATTTTGATTATCCGAGCACTTTTAAACAATCCTTTGTACTGTTAGGCATAAAAAGCTTGTATTTAAACATTTTTCTCAGATTTACTTTTTATTTTTTAACCTATCGAGGGATTCTTGTTTACTTGTTCTTAAAGCTGTAGATTAGTTACACACCAACCATGAGCCGGGCTGGTCTCGGGCTTTGATGCGGTTTTACGAATCATACAGCACAAAGAACTAAATAAAAATGCACAATATAAAACTGTGTTAATCTACTTGTTGAGGAGGAGGCAGGTCCAACTAGCCGGTTTAAAAAAGTTGTGTTAAGCTCAGATGGACAACCTGTCACCGGCCGCGCACGTCCGCTGACCCACTGGTTGAACTGGACTTGTGACCTGTCCAGGATGTCCCCCACCTGTCACACAGTGATGGCTGGACATGGGCAACAGTGACCCCCGCTACCCAAAAAGGAAGAAGCGGGTAAAGATAATGGATGGGTAGATGGATCAGCTGATCACCGGCCGCGCACATCTCCGCACCTGCTGTCATCTGCGGTGAAGGAAGTAGCAGCATTTTGTTCATCTGTATAATAATCTTTAGAGTTGATTTTTTTAGGCTATTTGTTTGTATGTTAATATCCATTTGGTGAACCAAGAAATATTATATCTTCCTGTCTTTGAAATTTGTTTTTAAAATATTATGTCAAACTGATTTGCTTACAAAAGCAGTAAAAGCTTAATAAAACCTTTTTGTTTTTTTGGTTGCTTGTTTGTTTTTTGGTTCGGGCCTGTAATTACAATTAATTTGATCGGATCTGGTTGGGTTCGGAAAAAATGGCTATGGGTCGGGTCGGATTTTTTTAGGCCCGAATGCAACTCTAACCTGAACTGGATAAACATAAATATTTCAGTTATTCTCAGCAGTATTCTTTTTCTGCCCACATTACCTGCAGTAACTTTACATGTCTTTATCTACATACGTGAACAAACAAAAGGAGGTTTGTGTTTTTTTTCCTGGGTGTGTGATGCTGCATTTTTCATGATCTGATTAATTTCTTGGACTTTTAGGAATGATTACTGTGCGTATATAAGACTAAACATGGGTGCACAATGAAACCTGGTTAAAGAATATACAGTATGTCGACGATGTCAGCTCACCCTGCCTGGCAACATGTACATGTAAACACCTTTGTTTGGCTATATTTACATTTCCTTCCTGCCTTCTGCAGTGACAGCAACATCTGTGAGTGAAACTTCTAAATTGTGTCCCACAGACTCTGGATTTGTTCGTCTGCCCTGACAGAGTGACACATTCATGTTAAAGCTGCATTTCAATTATTACTTTTATTCTGGAAAAGTAAAGTTTTGAAAAGGATCTCCCTTTTAGTTTTCCAATTCTTGACAGGTGACAGGTACAAACAAGCATCAGCCTCATATACAGGGGATTATTATGGGTTTACCAGACCTCACCCCAAGCAAAGTTTTGGTGTTGTCGGTCAGTCTGGTTGAAGCATCGGTGACAGGAGCTGCCCACAAAACTCAAAAAAGGACTGGCTTCCTCCTTCACAGCACAAGTGCAAGTTTTATTGTTAGATGTAAGTACCATGTGATCATTCATGTGTGTGAAATCAGTTTCATGCTTCGTTTCATTATTATATTTAACCTCTGTTAGGTTAGCCACACACAAAAAAAGGCTATAAGGTTTACAGGATGTAAAAGAACACCCAAAGGTGGCTTGTTTTCTTATGAGCATGACTGTCTCTTAACTTTTGCTCTCTCTGTGCATCATATCATTGATAACCACACATATACATAACTCTAAAACATATTCATCAAGCCATGACCTTCAGGGTGTACTGGAGCAGTTTGCAGCTGAGTGGGAGGGGACTGGGGTGAGAGTTAGTTCCTTAAGGTTTAAAGCCATGATCCTCGACAGAAAAAAGCCTGAATGTTCCCGCTAGATTTGAGACAAGTCACTGCCTCAAGCAGAGGAGAACTGATCCGTCAGAATGAACTGAGATTGTTGTTTCATCTGCGGTAATGAGGGTGTTGGGCCAGTCTGTTGTAGTGAAGAAGGATGAGAACCAAAAGGCATTTGATGTACAGGATCATCTAGGTTACAACCCTCATTTATAGTCATGAGTTTTGGATCATGACACACACACACACACAAAAAAAAACAACAAGATTTTAGATACAAGAGGTTAAAATGAACTTCCTCAATATGGCAGCTGTGCTCCTGCTTCCAAGATAAGACGAGGAGCTCCGTGATTCAAGGGGAGCTTAGAGTAGAGCTGCTCCTCCTCACTGAAAGTAATCTGCCGAGGTGGTTTAGGTATTTTGACCAGGGTCCCCTAGAAGTGTTTTGAGAATGTCTCTCTGGAGAATGTCCCTGCGGTGAGGGATGTTTGGTATTTTCCCATGGACGTCAACAACCTGATCATAAGAAAAGGAATAGATGGATAAATGAATCCTTTGTAATGGACATCTGGTCTTGTTTGATTGTAGAGTATTATGATGTGACATCAATTCCTATAAACAATAATTTTTTGTCTTACGGGTTGTTTTAAGGCTGTCTTCAGGGATCAGCACCAGACTGTGTGTCCTCTCACATTTACTTTTCAAGAACTTTCCCAGGTTTCTAGTTGTGCTCAGTCAGAGCATCATTTAGTTTTTATTCCATGTTCCAGTCTTCATCTTTAGTTTTGGTCTTGTCTCAGAATTTTGTATTTATGCATCACAGCCGTCCTGCTATTGCATCACCTTTTGTTAAGAGTAACATTTTAAATCTAACGCATGTTTCCTTTTACTCTGGAGTTGGGTTCTCCTTATACAATAATTTTATGAATAAAAATGTGTTTCAGTGAAAAAAGTGGCAACACCTTTTTAGAAATCTCTACCAGTTGTTTTTCTTATTGGATAGTTTGAGTTTGTTACTCTGAAGTGAGGGATCATTATTATTTATGTATTATTATTTATTTATTTATTGCTGTCAGGGCAGGTGCTGTTGGACTTTCAGAATGCAGAATGATCATTTTCCTCAGACAGTCATATAATATCAAATCATAACCCGCAGGGTTTGGGATGTCTCACTATATTCAGAGAATCTTGATTAGTATTCATGCTGGAGTGCCTTGAGTTTCCAACTACTGCTAGTAGACCATTCTGGAGATGTGCAGGACGTGCCCTACAGGTGAGATGTTGCCAAACGTCTGAGGAAAAGCACAAAACATGAAACCATAGTCCTGTTGTGTTTAGTTAAGAATTTCCCCGTTGAAGCATCTTCCGTTGCTGACGAATGACTCACACCTCCCCTGGGCAAACAAACCGATGAGCCAACGAATTTAACTAACAGCATGCCGTCCTCTCCTAATGGCCCAATGTCAAGGAACACATCACCATAATGGAGAATAATTTGTTATGTACCAACTCTGTACTTAAAACACAACCCTTGTGTTCCACGTGAGCGCGTGGGAACACAAACTGTTTATATTTTTCCAAACGTACTGTAATTTAATGAGCGGAGGTGAACGTGGCGTGTGGGGCACAATGTGCAATAACTTGAGACATGGCACCGCAACACCACACTGGGATACAATCAGATCATGAAAACAGCTGCATCGTCTCCAACTCGTTCTTTTTCAGACGAAGACTAAATTTACTCCAGAAATGAGTTATGCACCCAGGTGGCTGTCGAACCATTTATCATTTTAATAAGGCGCAAGTTGTTCTGGGGCTCTTTGATGCTATTCTCTTTTACTGTGCCCTTTCACCAGAGGCCAAATTCAGTTTGACTGATGGTGAAACATTTCTACATACTGCAGATCAGCCCTTAAATTGTTTTTAGCACCACTGACAAGAATCCTCGATTACAAAAACCTGTTCGCCCGTAACTGGAATTATAATTTTTACTCTTGAACACGAGCTGCAATGCAAACTGTGTAGAATCATTCCCTGCAAGGCGACCTCTACAAACACTTCCAGCAACAATGTGCAGATCCAGTCGGTGTTTGAAATGTGTTCAGTGTGCTGCTAAATCATTATAAGGATGAAAGTTTCATAGGATTGTTCAGGGGTGCAGTGGGAACTGTAAGTGCTGGGAATGTCCTGAAAAGCTCCATATAAGTTTGTTTTTCAAAGGTTACTCTGAATTTGCATGAAAAACATCATGTGTTGGTATGTCAGGCAACATTTAACCATTTTCATTCATGCAGGATCACGGGAAGCTGGTGTCTGTCTCCAACAGTCCTTCGGCACAAGACTGGGGACGCCCTGGACAGGTTCCAAGTCCATCACAAGGAGACGAATGAGACAATCATTCATGCTCTCACTCACTTCTACTGACAGAGTTACCAATTTAACATGCACATTTTAGTTCATCGTTTCTATATATGGAAAAGTATATACTTCTATATTTATTAAATTCAGTTTATTTATATATCACAAAATCACAACAGAAGTCGTCACTGAACAAAAACATTCACATATATAAAAAGTCAGTTAGTAAAAGTTCTCTATCTAAAGAAGGAAGCCAGCAGACGCGTTGAATCTTCACTTTGTTGCAGTCTCCCACCCTGAGCAAGCACGAAGGCAACAGTGGAAAGGAAAAACTCCCTTTTAGCAGGAAGAATCCTCCAGCTGAACCAGGCTCAGGACGAGCGGCCATCTGCTTCGACCGGCTGGTTGAGAGGACAGGAAGGAGGAACAAACAAACACAGAATGGCAGGTCCAGGAAGAAAGACAAAAAGTCACATCAAGGATAGAAATAATTACAAATACAAAACAGGTAGAGCAAGTAAAGACAGCAGCAGAGAGAAGAAGTGTGGTCAGTTTGTCCTCCAGCAGTCTAAGCCTATAGCAGCATAACTAAGGGATAGATCCTGAAACCCAAGCCCACCCTAACTATAGGATTTATCTAAAAGGAAAGACTTAAGCCCAGTCTTCAAAGTGGACAATGTGTCAGCCTCACGGACAGAAACTGGAAGTTGGTTCCACAAGAGAGGAGCCTGAAAACTGGAAGATCTGCCTCCCATCCTGCTTTTGGAAACATAGGAACCACAAGTAAACCTGCAGTCTGAGAACAAAGTGTTCTGTTAGGAGAATATGGAACAATAAGATATGTCTTATGTAATATATATAGATATTATCTGTAATATATAATGTAATATATAGAGAGAAATAAAGAGATATTTTCCATATTCTATACAATCACTGTCCTCAGTCGCTTCAGGGTTTCTGTAGGGCCTACAAAAGTCATCATAAGAAAATTAAAAAATCCATTTCAGGTCTTATAAAGTCCTAAATGCATTCAGATTTTCTGTTTTATGTCTTGAAATAATCAGGTATATCCTAAATTTGCATGTTTGTTCATTCATCGCTTCTTCAATTTACTTGTTTTGTTTGCGCGGTCAACATTCACTCATGCACTGTGACAAATCTGAAGTCACGTCGTGCAGCAGCTCTGCTGGAAGGAACTGATGGAGATTTTACATTCTTATAAGATAATCTGGTTGCTCTTCTACTGAAATTGTTTGCTGAAGTTTGATTGGATTAAATGTGAATAAAGGGCATAACAAAATTACTTTGAACGAAATTGACTAATTTAGGTCTCAGATTTGAATCATAAGTGCCATTTATTTATTTATTAACCTTTTATTTAACCAAGCAAATCTCCGAGGATTGATCCCAGGACCTTCTTGCTATGAGGCAACAGCGCTAACCACTAAGCCTTTGTGCTGTCAAAAGGTCTTTAAAAGGTCTCTAAAGGTTTTAAGCCCAACTTATTTAAATTTTCAGAAACCCAGTTCTTTCTGGTCAAGGGGATATTATTACATCATACGTTTTAGTCCTTTACTTTCCAAGATCTTTTAGTGGTATTAACTTCTAGACAAGTCTAATGACACACTTTGGCCAACTCCATAGAGGGAATCTGTTTCCATAACTCATTAATATCTCATCCAGCACCGTGGTAGCAGTGTGGTGAATTTAAAGTAAGAAACACCTCATTTTGACAGCTCCATATTTGCATAAAGGTCCAGCCTAATTAATGCAAATTGGAGGGGAAAGGAAACTGACTTTGAACTCTCACAGAGGCATTTTTAACTTTTCAGTAAGTTTATGTTGCATTCGCTGCGTCCAACTTTACTTGAACTCTTGAGTTTTGACGAGGAACACAAAGTTCACTTGGGGCAGAAATGCTAAAGAGAATTTCATCTGTTAGAATCTATTTGCCACCTAAAAACATTGAGCGTCTTGTTTTTAATCCTGCTACTGTGTGTAAATTATGTTTGGGGGCTTTTTGGTCTGAAAGTATCGCAGCTCATGCATCAGTGCAGTTATGTTCTGCAATACGGCGAAGCTGTTCAGAAATCCTCAGTAGAGCATCGGTTAACATCCAATCAAGACTTCCATTACTGCGGCTCTTACCAGGGATTATGGACTGCAGAATTCACCAGAAGAACAAACAGTGGAGTAATACTACTGCAGGAAAGCATTTTTTTAAAAATGCAAGTAACCAAGAGATTTGAGGTCCATTAAATATGCACATAAATAGCATCTTTTAACCTTGTTTGGATTCTATACAATTCAATAAAGGGTTCTTAGGTAATATATTTGCTCTCTATGTGATGTTTATGCAGCAACTAGAGGCAATGTCAGGTTCATTGTATTGTCCAAGGACACGTGGACATGTCAACCTTCCAGTTGGAGGACAACCAATCTGCTCAGGGAGCCACAGTCATTATGCTAATACTTCTTGTCTCAGAGAAAACATGATTTTCCCAGGTTTACCGTGATGATTTTATGAAAGCTATGACCTTGTTTTGCCGGTGCACGGCTAAACATATTACACAATCATCTCTGAAAGACTCTTTAATACGGGATTAAACTTGAGTCAGCACAGATGCTTGGTTACGTAGTAGGACATGTTTGCTTTGGTTTGATGTCTTCCACCCAAAATTTAAATGAAAAGTTTAACCATATTAAAGTTTTTAATCATTGTTATTATTATATTGCACCATATATCTAAGCAAATAAAACAAAAAAAATACATCTGTTATGTCAACGAGATTAGTTTGAGAGAGAAAATGTGCAATAAATAAATAAATGAAATGAAATAAAACACAAAAAATAACATTGTATATAAGTGAATTAGAGCTAAAATAGTTTTTCTTGTAATGTTCAATATTTGAATTAAAAAAGGCTATTTTCAAAAATTATGAATGCAAAAAAAAAAAAATAAAGTTGAATTTGGGGTGAACTTTTCCTTTAAAGGATTTCCGTGCCTGTAAAACTCACTAAATATTTGTTGATTGTTTTACGCCAGGTTCTCTTCCTGACATGACCTGGTCTTGAACCCACATCCTTAATTGCCGACATTAAGTTGGACCACTTTAGGGTGGGAGCTGGACTCTACCAGGGCTGCCCGTTATTCTTCTTATATTTTTTTATGTAGAAAATTTCTTTGTCGTGTCAGTAGGCGAACGGGGTCCAATTTGGTGGCCTCAGGATTCTGCCTCATGATGTGATCCTATTGGCGTCATCGTGATCTCCAGCTCTTACTGGAGAGGTTCACAGCTGAGTGTGAAGCAGCTGGGATGAGGATCAGCACCTCCGAATGTGAAGCCATCAGGGGTTAAAAGGGTGGATGCCCGCTCAGAGATGTGAGTGAGGTGCTGCCTTGATTGAAGAAGTCTGATGCCTCTTATTCACTGTAAAGCCCGGTCTGGCCTGGAACGGCCATAGTCAGCCCAGCTCAGGTATTCCCCAGCTCTGGTTTTGTCATGAATTCTGGGTAGTGATTAAAAGTAAGAGATTGTGGATACAGGGGGTCAAAATAAGTTTTGTCCACGGGGTAGCTGGACTCTCACTTAGAGACAGGATGAGAAGTTTGGTTATTCAGGAGAGACTCTCAGCAGTGCCGCTGCTCCACCACATCCAGAGGTGCCAGTTCAAGGTTCTTTATTGTTATTTGCATCACATGTGGCACATGAGGTGGAACAAAATTGTGCATACAGAGTTTAGGTGGTTCGGGCATCTGGTAAAGATGCCCAGTGAATGCCTCCCTAGGGAGATGTTCTGGCCATGTCCCACTTGAAGGAGACCCCGAAGAATACCCATAACAAGCTGGAGAGACTACAGTACATCTGCTGGCCTGGAAATGCGTTGGAATCCTTCCGGAAGAGGTGGCTGTGGAAAAAGACGTCTGGACCTCCCTGCTCAAGCTGCTGCTCCCACCACCTGACTTTGGAAGAGACGGACAAATGGCGAATGGCAGGCTGCATGAATGGATCCTTTCTTTGTTCAGTTGGTGTTTCCCAGTACAGCACTGCAAACTGTCTCAGTAATCCTCCGAGAGGTGTTCACTGTACACACATTCATATTGTTTGTTTTGAATTCGGAAGAGATGAAGCGTCGCAGCCTGTTTGCGCCCGTGTTAACACCTGCCGAAAGATGGCAACGATGTTGCTTTGTCGCCGTGTTTGAACTGTGCGAAGAGGAGCGTGCTCCCGCGGCTTGCCGTGTCGCCGCCCTGACATCAGACAGCTTAGCTCAGGAAGCGCAACACAATCCCTTCTGTCAGAGCTGCAGAAGGAGACAGATCAGAGAAATTAGGTGATGTGTGTGCCTATGTATGAAAACAAGAAATAGAAAGAAGGGAAATACACAAAAAAGATGAAAACTGCCTGGACAGTGTACCCGTGTGTGTGTGTGACTGCTGAAGCCTGTGTTGTGCGTCACTGAGCTGTCACTGTAGGTTAATCTCAGCTACCTTGTGTTTGACAAAACAATGGCATGCCTGCACAACACTGCAGCTGCCTTGTCTCTGCATTTCATCATCATCACATAAATACACACACTTTCTGCACCATGACGGCATGTGATCCACACACGTATTTCCCCTGCTCTCACTCGTGTGCACACACAAAAATGAGATTGTGTGCTTCACTCACTTATTCCTGGCTGGCTGCAGCTTCACGTCCTCTGGAGGAGAGGATCTCATTTAGTCTTTCTACTCAAACACACTGCTGCTTCTATGGACCCATTATAAACGACCAGTAGGACCAAATCAGACATATTACTCCAGTACAATAATTATTGTTCAGTAAAAGCTGGTCATTGGGCTCAAAATGCTTATTTAAAAATCATGGAAATGCAAACAACCTTTGCTTCCAACAGTGTTCCCACTGCAATCACAATTTAACATCATAATTCTCTCTGTTGTAGCTAAACAATATGTGTCCTCTCTTCATGGACTGAATCAATTATATCCTGCTTTGTACAAGTAAAAACAGCTCTTAACAAACGCGAGCATTCAGAGCAGCTGATTCTGACTGGACTATTGCAATGGTTCATTATCTGGGCGTCCAAAACTTCTTTAAAAAGTCTTCAGTTGATCCAAAATGCTGCTGCCAGAGTCTTAACTGGAGTTAGTGGGAGAGATCATATCTCTCTGTTTTAGCTTCTCTCCATTGGCTCCCTGTCAAATCCAGAATATAATTCAAGATCTTACTTCTAACCTACAAAGCTCTCAACAACATAGCTCCATCTTATATTACAGACCTTGTTGTTCCATATTTTCCCAACAGAGCACTTCGCTCTCAGACTGCAGGCTTACTTGTGGTTCCTAGAGTTTCCAAAAGCAAAATGGGAGGAAGATCTTTCAGTTCTCAGGCTCCTCTCTTGTGGAACCAACTTCCAGTTTCTGTCCATGAGTCTGACACATTGTCCAGTTTTAAGACTGGACTTAAGACTTTCCTTTTTCATACATCCTAGTTAGGGTTGACTCATTATGCTGCTATAGGCTTAGACTACTGGAGGACCTCATTTCCTTAAATGAATAGTTAAAATTGAATAATTTCTTTTGATACTATTTCTATCTTAACATTTGATTCTTGACCTGCCATTGTGTATCCGTTCCTCTCAAACCCAGCCGGTCGAAGCAGATGGCCGCTTGTCCTGAGCCTGGTTCTGCTAAAGGTTTCTTGCTCATGAGGGAGTTTTTCCTTTCCACTGTCGCCTTCATGCTCGCTCAAGATGAGAGTTCTGTGATGGAGTTAAACTCAAAGCAGTCTGCTCCTCAGATAAATAATGTTAACATTATTTTTATATGAATATTTATGTGCCCTGGAACGACTTCTGTTGTGACTTGGCACTATATACATAAACTGAACTGAATTGAATTACATGGCTTGTTTAAAATGGTAAATGGACTGTACTTGTATAGCACCTTTCCATCTTATTAAGACACTCAAAGCTCTTTACAACAATCTGTCTTCGTTTACCCATTCATACAGTGCTCTACTAGATCTATACAAAGACTAATCAGAGCTTTATCACATTCATACACCGATGGGACACATCGGAGGCAATGAGGGGTTCAGTGACTTGCCCAGGGACACTTCAGCCTGTGACTGCTGGTGGATTCGAACCCCCAACTCTTGAATTGGAGGACGACTGCTCCAACCACTCAGCCACAGTCCTTTAACTTTGTAATAATCTGAATTAAATGGTATACTAGAAATTTGAATATTTGCACTTCTTGTGTAAATATTATATTGTTCTTCTCGCAGCCAAGCGACCCTCGACGCTTCATTACAAACAGTGATTCCTTTTATTTCTGCTAAAATTGCAACAGTTTGTTTTTTATCACTAAAATTTGCATTTACTGTATTTATCAACCCCTGCCATGAAAGGTGGGTGATAATGTTACTGTTACAAGACAGTAACAACCGTTACAAAGTAAGAGTTCATGAACCGATGGATGGTTTTGAATTCAACTTAAAAAAATAATAATTGGATGAGCACAAATGGTCATACCTCATTCACTTTAACAGATATTAAGCTAAACTTTGGTGTGGTAGTAGCTGATAGTCATTCACAACACACACGTGTGAGTACAAACATATTGCACAAGATCTTTGATTAAAAAAACTTTGGGATGCAAGGCTGCATGGTAACGCATGCATTCTTTCAGTGAGTTTTTCTTAATATTAATTATGTCAAAACAAAGAAAAGCTGTTAGCAAAAACATTCTTGAGCCACCAATAGAACGTGTGCAAACAATTTAGAAGCACGTTCTTCTAGCAACTATTTTACTGAGAATTTCTTTAAACTCTTCAGGCAAAGCAAAGGAGGAGACAAGCATCTATGCAGCTGAGGCGTCTGGGGAGTGCTCGCACATTGTCAGTGAGTCAGAAAATCAATAATGAGCTGTGGACTTCAGCTTTACAACGCTTCGTGTGTTCTGGAGCTCCTGGCTTCAGGCACAGTGATGATGGTTTGTTTCTACCAACAGCCTCTGTACTCTACTTCTTGATGCATTCCCTGTGCATTATGAGGAAAAAGAAAAAAGTCTGAAACCTTTGAACAGCATCGCAAAATGTCTGACTGTAAAGTGGATTAAAGTGCTGGTGAAAGCGGTGGCATTGTCTACATTTTGTACCGTGGTTAGTTTTACGCTGGACACCGCTGACGCCACAAAGCGAGAATGTCCAACGTAAAACTAACTTTACCGTGGTTGGTCCGTATACTGTGCTTAGAAACCAGTGTACACCGGTTAGTACAATCCATCCATTATCTTTACTCGTTTATTCCATTTTGGGTCACGGGGGTCGCCGGTGCCCATGCCCAGCAATCACTGTGCGAGGGGCGGGGTACACCCTGGACGGGTCGCAAGTCCATCACAGGGCCACATAGAGACACACGAGACAAACAACCATTCACTCTCTCACTCACACCTAGGGACAATTTAGAGATACCAATCAGACTAACATGCATGTTTTTGGTCTGTGGGAGGAAACCGGAGTACCCGGAGAAAACCCACGCATGCACGGAGAGAACATGCAAACTCCACCCAGAAAGGCCCCTGGACCGGGGTTTGAACCAGGGACCTGCTCGCTGAGAGTCAGCAGCTCTACCAGTTGCGCCACCGTGCTGCCCGGTTAGTACAATGTAATCAACAAATTATTTTGATTTTTAAGCATATTGAACGTTTCCAAAATTCTCTGATGCTTATATTTGAATAAATGAACAACAAACTTTGTACAACAATTGGCTTTGTATTAAAAACGTGTTATAGAATTTACAAAACGGTATCAAAGCAAAACATATTCAAGTATTAAGTAGTAAGTACAGAAGTATTAATTATACAATTATTTTTCTGGACAAGCAAATTTAATAAGCAAGCACTGCATACCAATAGATTGATACAGAAGTGTTTAACGTGACACTCGTCTAATGATATGGCATGCATCATTGGGCACTTTTAAGAGGTTATACTGAAATCCTTAAGCTTTTCTAGTGGTTATACTCCGTATCCTCATGTGTCACGTAGACTACACCACTGGGTGAAAGAGTGTGCACCTTAAGGAAAGCAGACTTTACTTTAGGTGTGAATGAAGCTGACGCAGAGCCACATTTTCATGATTTACTTGTACGAGTCTTTGAAAAAAGTGTCCACAAAAGGTTGAGTCAGGTCCTCTGGAAAAATTCTTCTTTGGTGAAACGTTTCGTCTTTTATCCAAAAGACTTCTTCAGTCTGCCCATACAGGCCAGAAAAAAATCAATCCAAGCTTAATTGGAGATACTTATTATTAGTCTGGGCAGACTAAGTGCTACTTCTCCTGTTTTACTAGAAGATCCCCGGAGCATCTTTTAGTTGGTTGGCAAGCTGCTCTAATGGAGCTTTTTAAAAACTTCTTGGTTTGGAGAAAAGTAACAATTTAATGACATCTGTCATCAGCATACTGTAACAAGCTTTGGGCTTTTACAGACAAATTCACTTACAAAAGGGGGCCAAAATTAAAAACTTGGTTCAAACTAAGGGCCAATTTAAAAAACTACATTAACTCAAGTTAGATACCCACCATCTTCTCTTGGTCACATGTTCCTCAACGAGAGTTTGATTGGTATCATTTGACGTTCTCTGTTGCGCTTTCCACATCATAATCAAAGATTACCAAAATAATTCAAGTGATTAAAGTATTTTACGTTTAACATAGCATCTTGGGTGCCAGGGAAAATATCAACGAGGCCATTTGTCCCCTGGGCCTTGAGTTTGACACATGTGATCTGGAAGCTTTTCTCTGGAGTAGAGAACTGTTGAAACATTTCATTTTTCATGGATGAAAGACGAAACGTTTCAACAAAAAGAAACCGTCCAGAGGACCTGACAAAACTTTATTGGATTTTTCTACCTGGATTATTGAGCATGAATCAGGTTCTATTAATTTTTGTGCTGCTACCAGGAGTGTTTTATTCCTTTTTCATTCTGTGCAATGCTAAATGACTGTTTGTGCAGTGAATGCTGTGAACCAAATACCGCTGCCCAACAGGAAAGGTCGAGACACGGATGAGGAAATTGAATGAACAGGATAGGTTTCTGTCCCAAGAGAAAACAGCTCCCAGATATCAATATCAACTGATTTTACTTTAAGGACAGACAGGTGCTTTATCACATGCCAGCTAAGACTGATGACTGTGAATTTAAAGTGGATATAAAATGAGTAAAAGGGAATCTTCCATTTTTATTGACTTTACAGGAAATATACGATAGGTTGTTTGTAGCATAGATCAGCAGTTTACGTTCACGTTTATTGAATAGGGGCCGTTTGAAAGAAAATCCTGCATTTATAAGCAGTTTGCCACAAATAAGGTTGGCACATTTGGATAGATAAAACTTCAATCTAATTCTGCTTTGCTTTTAGTAACGTTCATGAAACATCACAACGTGTTTGTCGTATCTATATTTTCTCCTAGTCTCCGAGTATTTTATTGTAGTTGCAAGGTTTTTGCTTCAATCTGTGGCTTTTTCCTGCATGTAAAAGTTTGTCTCCTGATTTTTTCATTGAAAACTTTTGGCAGGAACATTTTGGTTAACGATTCTGAAGTTGGATGTGTGGGAAAAAAAACTGTCCTGACTCTTGCATTCAAAGGTTGAGAGTTGGCCGCCTTTCCTGAAACTGGAGAGTTTCCGCCGGTTGACTTTCCCAGTAGGGTACCATGAAAGAAATGTGAACTACAGAACCTAGAGACAGGGGCAGTTCTAGAATCTGTCCTTTAGGGGCGCTTGAACAGTGCAGTGGCCATTGGCATCAGAAACATTTGTAAAGTGGGGGGACACACTGGTGTGGGCGTCTGGGGGGTCCTCCTCCAGAAAATTTTGAAAAAAGTGGATGCCGTTTCCTGCATTCTGGTGTATTTTAACGCATTTTTAAACATCTACATTTACCTACACAAGTAAACACTTGTTTCAATAATTATTTTAGAAAGCCACAAGAAGTAGCGCTAAGCTAGCAGCACACAGTACAGACGAGCTAGCTAAGATGCTACAGACGTAGCACTCCGCTTTACATTACACAACCTAATAAACGCTTCGTACAAAATCAGTGTAGTGTTATCTGATCATAAGAATCATTAAGCTTTTGCAATCAGAAGTTGCAACATAGCTATATCTACATTTAAAACACACAAAACAAAGCACAACTAGCTTCAAGCATTAACTTTTAATTTAACCATTAAGCATGCAATGTAATTATGACGGAAAATGGAGAATTTACTCGAAGTTACATGTGGTACTTCCTGTTTATCGCTGTAGTATTCAGCTGCTCATGAGGTCGGCTGCAGGGCTTCATCCATATTTTGCATTTTTCCAAACTTCATTTAGGTTTTGGAAATGGAATCAACTCTATTCCAACTTTAAAACTCTGTCTGAATTACATGTTCTCCACTGTCAATGTCTAACCATTTCTTTCTGATAATTTTTCACAAAATCCCTTTGACATCAAAGTGTTCATAATGCAAAACCCCAACAAAGTTGTCAGAGGAAAAGGGGGTGGAGCTCCTGCAGGTAAGGGGCGTTTCCCTTCGGAACAAAGTGAGGTCGCTGATTTGGTCGTTGCTGATGAACCTGCTGGATTGATTGACGGTTGGCGTCAAGGATCAGACTCGTGCAAAAATAAAAATCATAGACTTTACTGATCCATTTAAGTGTCATAATTTATTCCAAATCAATATTTTGTTGAATCTAAGGTTTGAGAACTGAGTTTCCTTACAAAATCCTAATGATAGTTTATTTATTTTTCAGGGGTGCTGAGTTAAAATTTAGGGGTGATTGAGCACCCCCAAAAGAGGCTAACATCACCTCTGCCCAGAGATATAAATACCAAAAGACGACGAGCATATTGTATAATTAGACATTTAGAAACGTATAATTGATAGGAACGTGGGAAACAATTTCACCAGACCTTACTTTTTCATTCTAACAGCAGAGCATTATTATTGAGGGGCTTTTATTTGATATTAAACTCCAAATGACTTTTCGGTTAGTGAGCGCTCCTGAGCACAAAATATTACACTCGTGTATCTCTTCAGCGATAATGCTTAATTGAATGCTGTGATTTGATGGTTCATTTAAAATGAAGGAATTGTGAGGGCAGTATTCACTAATCCCTGAACACATTAATGTCCCTCCAGGGGAAATTTGAATCCGTACAGCTCTGTGGTTCTGTAGGAGCCGGCCTTTGAAGTTCACAATTATTTGTACTGAAATTAGTACAAAGTACCATAATTTAAATTCACCAAAACGTTAAAACATGTCTCAAGGATTGAACTTAAATAAGATATATACTTTTTACTAGGGATGCACAATATTGGCTTTTTTGGCCATATCTGATATTCCAATACGTTAAAACTTATTTGGCCAATAAAAGATACCAATACCCTGAGTGGTGGGGAGTGGTGGCGCAGAGGTTAGAGAGGTGGGCCTGTGATCCGAAGATCGCCGGTTCACGCCCCGGCCCCGACAACATCAAAAAAATTGTGGGTGGGGTAGGTGAAACACCCACACTTGCCCCCACCCTCATTTGCCCCACTCTGGGCCCATGAGCAAGGCCCTTAACCCCACCACGTGCTCCCTAAAACAGGTCTCTCTTGAAAATGAGTTCCCGTGGCTCAATGAGACTAACCTGCATAAATAAAGGCTAAATGAAAAAAATACCGATATTTCCCCCTAGACCTACTTACAGAGACTGCATAGCTTTCTCTGCTGTGTAATTAAAATACTACATTATTCTACATTGTCTTTGTCAGTGTGGCCTGCTACCAAATGCAGATGCCAAAATGATGTAACACTTGTAACATGTTTCTTAAATAAAAAATTAACTTTAAACAGAAGCGTTTTATATCTGTGAGTTTTTTTGATGGAATGGCCGATGTCTGATATTTAATTTTATCGCTAATATCTGCCGATACCAATACCATGCTGATAATATCGTGCATCCCTGCGTTTTACTCATGCAGTTTACAAAACTTCAAGTTTGTTTCATTATCTGTTGGTGTCTTGCTGTGGCTATAATTAGCACAACTTTTCTGCACCAAAACTCTTTGATCCCTGTCAAACCCAATAAGAGCTCCACTCAGTCTGAACTATGAATTGACTGTTATATTGGCCTTCAAATCACAAGCTAATTTCCTGTATGATGGATTTTCTTAATCACAGCCTGATGTGTAAAAAAGAAAGACGCTCTCTGCTGCCATACATAACAGGAGAAGTTGGAAAAACAGAAAATTAATGAGCTGCAGTGCCAAAGGCAGATACTGTAATTATGGTTTTGAATCCCTGCCCTTGTGGCACCGCAGTGCAGCAGGTGCAACACTGTCTTATTAATCAGTTGTTTCAGAAAGATCGAACGTCAGGCAGCAGAACAGTAATGGTTGAGGTGGAGGAAAAGTTTCTTTGTGAGTTAATTAAAGGGAAGCAGCAACTCACGAGTAAATGAAAGAGAGAAGTAAGGAAACAAGCATCTTCCTGTTGGTTGATTTGTTCAAAGATGGTCTATTTAAAAAAAGTTTATCTTCTGTTTGTGTTCTTTATTTATTTTTATTTTTTTTTTGCACAGTTGGCTTCATATTTTACATTTGAGGTATTTGGAGAGAATGTGGTATTCATGCATTTGGGGAGTGGTGGTGCAGAGGATGGAGAAGGTGAGCCTGTGATTGGAGGGTCACCAGTTCACCTCTCTGAACCGACAATATCAAAATGTGGGTGGGAAAGGTGAAACCCACACCAGCCCCCACCCTCATTTGCCCCACTCTGGGCCCTTGAGCAAGGCCTTTAAACAATCTGCTCCCCCGGGCGCCCTAGCTGGCAGCTCTCTGCTCCACACAGAGGGCTGTGGTAGCTCGGTGGTCTGTGGTTGTCAGGAAGGACATCCGGCATAAACACAATCGCCAAGTCTTGGTGCGAGACAGTTCGCCGTGGCGACCCCTGAAGAAAAGTGGTATTCAAGCACCGACTTTTCTTAAAGAACATTGCAGAACTTCAGACAAGTATGCATTTCTACCTGATCTTTAGTTCTCTTTGCAGAAAGAGAGGCTTAAAAGTGCTGCAACGACAAGAATTCTAGAATGTGTAGACCTAAAACTAGAATGTGGACAGAGCACACGAAGCAAACACCAATATAGACACAATCTGAATATTCAAAATAGAAATCCAGAAAATGTGTATTTGTAGAGGTAAGCACAGTAAAGCAAGTAGGTTCCCCAGTTCAAATCTCAGTTGGAGTCTTCTGTGCTTGTATTCTCTGTGCATGGATTGTATCCCAGATCATAATCAAGCTTGTTAGGCTAATTGGCATTTCCAAATTACATTTAGGTGTGTCTGCTCGTCTATGATGGCCTGCTAACCTGTTCAGGGTGTTTCTGTCTCTCATCCCTTAACTGCTGGAATAAACACCAGCCGTCTGCAACCTCCAACAGGATTAAGCAGGTAAAGATATTCATAACTGGAAACAATTCAGGTGTGAGGGGAAAGCAGAAGGTAAAAGTAACAGAAACAAATCAGAGGACCAACTACAAAAACTGTGAATAACATGAGATGAAAAGAGGAAGAGCAGCTCAATAATACGACACAAAACACAATTTTAAAACCAGCATGGTCATAATGGATTATTGTGTGTGGAATTTTGAGGAAAAAGATTAATTTAATACAATTTGGAATAAGGCTGTAACCAGTGCTTAATTTGTAAATCAAATGCTGCCGGAACGTAAATAGCAGGGGGAGAAGAAAGAAGAATAATTAAATAATAAAAGAGAAATAGATAAGACGAGAGACCACCACGACAAAACAACATGCACAGCACAATGCCACCCACAATATCACCATGAAACATTCGACATGGCACAAGGAATCATCTAGCTTCCACCACTACCCAACCTAGCGTGCATCTGTCACAGCACCTGAATCCAAACACCCGCGCAAGCACGCCTGCCACCACCAGATTTCTCCAAAAGAATGCCCAATAGTGGACGCGGGGGCCCACAGACCCGTCCCCCAGGACACAATGGCAACATAGGGAGGACCGGAGCCAAAAAAAAAAAAAAATAAATAAATAAATAAATTAAAAAAATTGAGCGATGACGATAAGTTCATTGAAACACTTCACAATGTTTCTACACTTAAACTGAGCTCAAAAAAAAAAAAAAAAATAGCAGGGGGAGGGGGGTCCTTCCCCCAAATAATTTAAATAAAGTAGATGCCATTTCCTACACTCTGGTGTATTTTAACAGGCTGTTAAACAACTACATTTATCTCTATTTGTAAACACTTAATTCAATAACTATTTTAGAGAGCAACAAAAAGTAGCCTGACCAACAGCTCCCCTTGTGTGAATAGAGCATGCTTTGTTGCACTGAAGCATCATCACACCTGCTCCAGTATCTCCATTGCCACTACCTCCATGTGCTTAAATTCTCAGTTGTTTAGTTGTACAATGAGAAGACTTTTTTTTTAATGAAAGTAAATTGGCCTGACTTTTTTACATTTTTACAGCTGTTTTTTTTTTTTTTTTTACAAATTGGTGTCGTTTTGGTATGCGACTTATCTAATATGATTACCCATCAAACGCTTCTCTTGTTGTATTTTTAGTAAATAATCAAAATTTAATTAATGATCCACTTATACTGTAAAACTGATTTGCAATTTAGTTGTGCTGTTTATTTATATTTTTGTGTTTTTAATTAAACTGCCCAAGACTAAACTGTTAGGGACTTATTTTTTAAAGGGTAAAAGCAGAAATACTTACTTGAAGGGGCAGCTCTTATGTAATATTAGCAAGCTCGTAGGTGGCTGTTTGTGTTTAAAATTAGTGTTTATATAATTATTTTCAGATTACACATCAGATATAGGTTTTATTCTTTCAAGGCAGTCAAATTTGTTCATAACTTTATTATTAGTAAACCTGAGAGTTATCGGAACAAGCAAACAGTTACCTGAACGCACCCTGTCCAAATAAGAGAGTTCCCGGATCCTGTTCCAACAGGATCCGGCTCAAGTTATGCCCTCGGCTGTAACATAACAAAATGTGGAAAAGGGGATGTGCTGTGAATACTTTCTGGTTGCTCTGTATTTTTGCACATGTAAGCTTGCTTTCATCTTGAATGGGGTTGACTTCAAAAGTCAGATGTTCATCTTTCAAAGAGTTTCATTAAGATCCCTTCTGTGGTTCATGAGATATTTTGCTAACAGTACAAGCAAACAAATATGGGGACAGACACAGGCAAATACATAAAGTAATCTCACTCTGACCTCGCCTTCTGCAGCGGGCAATAAAAAAACCTAAAGAATGTAAAATAAAACGATTAATAAAGGCATCTGTTGAGAACTCAGACCTCACATCTTCTCCCCTCTTTGTTTCATGGGCAGCTCCTGCTGAGTCAGCTAACAGCAGGATAGGATCTGTAGTTATTGATCCACTATCGACGAGTTCATTAGGAAGAATGTGGTGCCCTTTAAAGGTCACAGGGGGAGGTTTTCTTTTAGTGGCTGCAGTAGCATGAACCGCTGGGCTGTCGTTACAGGAACACGGGGCAGTTTTATCCCTGCTAAGGGCCACGTGAAAAACTATTAGCCATGCTGGTTGCTGCACTTTGCTTTCAGCTGGATCAGATCAAATAAGAATAAAAAGTCCAGTAAAAGCAGAGAAAAATGTGTCACTTATAAAAGTGACACATTTAGAATAAACCTAATGCTACAAACCAACATTTTTCAGTCAGGTCATCTGGACAGTTTCTTTTTTTGTGCTGAAACGTTTCGCCTTCGATCCAGAAGGCTTCATCAGTCAAAGAAACACACAACACAAAACTGATTCTTCCCCCAACAGCTTACTCCAAAATGGAACAAACCAGTTTTGTTGGTGCCAAGATGGTCTCTTTGTCACGCCCCCTCCTCCATTGCTGGCCCTCTTCCTTGTTGACAGTCATAACAAACTGGTTGAAAACAACAAAGTCTATGCTCAATAATCCACGTATACAATCCAACATTTTTCAGTCAGGTCATCTGGACAGTTTCTTTTTTTGTGCTGAAACGTTTTGCCTTCGATCCGGGAGACTGACTGATGAAGCCTTCCGGATCTAAGGCGAAACGTTTCAGCACAAAAAAAGAAACTGTCCACATGACCTGACTGAAAAATGTTGGATTGTGTACCTGGATTATTGAGCATGGACTTTGTTCTCATGCTACAAAATTCTGACACCACACTAAAGTAACAAACTTACTGAGGACCTTTGTAAAAAAAACAATAATAATAATAATAATAAGCTTATGTCACATTTGAAATGGGATTATTATGATTACTATAATAATTTCCCCTGAAATATAAGAACAATTGTATTAGGTGAACAACATTATTTTTGAACAGCCTGGTGAGAAGTACCCACTTTTTGTCACAAACAGAAACAGTTTCTACTTCATTCTATTTTCCAAGGTTGAAAATGAATTAATTGTCTTTTTGATCTGCATAAGACTATAAAACCCTGGTAAGGACAGCTACAAGAACAAAACCCAACTACATATTCTGAAGGCAGATTTCATTTAGCACAAGAAGAACACTTTTTTAATGTATAATTTGTCTTAATGCATAAAATCTGACTAAAAGCAGAGTCAGCAGAGAAGCCTTTCACTCAGACTCAGCATCTTTAATTAAAACAATAATTCTACAGAAAAAAAAAACATATGTAGCTTCTTAAAAAGTCTCTCAAATATTTATTTATTGCTGTATTTAAGCTGTTGTTTCTGCGTCATTCAGAACATAAAGTCAATCAGGTTATTAAACATCCTGACGTGATTTCTTCTCTCTGCACTTCATGTTTTGTGTTGCACTTCATGTGTTCTGGTGATGTTACAAAAGTGATTGCATTTCCCCCAGAAACTGATAAGTGATTATTGTCCACAAGGTTTAGCTACTATAGTGAATTTTGCAGAGTAACGTAATTTTCGGACCACTGAGTGCACCCGAATATAAGCCACGCCCACTTAAAAACATTTGTACATCTGCAGTCATATATAAACCAGTAAATAGTGGATAATCATGCATCATGCATCACAAACAATGATGAGCCCAGCTACAGGCAGGAGGTGGAACACCTGGAGAGCTGGTGCAGAGAGAATAACCTTCACATCAATGTGAAGAAGACAAAGGAGATGATTGTGGACTTCAGAAGGAACAAAAACACCTACACCCCCCTGAACATAAGAGGATCTGCGGTGGAAGTGGTCTCCAGCTACAAGTACTTGGGTGTACACATGAATGACAACCTCAGCTGGAGCAACAACACCACCAGCCTGATCAAGAAAGCTCATCAGAGACTCTACTTCCTCAGACGGCTGAGGCGAGCTGGTCTGGAAGCTCAGTCCTCACCTCCTTCTACAGGTGTGCAGTGGAGAGCATCCTGTGCTCGAGCATCAATGTGTGGCATGGAGGCTGCACAGCTGCAGAAAGAAAAGCTTTGCAGAGAGTGGTGAAGGCTGCACAGAAATCTGTTGGAATCAGCCTCCCCACCATCACAGACATCTACACCTCCAGATGCAGGAAGAGGGCCACCTGCATCATGAAGGACCCCACCCACCCAGCACACACACTTTTTGCCCCACTCCCCTCAGGAAGGAGGTTAAGGAGCATTAAGTGTAGAACCACTAGACTGAGGAACAGCTTCTACCATGAGGCTGTTAGAGTCATGAATCTCTAACTAGAATAATCACTGTGAAAAACCATATCATGTTGCTGCTGATCTGTTTCATGTTGCTGCTGATCTGTTTCAATGTTGATGTGTTCATGCATGCACATCTGCTCACAGACTCATGTTCATGTTTGTGCTGATGTTCAATGTTTTATGTTATGAGTGCTTAGTGTATATTTAGTTGATGTTTTTCTTAGTTCATATCTTAGATGTTATTACTGTTTTTCTTAGACATTTTATTGTTGGATGTAACTGGGACCCTGTGTACATAATTTCGCTCCACCACATGTACCACATGAGGTGCGAATGACAATAAAGAAACTCTGACTCTGACTCTCTGATAAATAAATACAGTAGCCTATCAGGAAAAGTCACTTATCACTATCTTGATTCCTCCTGCACACTAAAACCATTAAAGTCGTCTTCTTCAGTGTCAGACTTTAACGGCCTCAGAAAAACTTCACACGTCTTCAGGCTCTCTTTTGGTGTCGCTCGCGATTTGATTTACGATTCACACTTATTTTGAGTGGCTGCAAATACTTTGTTGTGTACGACGAGAGGAGGGGAAACTCCCGCAGGAAACTCCTGGTTCGGTAATTTCATTGGTCAGTTTTTTTATCTTTATTTATATAAAGATATATATATATATATATATATATATATTATATATAGGAATCTCAATGAGTCATGAGGACCCACCTCACAAGAGAGATATGTATTGGGCAGCTATGTGAACATCCAGGTGTGACGAGGTGGCATGAAGCTCGTTAGCCCATCTAAAAAATAAATAAATCCATAAATTAGCCTCAGCATTGTTTAAACCGTGGTGTTCAAAGCCTGTGAAAAAAGTAGCAGATTATAGTCCAGAAATTATGGTAGTAGAGTTTTCTATGTTATGTCCCACCAAAATGATTTAACCCTTTAAACCTAAATCAACCAATTAATAAGTTAACCCATCCGTCCCTCCATCCATCTTTTTACCTGCATTTCTATCCACCTTCCTAGTGAGCTAATTCCTATACAGCAGCAGTTGGATGAGAGGTGGAGTACACGCTGGAAAAGTTTGCATTTAGTTGGCTTTCAAACAGATAGGGAAAAACCACTTCCATTTCTTTCTGACCATTATGATCTGCTGGTCTCCAGTCAAGCCAGTCTAGCTGAACATTTTCCGATCCGTCTGTTCAATCTCTGCACCCCTAAAATGTAATTCAAATCACATTTACAGTCTTTTTTATGGTTTTATCAACAAAACCTTGGCCAAATATTTACAAAAGGCAGATAAAGTGATGTTGATAATTTCAAGAGAAAGACCAATTTAAATTAAAATTAAGACAAAAAAAAAATCAGAAATGAACTGAAAGTTACACAACTGAGAAAACAAAAGGAGAAGAGGATGTTTACAGTAATATAAAAGTTGTAAAAATAAGTTTCAAACGCATATAAGCTAATTTATTTTCAACTACAATTATTGGTAGTTTAACGTAAGTAATATTTGATATCACATAATAGCTCCATATTTTTTTTCCACCCCTGCAAAAACCAGAGCAGATCATCCCACAGGGCAGTGTGCTGTATTAAGAAGTAAATGGATAAGTAGCGATGGAAAGAGATGAGAGGAAAGAGGATAAAAGGACAAAATGATGGGCAAGAGAAGAAAGGAGGGTGAAAGGGGACGTCTGAAGCAGTCAATTAAATCAAACGGGGAAAGGGATGAAAGGAAAGTGAAAGTAGATGTGAGAAAAGCAACAAAGAAAAAGTAAAAAATAAGTTCGGGACAAGCTGTGAGATAAAGAGATACCACCAGTAACTACACTGAAAGATGCTCTGTAAGAGAATCAAAGCAGCAAACTGGTTTTACATCAGACTAATGAAAGAAGAGGATCGAAATCTAAAGGTTTGTGGATAAAACTAATACTTTGTTCCTCAGCCATCACTGGTGAATTTGCAGTTTTGTGCGTCATTGTTTGGGTTCAATATGAATCAGTGTGGAGATTGATGAGGATATTTCTGTCCCAAAAGCTTTTTCTTTAACCTTCTTTGATGAATTTACTCCAGGTATAATGACTCAGTGGCCTGACTGAGCTTTGATGGATTTTGTTTAGCAAGTACCAACCTGCCAAACGGACAACCCATATTACAGACTGTATATTTTTGTCTGGTTGTCATGGAGTCTCCAGGGGTGATGGGCACATAAAAGACTCTGCATTCCCTGAATTAGAAGAGACTGGGCATGTTTAGACAACAGCCCAATTTCCTCCCAGCCTCAAATGTGGAATTGCTTTGTTGCGCTACAGAATGAAACTTCCTTTCACAATAAAAGTATTACGCTCAATGTAATATGAATGAGGAAAGCTAATGTGTTCAGGTTGCTTTTATTTGGGTGGTCAGGTATACTGTAAGAGAAAATTTTGAATTTATGGTTAAAAACAAGAACAACATGCAACGTGCTTACATAGCTGCCCACTGCTTCACCTGGGTGTCTCTTACATGCGATGGGTTAAATGCAGATAACTAATTTTGCCATTGTATGGGATCATACAACGATAACACATAGCACTTTGCTTTACTTTCTGTCCACACCATGATAAAACAATTTGAGCCCTGCTCCAACGCTGCAAGCCTTACTGTCCTTCCACTTGGTCTCTTGAACACAAACATCTACCTTCCTTCTCTGCATCATGTCAGTCAGCTCTCTACCTTTGCTGGTCATTGTCCCCACATTTAGTGTTGCCACCCTCAGTCCTACATTCTTGACTTTCCTCTTCTCCCTCTGTCTCCTGACACGTTTCCTCCTCATGGTCTTCTTTCTCGAGTGTCTGAATGGTTAAAATCCCTGCAGCATGAAGCATTTTTGATTTATTGTCTCATTAAAACAAACTTCCTCAAATAATTTGTTTAAAATAGACATTAAAGCTTGTTTTCTTTCCTTTGGGCATATAAGTCTTTTTTTACATCTTATTTTAGTACAATCAGATTATCATTTTATTGTACGTTGAAATGTTTATCACACTAATGTGATAGAGATTTTGATAAACAAAGACATAAACATTACAAATATTTCACAGCTAACACCATGTGCGATTTACCCCATCCTCACGTGCAAAACAACTTCACAGAAAACCAAGTTCAAGAGAGCGTTTAGCTGCATGTTTAGCTACAAAACTGTGATACCAGTTTGGTTTTTCAGGCCTCGTTTAAAGTTGCTAGCTTGGCTTAGCACACCAACTGGTGAATCATGTTTGTTTTTTTTGTATAACAGCAGTTCTCACAGTATAGTATTGTGATGTGACTGCAACGTTGTCTTTATTTAACTTGAGTCAGTCGTATTCTGTGCATCATTACACAGCCTGTGCAGAGACATCAGTGTTGTTAGTTTGATGGGATCCTTGCTGTCCCATCTCCCATTTTACACCGACTCACCAACGTGACTACCTCCCTTGCTGGCTCAGAGGTGTAACAGCAGTGGGTCAGATTCATCCATCCTTGGTTGTTACACACTTTACAGCAAGGCAGAAAAATATGTGTCCCAGGTCCTGCTTGAAGGGTTAATGTGCATTTCATTTGAAAGCTGGAATTTTTTTTTTTTGCTAACATTTTTCTTAATTCATATCTTCGATCTTATTACTGTTTTTCCTTTTACATTTTGTACTTTTACTGGATGCAAATTGGACCCTGTGTACACAGTTTTGTTCCGCCACATGTAGTACAAATTAAAATAAAGAAATGGACTGACTCTGAATTTCCGAGTTCCAATTTGCAATAAGCTGGAATGTCCCACCCAAAGTCTAAATTGTATTCAATATGGCTGCCTCGCACATACAAAAAGTGAAAGCTGCAGAAAAAACAAAACAACTGTTATTCTCTTCTGCTAATGTGCATTTCATTAAATCAATTGCACACATTTTACTGTACTTCCTGTTGAAGAAACAAGTTGTCACAGAGTTTGAATGCATAAAACACATGCATTACTAACATTACTGTTACAGAGTACAATTAGTACTGGTATTCCTACTTCTCTAAAAATCAGATTTCTGACTTCTGAGGGATACAGTACAACGTCTTACCATCCGATTCAGTCTCAAACTCGGCTAAGGAGGCAGGGGCACTTTGACACTTTGTGTGACACAGTGATGAGAAAATAGACGAGTGAATCGCAGTTACCTGCTCACTGTCATGCGTCTGAATGCTGTGGTTGGAAAGGGCTCTGGTTACACATTCCTCCTACATCAGATTTAGCAATAATATCTATTAAATAAATGTGCTTTTGCATGATAAGATGCTTTTGCAAGTTTGAAATGGCCCAAACTGGCAATTGGGAATCACTGCTTAATGACAGACAAAGTATTTTACACTTGTAAAGAGACCAAACCACCAGATAGATCTATACATCCTTTATACATAACACACTTTTTAAAAAGGAGCTTCCAAATCTCTTTGAAAGTTCAGCGAGAGCCTAAAAGCACCCCTGGTGATCCTGCTGTGCAGCTTCTCTCTAAATGCATGCACAATGCCATGCTTCATGTTATGAAGTGTTCTTCCTGCACCATTTACCTAATATACGGCAGTAAAATTGAATTTACTCGGTCACAACTGCTAAAGTGCGTGTGGATTGTTGCATTCCGAGGGATAGATTTATTGTTGCTGTGTTGTTCACAGTTTAAGTCACAGCTCTGAGTATCCATCATCTGTCTATGACTCAGGCGTTCCAACTCTTTTCCGAGTCTCTCTCTTTGTCGCTGGCCCATGTTTCATCACATTTTTATTGACAACTTTCAGAGTGCTAATGGGTTGTAAAGAGAAAACTGTCATCAGTTTAGTTTTGCTATGATCTCGCTCCACTTCTTCTGTTTCTTTGCGTTTATTGCCATCCTCTCCCCTTTTTTCCTCCCCTGCGGTGTTTCAGCTGGATCACCATGTTGGCTTGCTCAGCAGTTCCCCCTCTCTCCTTTCACCACCTTCCCCCTGTATTCTAATGACACTGCAGCACTTCAAGATGTTTGTATCTGTCCTTGAGAAAACCTTAGTCGCAGGTAATTTCTCCGACAGACAGCAGAAATAAATAATGCAGATCGCCTGGATGAGTGTCGAGTGATGAGTCAGAAAACGTTGCAGCTCGAGCAGTAATGGCAGGACAAAAGGGCACGGCCATGCATCATTTTCTTTGGCTGTTTGCAGATGTGGCCAATATTTTTCCCACAGTTTACTTCATAATAACCTAATAATGAGTCGGAGTGCACAGATTTATTCTTTTTTTTTTTTGCCGCAATGTATCTAAACTAATTTGAAATGTATTTTAAAGCCTTTTTTTCCATCTTCCTGTATCACTGCAGATGGGAAAGTATACGCCCTGGGCGGGATGGGAGCAGACACGACGCCTCAGTCTCAGGTTAGAGTTTACGTTGCGGAGAGGGACCAGTGGCAGATGGTGACCTCCATGCCTACGCCACGCTACGGAGCAACACCGTTCGTAATAGGAAACAGAATCTACATGATGGGTAGGATATGGAAACTTCATCCTCTTCATCTCTTTTGTGTTAATATTGCGACCGCTACAACATTTTAACATTCATTCAGCGAGTACTTACTGTAAAATAATGATATTAACATGCAGCTTCAATACGGTGAAAACAATAAAAGTAAAAACAGTTTGGCATGTGTGTTGCTCAGAGGAACACCTGAAACCAGACACACGGGGGAAGGCTTTTAAAAGAACTAAAAAAGTAGTTTTATTTGAATTTGGATGAAATAAAAAAAAAAAAGTAAAAGCCCAAAACAAAATATCCGAGTTAAGCTGGAAAAAAAAACATTTATGACAAGTAGTGTCCCAATACCAGTACCTGTTACCAGCCTCAAGTACTCATACTAGTACTCATAGAAACATCCTAATTCTTCCGATGCCACTTTTATACTTGTTGATGTCATTTATTCTTCCACTTTGCAAGTAACCAAGGACAAAAATAAAAAAAGCACATCCATAACTTAGAGATAGTTTAAGATAAAACACAGATGATGCCAAGACAAAAGACAGTATGTTGTGTTCTTTGTCATACACACATGTGGTGGAATGTAATTATGTACACAGGCTCCCAGTTACATCCAACAAAAGTAGAAAATGTAAAAGAAAAGCAGTAATAAGATCTAAGACACAAAGTAAGAAAAATGTTAACTAAAAATACGCTAAGCATTAGTAATATTATAAACAATAAACAATACGCCGAACAGCAGCACGAACATGAGTCTATGTGAGCAGATGAGCACGAATGAACACAGCAGCATGAAACAGATCAGCAGCAACATGAAACAGATCAGCAGCAGCAGCATGAAACAGATCAGCAGCAGCAGCATGAAACAGATCAGCAGCAGCAGCAGCATGAAACAGATCAGCAGCAGCAGCATGAAACAGATCAGCAGCAACATGATGTGATTTTTTCACAGTGATTATTCTGGTTAGAGATTCGTGAGTCTAACAGCCTCAGGGTAGAAGCTGTTCCTCAGTCTAGTGGTTCTACACTTAATGCTCCTCAACCTCCTTCCTGAGGGGAGCGGTGTGTGTGCTGGGTGTGTGGGGTCCTTCATGATGCAGGTGGCCCTCTTCCTGCATCTGGACGTGTAGACGTCTGATGGTGGGGAGGCTGACTCCAACAGACTTCTGTGCAGCCTAATAAAAGAGTGTTTTTAAAGTCATTGTGTAAGGTTAAAGTACTTAAAAGTACTAGGAGTGTACGCAGTAGTGTGCTGACTTGTCAAGTCAGTGAGGAAATCTACAAAACACCACTGAACAGAAAAAGGAGAAGATCAGATGGAAAAAAACATTGTTGTCCCTTATGTTGCTGAAATATCTGAGAAACTCTGAAATGTACTGGGACGTTGTGTTTGGAGAAAATCCTTCTAACCCAGCAGGACTCTCAGACCGAGGCTGGTCCACCCCAAGGACAAAACACCCAAACACAGACAGAGTGGTGTGGTGTCTGCAGTCCAGTGCAGTGAAGAATGTCCAGATCTCTATATTGGAGAAACCAAACAGCTTCTCCACAGACGTATGCCACAACACAGGAGAGCCTCCGGACAAGACTCAGCTGTTCACCTGCACCTCACGGATAAGGGACACTCTTTTGAGGACCAGAATGTTCACATTTTGGACCGAGAAGACGAATGGTTTGAGAGTGGGGTGAAGGAAGCAATTTATGTAAAAAGAGAGAAACCATCTTTAAAAAGAGGAGGTCTCAGATTTCAGTTTTCAAAGACCTGTAATGCAGCTTTAGGCCTGATACCCCGTCAGTTTCACACCTATCAACACCTTTACTCGTGTGACCAGAGTGGCCCAGGGAGTGACCCCACACGTCCTCTTCTTTGGATTGAGAAACTCCTCGGATGAGAAGCGGAACGTGTTCAGTTTTTGCTTTTAATCTTTTTTGGCGTTAAAGTACTAACTCATTAACTGCTCGGTATCGGTACTCAATACCGACAAGTACCCAAACTAAAATTACTTGTACTCGGTCCGAGAAAAACTAGTAACGGGAGACCTTTATTTTTTAGAGTACATCTTGAAAACAGAACACTTTTCTTTTAGCAGTAAATGTGCCCCGTCATTATTCATATCATGTTTGTGGGGTGGGGAATTCTTCTGAAGTGGGATTCTATGGAAACAACAAATTGGTCCACATGACTTCAGGGAGTAATAGTTGATTAAATACACAAATGCTACAACTTACTTGCCAATTAAATAAAGTTTCAAGCTTGTAATTTAGGTTGAAAGTTTTAAATATTAGCCTCTAAAGTTTAAAATAAAAAGACAGATAAGCAAACGGGCTGAGATTCCTTTAAAGGAAAGGGGAAAGACGATGCTCTTGTGACTCATGAGCCAGCCATCTTCAGACCGTTTGTCACTTCAGTTTTACGATTAGTTCTGTGAATGCAACCAGAGAACGAGTCTGTCTGTTGGTCGGTGAGCCCCCGGTCTTTCAGCAGGCCCAGAGAACGTTTCGTCTAAAAAACCGCCTGAAGGCAAACGCTGTGGATAAGCAGGTCCAGCCCAGAGGTCAAAGTGAAAAACTGACAAGTGATGAAGGTTAACGCGGAGCTAAATACACTAATGTTTATGGGATCAGGTGTGGGGGGAAAATGAAGACAAAAAGGACTGAGCAGGAAAATTAGAAGTCAAGTCATAAATAACCAGTAAAAATTAATAAATCTGTCATGTTTTTCTGCACAAAACTCGTTCTGCAGCTATTTAAACAATCGGTTCGTCAGAACGTTCGGCTCATTCAGGATTTTCCTTCTGTGACTTGTGGTGTTTGTGCAGTTTTTACTTTTTTAAAATATTTATCTTTTCCCTCATTTAAAATGAACGGAGCTCTCTTCACATCCTTCAAACTCTTTGGGCTGATTAAAACTTTTTACGGCTCATTTCAGCTTTTGTTCTGCTTCGGCTCCTTTCTGCTAATTTAGGCCTTTCTGTTCCTTTTCAGCTTCCTTTTGCTAAATTCAACTTATTCTTGCTTTTTCTATCTACTTTTGTATTTTTTCCCACTAATTTCAGCCTTTTGTGCTTCTTTTCTAATGATTTGAACATGTTATTGTCCTTTCGGCCTTTTTCTACCAATTTAGGCCTTTTCGGTTCTTTTCATCTTATTTCTGCTAATGCACTCTGAATTGTTGGAGTTTTTGTTTTTTTCCACAGATGCCATTATTCTATTTTCATTTTAGACATAAATAAATTCCTCTAGTTTAAATTTCTATACTGCCTAACAAATTTCTCTTTTTTTAAAAACAATATTTTTAAACTTCACTAAAAGTGAATAAGCATTTTTGAAAATAATAAAAAGTAGACGTTCTCAAAGGAATGCATATCTTCTACTTCCCTGCATGCCAAAGTTTTAAATGATCTGACAGTGCTTAGACTATGTGTTTGGTATGAGTATCAGCTACTACCACACCAAACTGTAGCTCAATAAATGTCAAATTGAATGAATTACAATCATTTAAGTGGCAGCTAATTTATAATAAATTAACTCCCAAAGTAGCCTGACTCATCCTTGTTAGACTCCCAAAGTATTTCTTGATGGAGTTCCTTCAGTTGAACAGTTTAAATGCTTTAAGGGTTGCAGACCGACAGCGTTTCAGTCCAGATTGAACCTCGTCAGGACTCGAGTTTCTCTTCTAAACAGAAGCTGCCTGCATAAAGCAGTTGCCTCGCTGACCCTAAAGCAGCGTTTTACAGCTCGGGCTTATGTTTTGGACCCTCTGATCACGTGACCCATCAGTTGTTTAATCGTGTGGGGCACCAAAGGTGATGTCCCGGTGGATTACTGGCTCGACAAAACATCTGTCTTTACTGTGGTTCTGCATTTCAAACGGAGCTGTCAGAAACATCAGCAGAGCTTCAACCTTTATCATTCATCAAAGTGCCATCGGGTTTGTTAAGGCTAGCCGTCAGTTCCCCCTGTGGATTGATGGGATACCTTCATGCAGGAGAACATCTCCTCCCAGGAAAGGACACGGCCGTGTGCTTTACGTTAGAATGTCCAGATCAACACGACGCTGGATCTCGCCCTCTGTTTTTGTACGGAGGACATTTAAACGTGCAGAAACTAAAAAACTAACACCTTTATGAGAAATGTTTTGAACTTTTATGAGAACTCACTGATAAAAGAACAAATCCCAGATAGCAAAAATGTTTCTTACAATCATAACAGTGATATAGAGCTTAGAGCAGAGCCACGTGGTTCTAAGCTTTTTGTTTTGTTCCAGTGGTGTAGTCTACGCGATACGCAGATATACGGAGTATACCCACTGGGAAAGCTTAAGATTTCAGTATACCCACTTAAAAAAGTGCCCAGTGATATGTAACATATCATTAGGTATGTGCCATTGATACGTTAAACGGTAGTTAAATGTTTCTGTAACAATATATCAGTATGCAACGCTTGTTTAATACATTTGCTTATCCAGCAAATTATTATATAATTCTGCACTTACTACTTAATACTTTAACATGTTTTGCTTTGATACCGTTTTACAGGTATTTTTTAGTACAAATTCAACTGTTGTACAAAGTTTGTTGTTCATTTATTCGAATATAAGCATCAGAGAGATTTTGAAATGTTCAATATGCTGAAAAATCTAAATAAATTGGATTACGTTGTACTAAAATATAACGTACATTAATTTCTAAGCACAGTATACCCACTACAAAAATGTACACTACACCACTGTTTAGTTCCCACGGTCACAAAATGTTCATAAAAATGTTTCAAATCTCACCTGTCCAGTCTTATATTTTTATATTAAAAAGGTATTTATTGTTCCTTTTTATGTCTTTTGCCAACTTGCTTTGCAATAGTGCATGTGATACCAAAGAAAATCTTTTTTGGGGTCTGCCTGAAGGCAGCCTCCTATTATTATCCACCTGAAAAGGGTCTTGCTCGTCCTTCAACTTTAATGTGCCCCCCCCCCACAAATTCTATATCAAAACGACCGGCTCGGTGCCGTGATGCGTGCTTTTACTTTTATTGGCGTTTTGAGTTACCATGGCGATGGAATTTGCAAACAAAAAGGTGCCGTTTTTCCTCATTGGACAAACACTGACAGAACTCTTAACAGCTTCTGAGGTCACATGACGAGAGTGGAGACGTCCCTGAACACTGATTAACTTTTGGAGCCATTTTGGATCAAGATGGCTGCCACAGCTACCTCAGAAAACTCAAAATTGTCTATAACTCGGTCATTCTTTGAGATATTGATCTGAAATTTGGTATGGTCATAGCTGAGAGCGAGTTGTTAAACTGTTAAACATTCCTAACGCAAATTTAAAAAAATCCAAGATGGCTGCCTTAGCTAAAAATGAAAAAAAAAAAAAAACAACTCAGCTACTTTAAAAGATACTGAGCTGAAATTTGGTGTGGTGATAGCTGAGAACATTTCCTATCACATACCGAATCCAAATCAAAAATTGAAGATGGCCGCCATAGCTTAAAATAAAAAGCGAGTAAAACTCAGATTATTATTATTATTTTTTGTCATAATGAGCTGAAATTTGGTATACTGGTAGCTGAGAGCGGACCCCAACACATAGTACTGTCAAATCAACATTTTAAAATGGCAGTCGCGTGGCAGTCCCCTTCAAATATTCTCCAGGAACTTTCTATTGGGCGTCTGTCAAAATTGTTTAAAGCTTTACTCATCCTTAACTGTAGCGACTAAGTGAAGCATGCTGCTGCGTTTCAGAACTGGCTGTACCGTTTCCAAAGCTGAACGGTGTGCTGGGCAGAATTCTTTGTGCTCGTTGTAATTGTTCCAAAACAGATGCAGCATAAAATTAATTTACACTAATTCATCTCATTATGGCTGGAGTTAATGCTCCCAGTTCAGTGTGTCTGACAGAGAAGGATGCATAAGGTGCAGCCACACAGTCATGACTCACACAAACATTTTTAATAGTATTGTACAATGTTATGCATAAATATTAATTTCAGGGTTATGTGTCTCCTGGACTTACTTTAGCTCTTTGTCTCCCTCTCAGTCTAGTTGTGCTTGTTTGCTGATCTCTTCATGCTGCTCTTCTTGGGGATGAGTTTAGTTCAGCGGGTATCCAAACCACCTCCATTTTAAATCCTATGAGTTCCCAGAGACTTACTGGTTTATGGCGTAAATCATCAGGCTTCATACTGGCTGAGTGCCTGCGTGGAAGCATTAACTGTGTGAATTAAGGCTTTAGCCACTGAGTCAGGGACGGTGGTCAACAGCTGCAAAGTGCCTGTCAAGGATTGAAACGTATTCTGTAAAGAATATTAGTATAAACTTACAATATGTGCACATCTTATATTACAACTAGAACTTTATATCTCATGTATATTTGGAAAAATCAGCCACATCTATTGAAAAAAGAAGAGTTAATAAAAAAATAAGATGATGATAAAAACATGTTAATCGTTGGAAACAGAGCTGGGTAATATGAACAGAATTTACATTTATACTAAATTACAATAATATTTAATCTGACATAATGTCTTCAGTACAGCAGGATGGAAGGGCTGAATGAGCTATGATGCGTTTGAAGAATCAGGAAAAAGCTAAACTCAGTAAATTAGATGCAGACAGATAAAAACAAAATATATATATTTATAATTTAAACTTGATGTTTCCAGTATAGTCAATTTTTATATTACATGAGAGAAAACCTGTGATATATTTTATTTATTTCTTCACTTTTGTCTAGACAGGTAATCTCACGGAGACAGTCTCATTTGCAACAGAGACCTGTAACACAGACACAAAAGCTAATCCATAAAACAACATTTATTCTTCTTCTTTTGGCTTGTCCCTCTTCAGGGTCTCCACAGGGAGTCCTCCCCCTCCATCTCTGTCCTCTGCATCCTCTGTCCTCACTCCAACTACCTCCATGTCCTCTCTAACTGCATCCATATATGTCCTCTTTGTATCTTTCCTGCCAGCTGCATTTCTAACATCCTTCTACCAATATACCCACTGTCCCTCCTCTGGACATGTCCAAACCATCTCAGTCTGGCCTCTGCAACTTGATCTCCCAGTTGTTCGACCAGTGCTGTACCTCTGATGATCTCATTCCTAATCTCGTCCATCCTTGTTGCTCCTAAGAAGAACCTCAACATCTTCATTTCTGCTACTTCCAGTTCTTTCTCCTGTCTCCTGTCCTTGTGTCCATGTCTCTGTGTCCAGAACATACAACACAGCTGGTCTCAACATTGTCTTGTAAACACAAATAAAACCATAATACAACAATCATAAACAAGGCCTAAAAACAAGCACAGTTCTGAAACTATGATTTCTCTTCTTAAAATATGTTAAAAATATCCCCAGGAGATGAAACTGGACAGTTTCCGACCTTGTTGCCGTGTATTCCAGGAAGATGGAGCGGAACAGAAGAAGGCCTTTTTTCCAAGTTATGTATGAACTGAGGGGGCACTGAAAGAAATAAAATCCTGGGAACATTGGCTGTGACTTTGCTGTTTTTGTGACATCATAGAACAAAGAGGCAGCCGAGGATGGATTTGTAAACCAACTATACCAGAGTAGAAGTCTGCAGGTAGATAATGATGGCCAGTTTACCACAGTGGTGTTTTGCATTTCCTTATGAGCTCAGCTCCATGATGTCCAGCCTGTGCAGAAAGCTGGCTGGAGCATTCATATAAATAACACCCCCATCCTGAATATATAGTTATGTCATTTACAGTAGTCCCTCGCTACTTGACGGTTCATTTATCGCAGTCTCGCTCTATCGCGGTTCTTCAAAATAGGAGTGGACATGACACATTGGACATGGCTGATTGATGGATGAGCCGCTTGATCTGCATGCAATTTTTTATTTAAAATAAATCACTTTAAATTATTTAGCACCTGCTGCACCTTTGTGCAGCCTATAAACTTCCTGCTGCAGCTGATCAGCTGCTCTCCGTGAAGAGCGGAGAAGTGGGCGTGGCCAAGAGTGTTTGCAGGTGGCAAAGAGCCGCGGAGGCAGGGAGATGAAAATCATGACGTTCTGTGCTCTTTTAGAGTTTAGAAACATTGTTCAGAATATTGCAAAAGTGTGGGAAAGGGTTTAAAACTCATATATATTTATATATTACTACTTGTACTACTATCCCGACTTCGCAGTTTTTTAGTCTTAATGAAAGAGCAGACATCCTCACACAGGAAGTAGTTTGTAAAATGTTTGACTACTTTACAGAGGAGGGATTTCTTTAAATCATGTGTGGAACCTTTTGACCAGCAGTAACTAATTCGATTTTGAAGTTGCTATTATTTTATACCAGAGTTAATTGCATTGTTCTGCACAGAGGTTATGTAATTTATTAGTTTTCTGGCAGACTAACGGGGCAGGAAAGTGTTGCAGCATGAAAAATGCAGCAGATTCGTTGATATGATGTGTGCACATCTAAAGCTGAGCCAAAGCGTTATTATTTCATGAGCTTAATTGTAGATGCAAGCGCTCTGTGGGGCCACACAGGCTTTATCAACCTAGATGCCAGTTATGTAAAATAAATTAATAAATAAAACTTTAACAAGAAAAAGGAAAGAAATCGTTGTTCATGTTTTTACAATGGCATGCTCTCAAGCAATGAGTCTGTTGTGTTTGTCATGTTTCAAAGGAATAAGTGTAACTTTTACACATCATATACAGATTAAATATGTTGATGAAAAAAATTCTGATTCCAGAAAGTTGAGTGTGTTCAGTAATTGTATTAAAGCCACCATAAATAAGCTAAATTCCACTCATGAGTTTATCTGTACAACAAATATATTTAATTAAAAATAACCTGCTTTTATCATCTTGCCACAGTTAAGGATAAAGAGAGGATTAATTGGCGCTCGTGCAGCTCCCATGTGAGACTAACCAGGAGCTGCAATTCAATTTATATTCAGTTGATTTTAAATCAGTTGCATCTGGTTCAGTTCGTTAACAGCAAGCTGTTCTTTTAAAAACTTTAAAATGTTTTCAATTAAGCTTCATTTTATTTGGGCTTCTGTTGTACAATAAATAAATAAACAGTAAAAACTGGTATTTATGTAGCTGCGCTCGAGACTCTGCTTGGTGTGATTCAAGTTAAATGCTGATAGCAACATGACAATAAAAGAAATAGAAATAAAATTATAATGTTTGACAGGAATATTATTTGCATGTCAACATGGCTTCAGAAAACAGTTTTTAAAAGCTCAGACTCTTCTGGGAGAGCCGGTCTGTCAAATCAAATGTCAGCAGCGTGAATAAGGTGCAACAGCAAAAATTTAATTAAATTAGCTGGTTGTTGCCTCAGTTTAGTTTATTTAAGGGGATGATGCAGAGAAAATGTTAATCAAATTAAATGGAGGCATTTTTTAAAATAATGTATCTACCACAGCTCATTGAAAGAGCTCAAAAAACCTTAATACAAATTCCAACAGCTCCAAATATTTCTATGTAATTTTATGTGTTTTTACTTTGATCAACTCTTTTCCTCTCAACTCAAACAAAAATTGAAAAGGTCAAGTTTAATTTTGTCAACGTCAAAGTTGACAAGTCTTGAAGTTGACATTATATCTGTTTAGTTTAAAAAAAAAAAACAAACAAACACCAGTTTTGCAGTGACAGAAACTTTATCCCTCTGCTCAAAACTGCAGCCTTCAACTACTAGAACGCTCCTGAACGGGGACCGTCACGTTGCAACCATTTTAAAATCGTTTAATTTGCCAGTACTTTGTGTTGGGGTTCGCTCTCAGCTACCACTAAACCAAAGTTCAACTCAATATGGAAAAAAATAAAATTTAAAAATCTATGAGTCATTTTTTTTTTTCTTTTAAGCTAACGTGGCCATCTTCACTTTTTGATGTGATGGAGAATGTTCTCAGCTGTGACCTCACCAAATTTCATCTCAATATATCTTTTAAAAACAGCTAAGTTAACGTACTTTTTCCCCTTTTAGCTAACGCAGCGAATGTACAACTCACTCAGCTACGGCCACTCAGTATTCATTCGTTCAACCTTTATTTATACACGTTAATCCCATTGAGCCTCAGGGACTCATTTACAAGAGACACCTGATAATTATATATTTTAAAGAGATATCACAGAGTTGAACTTTGCGGTTTTTCCACTTATCGCTGGGGGGCGTGGTCCCAACCCCCGTGATAAACGAGGGACTACAATACTTTCTGCTAGGCTACATGCACATCGGCGCTATCTTTGTCTTTCTGAGCTTTGTTTATATGCAGCAAATTAACAGCTTGTTGTCTCCAACCGTACAGAAGTGAAGCCGTACGGGCGTTGCTAGAGTCGGTGCAGTTATGGGTTGTTTGGATGAAATCCTCCCAATCAAATACTGGTTCAAATCCCTGATCGTTGTGTCAGCTGTAAACAAAATCAGATCCCAGCCCCTGTAGCACACCGATGGAGCAATCGAGCTTTTTGACAAACGGCGTTTGTCTTGATGTCGAGTGTTTACTCTGACGGGAAACTGTTGTGGAAAATAAGAGCGTTCTGCTGCAATCAAGAGATCTTTTTCCTCCATTTCTCTTCTTTCTCTCACACTAACGCTTCCCACTCAGCTCGGCTCTTTTCTCTCACTGTTGCCATCGATCTGCACGCCGTCCCGCCCACTCCACCTGACCCTCTTCCACTTCCTTCTTTTACTCCTCCTCATTCTCCTCTTTGTTTCCCCTCCCGTCACCATTTCTCTTCATCACTCTTTCGTTTGCTTATTTTATTCTTTTTGTTCTTTCCTTCCGTAGATCTTTACCTCATCATGTGCTTCCTCTTTGGTCCATTTCTGTCAGCAGGAGTCTCCCCCTCCTTCATCAGAGTCCTTCTCGGTGCCCTCTCTCATCAGTTCACCTTCCCTTTGTAGTCCCATAACTGGTCTGCATGTTTGGTAGATTATGACACAAATGTGATTAAAATTATATGTCAGAAGCAAAAACTGAGGTAATGTTACACAGAAATTGTTTTTATGTTCGGTTTAACCTGACACTGCATTTTAATTTGAGGAGGACGATTCAGGAGCCGCATCTTATTTCTGCAGCTTTGAGCATATATATCAGAGAATGTCTAAATATTTATTGTAATAAATTGTGCTGCAACATTAACCCCCCCACCTTTTCTTTTTCCAGGGGGTCGTCAGGGAAAGATGCCAGTGACGGCACTGGAGGCTTTTGACCTGGAGACGAAGAGCTGGACGCGTTACCCCTGCATCCCCAGTCGGAGGGCGTTCTCGTGCTGTGCTTCAAACGAGCGGAGCCTCTTCAGCCTGGGGGGCCTTCAGCAGCCGGGGCCACATAACTTTTACTCCAGACCTCACTTTGTCAGCACCACAGAGGAGTATGATCTGGATCAAGGTAAGCGGTGATTTATATAAAGTTCTCTTTTTACAACACATCTACAGAGCCGTGATTGGCCAAAGTGGTTTACAGAATAAAAGCAATAAATGCAACTTTCATAAAACACTAAAAATAGAAACTGAAGAACATCAAAGTTCATGCTCAATAATCCAACCATGTTCAGTCGGGTCATCTGAATGGTTTCATTTGTTGCTGAGATGTTTCAGCCTTCATCCGAAGGACTTCTTCAGTCTAAGGAGCCCTTTGGTGGACTTGAGGAACTTTGGTGTTTTGAACCACTTGGCTGCCTTAGAGGAGTTGATGGGGGAGAGGGCAGGCACCAGAGGCAATCACCTGCAAACTGTTTTTTTGTTTTTTTTTCCACTCCGGGAGTGAGCTGTTTGTGGGATTCAGTTTGGTTTGGTGGGCTCCTTAAACTGAAGAAGTCCTTTGGATGAAGGACAAAACATCTCAGCAACAGAAGAAACTGTCCAGACTGAACATTGTTGGATTTATACCTGGATAAATGAGCATGAACTTTGGTGTCAGGTCATTTTTCATTTATTGAATTCCTTTTGATGAATGACAAAACAGCTCTACAAAATAAATAATAATAAAAATAATAAATGAAAAACAGTCCAGATGACCTGACTTTATTGGATTTTGTTACCTGGATTATTGAGCATGAACTTTGATGTTTTGAAACACTTTGGCCATGGCTGCCTCAGAGGAATTGACGGAGGAGAGGGCAGGCCCCAAAAGTCATCTTATCACCAGCAAACTGGGTGGTCCATTATGGGAGTGTGCTGCTTGTGGCTCCTCAGACTGGTGAAGTCCTTTAGATGAAGGACAAAACAACTCAACAAACAAACAGAAACCATCCAGATGACCTGACTGAAATGTATTGGAGAGAAGCTGAGACCAGAGTTATTAAGGCTAAATAAAAAGCAGATAAAGCTAAAAGCAGCAAAAGTCAATAATCCAGTCCATGCAATGAGCATTTACAGAATTATGGGATGCAGATTGTACTGCTTAGCTGAAAAGCTGTAGCTTTTCTTAATGAGCATATAGACGTTTGGTTTCCTTGGTTTTCATAAATCTGTAAAGAGGTTTATTTGAGCCCTGAAGATCCATAATTTGTTGAATTCTGCAGTTTTTAGAGCCCATTCCTGGGACGGTTTTATTTATGCACATGATTTTTACTGATTCAGTTCAAGTTCGTTTGATAACCTGAGAGCAGTTAACTGGTCTGCCACACTTCAGTGTATCGCCATGTGAGCGCACGTCTCCTTTTCATTATGGTAAACTCATTTAAGACTTTTTCTGTTGGATTCATTTTATCCCCAGAGGTTCACAACGTTGTCCGAGTTTAAAAATATGAAATGGATACATTTTTTTTTCTTCCACACTCCTTCTAGAATAATTAACTCTCTCACAAATGAGAGAAACAGAAACTGAGCGCTTCAAAACTTAATTGAATCCAAGAATCTCTCGTTCCTCTGGATTGTAGAGCACTTTGTGTTCTGAGTGCATCTTGTTCTTCGTGTTTTAGATTTATTCTTTTTTTCAACACTTTTAGCAACAATGTTTAATTAATCTGAGCCAACATAAGAATAATCTTTCTACATAAACACTTTAGGTAGGCCAAGCTTTAGGGATGAAGTAACAACATTTATTTATTCTTGTAACATGCCAGTGAGTATTACGTATTAGTTGTACCCAGGATTAGCCGATATGAAGGTCTTTTTTTTTTAGCAACAACAAAAATAACTTCAGTCCTGCTTTTAGTTTTGTTTTACTTCCTGAACAGATGCAAAAAAGAAAGGTCATTTTCGTTTAGCTAAAATTAGTGGTTGGTTTTCTCACAATACATTTACCGTATTTTTTGGCCTATAAGTTGCACCTTTTTGCTTAATTTGCATACTCTATGACTTAGACGCTGAAGCGACTTATTTATGTTTTTTTCCATATTTATAAACCCATTTTTGGCTGAGATATCGTTTTCATTCATTCTGACTGAAAATATTGAACACTAACATTTTCAGCTGATAGATGGCACACAAGTAGTATGGCATGCTGTTGTCATGTAAAAGGTAGAAGCAGCTATTAATGACACAATCGGTTTGCCATAGCCTGCCACCTTCGTCCAGCTGGAGCAACCGTCAAATCAGCTGCATTTAGCTGCACCGCACCGGTGAAATGCAGCTGATTTGACCATTGAAGTGCATTTATTAAGTAAAAGTTCAACAGACACACCTTTACTATAATTTGGAGCAAACAAGTAATTATTTTTAAGTGTTAATCTTGTTAAAGTCCTCCCGCGCACGCTCCCGCGGCCGCCATTTGGCATCCAATCGATTTTTGGCACAACACCGGCCCACATTTCCAGGTTGTCCGCGGTGATGCACAATAGATGAGACTTATAGGCTGGAAATATGTAATCCAAAAAAAGTTAAATCAGGTCCTCTGGATGGTTTCTTTTTGTTGAATCGTTTCATCCAATGGACTTCATCAGTCCGAGGAGCTGCAACAATCTTTTGAACCACTTTGGCAATGGCTGCCATAAACGAGTCGGCGGGGGAGAGGGCGGACTCCAGAAACCATCTGAGCACCATCAAACTGGTTGAACCACTATGTGAAGGTGCTATTTATAAGACTGAGTTAGTTGTGACTCCTCGGACTGATGAAGTCTTTTGGATGAAAGACGAAACGTTTTAACAAGAATAAAATTGTCCAGAGAACCCGACTGAACTTTGTTGGATTTTTCTACCTGGATTATCGAGCATGAACCAGGACATTTAATGTAATGTTTCAGATTTTAAATACATCAAGAATGGGATCTGTTCCATCCTCAGAACAAACTCATTCATGGGACGATGGACTCAGTTTAGTCAGATCTGCTGCTGATGAAAGGAAAGACGATGAATGAATGAATCACACACTCCAATGAAGTGCTTATTGTGCTGGTTGTGAATCAATTAAAACATTCCTGCAAAAAACATATCTGAGCAAAAAAAATTAAAAAAATAGGGTGGACTAAGAATACAGGGTTTAATAAAGTAAAAATCCTTAGCTGTTTAAATCTGCTGCAACAAATCTGTCTTGAACTTCATATAATTTTCAAATGTTCCCATATCCAATTAAATTGCATGAAGAACAGGATGGTTTGTGCTATGAAGGATTTTAACTAGTTATGTTGTGCTAGCCTCACACCTCGTCTAAAAAGACGACTACATTCACATTAAAAAATGTTCCACAGGGAGCATATATAAAATCATAATCACATACTTTTTCTAAATGTATGTTTGTTTGTGGGGATCTGTAGATAGGAATCATTCCCGGTTGCAGTGCAGGAGAAGAAAAAGCTAAGAATGGAAACTGCAGAGTAAAAAACAGCAATGATGCGTTTATCTACTGGAATATGTTCTGACAGTACACGACCTCAGGCCAAAGAGCAATTTAAAGCAAAATGTTGTGCTGAGTGTCGTGTCCAGTGCTAACTTCCAAGCCCAACTCATGATCCAGGAACTATACAGACCCGTCACCGGCTGTTGGTGTGTTCCTGTCAGTTTACTGACGATCTTGATGATGTGATCAACAATCACTTGTTTGTTTTTTTTAACCACTTTGGCCTCGGTTGTCCTCCGGCTGTTTCTGTTAGCAGCAAGTCGGCCACCTAGCCTAAAGCATTTGATCATTGTACACCATGATTGATTGTTTTGGATGTGTGTGCTTTGTTTGCACGTGGTAAAAAGTTTGCTTCTGAGATTCCAACAGGAGGTTGGCTTGAAGTGAGGCAGGTCTGGCTGGCGAGCCGCGGACTGACAAAGTCCACCAGGTGGGGGATGAATTCTCATTTAAAGAAACTGGTCCAGATGACTTGATTTAACCTTTTTTTTTTTTTTTGCTTAGAAATACAATTGGTTTGCATACACTGCTGTTGTGTACATATATGTACTGGATTTTCTTTAAAGTAAAAGGTACGCAGCAATGAGTGCAGTGGATTTCCGCATACAGTCAGGAAATTCAGGCGACACAGACAGCTGCAGACTCCACCGATCCACTGCAGGTGATGCCGATTGGATTATCAGTGAGAATAAATCAGTTTTGTTCCCTGCTGTATCAAACAGAGCACAAACGTAATGCACGGCATCATATCATGATCTGTTGATAATACAACTCTGCAATCATTTTACCATATGGGTTTAGACTTACAGCTTTTAAAGCCTTTTTTTTAAGCTTTGCACAAGGAAATGTAAAAATCTTGAATAATGAGGTTTAAACAATAGAGATTACAAAATATCAGCAATACTGATAATTTGAATTAAAACCAGGCTATGACATGCTTTAGTGTGCAATTATGAAGTTAAATAGGTGAATATAAAATGTAAATATTTTGAACAACGGTGTTTTTATCGTTTAAGACCCTAACTGAGTGTTTTAATTTCCAGCATCGTTCAACACTGAATCAGTTTTCAGTCCCTCAGAGCCGAAAAGCCGCCTGTAGCTTCAAAAACGTTCAAAACCCAAGCTGTGGTGATCCATATCTTACAACGCAAAGCCAGAGCTAAAATAATGCTGCAGTGAGTCGTGATTTGAGTTAACGTAACAACAATTTAGTGCTTGGGGGAAGAAACAGTAAATCATGAAAAAAGTAGAACAGTAAAATATTATCTCTGACAGGAAGCCAAACGGGATAAATGTCTTTGTGACACAGTCAGTTCAGTAATCTCTTTTTTATTGAAACTTTGTATTGTTAATTTAAGTTCTGTATCTTGTTTAGTAAAAAAAAAAGTCTGAACTCAAATGCAAAAAACAAAACTCAGAGGCCTCAAAGGTAAAAAAAAATAACAAAACTAATTTATTAACAAAAGGCTGATGTGACAGCAGAAATAATCAAAAAATCAGGACTCAAAGGAGGAAAAACCCTGAATGGCTCATGAGCACAAGGACAAACGCTTTTAAAGGAAACTAATGAGGGAGGAATGACAACACCTGGGGAGAGACGATCAGGTGAGAGTGGGAGGAGCTGAGTACACTGGGGAAAACACAGTGGAAACATAAAACAGATACCTGAATCACATAAATACTGAACAACAACACAAAAGACGTGGATCATGACACCGACAGTTTTTATGTCCTTTCGTGAACCTGATATTGTTTTCTTCAGTTTGCTGGTGGAAAAAGGCTCCGTTAGTTTTCTCGTTTCCACCTGTGATGCACTGAAGGGTTGGAATCAGAAGAGTGGGCGTGGAAGACACCATGGCGGCCATGACCAGCAAACCATTAAGTTTGTTATTTCTTTAATTGTCTTTAAATACAGAATTCCCCATTGACTTTGTCAATCTGCTAAAACACACACACCAAAAAAAAACATTTTTGTTCTGTTGCTTTGAAGAAGCCAGCTGAAATTTGGTCAGGTTATAGGTTAGATTTATTTGTCATGTGCAAAATCAACACAAGGTCAACAGTGTAATGAAATGATTAGGACGAGAAGAACCGTCTCGACTCGCCCCAAAAAACAACAACAAGAAATATCAAAGCATACAGCAAAAATACTAAAAATATACTACTAACATACTAAAAGAAAAAAAAACTCTTAAAATACTAAAAAAAAACATGTAAAAAATACTATTAAAATACTAAAAAAACCATATGAAAAATACTATTAAAATACAAAAAAAACATATAAAAATACTATTAAAATACAAAAAAAACATATAAAAATACTATTAAAATACTAAAAAAATCAAGGCACCAAAGTTGAAAAAGAAAAACATTTACAGTGTCATTCAGCTAACAGTGAGGTTCTTTCAATATCATGGTTCTGTTCTGTTAGCGGCGTGGTCTCTTAGCAGGTCCAGTCAGCAGCTTGATGGTAATAAGGACCGCAGCAGCTGCCCTCACAGACCGCAGTCCAGAACCGGATCTGGCAAACAGAGAACAGCCCAGGTTTTCCCGCGGAACTGAACCGGTCCATAGAGTTCGGTCTGTGGAGGCAAATGGAGGCTAGTGCTAGCAGCATTAGCAGGTTCTGCTAGCAGCTTGATGATAGCTGCCCTCCCAGACCATCCTCCAGAACTGGGTCCAGCAGACAGAGAACATCCATGGTTTTCCCCGCGGAGCCGAACAGGTCCGTAGAGTTTGGCTGAGAACGTTCCCCATCACGTAATGAATCCAAAATTCAAGATGGCCACCATATCATTTCCTGCAAACATGTTTGCACAAGTCTGAACTGATGACAAATTTAAATAAAGCAACTGCATTACTTGGTTTTGGTATCAAGTGCATTGGATGACTGTGGTTTACAGAAATGCTCAAAAGAACTGCAGTTTGTCTAAAGAAATGTTCATAACAGCACCAGGTAGGTAAAACATCAAAGTTTAGTTGTCTAAATGCGGAGTGTGGTCTAAAGGCAGCTCTGAGGTTGAACAGGGTAAAAACATGGACTTTACTGTCAAAAAGATGACTCACCAGGCTTGTCAGAGGTATCACTGTGATAAAAGTGTGACACTCTGACAGTCAAAACTGCAGAATGCTCATGCACCTTTCAGGATATTGTCAGATTTCTTTTCAGGGAGCCCAGCATGACCTGGAATATATATATATATATATATATATATATATATATATTCCCTCAAACCATCTCAAATTATGGTTTAAACGTTGCATCGCCCTATAAGTCGCATCAGTCCAAATATGAAAAATCCATAAATACATCTCTTCGCCATATACGTCGCATCTATTATGCGTCACCGCGGACAACCCGAAAACGAGGGCCAAACCTGGAAACGTGGGCAAGTGTGCCAAAAATCGATTGGCTGCCAAATGGCGGCCGCAGGAGCGTGTACAGGAGGGCTTTAACAAGAATTTAACAAGATTAACACTTAAAAACAATTATTTGTTTGCTCGACATTATAGCAAAGGTGTGTCTCAGTCTAAGTTTTCCTCAGTAAATACACTATGACGGTCAAATCAGCTGCATTTTCAAAAGCCGATACGCGGAGACATGAATGCGCAGAGGGTAACTCACTGTGCATTTCTTTGTAACTTAACAAGATAACCACCTAAAAACAATTATTAGTTTGCTCGACATTATAGCAAAGGTGTGTCTCATTTGAACTTTTACTTAATAAATGCACTTTAACGGTCAAATTAACTGCATTTCACCGGGGCGGCGCAGCAAGATGAAGCCGATTTGACAGTTGCTCCAAGCAGCGAGCAGAACCAAGGTGGCACTATGGCAAGCCGATTGTGTCAATAGCCGCTGTTACCTATTACATGATACAACGGCATGCTATACTCCTCGAGTGCCATCTAGTGGCTGAAAATGTTAGTGTTCAATATTTTCAGTCAGAAAGAATGAAAACGTTCATATCTCAACGATAAATTGGTTTATAAATATGGGAAAAAAACATAAATAAGTTGCTTCGGTGTATAAGACAAGGTGTGTAATTTATGCAAAAAATTGCGACTTATAGGCTGAAAAATACGGTATTTGCCTCTTCAGTGAGTAATTAATGACTGGTTACTCGTTGATGTACTGCAGTATTTTTTTGTTGTGGGAAAGCCCAAACTAGTTGCTTTGTTAATTCCAGATATAGTAACACATGTTTTCCTTTACGGGCAGAACATATAAAGACCATCCAATACAGGTTATTTATTAATGCAATCATTTTATATAGATTTTTTTGTTCTATTAAGTAGACTGTTGACCTCAGTTACATTTGTTACTTGTTTTTTGTTTCAAGTTTGTTTTTTTATTAAGGTGTTTGATCCTTTTGTCTTTTTTTTTACTATATACAAATTATTTTCTCGTACAACATTTTTTTGTTGCTTGGGAGTTACAGTTTTATCTCTCAGTTGTTGTTTTTTTTAAATTCCTGGCCTTTTGGGTGTTTTCTTGCTGATGTGCAGGAGCAGCGTTACTGTGACTGACGTGTTGAGATTACAGATCGAAGCAGAGACGCAGGAGATGAAAGTACCGTAAAGTTAGCCGTCAAAGAAAAACACTCGCATCAACAAGAATATTTTCAAATGAAGTGTTTGTGGCAGCGAAAGAGATAGAAAACCACAAGGAATGATAAAAATGAATAAGAAGAGCAGCCTCGTGTTTGATTTAGTGATTCAAATCATGAAAAATAGTCTTGTTTGTGAATATGAAAGGCACTGTTGTCTAATTACGTGCTTTAATGGAGGTTATAACCCTGTAAGTCTTTGAAAACGCTGAGCAGGTTGATTACCTGTTCATTTCCTAAAGTTACTGAGCGCTTTTAATCAAGTGATTTGCATTTAAACGTTCTGTACGTCAGCAGCCAGGGCTGTAAAAACGCACCGAGGCATGCAGGGTTAGTGGAGGCTCGGGCTCGAACTGTCAGCGAGTCATTTCTGTGACAAACACAATATCATAGGCTGCTAAAAGCAAAATGAAGCTAAAGTGTTGCATCCATTGTAGACAGATACTTACAGGCAGTTTGTTTGAGTTTAGCACACGTGCAGACGTCATAAAAATAGAAACGTAAGCAGATAAATGCGAAAATAAACAAAAAGAATGAATAACGCAACAAGACGGTTTGTATCTTTTGTGAAAATGCAGCGTGAATGCTGAATGACGGCAAACATTATCTCAAGAAGCTGAAGCTGAGCAGGTGAAACTAAAAGTGAAACGATAGCGTAAAGCTAAAACAACTGCTAAAATCTAACAGGAGAAAAATGTTTGTTGAAAGCTAAGAAGCAAAATTCAAGCTAACATCGATAAAACGGCAACTAAAATTTTAAATTAGCATGAAGCCAGATAAAAGTTAAAAACAGCACAGTGCTAGTTAAAAGCTAAAGTAACCCAAAAAAGTAGCTAAAAGATAAAAGTAGCACGTGGCTAGCTAACAACTTATAAAAGCAGGATGTTAAAACCTACACCAAACATAAGGTCAAAATTAAGCATCGTAGTCCTACGCTACTTCGCGGTTCGTTTATCGCGGACTCGCTCCATCGCGGTATTTCAAAGTAAGATTGGACATGACAAAATTGGCTGATTGATGGATGAGCTGCACGATCGGCATGAAATTTTGTTAACTTATTTAGCATCTGCTGCACCTGTGTGCAGCCCACAGTACAGGAGAAACTTGCTCCTACTGCTCCTCCTTCCTCCTCTGCGGATCTCTGTTCTGCAGCGGAGAAGTGGGCGTGGCCTAGAGCGCATAGCGCAGCCGTGGCCGAGAAGAGGCAGGGAACTGAAATCATGACATTCTGTGCTCTATTAGAGCGTTTAGACTTTAGAAACATTGTTTAGAATAATGCAAGAATATGGGAAGGGTTTAAAATGCCTTCATACGTTATATATATATATTATATATACTTTGCGGTTTTTCACTTATCGTGGGGCTTCAGGGTACCGATCCCCCGCCATAAACGAGGGACTACTTTATGCTAAAGCAGATTTCAAAGAGAACAATGATTTTTACAGTGCAAAAGAGATCTCCAAGTGTTTCTATTGTGAAAATATAAAATGTCAAATATAAAAATATAATTAAAAGGGTATAAAGGTTACAAAAAACTAAAGTTATGGCATCTGTCTTCTGAATGAAAATAATATTTTGATATATGAATGGCTTAAAACGTATAACATATGCTGTCCAGCTATTTCTTATTTACAATGAAAAAAATTTAAAACAGGAAACAGCAGAATAAATACCCTGGTTCATGCTCAATAATCCAGGTAGAAAAATCTAACAAAGTTACATCAGGTCCTCTGGACGGATTTAAAATAATACTAATAATAATAACTTAAAAATAAATTAATTAATCATCCATCCATTATCTTTTACCCGCTTCTTCCATTTTGGGTCACGGGGGTCGCCGGTGCCCATGTCCAGCAATCAATAAATGAATAATCAAAAATAAAATAATAAACATAGACATTAAAATTATATATATTTTTATATTAAAATTATAAATTAAAAGTAGAATACTGAATCAGTGTTCTCTCTATAAATCTAAAAGTTAAAAAAAGAATCTTATGAAGGACGTTTGGTGTGTGAATGCAAAGCTGTGTAACCCTTACATCATATTATCTTCTTGTATCAGTTTAATCAAACTAATCATTGGATGGATATTTACAGCTGGCTAACTATTAGTCAACCCAGATTAATATGTTCGACAAAACTACTCAACCCTAAAATCACAAAACCTCCGTGAATTTCACAGATATTAAAATTTGACATTAATACATGAGAGTGATCAACGACTCATACTCCAAAAGTTAAAAGAGCTTGCGAGATTTTGTGATTTCACATGAGATTGTGCATAATCTCATTTTAAGGTTCGACCAAAGTGGTTCTTTCTCAACATTAGATGATATGACAAGTAATTTTGTACATCTTTCATTTATGTTAAGTCCTTGTAAAAACAGAAACAAGCCGTAAGTGGAGGTTCTGTTCTCACCTGTTCCACTTTTTTTTTTTTTTTTGCCACTCTGTGTTTCAATCACTTCCCCTCTGTCAGCCCGAGCAGATTACGAGGTTCATTACCCAAAGTAGTTATCTAGTGCTTGTTCAGGAGATTGTGATGTTTGTGAAATGCAACAGGTAACCATAGTGATCCGTTCCTCCTCGCGTGTTTTAGTGAGCAGGCAGCAGAACGCACCGACTGCAGGTGATAGTCACATGCATGAACATTAAACTGATCATCCAACTGCTGCAAACAATTATCTTGAGAATGAAGCAGAATAGGTGTGCATGTTAACTAAGATGCTGATTAAAAGACCTGCTTGTTTTTGACAATTAGGAGTAGAACAGTCAATCACACACAGCCTTTAAATAGACCCTTGGGAGTGCTAGCACTGATGGTGTGTGTGTGGACATCTTCTACAATGGCAATAAAATGCTCGTTTCAACCGAGGTTTGTTGTTGCGGCAGCGACTTACAGCTGAGGTGTGACGTGTTGGAGCATCTCAGGTGGAGAAGCTAGATGGAGGGAGAAATAAATTCATTATGCGGTGCCATATGTTGTGCTGTCATAAGAAGGCATGGGCAGAACATGTCATCTGTTCTGTTGGATCAGGCTGGAATATCTCAATGAACACAGAAGAATATTAAAATGCACCGTATGATTTTGGTCTTTGATTTCAAAATTCGAGAATGGGACATACTGGCAGTTTTGACTAGACCTTGTTATTGAGCTAGCTTTTATCTCAACGATGACATCAGCATTGTACAGTTCTTATTTTAGGACAAATCCACAGATTTGGCAACATTTGAAATTCCCAACTAGATGCTGTTTTGGATTCCGTTGCTGGTTGTGAACACCTCTTATCCACCTCTAAAGCGCTAAAGGCAGCTGTGGTTGAGTGGTTAGGGCAGTCGGCCTTCAATGTAAAAGTTGGGGGTTCGATTCCGCCAGCAATCACATGCTGAAGTGTCCCTGGGCAAGACACTGAACCCCTCATTGCCTCCGACGTGCATCAGAATGTGATAAAGCACTAATTATTCTCTGTACAGATCTAGTAGAGTGCTGGATGAATCGGTAAATGAGACACAGATTGTTGTAAAGAGCTTTGAGTGTCTTGATAAGATAGAAAGGTGCTATATATATATATATATATATATACACACAAGTTCAGTCCATTTACCATTTGACTGCTGCATGGGCATGATGTGGGCAGAAGTGGACACCAAATCAATGCGCATGGCCAAGAATGCAGTTTTGCGTGATTGTGATGTTTGTATGTAATTAGGGTTTAATTATTTTCCTTACACACAAAAACTACAAAGGATGCACAACTTGATTGCACTGCAATGTAACCAGCTGTTCCAAATGCTCCAGATTTTATTAACCCTCAGCTGAACACACCTGTGACTCTGGTCTTGGTACTGTAGTGCTCGTTGGCTTTCTTCTGGACAGTGAACCGGTTGGTATAGACTTTGGAGTCAGACTGATATAATGTGTATGGTTATAACCAGTCAGCTTTTAACGCCTTTCGGCGGCGCTTCATGTCAAGACTAACCACCTGTGTTTACTGCCATCTGAAGATGAACATATGTCTAGTATTAGTCTCAGAAACAAAGGTCTGACAGTTACTTTCAATTAGCGTGCCCATCACAACGACAGCCTGGACTCTTAGAGGAAGTGTTGACCTGAGCAGATATCGAGACAAACGGGGGGGGAATCTGACTGGCTGACGGCAGGTGTGGCATGAATCTGTGCAGAATGGATTTAGTAATGAGCACTCAGTCTGTCTCAAGCTGTGCACGTTTTCATTAACCTTTATTTAACCAGACAAATCCCATTGAGATCACTGATTATATTTTGCAAAGGAGGCCCGGAACTGACGGCAGCCTAACATGCATGTTTTTGGACTGTGGGAGAAAACCCACACAGACAAGAAGAGAACATGCTAACTGCACACAGAAAGACCCTCGGTCTAACCCGGGATTGAACCTTCTTGCTGTGAAGCAACAATGCCAAGCACTAAGCTGCCGTACTGCCATGACATGAAAAGAGACTTTGATTTTCAACAACTAGCCCTCTAAAACATGGCCACATGGCTCATGGGTCTTTTGGTTGCAAGTACTCAGACTACAACACGTGATTCACCCATTTTCTTACAATTTTCTGCAATTTTGAGTCACTTAGTAATCTCCAACAGCAGCAGCCCACTCGTCAGCGGCTGCCTCTGATCCTTCAGCACTCAATGAAAATAGTTTGACCTTGTAAATGGATAAAAGTCCTAATCACGAGCCGACGTCTGAAGGAGTGACTAGCTCATTCAGACCTCACACAAGAAGCAAAAGTACCACTTCAGTTAGGTGCAGTAGGTGCAACAGATAATCGCTTTGATTTGCGATGCACCTTCATTAACATTTCAGGTCAAATCCACTCAGCCCTGAAAAGCATGAGTAACCTCAGCAAATCCCATTAAAACACAAGAACCGCGTGAAACGAAAACACAGAGTCAACACGGCTTGTAAAAGAAGCTGTGCGCAAATGTTAACTTTAGCATTGACGTGCAATGTGTTTTACAGAATTAGAGTTTGTAGCCATGTTTTGTCAGCCATTTTATCCTTATTTGCAGAAAACAATATAAAGACACTATATCAATGTCAAATTCCTGAACAAAGTCGGCATCATCAGAAGCAAGCGTCAGTGCTTGTGTTTAAAGTTGATTCAAATGACCAAACCCAAAAGTAGATTATGTCAAATCTATCAGACGGGATAAAAGCTTTTCTACTCAAGCAGATAATGGTCTTGATGAAGTAATGCACCTCAACATGGTAAGATATGTAGTTTGGACTTCTCACCATTCTTTGTGAATATGAGAACACACATATGTATATACATATGGTTCATAAACATTGTTTTTATATCTATGATGTTTTGTTCTAAACAGTATAAGGCTGTTTTAATGTACACCAAACAAAAGCTTGAGACGGAGGAGGATAAAACTGTTGGGTCCAAGTGGGGGCTAGTGGATTGGCAGCAAAGTCTGACTCGTTCCATCTCAAACTGGTGCTAAACGCTGATAAAACCAAAAGGGATGTTGTTTTCAAACAGAATGTTGGTGCCAGCAGTTAGGGCTGGACGATAAGCCCAAAACTTTCATCACAATACATTTCTTAATTTCAGTCGATAACGATATAAACAATATAAAAGCCTCAGAAAACTGTACAAATAAATTAATGTTCACCTTTTATTGTATTTAGTCTTAAAAAAATTGAAATCACCCTCAAATAAACATAAAACTCTCAACTTTGTTAATATTAATAGTTTTAACTTTAAACAACAACATAACCATAACCCATGCAGCAAATATGTGTTTCTCTTTGATACAGCTGGGGGTGTTGTTTCAGGGACACTCAAACTTTTATTGTGCTTCATCTTCTGACTCTCAGCATCTTCTATCGAGTGGAAACTCTTCAAAAGTTAAATATGTTCCCACCTCTAGTTGGAACGACTCTCCGGCACATTTTGCAGCACACTGACTGAAACCTGCAGTTTATCGGATCTTAGAAAGCCGAACCACTTCCACACCGCCAAATTAGTCTTTCCTCTCTTATCAATTACGTCATCTGCTTTCTCTTCGCTTGTGAAAGCTCGTTCAGTCACATTCTGACGGTCATGGGAACTCATTTTGAAGCGAAAACTTACCACGCGTTGGAGGTTAGCATAGCCTGCTACCACCGACTCCTTCTGGACTCGAGCTGTGTGTGTGGTGTACGTCACCACGCACTTATATAGTTGTGTCGCAGCTTTTTCTGTCCGGGTTGAAACTGAAGTGGCCGCTTCAACCCCAACAGAAAAATAAATGTGTCATGAAACGCTGTAATCATAGCATAAGGTATATTGAAGATGCGCTGAAAACTCATATTGTGATATATATTGATATTGAATTATTGTCCAGCCCTACCAGCAGCTCTTCCTCCTAGCTTTTTCATGCATGTTGTTCCTATTGAGTTTGTGGATTCTTACAAATATTTGGGGATTTTAATTGATGCACAGCTCTCTTTTAAGCCTCATGTTGAAAACTTGATGAGGAAACTGAAATCGAAACTGTGTTTCTTTTTCATAAATAGATCTCGTTTAACTCTGAATGCCAGGAAACACCTTGTAGCTGCAACTTTCCTACCGGTCATCAACTATGGTGAAATTATTTACATGAATGCCCTGCCACCTCCTTGCAGATGTTGGATGCTTTCTACCATGGTGCGCTGAGATTCATAACTGGTTGTAACTACCGCACCCATCATTGCACTCTGTACTCATTGGTCAGTTGGTCATCATCTACACGTACGCTCTCGCACTGGTACATGTTCATCTATAAATCCCTCCTTGGTCTGCTGCCTTCTTATATCTCCTCCTACAGGTCACGTCTATGCTGTCTGTCTAAAACAGGTCTCTCTTGTAAATGAGCCCTCGTGACTCAAGGAGACTAACCTGTATAAATAAAGGTTGAATGAAAAACATTTTTAAAGGTGTCTCCCTAAATCTCCTTCTTGGTGGTACCATTGTTTATGCAGCTAGACCCAATGCTGATAATATGCTGTAATTTCAAAGACTTTCTGTAAATTGTTCAGGCTTCCTGCTGATTATGTCTTGTTCTACGTCTTGTTCGTTCAGGCTTCCTGCTGATTGCCTGGTTCTATTAAAACAGTATCTGCAGAGTAATATGGTTTGCAAATCAGAGGAATTCTTCCTCTCTGAGAGAAAGCCATGGAGGATGGAGGTCTCGAGTGATGACTCAAACCCCACCAACTGTTGGTAGACCTTTTGAACCACAGGCCTGTTTTTTTTTTTTTTTTCTCTGAATCATCCTCCTGCCATGTTTACACTCCAGTGAAAAATCCTCCCAGTACCGCTCTGACAGATTTCAAGATTTGATGTTTGGATGTTGAGTTTCTTTTCCTTCAGCTTTTCTGTTGCAGTTTGGAACATTGTGCTGTTGCTGAGACGTCTTTCTTCCCAGTGTGTGCCGCCATCACTCTTTTTACACTGCACAATGCAAAGCTGTGTGAACTGTTGCTTGGCTAGGGCTGAAAATATCAGGAACTGGGACAAAATGCGTTACTCACTATATGGAGACATTAGTGTGCAGACATTCAGAATGAGAATCAGCTTTATTGTCATTGCACAGGGCACAACAAAATTACATTTTAGTGCAGCCCATCCAAAGAACCACAAACAAACAGACACAGACTTGGGTAGACGGGGTGACTGAGGCGGCAGCCTCTGAGAAGTGCTCCTTCTTTGTTAGATTGGGAAAAGGGGATCACGAGGGAAGAGGGGCAAAAAAAAAAAAAACGAGCTGCACTGTGTCCCCGCAGGACACAGCATGAGGCTGCAAAAAGAAAAACAAGCACATAAAAAGCAACATAAATAGACATAGACGCATGCATGTGGAGTGGGTGAGGGTCCCAGTACAGGTCGCCAGGTGAGCAACGCCGCCAATGGCGCCCTCGCATCTCCTAGGTTGCTGCACCAGGGGAGGAGCAATGAGGGAGGCCAGTGAAGGCAGGATGAGGAGCTGGTATTATAGAAAATGAAGTCTTATAATTTGATGGAGTTTGTGAAGGTGAAGGACCTCGTTTAAAAACGTGTTTTTGTTCATTTCAGGATTGATTTTTTTGTTAATACGCAAAAGCAGGTTGGAGGAAAAATGGAATTTTCCAACAATATGATGTTTTCTGTTAATTCTCTGGGGTACTGATGTATAGAAGAAAATTAGGGACAGTTTAGAAATTAGGGGAGTGGTGGTGAAGAGGTGAGAGAAGGTGGAACTGTGATCAGAAGGTCACCTGTTCAACTCCCAGGACCAACATCAAAATATTGGTGGGAAAGGTGAAGCACCCACACCTGCCTCCACCCTCATTTGCCCTACTCTGGGTCCTTGAGCAAGGCCTTTAGCTCCCACCATCTGCTCCCCCAGGTGCCCTAGCTGGTAACTCCCTGTGTATCGCACCCCCCCACCCCCCCTTGAGAATGACTGTGAATGCCTACCAGAGCTGTACTGACTGACACCAACATCTTAACAGGACTATGGTCTATCTGGAAGTGCTTCATGGACAAATCTCACAGTCTTGTCGTCAAATGCATATGTAATGTGTCTAGGGGCGGGGCAGCCGACTCTGGACCTGAAGGTCCTGGGTTCGATCCCCGGTTATTGCACATCTCATGGTGTCTCTGAGCAGGACACCTAATCCCGAATTGCTCCCCGGGCGCTTACATAGCTGCCCACTGCTCCACCTGGGTGTATCTCAGGTGCAATGGGTTGAATGCAGAGAGCCAATTTTGTCTTTCTATGGGAACATACAATGATGACAACACACATCACTTTATTATTATCTTTATTATTATTTATTATGTTGTAGAGTTTTTTTTATGTCTTAAATCGTGTCCTGATAAGGACAAACTGTGAAGAGATCTTGTTTGTAATACCACTATCCTCTCCTCATGACTTTTTCCCCTTTTCCTATCTAAAAGAATAAGAGGCCGCGCTCTTAGGAGCAGCAGCAACGTGCACTCCGCCCATCTTTCAGACGACCGTACGAACATAATCTCACTGTATTTCGGTACAATGATAATAAAGCTTATTCTGATTCTGAGTCTGAAATGTTCACATGTTTCTGCACAGACTGCTAAAATGTTACACACTCGTTACAAGTCGGATGATTGACACCATGCAGCCACTTTGTTCACGACAGACAGGCCATTGAAATTTGCTGCACGTCCGTATTGCTCTTTAACTCTCAGAAATGGGACCCTGTCCTTGGCAGAGGCTGTGCTCTTTGAGTGCGCTTCAGTTTCTCATAATTCTGAGAACTTAATAAATCCTTTTAAAAACTTATAAATATCCTTGACCTTTTTTTTCCCTCTCTCAACATCATGAAAAGCTCTTTGGTTCTTGGTATATTTAAGAGAACGTTGCTTCCTTGCTTAACCACCTAATGTCTTGTCATAAACGTCCGAGTATGCCTCATTTTTCTGGGTCTGAATTGTAAAATCTCAAGTATTAATTACATTAAAATATTGCACAGACTTTAAAATATTAGCATGTTTTATAACATGATTGAGCTTTTTACATAACTATAAATAACTGCTGTGGAAATGCTTCTTATTGAAGACACTTAGACGTTGTCATGACAACTTAATTTTCAGACAAAGTAACGAAGTTCAAAAAACGAGAACAAACTGGACTTTATCATGACTGTATTTTGAGATCCATGCACATGTTTTCATAATCCAAATGCGCCCACTTTGTGTTGTATTTCCTCCAGAGGGCTCTTGCTTGAAGATTAAAGGTTTCTATTATATGTAGAACAAGCACCGCCCACAAAACATGAATATTTATAGGATTACTCAAACGCCAAAGATGCTCATTAGCATACCTCATACAAACCTGCAGCCTGCGTCCTCCACTCCTTCTATTTTGGTCCAGAGTGCCCCCTAAAGCACAGCTGAACAAGACTGAGCTGCAGCAATCACTTTGTCCAGAATGAGCGCAGCGATATCCTCTCCCACCCAGTAGGTAAACATTTATGTGTGGGCGCAAAAACTCCTGCGACTGGTCTTCATGCAACACACACTGCCATCGCTGCACGTTGAAGGAGTTTTCAAAGTTCTGGAAGCTGTAGACTTTTCTCCTTTGCTTTGAACATTTTGTCTTTGTTTTGTAAGGATTCAGATTAACCCGTCAATACTTGTAATCAATTGTAGAGCGTTTTTCATCCAGTCTGCACTGCAGCAACTGCCTCATGGCGAGTGTTGACGAGTGTGCGTGTGTGTTTGGGATGTGATTTTTTTTTTGTTTTTGTCTCTAATATGCAAAGATGTGCAGCACTGCTGCCTCACAGCAAGAAGGTCATGGGTTCAATCCATGGTTTGGACTTGGGGTCTTTCTGGATGGAGTTTGCATGTTCTCTTCGTGCTTGCATGGATTTTCTCCAGGTACTCCGATTTCAATTCAGTTCAATTCAGTTTATTTATTTAGCGCCAAGTCACAACAGAAGTCATCCCAGGGCACTGAACAGAAACACTCATATATATATATATAAAATAATAATTTAACATTATTTATCTGAGGGGCAGACTGTTTTGAGTTTAACTCCATCAAAGAACTCTCATCTTGAGCGAGCATGAAGGCGACAGTGGAAAGGAAAAACTCCCTCATGAGGAAGAAACCTTTAGCAGAACCAGGTTCGGGACAAGTGGCCATCTGCTTCGACCAGCTGGGTTTGAGAGGAACAGATACACAATGGCAGGTCAAGAATCACATGTTCAGATATAAAAAGTATCAAATGAAAATTATTCAATTTTAGCAAATCATTTAAGGAAATTAGGTCAATTAGTCCTATAGTAGTTTAAGCTTGAGGCAGCATAACAAGCCAACCCTAACTATAGGATTTATCAAAAAGGAAAGTCTTAATCCCAGTCTTCAAACTGGACAATGTGTCATCCTTAAGGACAGAAACTGGAAGTTGGTTCCACAAGAGGGGAGCCTGTTCTGCCTCCCATTCTGCTTTTGGAAACTCTAGGAACCACGAGTAAGCCTGCAGTCTGAGAGTGAAGTGCTCTGTTAGGAAAATATGGAACAATAAGATCTCGAATATAAGATGGAGCTAGGTTGTTGAGTGCTTTGTAGGTTAGAAGTAAGATTTTGAAGTCAATTCTGGATTTGACAGGGAGCCAGTGGAGAAAATGGAGTTTCCTCCACCGAACAAAAAAAGTGGCTGCAAATACTACGTTGTGCCCCCAGGGAAACTCCACTCCTCACTGTGACCTGTTAGTGTAGTCAGATTTATTTTTAAACTTTTTTAACCTTTATTTATACAGGTAGTCTCATTGAGTCACCACCCCTCAAGAGAGACGATTGGACAGCTATGTGAAAAAAGTAGCAGCTTATAGTCTGGAAATTACGGTATTTAACCAGTCATCTGCCTAATTCAAGAGTTTCAAATAATTTATTTTTTTAATACATTTATTTTTCTTCACAAGTTTTTGTAAGTAAAACAGTTCTGTTTACGCACCTAACATTTCACTGCAGCTGCAGTCTGACTAACCTTTGACCTGCTGCAGTAAGTGTTTGATGCATCCTTGACTTCGTTTTACATCATCATATTAAAACATTTGTGTGTGTGCATGTTTAATATTCACCATAACATTGTTACCATTCTGTCTGTGGCCTAATGGCATCTGACACTTTAAAAGCATCCCTCGTCTCCTCACATCACCCTGATGAAGTTTGTTCCGGCCTGCTTGTGCAGGTCGGTGCAGATTCATCATCGGTCTTGTCAGCCAACAGCTGCACAGCCGTTCCACCATATGTGGACAGCTACATGCACGCTCTAAACACTGATGTAACCCAACCGAGGACATCAGAGCGGGGAAGCCCATCTGATTGCGATTAACCTGGTTTTTAACACAAACATTATTTCTGCAAACACTGTCCCTGATGAGTCACACAACAAATTTACTGTTGTGCTCTGAACGTTGGACACTGTAATGAGAACTTATGACTCTGAAGATGAGAGAATGCAAAATTGTATTCCGGTAATGTGAGTCATTTGTCAGTTCTGCTGGAGCTGTATTTTTTTTTTCCATGAATACATTTACACAATTACAGGAGGTTATTTATGATGAAGAACGTAAGGGAGAAATGAGGACGTGTTGGCATAAAAAAAATACATGTTCATTTAAACTACAGACAAGAAATGAAATAAAATGTTGCAGGAAGTTCTGTTGCATTGTTACATTGTGGAGGATTTTAAAATTATGTTTAACTTTGTGTGTATAAATATAAAAGAAAAAAATATATATATACACATATATATTACATGGTTATGTATATTGTATATATGCGTAATATATATTGTGCGTATATAAGATAAGATAGAACATTATTGATCCCCAAGGAAATTGTTGCACTGTATGTGGGTGCAATATACACAGGTATGTATATACAGTAGTCCCTCGCTACTTCGCGGTTTGTTTATCGCGGGCTCGCTCTATCGCGGTTTTTCAAAATGAGATAGGACATGACACACAACTGGCTGATTGATTGATGAGCCGCACAATCGGCATGAAATTTTTATTTAAAATAAATTATTTTAAATTATTTAGCACCAGCTGCACCTTTGTGCAGCCCTTACTGCAGGAGAAACTTCCTGCTGCAGCTGATCAGCTGATCTCCATGCAGAGCGGAGAAGTGGGCGTGGCCAAGAGCGCTTGCAGGTGCCAAAGAGCAGAGGAGGCAGGGAGCTGAAATCATGACATTCTCTGCTCTTTTAGAGCTTAGAAACATTGTTTAGAATATATATATATATATAT
>NC_056508.1:44294335-44330317 GCF_014905685.2 Nematolebias whitei | reverse complement strand
TATATATATATATATATATATATATATATATATATATAATTAGTATAGTGAATCATCCTGTTCTATCTCACTCAGTTCTTACTCCAACTACTGCCACGTCCTCGCTAACTCTAATTTATATTTAAACCTTAAAGTGTTGAGCTATGAACATGAATTAAATCCATTTTTAATCTTTGCGAGCTGAACTTTAAACTATTTCTTGTGAAGTGTGAACTAACACAGAGAGCAGAATTGGGTCAAAAGGATCAAACTGAACTTTCAGTTGGAGGATGACCACTTTAGCCTCCAATCCAAGCGTGCTTCTTCAGTCTCAGAGTTGTTCCTTGCAGGCAGACAACACGGTGCTTGTAGGGATCATGAGGAGGAGTGATGATGTTTTAAAGCCTTTCATGCAATAACTGTTTAATATATATTAACAGGATATGTGTGGGTCTAGGTTTAGTGCTTAAATGGTAATTGTGAGCAAGAGTGAGGGGACGTGTGTGTACACAGCATGTGTGTATTTCATGTTTGAGTGTATGCAGATGGATGTATTCTGCTAGGTGCTGTTTATTCTTAGACATTGAAATTTAAGTTGTAAATTTTATAATAAAAACTACTAAAATTCAAAAAACGACAGAGTGCACCCAATTTAATTCCATGTATACAAACCCATTATTTTTTCATCGTTTGTTTCACTTTCTGTTTGGCTGGATTTAGTCATCAAAGGCCCTGGATCGTGTGTTGGTAGTATGACGGTAGTCTATAATTTCGCTTTGCTTTCCAAACTGTTGGCTGTCAGCTCCTGAACTCTGACAGGAAGAGCAGCGTCTGAACACGTTCCCCAGAGATGATCACACCACAGTCCAGTTGTCGCAGCTCAGACTTTCGGTTCTGTAGAGACTTTTTTACATTTATTGTGTATCACGTCCGTTAGTGTACGTTTTATTGTCTTGTCTTTGGAACTGTGCTCACACTTTGTGCAGGAAGTCGTAATAGCAAACACTTTTTGTGATTTTATAGAACAAATTGTTTGCTAACTTTTGTCCGGATCTGTTGATTGGCTGCGATCCCTTTCAGTGTGGATGTCTAATCGCTGACTGGAGTGCCTGGACATGTATCAGATTGGTTTCTTGGGGGGAGGCAGCTGTCATTACCACCTCATTTCCTTCCTAGCATCTTCCAATTTACTCCTTGTGATGGCATTTGGAGAGAGAGGCTGAAACGTGTTGCAACTCTGCCGATGTAGAGCTTTGTTGCTGATATCTTTATAAATGACATCACAATTTGCTTATTTGCGTGTTTGCATGCACAAGTATTGATCGGGACACTTTGGTTTGCATGTGCACAGTGCTGGTTTTGCGTTATTTGCCTTTTTTGAAGGTACGTGTGTGTTAGCACTATTCAGCAGAGTCATGGGAACGGAGTGAAATGTCTGAGAAGCAGGGGAGGGAGCAAGATTGATTCTGAGCTTTAAATAAACACCTTCTCTTTTCCAGCTGAGTCCACTAGACATGTATCTACCCCACATGCCACTCAAATCGCCTTCCTGCCTGCACCGCCGCAGACTGTTTGAGAGCAGCCAGTGGGTCCAACAGTCTCAGCCGGCGTAAATCACTGCCTCGTTCCTTTCCCCAAAACTTTATCACCGGCTGGAGAAATAGAATTAATAATTTGTGCTGACAAATGGCAGCAGTTCCTCCGTGAAGTGACTCATCTTTCCTCTTGTAAGATAAAATGGCAGAGAGAAATGTTGCAGATGATTCTTTTTTTTCTTCTTCTTCTGCTTTTTTTCATGGGAGAATGGTTCGGGTTGCTCTGTGAGGAGCAGGTGAGACACAAAAGGATCACCCCCTCTCAAAACACAAAGCTTTTCTCTGTCACATAAATTGATTTTTTCTTTACGAAGGTGGACAAAGCCCATTTGTTATGTCTACATATTTAGCATAGTTATTTAATTTAACAATATGCTTCAAACGCAGGGTCTGGAAAAGGAAACGGGATGTTCAGACTTACAGGTAGAAATCAACACAAAAGCCAGACTGCTCGTGAAAATTCACATTAATAAATATGTTCATGAAACATACATTCACTGTTATCTTCATAAATATATACTGTATTTTTCGGACTGTAAGGTACATTTAAAATCCTTGAATTTTCTCAAAAATCAACAGTGAGCCTTATGTCTTAATTCTGGTTGTGCGTACTGACCTCAAACTGATTTTATGTGGTGCATTGCGCTCAAAAATCTGTCAAAATGAACTTATTTTGCTTAATGCACCTTATAATCCGGTGCGCCTAGGATGAAGCATTGGCATATTTTCACATACAAAGCCTTTTTTTTCTCTCTGTGCTCTCGGTGGAAGCAGACGCGTCCTCTTTTGCTCCGTCCCCTCGCTTCCCTGCTTTGCTCTCGTCTTGTGAACCCTTTATAGAGCCTCTTTTTTCCCCTGCATACCTTCCTAATTTGATGGATTTGATCAGCTGGTCTCACAACAAAATTAATCAACTTTTCCCGACAGGATATCAGGGTGAATGGAGGACCCTTTTACCTGGACGGAAACAAAATTGGGTTTATGACGACAACTGGATTCTGCTGTTTGGGTTGGTGAAATCAAGATTGTCTACAAATTTGTGCGGAAGGTGTTGAAGCTTGGCAGCACTCAGACAGAATTATGTGGAGCTGCGTCAGAGCTGAAGCAGACCGATATCAAGACTGTGAACTTTCTGGCAGCACCCATGAACGGTTGGGAATAATCTTGAAGCTGTAAGCTCGACTTTCAGCGTAAATAATCAATTCGGCTGTTTGGAGTCACCATCAGAGAAATGTACCGGCGAAACTTTAAAACGGTAGAAATGGCAATTTACGAGTTCTGCCTGACCCAAACTGTGGATCTGGACCTGGCCTTGAAGGCGGACTATCTCAATTTCTCCTGGGATGTTGTAAAAACAAAAACTCTCTGTCGGTCTCCTCGCTCCTCCATTCCCCAAGGCCGTGGACACGTGACAGAACCTGAACCGAGCTGGTGATAAACACCTCTTATCTGGACAATGGCTGAGGGGGGGCTCTGGCCTATGCTACAACCTTCCCTTAAAACTCAATGTCTTCACCGGCCTCCTATGTGTCATGTGTATTTAGGTTGCTTTGCTGTGGTAGATTTTTTGATGCCTCTAACCGTGCCCTGTCTAGGACATGACTCTCCTTGTATCGCAGTACAATGATAATAAAGCTTATTCGGATTCTGATTTTAGGAAAATTACCGTCATACATCAACTCCAAGTTCATTCCACTCCAGAACACACACAGTCTCAGGGCCGGTAGCTGGCTGTGGGTTAAGGCGCCCTTTGTGCGCACAGAGTCAGCAAAGATGAGTTAGTCCTATTTAGGCACATGGTCTTGGAATGACCGGCAGCTTAAGTTGAGGTGGAGTCTTTTATTCCTTTAACTAGTTTTAAACAACAATTGACTGAGGTTTTAGTCACATCTTGCACCTTTAATGTTTAAGTGTCTTAAATTGTGATTTTATTTTTAACTTGCATTGTATTTTATTCTTTATTAACGGATGTTTTGTTGTAAATACTTTAATACTACCGTTACTGTTTTTAAGACTGTGTTGCTGTATTTGCATATTGCCCAGGACATCCTTGAAAAAGAGATTAATAATCTCAATGGATTTCTTCCTGGTAAAATATAAAAATAAAGGTTTAATAATAATAATAATAATGAAAACAGACCCGTTTATTGATATTGCGCCTTATAGTCCAAACAATATGGTAACAGAATTACAGGCTTGCATGAAGATCTGAGTGAAACTGTGGTTAAACTGACTCTGACCACTAATCAAACAGCTGCTATTGGTCAACCCTATTGGCACATTAGAGAAATTAATTAAGTGACTTCTGTAGTAATAAATTTTTACCAGTTGACCCATTAGGCCACAATTCAAAAACAAGAACAAATAAACATATTACTGAAGGAATGCTTATATTCCAAAGTTTTCATGCCCTGGTTTTAGTTTGGTTTTGAGAAGTGATTGGAGGTTAAACCTTGAAAATAAAGTTAATATAAATCTTGGGCTATGTTTTGCAATGGCCCACTCAAAATATGTGTTATGAATGACTTTCAGCTACTACCACAACAAATTTCAGCTAAATATTTATAGAATAGGCTGAACTGTATCCAGATTCGTCTTTCCTCAGCTCAGGAGGCTGTGGCAGCCATCTTGAACTGAGTTGAGTTCGTTATAAATGCACACGCAGTGGTTGGTTTTTGGAAAGTTTCATGTGTTTCATTAAATATTTTGCTAACAAACAGAGTTGACTGATAGTTCCAAAGTTTTAAACACACTCTTACCTAATCAGTTAGCTCTCAGAGGGTGTGATGGGGATTAATTCAGCTACTACCACACCAAGTTTTAGCTCAATATTTACAAAATCGGCTAAGTTGTAGCCATTTTTTCTATTGTGATTAATTGTAGTTGATCAATTAAAGGTGTTCATTCATCGATTACCTTCTAAAAGTTTATTAAAATCCATTTAGTGGCTCACAAGACCTTTTGCTAACGCTACAGACAAATACTTGCATAGACCATTATCGCCTTTTGTCTTCAGCTGCTGGTAATTAAAATGTATATAACTTGAAACACGGGAAGTTTTTCAGTTAGGTAGGGTTTTTATATAGATTTGATTTAATTTTATTATCAATGTTAATTTTATTTATGTAGCAAATATAAACAAAGCTAGAAGAAATATTCAAAGAACAGGTGGCGCTAAAATAAAATACAAAAACACGCCTTTAAACCAGCAGCTCCAACTGGATCTCAAGCTCCGCCCCAGTCAAACACCAAGGAAACAAGATGGCTCTTAACGGGTGGCTAATTTATGTTTTCTCTTGTGTTTAAAGGCTTCAGGGTAAAGGTTTTACATTGTATCTTGATCCTACATCCACTAAGAATCAAAGCCAATTCTTAATAAAAGAAAAATAAAGTTTGTGCAGACAGCTGAGCGGGCGAGCCTTCACGAGTCGAGCCTTTTTCTGCTAATTTCCCTCCAAACGGCACAGAGAAGAGCACGAGCTACAAGCCTGCATGCTTGTTTAAAAGCTCAGCTCCTATCGCCTCTCCACACATATTTGGCAGTATTTGCAAGTTATCTGGCCTCTCCATTTTCCACGGCTGAGTAGCTGAGCTGTTGCGAGCAGCATATCTATTAGAGAGCTGCTGGTGGCTCTGCCTTGCGCCTCGCTGACACAGAGATTCACTTTTAGCTGCTGCAACTCCGTCACTTCCCTACAGCAAGCGCCAAAACACGATTGTGCCATTTTGGAAGAAGACAAAGTGTCTCACAAGACTTTTCACAGTTTATAGGAAATCAAGTCTTGTAATTTGATGGAGTTTGGGAAGGTGAAGGACCTCGTTTAAAAATGTGTTAATTTGTTCATTTTAGGATTTTTTTTTTTTTTTTTTATACGCAAAAGCAGGAGTGAAGAAAAGTGGAATTTCCCAAACAATAGGATGTTTTCTGTTAATTCTCCAGGGTAGTGATGTATAGAAGAAAATTATGGACAGTTTGTCAGTGAGAGAAGGTGGGCCTGTGATCTAAAGGTCACCGGTTCAACTCCCAGGAACAACATCAAAATGTTGGTGGGAAAGGTGAAACGCCCACACCTGTCTCCACCCTCATTTGCCCCACGCTGGGCCCTTGAGCAAGGCCCTTAAACTCCACCATCTGCTCCCCCAGGTGCCCTAGATGGCAGCTCTCTGCTCCACACAGAGGGCTGTGGTAGCTCAGTGGTCTGCGGTTACATCAGGAAGGGCATCCGGCGTAAAAACAATTGCCAAGTTTTCGTGCAAGTTAGTTTGCTGTGGCGACCCATGAAGAAGGGAGCAGCTGAAAGAAAAAGAGACGAACAGTAGTCCCTCATTTATCGAGGGGATCCATATCCAGAAGTCCCGCGATATGTGAAAAACCGAGAAGTAGGAATAGTACTATTTTAGTAGATAGATAGATAGATAGATGGATGGATGGATGGATGGATGGATGGATGGATGGACGGACGGACAGATAGAGGCATTTTAAACCGTTCCCACACGCTTGCAATATTCTAAACAATGTTTCTAAACTCTAAACACTGTAAAAGACACAGAATGTCATGATTTCAGCTCTCTGCCTCCGCTGCTCTCAGCCACCTGCAAGCGCTCTTGGCCACGCCCACTTCTCCACTCTGCACGATGATCAGCTGATCAGCTGCAGCAGGAAGTTTATCCTGCAGTGTGGGCTGCACAAAGGTGCAGCAGGTGCTAAATAATTTAAAATAAATTATTTTAAATAAAAATTCCATGCCGATCGTGCGGCTCATCCATCAGTCAGCCAATTTATTTTTATTTATTCATTTAAAAAAAAGAAACAAAACAAATTCATCAAAAAGAAAAAAAAAACATTGAATGAAAAGGGTGCCGAAAGAAGAAGAAAAATCTTTTACCATCTGCCCCTTATTAATAAAAATATAAAATAGCTACAAACAAACATCCTTCACATGGCACCATACATTCTCAACAATTTTAACTTATTCATCTTTTTAAACCTATAAATTATTTTAGACAGTTTTATGGTGATCTCAAGGCCAATTGTGTGTCATGTCAAATCTTATTTGAAAAACCGCGATGGAGCGAGTCCACGATAAACGACCCGTGAAGTAGCGAGGGACTACTTTATTGCCTCTTATGTTTTGCTGTTTTCGTTGTAAACTTTAATAATAATTTTCCATCCTCCAGCAGCTTTACAACCAGTCTAAATTAATTAAGTTAAATGCTTTCTGGTGCATTTTAGATAAAGTTTACTTTTTTTTTTTTTAATCATTCACCCTTTCTTTGACGAACACTTTCCACTCCCTGGAGCAGCGGCTCTTTTAGATTTAGCTGAGGTGACCTTTGCCCCTTTACCACTTCCTCTGGAGGCGGTCCAACTGAGCCGCTGAAAAGCACAAAATGAACCCTTTTATTTACTTCTCTGTTTTCAAGGTCACATGAAAAGTGTGGTGAGCCCACTAACAGTAAATACAACGTGTCACCTAAAAATAAGACCTCATGACGTCTCTTTACTGTGCTCCATAATGCAGTTTAAGCCAAGGTCGTACTCTGTGCTGCTCCCGACTGATGCAATTATCTGCACATTTTCTGGCTAAAGCTGGCCCACTGACTGTGGCTGGCATGATTCTGACTGCCGCGCTGATAAAATATTATTCTATTATAGTACGCACCACCAGAGTCTGATTATGGGAGGTCTGCTCAGTGGTACGCCCAAAAAATACAATCTCACTTGTTGGTTTTTGCTGCAATATCACCGCTTTAATTTTTTCAGTACATTTAAATTTGTCATGTTTTGACACAAAAAAAGTGGAGTCGTTACAAATACTGTGACAAATACCACATGTATAGTTTATTATTAATGTAAAATGGTAAATGTATGTAATTTTTAATACATTATTTGAAATCGTGGGCCTATTTCTGGACCATAAGGGTTGAATCTTGATCGTTAAACTGTAATTATTCATTGTTACGAATTTATTATATCTTTTTAAAGTATTTTTTTCAGTTTAAGGTTGTTTTGGTGTCCACTCAGACTGCTCTTCAAAATACTTCAGCTTTTATAAGACAAGTAGTCCTTTTTTCCTGAGCTCTATGGGACAATTTATCCTGAGGTCCACAAGGAGCATGAAGCCCACCTCCATTTGTAAGATCCTTAAGCTAAAACAAAAATATTGGAATACAATTTTAGTCTAATTTATTCCCACGTTTGACCAAAATAAGCAGTAATACGTTAGGAGGTCCCTTTTTTTTTTTTTTACTTCAAACGGGTGTGAAGTAAATGTTCATGTCATTAATATCTGAGTGGAAAAAAAAGACAAACTACAGCCTTGTCATCAATCAACACAGTTCATTATAAAATACTTTAATAAGATTAGTTCATGTGTTTTATTGCATACAGCGTGTGTACATTTGCAGCTCTCTCTCTCTCTCTCTCCAAGTCTCTTAGCAAAGAGAATTAGAGCGGCTGGAATGGGATGCGTCACCTCATGTCACGGCACCAAATATAGAAATTTAATCTGTTTGGGGTTTCGAGGAAAAGGAGCATAGGGCTGTGGAGTTACAGGGCAGGTCTTCTTCATATTGCATTTCCCCCCTCTTTATTTACCTCATGGCTTCCGCTGTCTCCCTCTGTTTAGCCGTCATCTCTTTAGATATTTCTAATTCTTTTTGTCCAAAGACTCAGAGAAACACCATAAGACAGCTACGACTTCACTGCATCAACAATAAAAAGATTGCGAAAGTATATTCACGTTGGTAGCGTGCTTGCAACGCAAAGCAGAGCTAGCCTCTGTCTCGAGAGATTCAGGTCATGTTTCGTTCTTCAGAGACAAAATCGGTTTATGTCGGAATAAATGAAACGTTTACGGAAAATTCTCAACAACAATTCTGACCCAGCATTAGTGTCGAACATTATTTTTAGTCTTGTTAAATATGAGCAAGTGTCTGGTTTCAATTAAGTGCTGACAAAACAAAATCTAAAAAACATTAAACTTATACATCTTTGTACATCTACGTTACTACAGAATCTTGGAACAGTCTTCATGACTGACAGCATCTCTTCATCTTTGGCAGGTGTTTGGATCAAACCAAGCCGAACATCCAGGATGAGAGAGAAAAGGGCCGACTTTGTAGCTGGATGCCTGGGAGGACGGGTCATCGTAGCTGGGGGTCTAGGTGAGCAGCTTTTTTTAAGTCTTTGTCATTTTCTTTTTGTCCTCTGAGCGGAGATGCAGAAAGCCTGGTCACTTCAATAATGAACTGAGTGTTGTATGACTGTTCCCGTTTCTGGTTTTATTTCATGTTTTCTTCATTTTGGGGCCTTTTGAATCAGCTGGGAAGATGGACATACCGTATTTTCCGCTGTATAAGTCGCATCAGTCCAAATATGTCTAATAAAGTGGAAAGATCCATAAATATGTCGCTTCGCCATATAAGTCACATCTATTATGTGTCACCGCTGACAACCCAGTAACGTGGGCCGGTGTTGTGCCAAAAATCGATTGGCTGCCAAATGGCGGCCGCAGGAGTGTGCACGGGAGGACTTTACAAGAATTTAACGGATTAACACTTAAAACCGATTATTTGTTTTCTCAAAATTATAGCAAAGGTGTGTCTCAATTTAACATTTCCTTAATAAATGCACTTTGACGGTCAAATCAGCTGCATTTCAAAAATCGATTTGCGGGAGTGCACAGAGGGAGGACTCGCTGTGCATTTCATGGAAATTTACCAAGATAACCACATAAAAACAATTATTTGATTGCTCAACATTATAGTAAAGGTGTGTCACTTTAATGGTCAAATCAGCTGCATTTCGCCTGGGCGGCGTGTCTAAATATAGCTGATTTGACATTTGCTCCAGGAGTTCCAGAGCAAGACGAAGGAGGTTGTCTGTGGCAAGCAAAGTGTCTCATTAATAGCCACTTTAACCTATTAATGTGCCACCTGGCTTACCATATTAATTGAGCGAGCGCCCTCTAGTGGCTGAAAATGGTAGTGTTCAATATTTTCCATGTCAGAATGAATGAAATCATCAGAGCTCAGCCAAAAATTGAATTATAAATACCGGGGGGAAAACGTTTTAGTCGTTTCGGTGTATAAGTCGCAGGACTTGCAAATTTATGCAAAAAAAGGTGCAACCTATACAGCAAAAAATACGGTACTTTTATTTAACCAGGAGAATCCCACTGAGATCACAGAAGTTTTTGAAGAGGGAGGCCTTGGTCTGAAGGCAGCCTATCATGCATGTTTTTAGGAATCGTGCGTGTTAGCTCCAAAAAATTGAGTTTTAACAGAGTCATATTGTTTAATGTCAGGCAGATGGTCATGACTTTTTTGCTGATTTGTGCATAATTAAAAACACCAATAGCTTTTATTCAACGATAATCCCTCCACCCTCGTCTAACGCTGATTAACATGAGCTATCATGAATTTACTTTATAACAGCATCCAATAGCTTTATAATACTGGATCACATGAAAAAGCATTAATATACTAATAAAATACTGATGTTCATAGCCTTTTATTACATTTGCCTCCACTGAAGGTAAAAAACGAATGAAAAAGAAAATCAATAACGGTTGTGAGATGGCATGCTGATGTTCTCCCAGTGGCTTAGAAGGCTCTGAGATTGCATGAGCAGCTTTAACTCGTGTGAAATTAGAGTAAATAAGTTAAAGTATCATCTGATCACAGCCATGAAAAGTAATTTAAAAACCAACAAACGGAACTTTATCGTGTTTCTTATTTCTTGCGCGCTCGAAACGAAGCTTCAGTCATAAATGACCAGACGAGAAGCAGAAATATCCGTGAACTTTTTTTCTCTTGTCGCCAAGTAGATCTTTGCGCTCTGAACTTGTTGACAGTCTGCATCAGTGGCTAACATCAGAGTCGATCTGTCATCCTGTGTTAATTCAGAGTGACAGTGACTGACAGGTCATCATGCCCAGGCTGGCTTATAACACAGATACAAGAGTCCATGAATCACAGCCTGACAGGCTGTTGAATGTGGAACAGACTGGAGTTGATGGTAATTTAGAATAAAATACTACGTATGTCAGAAGTTTATTATGCCCCATATACTACCTAGATGTTTTTTTTTTGTTATGTTAGCATTTCCAAAATGTACTTTGTTTGACACAAGAGTTATCTGTGTTCTAGCTAAATAATTTAGTCAGAGAGATTGAAGCTATTAAAATGCAGCAGTGAGTGGGAGGAGGTCTGTGATGGTCCAGGCCATTGGTTTCAGAAGCACTGGCTGGGGTAGAGCTGTCATTTTGAACCTAAACCCAGAGCCCGGCCCCTCCCGACCCGGACACTCAGACCGGGCCATAATAATGTGCTTAATGTACGGGTCGGGTCAGTGTCGGGCTTTTGATTGCATCAGCGGACATGCGTGGCCGACAATCCAATTAAATGCCTACATGGCTTGCCATACTTTCACCTGCCGCATTTGGCCCCGCACTGACCGGCCTTGAAAGAGGTCAAAAGTTCAGTTAAGCTTCAGATGGACTACTACCAGCGATCCATCAGCCCAAATGGACGTTCATTCAGCGGATGTGCACGACCGATGACCCAAACAGGTCAGATCACAAAATATCCAACATGTCAGAGCAGCGGCCAATGCAGGCAGAAGCAGGGGAAGCATTTAATGCGCTTTAACGTCTCCTCAGCTCCGATCTTCTGCCCCCTTTATTCAGACACATACGTCCGCCAACCGTTAATAATAGTCGGAGGTATAAGCAGTCAAAGATTAATAAAAAATGTCAGGGGGTTTTGGGGTTTGGACCTGTAATTACTGTTAATTCGTCAGATCAGGTGGGGTTCGGAAATTATAGCTACGGGATGGGGCTGGGTCGGGTCAGATTTCTCGGACCCGAGTGCAACTCTAGTCTGGGGGTCCTACCCCAGACATTTTTGAATAAAGTAGGTGCCATTTCCTGCATTATGGTGTATTTAAATGGGTTTTTAAATATTTACATTTACCACAATGCTCCCCCCAACACCAGTTGACAACTGCCGGCACTCACATAGCACTAAGCTAGTGGATCGCAATACAGACACACTAGTTAAGATGCTACAGACGTAGCGTTCCGCCTCTGTCACGCATCCCAACCACCCCACCACAGTCAACAATTGCCGGCACTAACGTGGCGCAAAACTAGCGTGCAACACAGAGATGTCTCCACCTCCTCCCCCCGCCCTGTCAAGCGATTTAGGGGAAACACTGCATGTGGTGTGGTGAATTGTTGTAGCTCGACAATAAACAACAGTGTCGTCAGCATAGAAATGTAAGGATGCATCAGGAATGAACTGACCTATATTATTTATGTAGAGAACTGACCTACATTACTTATGTAGATTGTGAAGAGGGTGGGTCCCAAGACTGAACCTTGTGGTACACCGTTGTTAACAGTCAGATAACTGTTATGTTGAACACATTGCCTCTGATTTGAGAGATAATTGGAAAACCAACCACTGGTGTGATCTGAGAAACCAATAATAATAATAATAATAAATAAATTTTCATTCAACCTTTACTTTTACAGATTAATCACACTGAGCCTCGGGGGCTCATTTACAAGTGAGACCTGTTTAGACAGACAAAAAAGTTATATTAGAATATAATAATATAATATAATATTATTATAATTATCTTATAATAATAGATTTGCTATTATGTCTGCATTTAATGTATAAAATACGATTTTACATTTTGTTAAAATGCAATTCTTGGGTGTACATTCAAAATATATATTTTTTCCTTTGCGTCTTTGTTTAACCAGCACATTTACATGAACATACATGATCTCTTCCTGCACATTGATTGTACAAACAGCAGTTTCATATGAAAGTTTAATTACAGTCAACTTTAATTATTTCACCGGCTAATACTTTTATGACAAAGATTTAAAAATACATACGAGTCTGCAAAGCAACAAAGTCCAAAATCAATAATCACCAATTAAACAACAGATCAACAAGCTTCTTTTTATGCCGTTATTAAAAGGCTGAGTTTGAAAATATAGGATTTTATAGAAGTTGATTGATTTTTTAATTTTTATTTTTTTTATTGTGCATGAATAAGAAATTTATTCATCCAAGACTTTAGTTTCCGAGGAACTAAAAAAAAAAAGGAGAGATTTAAATTTATACTTCAATGGATTGAGAAAACAATTCTTTCTACAAAATATTAAAAGTAAAGGTCAGCTGTGCTGGACCAAACAACATTTACTGCATATGAAGGTTATTTATTTTATGTGACAACAAGTCCACATGAAGAAAGGACGGGGGTAGAAATAATGAAACATCGGGAACAATGTCTGAAATGAGGATAAATGTCAGAATAAAATACTATTTTGGTGGAAAGCACTGGGGGAAAACGTCAAAATAGGTCAGGAAAATTGAGAATGGGAGGACTAATAAAGAGGAAAACAAGAATAAATGAAGGTAAGTGAGCAGCAGGCTGATCAGGGTAACAATTTTAAAAAGTACTTCTAACATTAGAATATAAATACAATAATATACTAAATAAATTATGAAATGAAAAGCGAGGGGCTGTGGAAAATATCAATCAAGAAGAGGACGAGGAATGGAGGTCAAAAGAAGGAGGAGCAGCTGTTGAGTTCATGTGACGTCTGAGTTGGGAATCAAAGCAGCGACTGGGCGCCTTTGAACAGCCAATGGTGTGTGTGTGTGTGTGTGTGTGTGCACGCGCGCGCGCGTGTGCGTCCTTGTTTATGCTACTTTGTGAGGCCCATTTTTCCAACTTATACTGCATTGTGAGGACCAACTGCTCCTTATGGGGCCCAAAGCCCGGGCCCCATAAGAAGAAGTCCCGTTGGTGGGTTAGGGGCTAGGTTTAGGACTAAGGTGTGAATTGAGGATGTGTTAGGTTTAGGGTTAGGTATGTACTGGTAATGGTTAGGTTATGGATAAAGGTCATGGTTAGGCTATAGACATGAATGAAAAATGAATGGAAGTCAATGCAAAGGCCCCATAAAGATAGCAAAACAAACCTGTGTGTGTGTGTGTGTGTGTCTTCATAAACAATTATAAAGGAGACGATGGCTGAGCGAGTCTGGAATACTTTATTGTGGCCGATGCTGCGCTGCCACTTTGTTCTTCCAACAAAATGATGATTATGGTCTTCCTTTGACAGACACGTGCACGCACTCCCAGGTCCATTTAATTGAAGGACTTGCTGTGATGTAGGTCTCTATGGAAACTGCAATAACTTAGGCCGGCCGGATGTATAATAACAGCGCATAGTGCACCTGAGAAGAAAGAGAATGGGGAAAGAGAAAAAAGGGAGATGATTACAGCAGACCTTTAGAAGAGGAAAACAGTTTTTGTTGAGGCTTCACATGTTGCACTTCAAGTTTTTAATGAAACTCTAAAAGCCTGGAGCCTTTTTTGTTGTTTTAGTTTTGTTGTTCAGGCTTTTCTGGGTTTTTTTTTATACTTTGGACTTCACAAAGTGGGGTTATGTGGAGTCGTTATCGGCAGTCAGTATCTTACCCGCGGCAGTAAGCTGTCTGAACAGTCCCAGTCCCAAATTTGGTCACAAACATTTGTATTTGCAAAATTGACCTACTGTAATGTCTGGACTATAAGCCGCTACTTTTTTGACACACTTTGAACCCCGCGGCTTAAACAATGCTACGGCTAATTTATAGATTTTTTTTTTGATAAGCTAACGAGCTACATGCCGCCAAAACATTTAGCTTTGTCACACCCGGGGGCTCACATAGCTGCCCAATACACGTCTCTCTTATGGGGTGGGTCCTCATGACTCAGTGAGACTACCTGTATAAATAAAGGTTAAAAAAAGACCAACGAAACTTCGAATTAAAGACGATCGATCTGTCAAAGAAGGAAATAGAGCTGCTGCACGTAAACTTGGCGTCACTGAATGGATGGGGAGACGTTGGAGACGGTGAAGAACTGAATCAATGCAAAAAGACAACAAAAACTTTCAGAGGTATTAAAACACAAACTTGAAAACGTTCTTGGAGACTGAGGTGAACACACACAGAGCAGACGGACAAAAAGATAAAAGATTTTAGAGGTGGACCATCGTGGCGTCTCAGATTTATGAGATGAAAAGGCATCTCAGAAACACAGCGATCGATGACTTCCTGATAGGCTACTGTATTTATTTATTTATTTTTACCAGCCGTGTTACAGGCACTGTTCAGAAAAAAAAACATTTGTTGTACGCAGTTCTGTAAGTTACCGGTACAAATTTAATTAAAAGTTTTTTAAAAATCTTTGTGTAAATATCTCACGTTACAACATGGACACCCACAGCTTATACACAAGTGCACCCTATATTTGCACAGAATTGTTTATTTACTGTATTGTAGTCGGGTGCGCTCATTAGTCTGGAAATTATGGTAATTTACTTTTTTTAAATCACAACAATTCTGAATCACTGACCATTCTCCCATCACCTGCAGCCCAGTGAAATATTACCCAACAGATCCATCCCTCACTCACCTTCTTATAGAACTGGTTTACATAAAATTGTACAACAAATATTAGTGTATATATATTTTGTCTAATTTAAAAGTACTGTAGTGTTCAAAATAAAAGTTTAAACTTTAAAGTACAAACTGTCGAATGTTCTGTTGTTCACAATAAAGCACCAAAAACTGTTTAAACAGACATTGTGTTGTGTGTGTAACTACTTTTGTGTGTACATTATCTAACTTTAATTGAATTTCCACTACACTTAATGTGTGTATCTGAACGTGTGTGAGAGATATTCAGAGGATGACTCACAGGAATTTGTTGCCAAGTTGTGTTATTCTTACCAGCTTTAGTGCTCGTCTGGCTGAGGCAAATCATTCCTGTGTGTGTCCCTCCTGCCTCAGAGGCGAAGCGTGTCACTTTTGCTTTCAGGCGTTGATGGTGCAACAAGTGATGGAACACCAACATGTTGTGCTGCATTTGAAACTGAGTTACATGCATGGGTGTCCTCAGACGTCAGCATGCTGCTTTTCTGCAGCAGTCTTCTTTGTGCCCCGTAGAGTTTGGTGCCAGCTTGAAACGCCTTTTTTTTTCTAAGAATTGTATTAAAGAAGTTTTATTAAGTGTCAAGTTTAAAGTGGCTTTGCAAGCTTTATTATATAAAGTATTGTGTAGGGGCAGGGCAGCTGACCCAGGACTCGAGGTGTCTCTGAGCAGGACACCCAGTCCCGAATTGCCCCCCGGGCGCTTAAACCTGGGTGTATCCCAGGTGCAATGATGCAGAGAGCCAATTTCATCTTCGTATGGGAACATACAATGATGACAACCCTTTATTATTATTAGATACTTTATTAATCCCAGGGGAGAAATTCTAGGCATCCAGTAGCATTCACTACTTATACAAAAAATACACATGAATAATGAAATAGAAGCAGAATACACAAATTTGAAAAAGACAAAAAACGCACATTCACAAGGTGGTAGAGAGTACTGCATTCATGATTAACCTATATATTTGTACCGTATTTTTTGGCGTATAAGTCACATCAGTCAAAAAAAAAAACATCAAAAGGAAAAAAAAACACACGTCACTTCGGTGTGTAAGTCGCATTTATTATGAATTTATTTAATGGTCAAAACAGCTTCATTTTACCTTGGCTGCGCAGCACTATCCATCCATCCATCTATCGTGGCCAGAGTTGCACGCGCTCCAGCGTTCCTCCACCTGCACCAGCTGAGGGAAGAGAGCGCGCACAGGACGACTCGCTATTGCAGTTCTTCGAAATTTAAAGCGTCAGTCCAAAATTGCATTATGAATACGGAAAAAATAATAATAATAAGTCGCAGGACTGACAAATCTTTGCAAAAAACTGTGACTTGCATGCCAGAAAATATGATTATACATACATACACATCTAAGCATTATGCACATACATATGCATATATACATGTACATACACACACATATATACACATATACAAGGTGAAGGCTGCACAGAAGATGTTGGAGTCAGGCTCCCCACCATCACAGACATCTACACCTCCAGATGCAGGAAGAGGGCCACCTGCATCATGAAGGACCCCACTCACCCAGCACACAAACTTTTTGCCTCGCTCCCCTCAGGAAGGAGGTTGAGGAGCATTAAGTGTAGAACCACTAGACTGAGGAACAGCTTCTACCCTGAGGCTATTAGACTCATGAAGCTCTGACCAGAATTATCACTGTGGAAAATCACAATAAATGAATGACAATAAAGAAACTCTGACTCTGATACACACATACATAAGTGTACAGGGTGATGTAGATTTTTACTGTATGGGAAGAGTTGAACAGTCTGACATAAGTCACCAGTGGAACAACCTGATCCCTGAAAAATAAGAAAAACTTTCAACTCTCTGGTTTTATCTACAGTATGCCCTATCTGGGACAAGAACTCTGTAAATTAATTTCATTTTATCCTTTCAGATACATTTACCGCTCCATCTGAACGAGGCTTTTATTTAAATTCAAAGCTGTAATCCTGACTTTCCGTTCTCCGTGTTGCAGGTAATGAGCCGTCGCCTTTGGGCTCAGTGGAGAGCTACCACCCGGGGAAGCGGCGCTGGGAGTACGTGGCGCCCATGCCCACTGCTCGCTGCTCCTCTGCGCCGCTGCAGACGAGCAGCATGCTGTTTGTGATCGGAGGAGTTGCCCAGGGACCCAGTAACGCCGTGGAAGCGCTCTGCTTGGAGGAAACAGTGTGACACATGCACACAGACACAAACACAGGAAGAAATGCAATCTGGCATTAATATTTAATTCACGTATGAGTGAAAACTCAAACGTGCACACCTGAATCAAAGCCACAGATCGCACCGGGATATATTTTTACCTTGCTGCTCAACAGGTGGCTGTGTCTTTTACCCAGAGACTTTTTTTAGCCATTGAACAAGCATTTTCAGATGGAAGTTTCTTGTGAAGGTGCTGAACAAATCCAAGATTAAGGACATTCGAGAGGATTGCCGTGACTGGCAAGGACAGAAAAACTGTCAGCTTTGTTTCTCTGGGGAAATCAGACACACTGACTGTGTCTGAAGAAACAAATCGACTTTGAACTGTTGAGCATTTTTCAGAATAAAAGCAGGGTTTTTTCTGGATCTTAAAAAGGAACCTAGGGCCATAACTGAACCTTTTGCTTGCAGCAGCGTCGCTCTTTACTTCTGCAGCGACGCAACGATCGGACACTTTTCTACCACCCGAGTTTCTGACTGTTGTTCTGAGGACGTGAACGCCCCGTTGTGATTTTTTTTTTTTTTTTAACGAGTGTTGTAAACGTGAGCGCTGCAACCACAACCACAGCGTCAACAACAGCCGTTCGTACCGTGCGTTCGCGCCGTATACACGTCGAGAAGCTGCCGGTCACAAATCCGTCCGTGTTTCTCGAGCTGTGATTGATGGTGGCCACAGTCGCCGTTTTCCTGATTGAGGAAGAATTGGCCGTGCTTGAACTTGTCAGCACTTTGCTTTGCCACACGTCTCCACATCCGTGCACCGCAGCAATCAATCACTGAGCTCAAGCCGCCGCTCATGCTGTAGCACAGGGAGGATTTCAGCCGTGAAGCGAATGTGAACCTACTTCTGCACTGAAGCATCCAGTTAAAGCCACTTCCTGTCACATGATGGTATCCTCCCCAGAGTGAACGCACAGATTATTGCATTCTATTTTCCTGTACATTTTACAGCTCCCTAACTTTTTCCAGATACAGGATAGTCCTTGAACCAGCTCTGAATCAGAAGTTTTACATTATTCCATAAAACGTCAAGCATATTAATGTTTTTAATCACAGCTGGAGTTAGTTCAGCTCCTATATTGAGATTTGATTTACTCATCTTCCTCGGTGCTCGGAAAGGTTTAATTGAGTTTGTCAGAGTTTATTAGAGGTTTGTGTTGAAAGAAAGTGAAGTGGAAATTTAAACCTGATTCAGTCTTATTATTTTATGTGATTCTCAGCTAATGATCCTCCATAACAACCCAACACACACACACACCGTCATGACACATTTTTCCACCCTAAATAATTACACAATACATAATCTACAGACAGCATATCTAAACAATTTAAAATAACAGACTCAAAATACAGAAAATAAGTGGAAAAGTTGGCCAAATTTTGAATTAGAGGAACAGAAAGCTGCGTCTACCCTCCATAAAACATTGAGTTATTCTTACAAACACATTATTTGTATCGTCTTGTCCAACTTGTTTGTGTTTCTTGCTCTTTGTGAAGCCGACCTCACTAACAGACATAAAGCTGTACACGAGCTCAGATGAGCCAGATTATTCCAGCTGCTGCACTGGTTATGTGAGGTTCACACTAAATCATCACATATGTATGAAAACAAACAAACACACACACACACACACGCAGGTTTGTTTTGCTATCTTTATGGGGCCTTAGCATTGACTTCCATTCATTTTTCATTCATTTCTATAGCCTAACCATGACCTTTATCCATAACCTAACCATTACCAGTACATACCTAACCCTAAACCTAACACATCCTCAATTCACACCTTAGTCCTAAACCTAGCCCCTAACCCACCAACGGGACTTCTTCTTATGGGGCCCGGGCTTTGGGCCCCATAAGGAGCAGTTGGTCCTCACAGTGCAGTATAAGTTGGAAAAATGGGCCTCACAAAGTAGCATAAACAAGGACACACACACACACACACACAGCTGAATGGACATTTCCAGGCGTACATTCACTCATTTGCTCACATGCCTACACAAAAACTTGTGTCATGTTATTTGGTGTTCGGGGCCAAGACTAACCTGCATAAATAAAGGTTGACTGAAGACGCTGTGGATCAGGGGTTCTCAAACTGTTTGGATTCAGGGACCCCTTACAGGGGCGAAAAAGTTTCATGGACCCCCTCATAACCTTCATGTTTATTGAATAAATTTCTTAAACCTTTTTATTTTTTTAAATTATTTATTTAGGACAGCCAACTTGTGACCAGAAAGTCGCAGGTTCAACTCCCTGCCTTGCCCACATGTCATGGTTTCCTTGAGCAAGACACCCAATCCTTAATTGCTCCCCGGGTGCTTGCATAGCTGCCCACTGCTCCACCTGGGTGTATGTCAGCTGTGGTGGGTTAAATGCAGAGAACTAATTTCGTCTTTGTATAGAAACATAAAATGATGACACAAAACACACACTTTCAGTTCGTAGATATAAAACACTGGAACAATCATCCTTTAAAGTTAACTTTTTATTTTTCCCTTTTTTATATTCTATTAAGATTTAGCCATTATACAAGACAAACTTTAAAAAAAATCTAGCAGCAAAACTTAGCAGGTTTACATTGTAAACATATTGAATACAAAGATTTTATATTACAAGAATGGCACTTATTTGTCATAATTTTGTTTTTCCTGTTAAACAAGTGATTCAGGCACTCGTACTAACATCACCTATGTCTTCGATTTTGTCGTCTCTTGTGTTGGACATTGTCTTTTCACTAAATGTTTTGTGTGCAGCACTTTGGCCAAGGACAGTTGCTTTTAAATGTGCAATACAAATAAATTTGATTCGATTTGGTGCTTTTAAAACCAAATTTGAGATCAAATATAGTCCATTACTTAAATCTACTCGCTGGATTTATTTGAAATTATCACCCTCTAGTCGTGGACACTTAAAGACGTAGCTTTACTTACATTTAACCAGCCCACTTACACCAGAAGGTTTATGGTTTAGGAGAACACAATGTAACAAGACTGTTTGCATAAGTTTACAGGACTGCAGGGGATTCATTTAATGTTGCAGCGGAGCCGCGCTCTTCCACTGAGAGGATTTCTTATAATGACCTTGTTATAATGAGCAGAAATAACAATGCGTTAGCAACTTGGGGTAAAGCTGCATGAGCTGGAAGCAAAGCTCAGGTGGGTATCGCTGCAGCTTCCTATTTACACATCCGGCAGACACAATGCCACATTATGGCTCATTTGCAGATGTGTTTCTGGTACGTTCTAGTCCCTCTTGAGGAAACTTTGACTCTTCGGCAAACAGAGTCCGTCTGCTGGATGCTGCTGAGCAGGTAGTGAGCAGAGCTTTAGATCTGAAGCACGACAGTGTGCCACCACAGAAAACACAGCTGACAGGGACAGAAGAAGCATCTTATAAAGCTGAGTTGAACTTCAGTCATGTTCATTTAGTTTGATTATGTAACCTCATTTCACAAATTTGCCTCCAAGAATCTTTTGAATCTGTAAATTATATACTGTAATGCCTTTTGTTGTTTACATTTGTATAGAAGAGGAATACTTTTTCCAGGACTTAGTATCCAGTATTCAGTAGGAAGACAAATACAGTAGTCCCTCGTTTATTGCTGGTGTTAGTTTCCAACCCCCTCGCAATAAGTAAAAATCCAGCAACGTAATATTTATTTTAGTATTTACGGTAGTCCCTCACTACTTTGCGGTTCGTTTATTGCGGATTCGCTGTGTCGCCGGTTTTCAAAAATAAATGAATGATTGAACTTTATTTAAAAAGGGACAATGCACAATTCAAACATGGATGTCGCCCTTTGATGCGCTGTACCAGATTATTGCTAAAGCTAATTCGCATCTGCAGTCTCTTGACAAGTTAAAAAAACCAAACAATTGATATACAATGCAATAATAAAATAGGATAGAAAATTTAACACTATAAAATGCTTTCAAATCACAATACACAAACACACGTACAGACTCGGTCATTGGCACACACACGGTCTTACAGTTAATGTTTGCATAGCAGTTTAACAGTTTTTTCAAGTTAAATTTGAAAACTCTCAAAAAGCTGCAGCTCCTCACATCATCAGGTTGTGTGTTCCACTGATTAGTAGCCTTTACAGGAAAAGCTGATTGCCCGGTAACGGTACGGCAAATAATAAGATTGGACATGGCACACAACTGGCTGATTGATGGATGAGACGCACGATCGGCATGGAATTTTTATTTAAAATAAAATTATTTTAAATTATTTAGCACCTGCTGCACATTTGTGCAGCCCACACTGCAGAAAAAGTTTCCTCCTGCAGCTTTGTGCAGCCCTTACTGCTGCGGGATAAACTTCCTGCTGCAGCTGATCAGCTGTTCTCCGTGCAGAGAGAGAAGTGGGCGTGGCCAAGAGCGCTTGCAGGTTGTAAAGAGCAGAGGCAGAGAGCTGAAATCATGACATTCTGTGCTCTTTTAGAGCTTTTAGAAACATTGTTTAGAACATTGCAAGAGTGTGGGAAGGGTTTAAAATGCCTATATATATATATATAATAAAATTAACTGCTACTTGTACTATTGTTCCTACTTCGTGGTTTTTCACTTATCGCGGGTCTTCAGGGTACGGATCCCCCTTCGATAAACGAGAGACTACTGTATATACGTTTTAAGGTTTTATAAACTCTTGTCGCACTCCTGCAATGTTCTAAACTCTTAAACCTACTTCATTTTAACAACATACATACAGTACTGTGTATGTAGCTACTAAATTTTACTTACTAGATCTGCAGAACAGGAGCGGCTCTGTACCGGTCAGACTCTGTTCCGGTCTGACTCGGTTCAGTTTCTGCAGACCTGCCCTGCAGCGATGAAGCCCACAATCACTGTTCTAAACTCTTGAACCTAAATTTTTAACAACATACTTATATGTAGCTACTAAATTTTACTCACTAGCGGTGGCGGTGGGCTCTGGATGGAGCACCAGACCTTTGGTGGTGCGTTTCCATCTCGGAAATCCTCGTGGGCTGGCTACCATCTCTCAAGAGTCACCGATGGGTCTGAAGGTTGGGTTCTGCTCCGGTTCAGTGGGTTCTGTGCGTCTCTGCATCTGCTTGGTGCCAGAGTCACTGTAATAAGCGCCAAACTTTTTCCGATCAGATCAACTTTCCCTCTAGTATTTCAGTAGACAGCACCGGGGCTTCTGGGTGGGGCACTGTTGGCTTCTGGGAAATGTAGTCATTAGGAGCGGGGGATACAGCATAGGCTTATTGAGAGAAAACTAAAATGGCGGCGCTCGTCCAAAATATTTTATTTTCCGTTAACTTTTTACTGTACAGTATCCAGTACTGTCTCAATCATGTGAGTGATATTAAAGTTGACAATCATGTGTCGTGCACAATTTGTTTTCTCATCTTACTTTGAAAAACCGCGATAGAGCCAGTCCGCGAAAGTCGAGCATCGAAGTAGCGAGCGACTGTAGTGGCCTTCTTGGTATAAAACATAAAAAGAACATGTTATAGGCAGTATTTTATGTTTGAGGAGCATTGAGGCTTTGCAACAAGATGCACTGATGAAAATTCAGAAAGCAAACTTTGATTGGGCTTATTTCACCTTAAAGTGTCGTCTCACTGGGCTGCGACTGTTGGAAACCAGCTCATCATTGACTCAGTTTTCTGAGAAAACACATTTTTCTGCTGACCAATTGACCAGCAAACTGAGCGGTCGCCTTTTGAAAAATCTATTTTTTATTTGTGTGTGCACTGCTTATTGCTAATATATGAAACCTCGGCCCACTTTGTATCCACCTAGGCAGCCACATCAAGACATATAATCTGCCTGGACTTTTGTTTTCCATCAGAACTCTCATGCATGTGTCAAAACAGCTCTTTAGCTCTTGAAATGGGTTCAGGACCCCTGCGACTACTGAATATCTAGAGAAAAAGAACGTGTCACGTGAATTTGGGGCGTGTTCAAAATCACAAGGACAGGCTGAATCTGAAACTCAAGGGAAGAAATTGAGAACCATCATGAACATGGCACATTTTAGAGAATTCTGTTTACCAACTAGTCAGCAGCAGAAGCAGCTCACAAGATATACCTTGAATAAAACAAAATACATAATTACAGTTACTTTTAATAATGTATCGTTATAAACAAATGCTGTTAAAACAGTTTGTCGTACAACTTGTTTTTTTTTTTCTCCATACGTTTTGCAGAGAGCTGCATCTACAGTTTCAATAGATTTGCTCGACCACATTTTTTCCAGCCTTACCAATCACATTCACCCACACATTTATTGTGGGGGCTGAGTGATTAGAGCAGTCGTCCTCCAATGCAAGAGTTGGGGGTTCGATTCCACCAGAAGCCACATGCCGAAGTGTCCCTGGGCAAGACGCTGAACCTCATCGTTGCCTCCGATGTGTGTCCCATCAGTGTATGAATGTGATAAAGCTCTGATTATAGACATAGTAGAGTGCTATATGAATGAATAAATGAAGACACAGATTCTGTTGTAAAGTGCTTTGAGTATCTTGATAAGATAGAAAGACGCTATACAAGTACAGTCTATTTACCATTTACATACAGATCGGTGTCAACCTGCGGTTCAGTGTCTTGCCCAGGGGCACTTAGACATGTTGGGGAGAACGATCAGATTAAACCACCGACTTTCTGACTAGCGGATAAGCGCCCGCCCCCCCGAGCTTCAGTTTCTGTAGATGTGCATGAGTTTCACCACCGTTTCAACTACAAAGCAACACTTGGGTGATATTTAAACTTGTCTGCTTTTCACACGTGAGGCAGTAAATACATGCATGGGGTTGATGAGACTAGTTTTAAAACTGCTCTTACTGAATATACGAAAACAGAACCTCCAGGCTGTATCATGAGCTCAAACAGCATAAAATCACTTTCTCCACACGACGTCTCTCGAATTAAGAGAAACAAGGGATATTAGTTCAGCTCTGACGCACACGGTTCCTCCGTCTGACCAGTTTCTGTATGTGCGTCCAAAATGCATGTGCAATCATCGTGTCGCTTGGTGGTTTCCTGAGTGTTGTTCTGCTTCAGAGTGGGTGTATAAATGCAAATTCACACCTATCATCAGGAGCTGTCTGGGGTTGCACACTGCCTCCTTTGTTGGTTTTCTAGCTTCCCCATCCCTTTTACATGTTGCCCTGCAGCTGCCATGAACTTCTGGGACTTTGCCAGAGCTAGTTCCCTCATATAGATGTCGAGATTTTTTATTTTTCAAACCTCTTTCTCTCTCCTTCTTACCCTGTCAGTGTCAGAATGCTGCACTGAGATGATGCTCTATAAAACCTGAATTTGTTGCCAGTTGAAAACATGCCTGTCTGGCTTACCGTGGGGCGCATGTGCCAGTCTGTTTACTCGGCGGGGGGAAATCTTCTGACAGCAGTTTGTGATGCAGAACAAAAAAGGAGGATGCTTCGGTGCAGGTAGCAGCTAATTATATGCTGTATTTGTTTCAGCAGGCCACGAGAAAATGATGTACAAACAAGTGGAAATGTGTACAAAGTAGAAACACTTGTTGCATGGGTGCAACGGTGCAGAACAATTTCATAAATCAGCTAAACCAGAGTAAGTTTTACAAACATGCACTCCGAAATTATTGCACAGGTTTTCAGTGGAGCTGTGCATGGTTTGTGGCGATATAAGTTGTATCGAGTACAACACCAAAGATCCGATTCATTCAAAGTACATGGGCAGTAAAATTTGATACCATGTGATCAGCCTTTAATCAAGCTATTACTTTTAATCCTCACATTTAATATAATGTAACAAAACTAAGGAATTGTCCTTTGTCATTTGTTGAGGTACATCATTTATCAGATTATTATTTGATAAATCGTACATAAAAACGAGGCTTTGAGCAAAATAAATAAACCTGTCAGCAGCAGGTGTATTTATGATTAACTCAGCAGTGAGCAACAGATTTTCAATACTATTTTAAAAAAATACACACGTTAACCATTTTTTTCTTGAGTATTAGCTGTTCACGCTGCTTTGAGCACATTTTTAGTGTTTGTTGCCGTTTCCACCGGTGCTGCTGCAGTTCCTCTGCTGAACTGTAGGTGTCACTAAAGAGAAAACAATAGTGACGGACAACAGGAAGTGCAGCCTGAATAAAAGCTGTAAGACATGAAGTTCATGCACAAACCTAACTTCACGTTTGACTTAAAAAAAAAAAAAAATTTCATAGTGGATGCTTGTGTGCTGAAACAAACCTGCTGATTTTCGATTATTAAACAGGACAGGACCATCACAGGTCGCATCGTGCACGGTCGTGACGTGGCACAAATAATTTATTTTTCACATCCCAGGTTCTTAAAACTCAAAGCATCGCAGACTTAAAAACAAATACATAAAGCTCATTCAAAGTGCTCGCGTAACTCCCCCCCAACAGTTGCCTTTTCTACCGTTACTTATCAGATTTGCTAATAAATGACACGCCGCTTCATTTAAAGACACGTTCAAGGTCCTGTTTGGTTTAGGCATGGGTTGTGCCTTAATCCACAAAGACGAGGCCCACCGACTCAGGTTCTGACAAAACAAGAAGAATCTCATTTCATGTGTGTGAGAGGGGTATTTATTCACACTCGGTATTGTTAAATGAATCAAATACAGTTTTTTCCTTTTGTTTAAATTGCTGTAGTCTTTTCCTTCAGGTAACCTGAAGTCCGTTTCCTGGGCAACACCCGCTGGTAGCAAAATGGTCTTGTTAAATGAGTACACGTGATCTTGTATTTGTTTATTTGGGCGTGTGTTCACAAAATAAATCTCCTTGACTGTGACAAATTAGGTAATTAATATTTTTCTTGTTCCTAATTGTTCATGTGTGTGTTTTTATACTGCCCACCCTCGGCTGTTTGTGCTGTGGACTAAGGCTGTGAGGGGACAGACGTGTCGTGATGTCCAGATCGTTATTAATAGATGCATTTGCAGAAGGAAAACATTTATTTTAATCACCAAAAAAAAAAAAAAAAAAAGGTTAAATCGTGATCTGGACAGTTTCTTTTTAGGAGAAACATTTAGTCTTTCATCAGTCTGAGGCCTGCCAACCAGATCTGTCTTATAAATAGCACCTTATTCATGCGTTTCAAACCAGTCTGCTGTTCAATTCCCATAAACTGGCTTTACACAAGCAAAAAGGGACCATCTGTCCAAAATGGATCATTCATTTTGTCCATTCATGTTCTTGTTCGTGATGTATTTACCTGGATGATTGAGCTTTCAAATCTTTTTACTGAACCATTTTGACCAGGTGACCTCAGGCTGTTTCTGTGAGTAGCAAGATGACCTTCTGGCCTAAAACATTTGATTGTTATGCACGATGATTTATTATTTTGGACAGATGGTCCTCCTTTTTTTCATGTGAAAAGCCAGTTTTTTTGGAAGCAGGTTGACTTGAAACACATCCACGAGGTGCTATTTATAAGACGGATCTTGTTGGCAGGCCTCAGACTGATGAAGTCTTTCAGACGAAAGACGAAACGTTTCTCCCTAAAATTCAGTCCAGGTGACGTGATTTAATGCTCTTTTGTGTGATTCGTTTGCCTCGATGATTGAGCTTTCAAACCTTTTATCTGTATTTATTTTAACTTTTTTGGGGTCAGATTTAATGAGTAGGAACACAACTGTACTTGTGCATTTTAGAAGAAAAGTCTGTGAAAAGGTCACATGATTAGAAAAATAAGGTAAATTTAGAACAAAGGGGTTCCATTTCATTTGCATTCCCTTCTTTAAATGTTTAACAAATGATTTTAAATGTTCCGTTTTAGGGATGCACAATATTGAATTTTTGGCCGATATTGAATATGCCGATATATTAAAACTTATTTGGCCGATAACCGATACCAATACTGATTTTTTTTTTTTTTATCCTAGACCTACTTACAGAGACTACATAGCTTTTTCTGCTGTGGAATTAAAATACATTATTCTGCATGGTCTTTGTCCATTTGGCCTGCTACCAAATTCAGATGTCAAAAAGGGGACTGAAAATGATGCAACACATCAACTTGGATTATGTTTGTCAAATTTATTCAGGACATTTACTCTCTCTGTAATATATATATATATATATATATATATAAATAAAATAAAACAGCGCCTTTTATTTCGGTGAGTTATTATGATGGAATGGTCGATGTCTGATATTTAACTTTATCGCTAATATCGCCCGATACCGATACGATACCGATACCATGCTGATAATATCGTGCACCCCTAATCTGTGTGTTTGTTTGTTCTGAGAACGAGCCAGGACACTGCACATCTTTAGACCATCACTGACCGTCAGCGCTTTCTGTCACTTGTGTCAAAGTGTAGCCTGGTTTGTACAAATGTTTTGGGAAAACAAACCCAGAGTATTCCTGCTGTTCTCTTCTGTTTCACCGTGTCGTGCTGTGTCCCTGCAGTGATGGGAGACAGTTGGTAAACTGCTGTGGTTCCTCGGTATTGCTGTGTACTCTGTGTTAAACTGTGATTCTTACGGAGTTGATCAAAATGAAGAAAAAGACAGAAAACAGAGAAATGAGATGTTCTGGACACACACAGATGATACATTATATTGCAAAGTGTAACATAACTTATTTTTTTATTTATGTAAATTCAAATTCAAAGTGCGTATTTTCACCCCTATGTTTTATATTAAAATAACTCCCATGCGACACGTAATCACTATTTAGTAAGAATACTCAGACAAACTAACTTCACCCTCAGGTGACGCAGCAGGACTCAGGCTGAACTAAAGCTGATAAGACTAAAACCCTTATTCACTATTGATTACATTTGTGCAATATTCTTTATTAATTCATGCGAGACAGTCAACTTCAGTGAAATCCTGACGACAGTCTCTGCAAAAGTTTAAAACGCTAATTTTAATGTTTTAGGAGACTATTTACAGCACGGCTGTCAGATCATTTTAATCTGTGAAACAGTCATGTATTGTTCCCCCCCTCGGGATTCGGATGAAGATTTTCATGGACTGCAGACGTCCTTAAATATGTAAAGAAACATCAATTTTTAGAATGTTTTAGCTTTGATTCACTATATTCTATTAATTATTACAGTTACTGAGCATAAAAATCTTATTAACATGTTTTAAACACTATTATATTCTGAAAAAACAACTTTTCAACAAACTGTTGACCAGAAGAACAAAACTAAAGAAATCTAACCTCTCTCAAGTGTGTTTATCTGGAAATGACAGATACAAATTGTCCTAATGGGCAATTTTATTATTATAACCATTTCTTTCTTTTTTTTTGCGGTTTTTTTTAATATTGTCTCCAGTTTCCTGGGGTTTCCGTAGCGCCCCCTGGCGGCCCCCCGGGGGCCGCGGCCCCCCACTTTGAACTACACTGCAATAAGAAATTAATACATATCAAGATGTGATGTTTAAGGTACTATTGTGGTTTTTTTAATAGCAGTACTACATCACAAAAGAGCCCCGTTTAAAGACTATTAATGCTGTAAAAAGTTTTTTTTATAAGTTTGTAAAAATTGCCCATCATTTATAAAACAGTTTTAAAACCCTGTTTATACAATGAAACAGACTAACGCTTTGTTAAATTAAAAACTGTTTTATTTAGAAACACACTTTCCATCTACAGACGCTCATAACGATTATCTACTTACTAATTTAAAAAAAAATTTCAAATTAGAGAAATTTTAATAAAAGTACAGCACTTGATTTGTCCAAATATTGAGCGGCTTAATGTTCAAACTGTGCGTTTTAACTGATTTATAAATGAATGGCGTTGCTTTACAGTGTTACAAAGTTGTAAATTCTCTTTTTTATTTAAAATATATTATTTAAACTAAAGAGAATAATGAAGAAATAACTCAAAATATAACAAATAAAATCCCTGTGACCATGAGGGTCAAATTGACTGAACATAAATTAAATGAAAGGATCTATTATGATCATTTTCAACTTAATCTGTATTTTATCTGCCTTTGTGTAAGATGTATTATTTGTGTGTAGAATATAAGGTTAATATAAGGTTTAACTGCAGTCAATCAGTGGAGAAGCTGTGAGAAATGCGTAGCATTGAGTCCCCCCTCCCCCAGTACAGAATTTGTCAAATACATAATGTGTTGCTCTAAATGTGCTTCTGGTTTTTTGTTTGTTTGTTTTATGGTCATCCCTTTTGCAAATTATGCTATTTGAACAAGCCAGTTTTTGTGTTTGCATTTCGTGCCACACAGAGGAAATGTCTGGCACTAAAATCAGAAGGTGATTCTACATCATGGACTTGTTCTTCAGCCCGATGACGAATAGAAACGACGAGCTCTCTTTGTTCGGCTGTTCCGTCTTGATTCGGCTGCTGTAGCCGTGTGGCTGGCAGGCTTTGGTTTTCAGACCAACTTGTTGCTGTGACTCCAGTGCAGTAGTTCAGTGCCTATTCTGTGTGAGGTTGTGCCTCAACTACGAATCCTGTTCTCTAATAAACTATTTTGACTCGTCGTCTGGTTCCCTGTGTACGTTTTGTTTTCTCACCCCGTCTGACTGAGACTCCTTCGTCTGGAGAAAAACCTGGAGAGAAAACGGTGTTTGTCTTTTCCATGTGCCTCTTTCCATCCCCCTGAAGAGACGTGTCATCAGAGAAATGTCAGCTGATTCATAATAGATGAAGCCGACATCAAAAACCTCTTCAAATGCAGCGCATGCATGAAGCCAGGGGCGATTTTAGCCTCTTTTTGGGGGTGCTCAAGCACCCTTAAATTCTAACTCGGCACCCCTGAAAAATAAAATAAAATAACGTTTTTTTGTTGTGTTTTTTGGGGGGTTGGGTTTTATTTATTGCATTTTTGATTCAATGCAACAAAATAAACTAATTTAAAAAAAGGTAACAGATCATTGTAAAACTTTGTTTATTTGCATTGTGACTTTAATCGTCGGATGGCCGGTTCCTGAGCTGCTGGCTTTCAGTAACTGTGCCCCCCTGAGCAGTTTAGTTAAATAGCCCTGATTTAGAGGGAGAAATACAGTTTATTCCATTTCCAAAACCTAAACTGAGTCTGAAACAAATGCAAAAGACGATAACGCCAACGCCATGTGTCATGCAAAGCAGAGCGCTACGCTAGTTTCTTAGCTAGCACGTCTGTATTGCACCTGCTAGCTTAGTGCTACTTCTTGTTGTGCCATGCTCTCTAAAATAGTTATTGAATCAAGTGTTTATGTAGGTAAACATAGATGTTTATCAACCTGTTAAAATACACCAGAATGCGGGAAATGGCATCTACTTTATTCAAAATTTTCTGGGGTAAAACCCCCAGACTCCTCACCACCACCACCACCACCACCAGTGTGTACCCCCACATCATGAATGCTTCCAACGCCAATGATCACCACGTTTGTCAAGCCAAGAGCCATTGTCAGCACTGGAGGGCTAAGCCCCCCTAAAGGTCAGATTCTAGAATCGCCCCTGGATGAAGCACCTCCGTACAGTATTTCTTCTTTTGCTCTGTGTGGAACGGGACATGGTCAGCTGCTTCTCCAAATGAGTCTTCTCTTCTTCAAACTCTCTGGTGGATCCACTTGTCACGTTGAACGCGTGTCGTATTAAACACCACCTGCAGCACTCAGCCAGCAGCCGCCAACACTACGGTGCATTTAGGGACATAATACAGTGTTTTCTGCAGCGTCAGAAAGCATTGAAGCAGCAGCTAATTAACTGTACGATTAAAAATGAGCAACTTTTCTTTTTTAATTCGTCTTCAGATAAAGGCTCGCACCAGCTTCTTCCTTTTCGAGTCATGGAGGTCACTGGTGCCCGTGTTCAGTCATCACTGTGTAAGAGGCGGGGGACACCCTGGACAGGTCTCCAGTCCATCACAGGGACACAGAGACAAACAACCATTCACTCTCTCACTCTCACCTAGGGACAATGTAGAGATACCAATCAGCCTAACATGCATGTTCTTGGTCTGTGGGAGGAAACAGGAGAAAACCCACACATGCACAGAGAGAACATGCAAACTCCACCCAGAAAGGTCTCCTGCAGGGATTTGATCCGACAACCTTCTTGCGGAGAGGCAGCAGCTCTACCAACTGAGCCACCTCAGCTGCCGCCTCGTGTTGCAGGCGTCCAAGTGTGGTCAGATCAGTCTGCTTAAAAGTCACGGCCGTGGAGAAGGATATAAATTTAATCTTGATAAGACGTCTGTTTGATATCCCCTGACCTAATGATACTTCTGACCATCATTATACCACAACTTTGTCCTTTTAACAGCCGAAAGCTAACGGAGCTAAATAAAGAGATAAAATCACAACAAAGATTTATTTTTAAAGATTTAATTCAGAGCGCAGGACAGTCAGTTACTCAAGCTCTAACTGTCACATGTAGGACCATCATGACTTCACACTGAAACTGATCACAACAGTAACAATCGCCTCATGACAACATCTGGTATAATCCAATGAACTCCAATCCAGTGGTTGAAAAAATAAATAAAAATCTAATTTTAGCACCATAATCATCCTTCACGAGAAAACAAAGCTCGTTTTTCAAGATTACATGCAATTCTGAGAAAACGGACTGATTTCTCCAGATAATGAAACAAAACTGGTTACCTTAAACCAACTGTCAACTCAAGATATTAAGAACATTTATTTATTTTTTATTCAAAATCTTTTTTTCTGTACAGACTAAGAACGCCTTTAACGCCTCCAGCAGACATTTATTCTTCTTATTTGTCCCTTTCTCTCCTTTTACAGTTTGTTTTCAGTGACAGTGTTTCTTGGTGTTATTGTTTTCATGGCTTTGCAAAGAAAAATAAAGTTTAAAAAAAGTTTTACTTTATGTTCCTAATCACAGATGGAGCTGAGAAACACCCCCGCTGTAACTGTTAGCATTAGCAGGTGATGACGTTAAAAACTAATGAATGAACTAACGCATATATTCCCAACTAAAAACATATTTTTAAATAATTTAAAATATGTATATTCTGTGCACTGATGATTCATTTTAATTATTGATCAAAGATTAATCACCTTTCTCACCCAGCTGGTCCCTGGTGTCGGGTCCAGCACAGATTTAATCAGCCTCGTTTCATTATTGTCATGTTAATAATGATCAACGTGTGGCTGAAGATGCTTATTAAAGACCCCAGCAGGGAAACAGAGGATGAATAATTCAGGAAAGTGTGTGTGTGTGTGTGTGTCCTGAGCCAGAAATTAGTTTTGTAGAACGGGCCATCTTATGAAGCTCCTCTTCTGTGATTGTGTCTGTAACCACATGTGGCCTATCGGTCCCTCTGCAGCAGCTCTTTCAGACTTTGAGCAAAACTAAAACAAAAAACTGAACTTTTTTTAAATTATTACCAACAATGAAAATGGCTAGTTTCAGCAGATTTCCTGTCATTTTCAAATATGTGAAGGATATTACAAATACAAGGTGCAAAACATCACAGTAGTGGTTTGTTAGCTACTTTAAGCCAACTTTCAGTCTCACAGCGTGATCTTTGTCTCAAAACCACCAGAACGTTTTGGAATACCATGTTTTTCAGACTATAAGGTGCATTTAAAATCACTTAATTTTCTCAAAAATCGACAGTGAGCCTTATGTATTAATCCTGGTTGTGCTTACTGACCTCGAACCAATTTTATGTGGTGCGATTGAACAATGCCGAGTTATTGTGAAGGAGTTGAATAAAGTTTGACTTGACTGTTTTTGTTTTGCTTAATGCGCTTTATAATCTGAAAAATACGGTATTTCCATTCATTCATTCAAACATTTATTTAGACAGGTTAATCCCATTGAGCCTCGAGGACTCATTTACAAGAGAGACTTGATTTCAACAAAGAATGATGAACACAATGGACAATTACAAAAAAGGCATACAGATTTTTAAAAAAAAATTTTTACAAATAAGATGGCAAAAAGTAACAAAAACAGCTGGATTATAAGGCGAATGTAGAAAACTAAAAACAGGAACATGTCTGCATTGGTCCTTGCCAGGACTTCAACAGATGTTTAAAGACACTTAGAGAGAGGTCGAGAGCTTCAGGTCTTTTGACAAGATATTCCAGGAAACATGAGCAGAGTAGGAGAAGGCCCTTCTGCCGCCTTCTCCCAAGTACACACTGAGGGGACACTGCAGGTAATAATGTCCTGACAGCGCACGCCGTAGCTGCACTCACGCAGAGACATGTTGGAGGAGATGTATGAAGGCAGCAGACCAAGAAGTGATTTAAAGATGAAAATGTACCAGTGAGAGAGTCTGCGTGAAGTTAATGATGACCAGTTAACCAGTGAATACTAATATATTTAAAACAAGCTGCTGAGAAGGAAAATAGTAACTTTGATAACACTAAAAATAAAAAACTCAAAAAAAACAAAGTCAGAGTAAACGAAAAAGTATTTTTCTTTAAAAATGTAATTGTATATCCAACAAACTGGCCTAAGTGTATACTGTCTTTAACTTGATGCTTTAAGTGGGATAATTAATTCTTCAACAATGAAGAGAACTCACATCAGCCTGCAGAGTTCAGTGTTTTAATTTGTGTAAAATTGTTAACTTATATATTTTTTCTCTTTCTTTACATGAATCTGGTCTTTTCTTTTGTATTAAAATGTAAAATTATCAATAAATGTTAGTTAGATATTTTTCATTTTATAATATCACCCCCAATGGCCAGAAAAGCCATCTGCAACAAACTTAGTGGCCCATGGGCCACCAGTTGACAGTGCACAGCTGTAGCAGGTTTTGCAGCTCCGGACATTATAATTAGTAAGCAAAGTGGCTAAAAAAGATCTTTATATCACAAAGTTTGCTGTTTTGTTTTGAATTTTTTTCCACCGGCAGACACTTTGTTCTCTGAGCTTGTGACCCGATACAGAATTTGTTAAAATCTCCACAAAATGCATTTCTCTTGTTGAATTCTTGGGTCCGCCATTATTTCAGAAAATCCGTCACAATGCTGCATGTAGCTAACAATGTGACTTTAAACTGCAACATTCTTTGCCTGGGTTGATTTTTTATTTTTTTATAAAGTCTCACCAACAAGAATAATGAGAGTTCTGTCTCGTGGGGTGTATAAACACTGGCTGCTGCAGCTTTGTTATTTTCACTCAGGCAGACATGAAATAAATAATTAAATAAATAATAGAAACTCCAAGAAATCATAACGCTGGGTCTGATGAACATGTTGGAGAAGTGTGAAATCCTTTCATCCAAAACATGTTCTCATCATTTTCTTGCCACCCACAACATCATGGAGTTATTTATATCATGTCTGCGATTCAAAGCTCGTTTTGTTCTGCAAACAGAACCAAAGAAACAGGAAACCAGCACATATACAGTACCAAGGGCACAAGGAAATATATACGTGCACAAAGGTTGTTTTTTTCAATGCGTTTCCAGCGCATGCATGTTCTTTTATATCGCACATTTAAAAAAATAAATCTAGCTGCCAGTGTCATTAAATGGAGTCCACCATTCTGCAGCAAAAAAAATGTTTCACTAGTTGAAAACTAACATTCCCAGGGGTGAAAATATCAGAAAATTCACACAGAATTTTAAATATTAATATAATTTAAAAAATGAAAACCCCAAAGACCTTCATGATAGGCTTCTGTTTGTGGGTTAATGTTAAAGTTCACTGACAGTTACAAAAACACTTCACAAGTACGGCTCATTTAGAAGATTGCAGCAACATGTGATGCAATCATCAAAAAGACCCAAAGTGCCAACTAAAATAAAACTCAGTGACAAATATTATAAAGAAAATGAGACTTTAAATAAAAGGGGAATAAATGACAAGGCTGCAAACATAAGAGGAAAGACTCTGGGAATGCAAAAGGTAAGAACAGAGGGGAAATGGAACGTTTGCATGAAGTGAGGAGTTTATATACGCTGGGAGGGGCGATTACTAAGTGGGTGCAGCTGGAGCTAATGTGCAGATTAAGTGCAGGTGTGGATGATTAACAGAAGACAGGACAGACTGAGGGTCGTGTGGCTGATGACGAGGAGACACTGAGTTTCAGAGAAACTGAACAAAGACAAACATGGTGAAATACACAATTATAAAGAAAATGAATGAATAAAAACAAAGAATTCAATCAATAAACACAAAAAGCTGCAGAAACAGAGAGCACAAAACCTTTTCTCTTTAAAAAGATCATGGCAACATGGCAGGTTTTCATCTGAATGAACCCCTGGATTTCTTAACACTGCTGTATGGACAGTGTCAGGGGGTTCAAAGTGGAGGTTTATGTTCCTGTAATGGGCAGCAGCATGTTTGTAGGAAACCAAAAACAGAATATTGGTGTAGATATCTATTATTGAGCATGCATCAGGATTAGTGTAGATACTTCATCCCAACTGCCAAGGCCAGTGGTAAAAAGAGAACGGTGGGGGGTTTGTTGTGCAGCCACAGGACCTGGGTTCCTCGCAGTCATTGACTGTACAGGAAATCTTCTACAGACCAAAGGAGTCTGGAGTAAAACAAGAGGCGATCCGTCCAGCAGCTAAACCTTGGACCAAACTTAATATCCTAAAATCAGCAGCTAATTTAAAACAGAGCAGCTGAAAAGGAAAAACATCAAGCTGCTGCAAAGGTCCGGTCAAAGTCCAGACCTTGAAATATTGTGGTGGTTCCTGTGACGAGAACAACGTCTGCAAACCACAAAGTCAAGCAGCAATGGAAAATAGACTATATATATATATATAG
>NC_056508.1:44285162-44289335 GCF_014905685.2 Nematolebias whitei | reverse complement strand
TACAGGTAAATCCCATTGAGCCTCGAGGACTCATTTACAAGAGAGACCTGATTTCAACAAAGAAAGATGACAACAATGGACAACAGCAACAACAATAAGCAGTTATAAAAACTCATACTACAGTTTTTTTTATTTTTTTTTTATTTTTTATTTTTTTAACAAATAGGATGGCTAAAAGGAAAAAGGTAACAAAACAAAAAAACAGCTAGATTCCAAGACAAATGTAGAAAAACTAAAAACAGGAACATGTCTGCATTGGACCCTGCCAGGAGTCCAGCAGATTCTTAAAGCCACTTAGAGAGGTCAAGGTCGAGAGCTTCAAATCTTTTTGTAAGATATTCCAGGAAACAGGAGCGGAGTAGGAGAAGGCCCTTTTGCCTAGTTCAGTCCTCATTGAGGGAACACTGCAGGTAATAATGTCCTGAGAGCGCACGCTGTAGCTGCACTCACGCAGAGACATGTAGGAGGAGATGTATTAAGGCAGCAGACCAAGAAGTGATTTAAAGATGAAAATATACCAGTGAGAGAGTCTGCGTGAAGTTAATGATGTCCAGTTAACCAGTGAATACTGGGTGCAGTGGTGGGTACGATAATCACAGCCAGTTATGAATCTTAGTGCACCATGATAGACAGCATCCAACATCTGCAGGGTTCTTGTAGGAGCATTCATGTAAATAATATCACCAAAATCAATTGAGGGAAGGAAAGTCACAGATACAAGGCGTTTTCTAGCATTCAGGGTTAGACGGGATCTGTTTCTGAAAAAGAAACCCAGTTTAACTTTCAGTTTCTTTACCAAGTTTTCCACATGGAGCTTAAAAGAGAGATGTGAGTCGACCAAGATGCCCAAATATTTATAGGAATCAACAAACTCAATGGGGACACCATTTGAGGATAAAATCGGAGGAAGAACTGCTGGGACCAACTTCCTATTTGAAAAAAGCATCCCTTTGGTTTTTTCGGCATTTAGGACAAGTTTGAGGCGGAACAAATCAGTCTGGATGTAGTTAAATGCAGATTTCAAAAGCTGGAAAGCCTTAGCAACTGTTTTAGCTCGACAATAAACAACTGTGTCGTCAGCATAGAAATGTATGGATGCATTAGGGATGTTTTTACCTACATTATGTATGTAGATTGTAAAGAGGGTGGGTCCTAAGACTGAGCCTTGTGGTACACCATTGTTGACTGTTAAATAACTGGAGGAAGTACCATTATGTTGAACACATTGCCTCCGGTCTGAAAGATAGTTAGAGAACCAACCAATGGTGTGATCTGAGAAACCGATTTCTGAGAGTTTATGACACAAGATGTTCTGATCCACAGTGTCAAAAGCTTTAGACAGGTCTAAGAAAAGTGCAGCACAATAATCCTTAGCATCCAGTGCTTCAACAACATCATTAAGAACCTTCAGTGAAGCAGTGGTTGTGCTGTGTTGTTTCCTGAAACCAGATTGATGTGGAGGTAAGATGTTAAATGAGTCCAGGTAATTTTTGATTTGAGAGTTTATCAGTTTTTCTAGAACCTTGGCTAAAATGCAGAGTTTAGAGATTGGTCGATAGTTGTTCAGTGAGGTGGGGTCACCTCCCTTCAGCAAAGGAAGAACAAAGGCTGTTTTCCAAGTGTCTGGGATGGAGTTTTGTCTTATGGAGAGATTGAAGATGTGGGTCACAGGGACTGTGATGATATGAGCAGCCAGCCTTAAGAAATAAGGTGGAAGTTCATCTGGACCTGCAGATTTTTTAGGATCAAGATCTTTTAACAGTTTATTGACCTCACTGACTGAGAATGGAGAAAAAGAGAAGGTGTGATTAACTGAGGATTGACTTGTAGGAGGGATTTGATTTGTAGAAGTTTGGTTATTAAGTGAAGTGGCTGATTTTCCATTAGTTACTGTGTCAAATAAAGAACCAGAAGCAACAAAATGTTTGTTGAAACAGTTCAGGATCTCTTGCTTATTTGACACAGGAGCAGAGTTAACGAGAAGTTGTGATGGGAGGTCAGATGATTGGGGGGTTCCTGAGAGAGATTTAATTGTTTTCCAGAATCTGTTAGGGTCATTTAGATTTTTGGAGGTCTGAGATAAGAAATAGTTGCGTTTTGCTGCTTTGACAGAAGTTGTACATTTATTCCTCATCTGTCGGAAACTCAACCAGTCAGTGTCTGAGCCAGATTTTCTCGCTGCAGCCCAAAGATGATCTCTCCTGTGCAGGAGGTCAGCTAGCTCTGGAGTAAACCAGGGGCTAATTTTAATTCCTTTAATAGTGCTGCTGTACATGTAAAGTTCCTGCTCGGCTTGGAGTTTGACCACTTTTTCTTGTGAGTGTGGAATTTTCCCAGGAGAAGCAGAAGTTGGGTGAAGTAGATCAAGTCTTTGTCCATGTCCTTATTGTCGAATCATAATATACAACAGAAAACTGGACAAATAATTCAACTTACAGAGAAAGACATTATGAGTTGTTGTCCATCTGCCCAGAACGTCTTTGTGCGATTACGTTGATAGAATAAATGAGATTGTTTCCATGTGTAGTTCACAAAATGCACACGAGTAGTCAATATCAAGTTTAAATCTTTCCAACAGGCTATACATTATGATTGATTTTATATGAAACCTCTTTAACTTTATTTGTCATGCAACATTTTTCTCCATTCAACCAAACTTGTTTCCACTTCGTTTCTCCAAAAGCAGAGGTAAAATAATGTTCTGCACACATGATCTTATAAGTTTGTTGGAGCATGTTTTTGCATCATGGGGTTTCTAAATTAGTCTGCAGATGAATGATCAGGTTTTGTTCCTTTGAAGAGTTGCATCATGGAGTTTGGTAGAGCATGGTTCCGTTATCATTTAACAGCTGTTGGACCAGCATCATTCCATCATCCGTCCAGTTTTTACAGTAAATAAGACTTATTCTCATACAGAATATTCCCATTGTTCCAAGTGTAGCACGTGGTTGGAGAGAAGTTGTGTTTGTAAGTTTCCAAGCCAGGAGAGCCTGTTGGTGAAATTAACTTTATAGATAACTTGTCAGTTTTATAATTACATTTTAATAAGAATTGGAGTGCAGCTACCTGATTAAAAATGTGGTTGGGGAAAGTGTTCCAAAGTATCGTTTCCTTTCAATAAGTTGGTTAACCATTTAATTTTAAAGGAGTTGTTTAGCGTTTCAAAAGTTAGGATTAGAATCCACCAGATGTTTTGTTATTACATAGAATATCTTTTTTTTTTAAGTAATGACATTTATTTTTCCATATAAAGTCAATTAATGTTTAATCTAACTTTTTGCATACATCCTTTGGCATTTCTAAAGATGAGGAAGTAAACACAGATCTTGAGATTCCCTCAGATTTTGACAGTAACACAATTCCATTTTTCTTGTCTTATTTGCGTTTAAATAAACGAGCTGACATCACAGCAAACTTGTTGTTAGATTTATTGTTAAAGTTATTTTGGTTGAAGGTAATTTTTCAAGCAAGAGGTGCTATTAAAGTTTTATTTCTCAACGCTGTTGTCTTTTTTTCGCTTTACTACGGTGGCCCTGAGGTGTAAATGAACAACAATAAGAATAATAATAAAAAAAAATTAAAAAAACATAATTACATTAAGCCAAACCGTAAGTGGTCAAATAGTTAACTGTTGGTTTTTTTTTTAACTTTATTAACAACATAAAACAGAACAATATACAGTAGAGACATTCATACGATTCAGTGCCTTTTGAGTCCCCATGTCACGTATATTTTGTTTAAAGTTGGGCTAATATTTATTTTATTAATCTCGTCTTATAAGTTTGACTCATCTCTACCATAAATTCCAACCATACAAGATTAATTTATTTAAAATAATTTAATCTAATTTAAAATGAAAATTGGGTTTACCTCCACGTCCCCTTTCATGCTTCCAGAAATTAAGTTACAATTCTAAGTAATACAAATATAAAAATATATATATTTTTAATTATTTTAATAGTACTTTTTATAATAGTTCTCATCCAATGACATATTAAAATATTTTTTATGCTTAAATTATTAAAAAAATTAAATTAAATTGAGTCCATAAGTCAACTGTCCACCCTGTTACTCTAAAATACCGGTCACCCCAGTTTGGCTTAATGTAATTCAGATGTATTTATTTATTTTATCAAATGTAATTCAGATTTATTTATTTAATTTTATCAAATG
>NC_056508.1:44284684-44285152 GCF_014905685.2 Nematolebias whitei | reverse complement strand
ATTTATTTATTTAATTTTATCAAATGTAATTCTGATTTATTTATTTAATTTTATCAGATGTAATTCTGTTTTTTCAAAAGTTGTTCCTTGACACCTTAGGGCCACCGTACTTTTCTTGATTTCCTCTTGTCTGCTGGACTTACAACTTCTCAAACCAAAGCTGTTCTTTTATTTAGGTGAACAAAAATAAGACAGAAGATGCGAGGGGCCGTTCACGTCAGATAGATGAAAAAACACGTGACAACTAAAGATGAGCTGAACTCTAGTTTACCCCCCCGCCCCAAAGTTTTTCTCTTCAGTTATCAAAGTACGTTTTGAAAACATAATCATGCACCCAGATCATCTGAGGTTTTCTAAAAGAGTCACATCACACTGTTCACAGTTCTGTTGCACCATAGTACAGTCTCCTGTCCGGCAAAAATAATTAAAAACAGTTAAAGCCTTGGGCAGATTTATATATATATATAT
>NC_056508.1:44278407-44284584 GCF_014905685.2 Nematolebias whitei | reverse complement strand
ATATATAATCAAAAAAGAGCAAACAGAAAATACCTCAGCGTTCATATTTTCACATTTCATTCAGTTCAATGGAAAGAAGTGAGCAGAAGGGTGGAGAGTCTTCTAATGTTACAGAGACTTTAACAGTCTGCGAAAGAAAACCAACTTTAAAGAGACGTACAGTACGATCAGTGTAACTGTTTTCCAACAGAACAACGTCAGATCGCTGTCTACTTACAAGTGCATGTCTTTATGGACACAGAGGGGGTGACAGACTGGTCTACCTGTTGTCCAGGTCTGTCACCAGTATCATAGAAGCATCTGAAACGGTTCATGCAGAAAACAATGACAGGTCCCTGATTTAATACTGCAAAGTCTAATTATCCTTTGTTCCCAAACAACAATGTTGGATGTAACAATGTTACAACAATGTTGGATGTAACTGGGACCCCGTGTGCATCATTTCACTCCACCACATGTACCACATGAGGTGCGAATGACAATAAAGAAACTCTGACTCTCTCTGATAAAAAGAACAAGTAAATAAAAGAAAATGTAAATTTATGGCCTTTATTGCAACTTTTGTTTGTGTTGCGTGTTTTATGTTAAAACCAAGTTAGCTGGCTTGTAAACTTCTTTTAAATTTGTATTTAAGACATTAATGATTAAGTTAATATTAATAAAGCAGATTGAATGGATTATTAAAAAGATCTGCAACTTTTCTGGACTTCTGGGTACTTCTTTGGATTTTGTACTCTAAACAAGTACATATATTTACTTACATACTTATATAATGAATCAAAAACTCTTGTAAGACTTTGTTTTTGATTCTTTGATGTGTTGAGGTGAGTTGTTATCACCTGACTGACAGGATAAAGTTGTTTTTTAATCTTCCTTGTGCACCCGCTACATCACAGCGAACTTCAACGCACTAAACGTATAATCCCTCTGTTCTCCTCAGTTACAAACAAACAAGCAAAAAACATGAACACCCTCACATCTTATCTGACGGCATCATGAAGTCCAGACTGATGAAGATGATGTTCTGTGGAACATCACGTCTTCTTATCTTCAAGATCTGCCACAGCTGCAGGTGGAGCCGAACTACAAAAAAAGAAAAAACACACATTTCTCTGTGTTTTTATTAGTTTGCTTCAGTGTGCAGGTGTTTGTGGCTTCTGCTGTGGGCTCGGGGGTAAAAGTTTCCTTAAATGCATCTAAATGCAACGCAGCCAGAGCAAAGTTTAAAACTCGCTGCACAAATAAAAACAGACTGTTTATCTTAAAACTGATGTTCTGAACTGTTCTTAGTTTGCAAACTCTAGAAGTCTTTCAGTTGAGTTTTAAACATTTCAAGTAAATAAACTTACATGAAACCAACTTTTATGAATAATCTACAAATTAAAAACACATTTACAGCATGTATTCATGCTAAAACTCTGTGGGTCATGTTCTAATATTATAATTAATTTTTAGCACAAAAAGCAAATAGAAATTTTTTTTCTTAACAGGAAACAACAACAAACTGTTGATGATGAGAAACTGTTGCAACAGTTTTTATAACTCACTGAAGGCTTCAATACAACAGCAATGATTGGATGGAAAACAATATTCCCGTTTATTAATATCTTTAAATTCTACAGTGGTTGTGGGAACCCAAGAAAACCAGTTCAGGCTTTAAGTATCACAGAAATGCAGACTTCCATCTGGTCCAGCAGATCCCAGTCCATTAGAAACCAGTGCCTCACTAAAACAGATATTATGTTGTTCTTCAGCGGTCTGAAGTTTGTCTTTACATTTATTTTCACCTGTAACAGGTGTAGTGTGCAGATCAAAATGAATTATAATCATTTTTGTTTTAATTTTTTGTTTGTTTTAAGGAAAAAAATAAAAAACCAAGACAATAGTGTGGCACTTGTCAACAATTAAATATAATGATCTATTTATAAAACACCAACTAGAATTTCACCTCAACAGTCACATGATTAATCACATATTTCCTTTTGGTCTTAAGACAGAAATACAGATAATTTTGTTGGTACCTTTCCACAATAATCCTAAAATAATATTATTGACAATAACTAATGTAACAGGAGTCAGCAAGTGGCGTGCCGTGCTCCTGGAACGGTTTTTTCTTGGGTTCCTTGGATTATTGTCCACCATCCACAGCATCTGACCCAGCTGTCTGCTGCCTGGGCGGACGTCACGTGTCACGTGTTAAATACGGAGAACACACTGTTGTCGTCGCAATCAGTGAAGGTAAATACATCACTCACTCATGGGTAAACAGGAAGTTGGTGCCAGCAGTCTTTCCTCCTATGCATGGTGTTCCTATTGAGTTTCTGGATACTTCTAAATATTTGGGGAATCTTGGTCGATGCACATCTCTCTTTTAAGCCTCATGTTGAAAACTTGATGAAGAAATTGAAATTAAAACTGAGTTTCTTTTTTCAGAAATAGATCTTGCTCAACTCTGAACAGCAGGAAACTCCTTGTAGCTGCTACTTTCCGACCAGCCATTGACTATGGTGACATCATTTATATGGACGCTGCTGCCAGCACCTTACAGATGTTGGATGTTGTCTACCACGGCGCGCTAAGCTTCATAACTGGCTGTAACTATCGTACCCATCACTGCACCCTTGGCTAACTGGTCATTCAGTTCACGCAGACTCTCCCACTGGTATATTTTCATCTTTGAATCACTCCTTGCCGTCTTCTTATATCTCCTCCTACATGCCACATCATCGGTGCAGCTACAGCGTGCGCTCTCAAGACATCGTTACCTGCAGCGTCTCCTCAGTGTGGACCGAACTCGGCAAAAATGCCTTTTCTTACTCCACTCCCGTTTCCTGGAACACCTTACGAAAAGATCTGAAGCTCTCGACTTCATATCTTTGAGAGATTTTAAACAAAAATGATAAAGTCAATAGAAATATCAAAGCAAACATTTTAGTTTTTAGTATTTTACCTTGTTTTATGTGGCACCTTGATTTGACTGTTTTTATAACACTACTTTTATTTTCTTTTTAGTAGTTGCTTTGTAATTGCTCCTCACCTCCTTCTCCAGGTGTGCAGTGGAGAGCATCCTGTGCTCCAGCATCAACGTGTGGCATGGAGGCTGCACAGCTGCAGAAAGAAAAGCTTTGCAGAGAGTGGTGAAGGCTGCACAGAAGATGTCGGAGTCAGCCTCCCCACCATCACAGACATCTACACCTCCAGATGCAGGAAGAGAGCCAGCTGCATCATGAAGGACCACACACACCCAGCATACACACTATTTGCCCCGCTCCCCTCAGGCAGAAGGTTGAGGAGCATTAATTGTAGAACCACTAGACTGAGGAACAGCTTCTACCCTGAGACTGTTAGACTCATGAATCTCTAATCAGGAAAATCACTGTGATGCCACATTAATTGGTGATATGTCACATTATCTTTGCTGCTGATTATCCATGCTGCTGATTTATTACCCATCTGCTCACAACAGGCTCATGTTCAGGCTGCTGTTTAATACATTGTATTATAGTATTATAGTTTAGCATGCATCTTAGATATTTGTGTAACTGGGACATTTAGTACACAGTTTCATTCCACCTCATGTGATGTGAATGACAATAACGAACCTTGAACTTTCTTGTTGAATATTTTTGTCTGTATCTGTGATTTGCCTAAAACAGGCCTCTCTTGTAAATGAGTCCTTGTGACTCAATGAGACTAACCTGTAGAAATAAAGGGTGAATTCATGAATGAAATGGTGCGGCTGGTTAACCCTCCAGCTGCCCGTGGGTCAAAATGACCCTTGAGGCCTTAATCGTAAGACTCAGGCCAGCAGGAGGGGGATGGTCTTGGAGCCTATTTACATATTTAAATGTATTTTTATAGAATCTGTGATGTGACAAAAACAAGATTTTCTCCATGAAGGGACTGAAAAGCATTAAAACTCTAAGAATGTAAATAAAACTCGTAAACCTGAGCTCCTCCACGTTTGTCCCTCAGTGAAAAGGGACAAACTGCACAAAGAAACAAGTTGAAAAGAACTCTTCCTGCATCTGGAGCATCTGGACTTCAGCTTTGGATAAAACGTGTTTTTTTGCATCTTTTTGATATTTGTTGAATTGTTTATTTTTTTATTTTATGGTTTTGTTACAATAATGTCAAGTGGTTTCATTATTAAAGTGATTCTTGTCCATTCTCTTGAGGAGTAAATTCATCTTTTCAGGCACAGATCAGATGTCAATTTGCTGAAAACCCTGTTTGTTTGTTTCTAAGGTGCATTTTATTGAATTCTGTAACACAACAACAATCATTTTTATGCCTTTTTTAGTGCATTTGTGGAAGTTTTTTTTGTTTTTAAATGTCAAATGGAAACATTGTTCTTTCCTGTTGTGCATTTGGTTGTATTTAAAATATAAATGTCACAATATTTAGTATGTGTTTGATGAAAAACCAGAGATAATCAGCATTTAATGCATTTGATGTTTGATAAGAATGGATGGAAAGAAACATAAAGACAGTAAATCAATGACACCTTTGACTATTTCTATTTTTTCTTCAAATAAAGTGAATAAAGACTGATACGGGCTGGAAATGTTTCATGTTTCCTGAGCATGCATGCGAGGAAGAAACAAGCGTAATATCACAGCTTCCTGCCGAGATGGAAGATCTGGTTTCTGAAATGCGACCCAAGAAGTTTGTGGCTTCGTTTCTGCTCAGCGAGATGGTGGTTGAGTCACTTGAACATCACCGCTGATTACCTCGCAGACAAGCATGAAGCCGGAGGTCAACTCTGCTGCAACCAGAAGCTGCTGTAAGATTTCAGCGTCAACCGACAGAAAATTAACAAGTTTCACACCCACTGCTGGTCTTTTTTACATGGAGGATGTGGGACGTATCTTTAACAGAAATATCAGGGGGGTTAGATTGTTCATTAGATTACTATACCATATCAGCTTTATTTATAGACTACTCTAAACACTATAGAGCCAGGAGAGAGCAGGTACATCATGAAGAGGAGGGGGCCTAAAACTGAGCCCTGCAGAACCCCATACAAAAGAGGAGCAGAGGAGGACATGTGGTCACCAAGGCAGACACAAAAAATCTCATACATTGACATAGATTAACAGAACCTGACCGCACTGAACAGAAATATATTTTTCACATAAAATGTTTTTATTTTAAATAAGACTCAGAACAGGTGTTGATTCTACGCTTGAAAACTTTTAGCTTTGAGACGAAATAAACGAAGCAGCAAAGGTTATAAAGAAAAAGCTGCAGAATGTCTGCAATATTTTTTTAAAAAAAGAGCTATAAATGTAAAATGGAAAAACCATGAAAATAAGCGCTAGAGAGAAAAGTTTTTAAATGTTTGATTAAAAAATTGAACATTTTAAACTGATTTTTGGTGTTGTTTTGATTCATTTTAAATTTATTGAATCGAAAGCCCATATTTGATCTGTTATTTAGGATCTAAACTAATAATTCATAGAAAACTCAAAAATATATTAAATAAGCTGCTGAGATGGGATTTAAAAAGGTAAAATTTTTGTTTGAAAAAAGATTTAAAAAATAAAATGAAACAGAAACATTTTACGAAACAATTAAAACAAAAAAGGGTCTTACTTATTTATATGTTTGTTAATGTACTTTTTTTTATTTGACCTAACTGAAATGATTTTTATACTATACAGAAATTTAATTACATGAAACTTTCATGTTTTCTCTTTTGTTAAGTTATTTCTTTTAATCACTTTAACTCCTAAATATGCTTCACAGTTTGTAATTTAACGTCAAATTTGTGAAGTTTATGAAAACTTTTCCTAACGTTGTTTCAAATGCAGACACCTGTAAAGCTTTTTAACAATAAATATTTATTTCTCATTAAACACAATATTTCCAAGACATTATTTTATCAATTTTGCTAAAAGCTGGTAAGAAACAAATACTTTTATTGATATTTTTCACTGTGTAAAATAGCTACAGTTTATAGAAACTGATGTGGTAATAAATAGCATGAATGAAAGAGTTAATATGTTCAATCATTTTTTAAACAAACCAAATGATGAAGAAATACACAAAGCAGCAACACTGAAAGAAATGTACATACCATATTTATTAAATCTGATTATAACAGATATGTTAATAACTGTGAAAACCCTAAACATCCAGAAATTATTATGATATATATATATATATATATAT
>NC_056508.1:44271223-44276217 GCF_014905685.2 Nematolebias whitei | reverse complement strand
ATCATCATCATCATCATCATCATCATCATCATCATTATTATTATTATTATCATTATCATCATCATCATCATCATCATCATCATCATCATCATCATCATCATCATCATTATTATTATTATTATTATTATTATTATTATTATTATTACACAAGACGAGGTCAGTGAAGAAAGCCAGGCTGATTCTGGCAGATCCTGATCATCCAGTCCACAGTGAGTTCAGGTTGTTCCACATCTGGTCTGTGCAGCCCAGATGTGGAACGAACAGACTGAAAAACCCATTCATCCCTGTAGAGATGAGGATTCTCAACAGACACAGATGATTTATGTTCTTTTATTGTCTTAATGTTTTATGTTTCTACTGACTGTGAACAAATTGCCCCTTGGGGACAATAAAGATCCTTGAACTTGTTACAGACTTTAGTCGGCCCGGTCACAACTTTTTCTGATGTGTTGCCTTCGTAAATAAATACAAAAGCCTTTTTAAGGTACAACTTCTTGGTTTAAATATCTGACAAGTTCACTGCTTCTTTGAACTTTTTAAAATCCTTCTGTTCAGTTTTAATTTATATTTTCACACTTTTTTTGAACTGGGGTTTGTTTGTCTCTGCAAGCGTGAAGATTAGATCAAATTGTTGTTAGTTCTTTAATCTGTTAAAGTCCTCCACTCAAATTAAAAATAAGATTCTGTGCGCTCTGCTTGCGTGTTCAGACCAAACTAACGCAGCCGTTATCGTGTAAAAGACAGTTTTTGTGCCACGTGAGGATTTTATTTGAACGCCTTCGTTGCCGTTTTGAGAAATTTAAACGTGTTGTAAAATCACTATCATGGTTTTTATTTTCCAGATGTTTGCTGATTAAATGAAACAGGATGTTCTTTCTTCTCAGTAAAATATTCCACCCTTTAAGAATAATAATAGTTTTGACATTTCTCTGATGTGAGCTGACATTTGAGCTGCTCGTCTCTTTCTTCTGACTGTCAGATGTTAGGAATACTAAATACCAGAATATTAAATATAATAAATTATCTTAATTTCCCCATTACATCAACTTTTTGTAATTTATTTATTTTTTTAATCAGCAATGTGTTAAAATTATATTACCTTTTAGAACAAAAATCATATACGGAAAATGTTTAAATTTTAAAAATATCAATTTATTTTGATATTTTATTACTTTTCCATGTTTAATTAATATTTCTAGCATAAATGCGTATATTTTAAAATTTGTTTGTTGAAAACAAACCTTTTATAGACCAAACTGGTATAATATTAAAATCTATAAAATAAAAAGTGTATCTACGAATGTTTTATTTGTCAGAAAAAAAGTATAGTTGTCATATTGCTTTTTAAAAATTTGAATAAAAAAATATGTAAATAATAAAAATAACTTGTAAATATGTTACAATAACTATTTGCACTCAACGTGTCCAGCGTTGATTGTTTCAAATATAAATGTGAAAATAAAACAAATAAATACTGTGACAAAATTAAGGAGTTTTATCAAATTATTTGTATAAATGTATTTAAAAATCCTTATAGTTCAGTTTATGTTACGCAAAAGAAAAATGTTTTAATTAAAATCACATTTTATAGACGTTTCCTGCTTCGTATGTTTTAACTTTATCTTCAAGTATTTTATGTTTCATAAGTTTGTTTTTCTTTCTTACATGCATGTTTCATCACTTTTTCTTTCTTAAGTGGACTTTTGTTTAAAACGTGTCTCCAGCAGCGTCTGTGTTTTTGGCGGGACTTCCTCGTCGATAAAAACGCGCTCAGCTCCTCCGTTTGTCTCATTCTTCAGTCATGACGCTGTGGTGAAGATGTGGCTCCTTCTCCTCCTCCTCCTCCGTCACTCCTTCGCTCACACCGAGTTCGTTGACTTTCAAGGCAAGTGACAACTTTTATTAGGATTAAATCTGGAGGGAAATTAATCTGTGACAACAACAAAATAGTTAAAATTTGCTAATCATTTTTATTAAAATAGACTGGTGCATGCGCTGCAAACTATTTCTAGGTTTTAGATTTGGTCAAAACAGATTATAATTTTATAGGGTTGTCTCATTTTTTTGTTGATTTTATTTAACAAACTGAAATAAATATGTTATTAACTGCCATTAATGATTTAATTAGTTGTTTGTTTTTTTGTAAATTTACTGTCAGGTCCAAATAATTTGTTATCAGGACGCCAACATGTTTTATTTTTCAAAATTTCTTACCTTTATTTACTAAAAATTCCTTTCTTTTTGTTTTTGTAATAAAATTGCTTTGATTAATAAATTACAAATATATTGATAAATTGTGATATTAAATTGATGATAAACGATAAATTGATGATGATAAATGAAATCATGATAAATTTTATTAATAAATTAATAATACATTTATTTGATTAATTAAAAAAATTCAATCAGTCCAGAGGACCAGTCTTAACTTGTTAGATTATTCTGGATTATTGATTATGAATCAGGATATAAAGAAATTACATTTGAGAATTTGATTTTTACGGCAGAAAGAATCAGAGAAAATTGTAAAATTAGAATCAGGATGATTTGCACAACGTGAAACAGAGATTTAATCATCAGATCCAGATGATTTCATAAGGACATCACTTATGTATTTTGCAGATTTGATGCGCTTCCATTCCGTCAGATCAACTCCTCGCCTCACCTCATGCTCAGATCTTTACATCTTCACGATAACTTTGGGTCTCGCTGTCAAACTTAAATATTTCCTCTGTATGAACCGCCTGACTACTGCACAAAATATACTAAATTAAATCCTCGTCATATCGTTGAAAAGATCAGAATTTTCTATATAAGCAGGAAAGAAGCAGTAATATGAAGGGTAATAAGTTGCACCTATAATTGTCACTAGGTGTGTGTGTGTGTGAATGTTGCCAGATGTTTTGTGGAGGAACAGGTGAGTCACCTGCCCGGGGTTCACCCCACCTCTCGCCCATTGACTGAAAGACACCAGCGACCCAGCATGGATCAAGTGGGTCAAGAAAATGAATCCATGGATGGACATTAACGTTTTGTGGACCAGTGGTGTTATAAAAGAATAAAACTTATTTTTTTTAAATAACGCTGTAAGAAATCTCAACTGTCAGAAGTTTAACTAATCTGATTGTATATAAACTATCCCAACAACGTTCAGTCAGGTCTTCTGGACAGTTTCTTTGTGCTGAAACGTTTCGTCTTTCATCCAAAAGACTTCATCAGTCCGAGGAGCCACAACAAACTCTTATAAATAGCACCTTCACATAGTGGGTCAACCAGTTTCATGATACTAAGATGGTTTCTGGAGTCCGCCCTGTCCCTCGTCAACTCCTCTGAGGCAGCCATGGGCAAAGTGGTTCAAAACATCAAAGTTCATGCTCAATAATCCAGGTAAATATTAATATAATAATAAAATAATCCATTTTTACCTGGATTATTGAGCATGAACTTTGACATATACAACGTTCTTTCACCGTGACGTATGTTTTGTAAAAATAATATTTTTTTCCAATTATTGTGTTGATGAAGATGAAAATCAAAAGGCCTTATCCAGAACTGTCCCGTTCTTTCATCAGATCATTTCAGAGTCGTTCTGCAGAACAGAACCAACCCTTGTGAAGGTCCCGTTGAAGTGTACTATAATAGCGAGCGGGGCTATGTCGGAGACAAGTACTGGGACGCGCGCACCGAAGAGGTGGCGTGCAGGAGCACTCACTGCGGCGTTCCGGTGCAGAACTCCACGAGCAACGTCCGCAGATCCATGAAACGCAAAGTCTGGCTCAACGAGCTGCAGTGTGCCGGTACCGAGCAGAACCTGTGGGACTGTCCGGGCTGGCCCGCTCCAGGCGTCAGCTTTTACCAGAAAGCTACTGTGAAAAAGATCAAATGTTCAAGTGGGTCGTTAATATTTCATCACATCTTAGTGTGGTAAAGAATGCAACGTGCATGCACAGGTGTACAATCAAATCTAAAGAATCTGGGTGTTTTTATTTGGTTATAACATTTTTTTTTTTCCATCTTTGCAGATAATGTGAGCATAAGTCTGAAACAGCACAGGTGTGAAGGAGCTGTGCAGTTTTCCATGAACGACGAAACTGGTTACATTTGCAAAGAGAACTTTGGTAAGAACTCGTACCATCTGCATGCTGGTGCAGATGATCAGTAATTAAGGAGATGACAAGTGCTAAAATTTAAAATCCCAGCATTTGTGTTTATATGGAAGATGTTTAGTCTCCCATCCAGGGAACGGTAACACTTTACAATAATGTACACAAAATTTGCTTAACTACTAGGGAACGCCTCAGGAACAAATCAGTAGATAATGGGTAGTTAACCAGTACTTACTGGGGAAAACACAGCCAACCCTTATTAGGGGACTATTGGTTTCTTACCTTCTAAATAAAGAGGAAATAATAAAGGTTACCAAGGAAACTAAAAATGAACAAATCAGAAGCTAATGGGTGGTTAACCAGTACTTACTGGGGAACACACAGCCAAGCTTATTAGGGGGCTACTGGTTTGTTACCACAGAAACAGAGAAGAAATTCTCCATATGAGTTCTAAATAAACCCTGCACCAGTGAGGTCACAGCTCGTAATTGTCAAAAACCTGTTTCCTAGTGATTACTGATCTAATTACCCATTAGCTCCTGATTCATTCCTCTTTAGTTTCATTGGTAACTACCCATTAGTTATTGATTAGTTCCTCTTCGTTTACAAGGTAACTAACCAATAGTCCCCTAAAACGGCTTGGTGGTGTGTTCGCCAGTAAGTACTGATTAACAGCCCATTAGTTCTTGTTTAGTTCCTCTTTGTTTACAAGGTAACTAACCAATAGTCCCCTAATACGGCTTGGCGGTGTGTTCCTCAGTAAGTACTTATTAACAGCCCATAAGTTCTTGATTAGTTCCTCTTTGTTTACAAGGTAACTAACCAATAGTCCCCTAATACAGCTTGGCGGTGTGTTCCCTAGTAAGTACTGATTAACAGCCCATTAGT
>NC_056508.1:44260878-44271213 GCF_014905685.2 Nematolebias whitei | reverse complement strand
AGGTAACTAACCAATAGTCCCCTAATACAGCTTGGCGGTGTGTTCCCTTGTAAGTACTGATTAACAGCCCATTAGTTCGTGATTAGTTCTTCTTTGTTTACAAGGTAACTAACCAATAGTCCCTAATAAGGCTGGGCTGTGTGTTACTCAGTAAGTACTGGTTAACTACCGATTAACTCATGATTTGTTCCTGATTCGTTCCTGAGGCGTTCCCTAGTAGTTAATCAAGTTTTGTGTACCTTATTGTAAAGTGTTACCCAGGGAACTCTTTCAGCTTTAAAAACTTAGACACCTGAGACCTCTCAAATTTTGGACAGAGAAGACAGATATGTTGAGAGGGTGAAGGAAGACGTTTATATCAAACAAGAAACTTCAACTTTCAATTGAGGTCGTCTCAGCTTCCAGCTTTTTAAACTCTGCAGCATTCTGCATGATACCATCACTTCCCCTCTAATTCACACTTTCATGCTCGTGTCCAAAACATTCTTTTATGAGCCGTGAAAACAAAGACCTTCATGACCTTTGGAAGGGAGCAACGATTAATCTGCCTGTTTATTTAGCTGCATGAATGGAGCATCTCGTGCAGTTCAAAGTGCACAAACCCACACTCTCCAGTTTTGAAGTTAAAAAGCTCCAAGGATGGGAAGTGAAATGTCTTTAAATATAAAATAAAGTCCAGTTGCTTTGATTTTAAACCTTTAGGATTTCACCATTTATACCAGGGCTAATCAACTGGTGGCCCGGGGGCCAAATCAGGCCTGTGGGTGAGCTCAGTTCGGTCCACCAATGGGTTCATTTTTAAATAAAACTAGATTTTAAACTGTAAAACAAACTTACTTAATGACCATAACTGCTGGATGTCCAGCCCCTGAGCAGTTAATTTGAATATTCTTGCTCTATACAATAAAATTTACATAAGTTAAGGAGGTTAAGCATATCAAAGGAGAAGCACGAACAAATATGCAAGTGGGCTGTAAATCAGGATAAAATGTTCTGTTAGCTAAAATGTGTTATTATAATAGAGTTATAGAAAAAGTTTTGAAACCTTAAAGTTACATTTAAAAAAATACTAATGAAAGTCACAGGCGTTCAATCTTTTTTTATACTATCCGCAAGACAGCACATCTTGGTTTGGATCAAGGAACTTATAGGCTCTACTGCATTAATGTTGGCATTTTCTTTTCTTTTACTTAATGTGATTTAAACCTTAACGCATTGTAATTCAGAAGTATAATATAAACCAGTGGTGATTTTAGCTTCTTTTGGGGGGGTGCTCAAGCACCCCTAAATTTTAAATCAGCACCCCTAAAAAATAAAGAAACCATCATGAGGATTTTGTAAAGAAACTCAGTTCTCAAACCTTCAATTCACTAAAATATTGAATAAATATGGAATAAATGATGACACTCAAACGGGCCAGTAAAAGCTAAGATTTTGTTTTGCACGAGTCTAATTCTCAATGCCACCTGTCAATCAATCCAGTAGGCTCGTCAGTGTCTGACCAGTCAGTGATCTCAAGTTGTTCCGAAGTGAAACGTCCCTTACCTGCAGGAGCTCCACCCACTTTTCCTCTGACAACATCTTAGCTAGCACTACGTTAGTGTCAGTTGTGTGTGTGTTTGTGTGTGTGTGTGTGTGTGGGGGGGGGTGATGCATAAGAGAAGTGGAGCATGCTCACACAAGGGGAGCTGTTGGTCAGGCTTCTTCTTCTTGTTACTGTAGCTGTTTAACAAATCGTTAAAATGCACCAGAATTCAGAAAACACAGACCCCCTCCCCCCACCCCACCAGTACCACCACCCCACCACCACATTAAAAACGATTCTTACGCCATTGGAAATTGTGTTGCTCAAGCCAAGAGCCATTGTCAGCTAAGCACCCCTCAAGGTCAGATCTTAGAATCACCCCTGATTTAAAGTAAACCCTAGCAAAGGAATGCATCGCCCGCTGCCTTTCATGCCTGAGTTTTGAACTAAAATCATCTCATGCTGAAAAGGAACAGAGTTTTAGCTGTTTTGGGTCAAACTTTGTTCGGTCTATTCTTATTATAGAGTGATAAATAAACTAAATACAAATCCACTGGACTTCTTTCTGCGGTTAAAGATGTTTCGCTTCCCATCCCAGAGGCTTCATCACTTCAACAAAATGTCAGCAGTTCTAAGGTTCAGAGTCATGTTTTGTGTTTGATGAGGATGCTTGACTAGGGAAGCCATCTTGAATGAGGCTGACTCTAAAAGTTGTGTATGAGTGTGTCTTCTTGATGTTTATTATTAGGAAAATAATAAATCCTAGTTTTAAATATGTTGGGGTTTTTTCCCCACGGGTGTATTTGTAAATTTTTTTAAACTTCATTAGTTTTTTTTTAGATAGTTTTTCTTAATTCTTCTAAATTTAATTTCTCTTAAATGAAGGCGAAAACGATGCCAGACATCTGTGCGAGCGCCTCGGATGTGGAGAGTTCGAGAAGATGCTGACAGCAGAATGGATGACCGAGCTGGATTTTCAACATTCAAGAAAGATGATGCTCAACTGTTCAGGCATCGCTGAGGTCACTCACCTGTGGCAGTGTGTTCGTCCACCTGTGTCCGTAGCGTGCCAGCGCCCTGCCTCTGTCTCGTGTGAAGGTAACAAACCTACAGGCACATATGAGCGTCACACGTGATGTTGAATGGTCGGTTCGTTTAAACAGGTCACAGGAAACTGCAGCTCAAAGGAAACTCGTCAAATGTTTGCTCTGGACAACTGGAGCAGTTCAAAAACGGCCAGTGGGAAACTCTGAAAGAAAACACTCATCCTGATAAGTGGTGCAAGCAAATGCACTGTGGCGACCCCCACGACCTCCGTCAGACTAAAGAAAACTTGACATGCTCAGGTAAACTGAACACGGTTCTGTTTTACAGATCAGCTGTTACTGATAAAACAAAATGTTTCGTCTTGTTTTTTTTGTTTTTTTTACACCTCGCAGACAACGTCAGAGTCGTTCTGATGAACAACAACCAGGAAACCAAATGTTACGGAGAAGTCTACGTCAACGTGAACGGTACAAACACGGCAGTGTGTGGCTCCGGGTGGAGCGAGAAGGAAGCTGAAATAGTCTGCAAAGAATTAAACTGTGGCGCAGTGAGTCTACTTTACCCAATATTTTACTAACAAATACAATGAACAACACGGACAGGTGCTGTTTAGTCAGCTTCACAATACTGTTGTTGTTAAGGCGCGCACACACACCATCAGGACATTGGTGCCAGATGTTGTCTTACCAGAGCAAGTAAAATCAAAAGAGAAAACTCATTCCCACAATACACCATTAATCTGGTCTCCAGCTCTAATGTTAAAAATCTTGGTGTTGTTTTTGATCTAGACTGGACTATTGCACTGGTTTGTTATCTGGGTGTCCAAATACGTCTTTAAAAAGTCTTCAGTTGATCTAAAGTGCTGCTGCCAGAGTCTTAACTGGAGTTAATGGGAGAGATCGCATCTCTCCAGTTTTAGCTTCTCTCCACTGGCTCCCTTTCAAGTCCAGAACTGAATTCAAAATCTTACTTCTAACCTACAAAGCCCTCAACATCCTAGCTCCATTTAATTTTACAGATCTTATTGTTCCGTATTTTCCTAACGGAGCACTTTGCTCTCAGACTGCAGGTTTACTCGTGGTTCCTAGAGTTTCCAAAAGCCGAATGGGAGGAAGATCTTCCAGTTCTCAGGCTCCTCTCTTGTGGAACCAACTTCCAGTTTCTGTCCATGAGGCTGACACATTGTCCAGTTTTAAGACTGGGATTAAGACTTTCATTTTTGATAAATCCTATAGTTAGGGTTGGCTTGTTATGTACTCGGCTTAGACTCTTGGAGGACAAACTGACCCAATTTCTTTAAATTAATTGTTAAAATTGAATAGTTTTCATTTGATACTATTTCTATCTTAACATGTGATTCTTGACCTGCCATTGTGTATCTGTTCCTCTCAAACCCAGCCGGTCAAAGCAGATGGCTTCTTGTCCTGAGTCTGGTTCTGCTAAAGGATTCTTCCTCATGAGCGAGTTTTTTCTTTCCACTGTCGCCTTCATGCTCGCTCAAGATGAGAGTCTGTGATAGAGTTTAACTCAAAGCTCCTCAGATAAATAATATTAAATTATTATTTTATATAAATTAACGTTTCTGTTCGGTTCCCTGAGATGACTTCTGTTGTGATTTGGTGCTATATAAACTAAAATGAATTAAATTGAATTGAATTATTTATTTCTTATTATTATTGTGAGTATTCTCTAAAGGTACTCGTAAAAACTGTCATGAAGTAAGAAAGAAAACATTTCAGAATATTAACTCGTCCAGAAAAGTGTTGGAGTAAACTCTGTCAAACTGCACAGTTTGATACAGTTCAGGAGAAACAATTTAATATTTGAGTTCATATTTGACAATGAGGACATCGGACTTTGTTCTTTTAATAAAAAAATCGGTTTCAAAATTTCATTTTGGCACATTCTGGATATTTAGTTGTATAAAAATACTGGAACTTAAACGCCTAGCATTTCATGGATGGACGGATGGATGGATGAATGGATGGATGGATGGATGGATGGATGGATGGATGGATGAGAGATGGAGAGATTATCAATCCGATGGGGGGATTTGTAAAGGAATGCACAGCTTTCATGGCAGTAATGTCCATGAAGGAATATTTTCTTTGGCACATTTTGGTGATTTGACTTCTGATTGATTATGTTATTTTTATGGAATCACGTTTTCTAACCTCACTTTTCAAAAGGGAACCTCATGCAGAATTTGGTCTCCTTTTTATTTAACTGTGGAACAAAAAGAATATTCCTTCATTCTCCACAGCATCAAAACATTATTAGCAGTATTTCTGTGCGTTTTGTGATTCAAGCTAATTGACAAGTTGTGTTTGTGAATTGATGTTTAAAATCTCTCCTGCAGGTGCTCCCTAAGAAAACGAAACTTAATCCAGCGTTACAATCTGGGATTATGGATCATGTAAAGTGTGAACGTGGTGAGGCCTCCCTGTGGCACTGCAGGGCTAAACGTGGCCACAGAATAACCTGCTCCACCGTCCCGTACGTGGTCTGTGCAGGTGAGATATGGCACAGGGATCTTAATTATCTGTTTTGTACAGATTTAATGGTATTATATAGAAATGAAAGGAAAAAAAGGGCATTTTGACCGTTCAGAATGTTTGACTTTTTTTTTTTTTACTTTTCATCATGACGCAGGAAGTGTGGATGTGAAACTGGTGGACGGTCCTGGAAAATGCTCTGGGAGACTGGCAGTTCAAGACGAAGGCCAGTGGAAGCAAGTTAGCTCTGCTGGTTGGACAGACGAAGGTTCAGACATCGTCTGCAAACATTTTGAGTGTGGAGATAAAAGTAGAAGAAACAATAAGGACAAATTCATAAAGGGTACTGGTGATACCGTGACCATGACGTGCGAAAAAGACAGTTCTAAAATATCCGACTGTAAAATTAGCCCAAACCCGTCAAGCAAAACCCAAGATCCTGTGGGAATAACCTGTGAGGGTGAGTTTCTGACCCGTTTGGGTCGTCTTTAATTTTTCCTTCCATTCACATTCGCAGTAGAAATGTAAAAGTGAGGACGTGAATTAAATGTAAAATGATTTTAATTTGCAAAATATGCTGTAGAAGTTTACACAGAAGTCTGTAGCAACGTCAAACAATTTAAAAGGCCTTTTATTATAACAGAGCTTATTCCTACCTCTATGTTTCCATCAGTCAGAAAGAATAAAAGACTAAAACACAAAATGTGTGAATGCTGACGGACTCGACATTATCCTAAAGTGTAAAAAATCAAAAATAAGTAAAAAATTATCCAATGTTTTTTTACACGAATGATTATTCTGCAGGATTTACAACATTTTCTGGCACGTCACCTAAAATGAATGAATATTTAAACGTAGAAAAAAAAAGTTTGGAAATAAATATTTAAAAATGTATTTGTATGAATGCTGATTCAGCATTTATTTTAATTTATTTATTTATTCATATAATTTTTGGAGTTTACACATTTTGTACTAGTTTAGTATTTTATGTACTATCCATAGCTTTTACACTTTTCAAAATATTTTAATTTATTTACAAACATTTCCTACATTGAATTATAACTTTTTCACTTCTTTCAAAATTATTTTTATTTTTATTTTTATCTGCAGTGTTGTACTTTCTCTTTTTCCTTACCTTTGGCTTTTAACCAGCCTTTTGCTACTTTTAGATACAATTTGCCACTTTACCATTTAGTTACTTTTTAGCTATTTTTTAGCTTCTAGCTACTCTTTTTCTACTTTAACTTTTTAACTTGGATTTTGATACGTAATAATTTGCTATTTTTGTCTTTTAAGTAGCCTTTTGCTTAGAATTTTGTTATCGTATTTATCAAACTATAAGGCGCATTAAGCAAAACTTTATTCAACTCATTCACAATAACTCTCCACGTTGTTCAGCTGGACCACATAAAATCAGTTCGAGGTCATTAAGCACAGCCAGAATACATAAGGTGCACTATATTATAAGGCTCACTGTTGATTGTTTAGAAAAATTTAATTATTTTATGAGTTCCTTATAGTCTGAAAAATATGGTAGCCTATAAATACTTTTTTTATGCACCCTTTAGCCACTTTAGCTTTTAGCTAGCTCTTTGCTGCTTTGAGCTTATAGCAAATGTTTTGCTGCTCTCAACTAACTTTCTGCTACTTTTAGCTTTTAGCCTTTTTTTATTTTTACCTTTTGCCTCTAGCTACGTTTGTTATTTTTAACTTTTAAATAGCCTTTTGCAGCTTTTATTTTATAGCTAACTTTCTTTTTTTTTTTTTAACTTTTATAATTTAGGCAGCCTTTAACTACTTTTTTGCTTCTACATAAATTTAGCTATTTCTAGCTTTTAGTTCGTGCTCCATTATTTTTAGCTTTTTCACTGCGTTCTGTTATTGTTGGCTTGCATTTCCCAAATGTTTGGCTTCTTTCATCTTTAACAACCTGGTTTTAACCTCACACACACGTTTTCATACAAAAACACACATCTCTCGTTAAAGTTTGCCTTGTTGATGTCTGGGCTCTTGTAGCAGAATATTTTAGCAGAAGACGAGTTTTAGCTCTAGAAAGAACGATACATGATAATAATAAATACTCATGGAGTCCCTCCTTCGTTCCCCTCCTGTGCAGGACACAAAGTTATATTTCTGAACGGCCCTGGTTCGTGTTCTGGCAGAGTTGGGGTGGAACAAGGCGACAGAACCTTCTGGCTCTCTGGGTCCAATGAGACGTGGGACCGAGCTGCAGCCAACACGGTGTGCCAGCAGCTGCACTGCGGGGAAGCTAAAACCTTTGGGTCAGAACCTTACAGTGACACCGACGTATGGAAGGAGTTTTACAGCTGCTCGCCCAACGACAAGTCTCTGTTCGATTGTCACAAAACTGCTCCTCCACCTGACTCCAACCGCACTATTGCCAAAGTGACGTGCACAGGTAACGTGAAACTCCCGTCATAACTGAAACTCTGTTTGTGTTGCTTGTTCTCACCAGGTGTGTGTAACTTAACCGTCTAATGGTAACGTCTGTTAGCAAATTATCTCATAATCCGCATCACAGATTTTAATGAAACTTTTTTGGAAATAATCATTTGATGTAAATCTACAATGGATTAACTTTTGGAGCAAACCCAACTTGATGTGGCCACCACACCCAAGTGAACTTGGAAAACACAAAAGCTACCAGTATCTTCTGTTCCATTTCACTGAGATGTTTATAAAACGTGGTGTGGTAGTAGCTTAGAGTAATTCACAACACATACTTTATGCATCGCTCGTTTCACCACAGGGTCCAAAGTGTGGCCCGAGGGCCATTTGCGGCCCTTGGAGTGATTTTGTGCGGTCCACAGCTGCAGTTTCAGAATGGTATCATTTTGATCTTTAGGCCTAAGAGGTCGATGCAGACTTTCTGAAAATTTGTTGGTAATTATTTTTTTATGTAATGTTTAGGTTTAACAGCAAAACAATCTTCTCAAAATGAGCAATATTAAACAAAATACAAACCTTTGGCTGTAGTCTTGATATTTTCATTTCATGATGCAAAGCACCAAAAACCTTTAATGATTTCTACCAGAAAGAAGACTTTTGGATAATGACTCAGAAAACTTGGCTAAATATTAAAATTGATAAAATATTCAAGAGGGAATTGGACATTTTTAAATGAATATAACGTGGCATCATCTACATACGAGTTGATCAACTTTATCAAATCGTCCATGAATCTGTTGTAGCGACTGACAGCTGAACGATTTTTCAGAACTTCGATCAGCCTTTTGGGCCGTCTGTGATCCAAAAGGCTGGTCGGCCCCCCCCCCCCCCCCCCCCAAAAGGACATTTAATCAAATTATGCTTTTATTGCTGCGCACAGACTAAAAAGAAGTTTCCAAACACAAGAAAACAACAAAAATAGACCCAACAAATTAAATAATTTTTAATCAAAAATATAATCGCTGTGTTTATGAGACTATAAATATTTTGGATCTACAACAATTTAAAACTTTCTCCACCAAAATTAGTAAATTTGTCCTTTCTCTAAAATATTGTTCACGTTGAGAGTTAAATTCACAATCCTTTTATTTTGATATTTTTGGCCCACATATGAAAATGTTTACACATAACTGCATTACATAAACTTTTGTAAAAACTTTGTCATTAACCTGTTGTGTCAGCTGTTTGTGTGTTAGCAAAATATTCCCCAAACCCTGGACGGATCGTGTTAAAGTATCAGAAAGTAATAATTGCATCCAAAAATGACGGATGTTTGAATTCAGTCCAATTCGAGAAGGAAGCCACAGCTAGTTAGCATTAGCCACTGCAAAAAATGGCTTTAGTTCAGCCAGTTTTACAGAAAGTAGCTAAAATTTGCCGTGGTAGTAGCTGAGAGTCATTCACAACTCATGCTTCAAGCATGACAGGTCCACATTTTGCATGAAACTGATATTTTCAAGGTTTGACTAAAACAACTACCGTAATGTTCTGACTATAAGGCGCATTAAGCGAAACAAAACAGTCAGATAAGTCAAACTTTATTCAGCTCGTTCACAAAAACTTTCAACATTGTTCAGCTGTACCACATACAATCAGTTTGAGGTGAGTAAGCACAACAGATTTCATACTTAAGCTGCACCAGATTATAAAGCTCACTGTCGACTTTTGAGAAAATTAAAGGATTTTAAATGCGCCTTATAGTCCGAAAAATACACTACAGCTCATTTCTCTGTAAACGATGAGCTCTGTCAGAAAAGTAAAGACAAGTTTTTGTAAATGTTTTATTCTGTCACTGATTTTTCTGGTATCAACTTTTGGACAACACCTTTAAAGCTGAGCTACATCATTTTAACATATAGATTAACTTGGTGATAAAACGTTCTACTTGTTTTATTCAAGATCTGGAAACGCTTTGATTATAAAACGTTTTCTGACGTGTTGCTTTTTGGTCACAACAGAAAAAATCCAAGTGAGCCTGACAAATAAATGCTGGGGAGACGTTCACATCTCTGCAGCAGGGAAAAGTGGGGGTGTGTATGCAGATACCTGGACAGCAGACATGTCCACGAAGCTGTGTGAAGAACAGGAATGTGGGGACACCATCCAAAGCATAAGCAGCCCGTCGAAGGGAAGAGATGTCATCTTTAAGAGTTTGCACGCCAGAAGCCGAACGTCTCCTCTGAACCAGTACAGCTTCGTGAAAATAGACGACAACGCGAAGATCAAATCCAAAAATAAAGCCTATGTTGTCTGCAAAGGTAACTGTTTAATTATTTTTCTCAAAAATAAGTTTTATTTTCCTGAACCTGAAACAAAATTTACATTTCAGTGGATTTTTTTTTCTTTCATAGTTTTATTGAAAATGTTGATTTTCATTTACTGAACAACAAAAAGAAAAAAAAAATGTTAGAGAAAAGTTAAGACACCTGACAGAACTTTGTAATGCTTTTTTAAACAAGGTGAAACTGTTAAAAGTTAAAATTATAAGAGCGCAAAGCAAAAACTAGCAGAACAGTAGCTAAAAGCTCCATTTAGCAAACAGTAAATAGAAGTCAAAATTTGCAAAACTGTAGCTGCGAGCCAAAATTAACAAAACAATAACTAAAAGCTAAAACTAGCCGAACAGTAGCTAAAAGCTCCATTTAACAAAACAGTAAATAGAAGTCAAAATCAGCAAAACTGTATAACTGCAAGCTAAAAGTAACAAAACAATAGCTAAATCTAAAACTAATCAAACAGTAGCTAAAAGCTTCATTAAGCAAAACAGTTACTAGAAGTCAAAATTAGCAAAACTGTATA
>NC_056508.1:44250191-44260868 GCF_014905685.2 Nematolebias whitei | reverse complement strand
TAAAAGCTCCATTAAGCAAAACAGTTACTAGAAGTCAAAATTAGCAATACTGTAGCTGCAAGCCAAAACTAACAAAATAATAGCTAAAAGTTAAAATTGGCAGAACAGTAGCTACAATCTCCATTTAGCAAAACAGTAAATAGAAAACAAAATTAGCAAAACTGTATAGCTGCAAGCTAAAAGTAACAAAGCAATAGCTAAAAGCTAAAACTAGTCAAACAGTAGCTAAAAGCTCCATTAAGCAAAACAGTTACTAGAAGTCAAAATTAGCAAAACTGTAGCTGAAAGCTAAAACAAAAAAAAAAGATACAAGATAAAACTTGCAGAACAGTAGCTAAACCTCAATTTAGCAAAAATGTAAATATAATTTCTAAATTAGCCAAACTGTAGCTGAAAGATAAAGGTGACAAAACAATAGCTAGAAGCTAAAACTAGTCAAACAGTAGCTAAAAGCTCCATTAAGCAAAACAGTTACTAGAAGTCAAAATTAGCAATACTGTAGCTGCAAGTGAAAACTAACAAAAAAATAGCTAAAAGCTAACAAGAAAACAAGTATGCTGAAGTAAATTTTAAAGAGAATAAAGTAAAAAGTTGAATAATTCAGAAAGTATAAAAGTTACAGTTACGTAACATCAGAGCCGTATTATTCTAAACGAGCTGAACAGTTCGGTACCTGAATGGCTTAAATTGCTGAAAATGTGCTCGGTTAATTAGCGACGGCTCAGCATTCCCAGTAAAGTAGGGGTGATGTCCTCATTATCTTTTGACTGATCTGATAAATAATTACTGTTAATGAGAACTAGAAAGTTTTTCTTTCCTGCGATCAAAGTCCTGACGTAAAAGTTACACATCAGAAAAAGGAAAGACTTTTTTTTTTTTTTTTATCAGAGAGAAACAGTGTTCCCAACACTTTTCCATAGAATCAACAAAAATCAGTTGGAAGTTCTTTTGCTATTTTCTTTTCAATAGATTTTCTTGTTTGTTTAATAAATCTCTAAAAAAAACCGCAATTATTTCACAACCGCTACCATATGGTTAATTTTATGTTTGCACATAACCGATTTGTTCGTGGTTTTGTCTAAACCTCATTTGGCACTTCTTTTCTTTGTTGCAGACAGCGTCGAGGTCAGATTCTCTACGACTCGGGACAAATGCTCCGGTAATATTCAGATACTTTATGAGGGCAGGTGGCATCCAGTGCTCAAGAGTTCTCTTGAAAATACTCAAACTCGAAACGCCATCTGTAAAGAGCTGAAGTGTGGCAACGCTCTCGCCGTTAATCCCTACTTTGGACCGGCACCAGCTGAGGATCATGTCATCAGCATAACAGAGTGTCGTAAAAATAATTTTTCATCTTGTCAAATAACTCCAGAGAACGCAGCAGCCTCACGTCAGCTGGGAGCGCTCCACTGCTCTGGTCTGTGTCATCAGTTCTCTCTTCTTTATGTTATTCATTTATAATCATCTTGAACAAAGAGTTTACACACATATAGAAACTTTCTATACAGCGATAATTTGTAATTCTGGCTAAAAGGCTATTTTCAGATTCTCACCGAGTGTTCAATATAAAATAATACGTGTTCTGTTTTATGGCTAGAAAAAGCAGAACGTTCAAGTCTGGATGGATATTTATAGATTTAGTGCTCATATTCTCTCAAATAATCTGCAAAAGTTCTATGATAAATTACGGTGTTTTAATCTCTACGTCCCGATGGATTATTTTAATTTTGAATACATTTCTAAACTTTAATCTTAGGCAGCAAAAGACCATTTTGTTTTAAATTTGTACCATTTAAATGAATTTCCCCCTACCCTAAAAACAAGCAGCTGTCTCAGGCTCTAAATTTAACCAACGTAGATTATATTTAATTTGCACAGCAAGTTAATGCCTTTGTCATAAACTTTGTCAGTTGGCTTTTAGTTTACCGCGATCTTTGTCCTATTTTGAATATTCAGTGTTGATGATGTTACATTGTACAGAATCTAAAAGAAGAATCTAAAAAATGTTTTTGGAAAAAAAAGAAATACATTTCATGTATTGGTACCACTTTACAAATAAGGCTCCCCTTATAAATGCTAATAAATACTTTATAGTTGCGTTATTAATTCCTCTATAAGCACTTTATAAATCATTATTAACTGTTTATTCTGCATTCATTAAGAGTGACAGAGAGACAAAACTGACCAGTTTCTTGCTAAATAGTGAGCCATATCTGTTCACCCATATATTTAATCTAGAATTGTTATATTAAACATTTCAGACTACCGTATTTTTCGGCCTATAAGTTGCAGTTTTTTGCATAATTTACATGCCCTGCAACTTTTACACCGAAGTGACATATTTATGAATTTTTTCCCATATTTAAACCAATTTTTGGCTGAGTTGTGACCGTGAGATGCCAATTGAGTAGTATGGCATGCTGTTGTGTCATTTAATAGGTAAAGCAGCTATTAATGACACAGTCAGCTTGCCATAGGTGCCACCTATGTCCAGTTTACCTGGAGCAACTGTCAAATCAGCTTCATTTCGCTGCGCCGCCCCAGTGAAATGCAGCTGATTTGACCATTAAAGTGCATTTATTAAGTAAAAGTTCAACTGAGACACAACTTTACTACAATGTTGAGCAAACAAATAATTGTTTTTAAGTGCTAATCTAGTTTAATTCTTATTAAAATCCTCCTGTGCATGCTCCCCCGGCCACCGTTTGGCAGCCAATCGATTTTTGACACAACGCCGCATACGGCGAAGCGACGTATACGGCGAAGCGACGTATACGGCGAAGCGACGTATACGGCGAAGCGACGTATTTATGTTGGTTTCCACTTTATTAGACATATTTGGACTGATGCGGCTTATATGGCGGTGCAACATGTATGGGGGGAAATACGGTAAGTTACTACCTTGTAAGCACAATAAGTATTTATTTATCACTGCATTATAAGTATCAACAACTAATATTATAGCCTAAAAAATTAGGTTTACAAATGCTTGTTGTGCTTACAAGATAGTAACTTAGCCTGAAATGTTTAATATAACAACTATAGATGAAATATAAAAGGTGAACAGATTTGAGTCACTATTTGGCAACAAACAGGTCAGTTTTCTCTCTCTTTCACCCTTAATTAATGCATAATAAGCAGTTATTAATGATTTATAAAGTGTCTATAAAGGAATTAATAATGCATCTGTAAACTATTTAGTAGCATCTATAAGGGGAGCCTTATTGCAAAGTGTACCGATGTATCTTTAAATCAATTTGGAGCTGAAAACTCATGCTGTTCTGTTTTTGGTCCTTCTGCTTGCCTCCAGGCTGGAGGAAGATGGCTTTAGAAGTTGATTACGCCTGTAAAGGTGAATTAAGTGTTTACTCCAAAGGAACCTCTGAAGACAAAAGAAGTGTCGTTTTCAGCCAAGACTGGCAAGAAGCTGAGGGGAAGAGGCTCTGCTTGGATATGAACTGTGGCAACTTCAAGAGATTTACAGAATTTCCTTTGGAAGCGTCTGAGACGGTCTGGAACAAAACCTTTACTTGTTCTTCTAACGCCACCAACATCTGGGACTGTGAAAAAGCAGCTGCTCCCACAGAGCAGAAAAAGCTCTACATCGAATGTGGCGGTAAGATTTATTTGGACCAGCTGGCTCTTTGATAACCAGAACTAACAAATTTACATATTGTCCCAAACTTGGGCATAATTTGATGTTATTGTGTGAATGTTTATGAAATATTCACATTATTGTTTCAATTCTCGTCCCACAGTTTTAAAACAATTTCAAGGAATCATAAATCAAAACGTTCAGCTCTTTCAGGACAATCCTATTGGTATTGGTGCAACTTTGGCTTTTTGAAATATTTAGCCTTTCTGCCATTTTTCCTCTCATAGAAAATGAATTGAGCTCATTTTTCATCCTTCACATCTTTAGATCTGTGTAAAACCTTTTACTGCCACTTTCACGTTTATTCTGCTTCAGCTTCTTTCAGCTTCCTTCTGCAAATTTAAACATTTTCAGCTGTTTTTCCAACTGTTTTGTGCTCCTTTCAGCTTATTTCTGCTAGTTCCAGTTATTTCAGCTGATATTTAGCCATTTGATGCTAATTTAAGCTTTTTCAGCTAATTCCACATCTTTTTCAGCCCCATTCAGTAGAAGTGTGCTCTCTCCACTTCCTTCTCATAATTTAAGCTTCTTTCTGATTTTTAGATACTTTTCAGCTGTTTTTATTTTGTTGCTAATTTCAGCTGTTTTCAGATTTAGTCAAATTTTTCATGTTAATGTCTGCAACTTGCAGACTAATCAACTTCTTTCTGCTAATTTCAGCTTGTTGTTCTCCTTTCAGAATTTTTTTCTGATAGTTTCAGCTTTTTCTGCTATTTCAGCTACTATTTAGCTGTTTTATGATCATTTTATCCTTTTCTACATCTACGTAATTTTAGCTCATTTCAGCTTTTTCCACTTCCTTCCTGGTAGTGTAAGCTTCTTTCTACCTTTTCAGCTACTATTCAGCTTTTTTTAATTTTTTGCTAATTTCCAAATTTTTGTGCTAATTTCTGCTAATTTAAACCAAATTCTGCAAACGTGTGCTCTTCCTGCTTTCTTCTGCTAATTTAGGCTCTTTCTTAATTTCATCTACATTTCAGCATGTTTTTAGCTCATTTCAGCTGTTTTTCAGCTATTTTATTTATTTATTAACCTTTATTTAACCACACCAGTCCCACTGAGATCACAATACAACATGCATGTTTTTGATCTGTGGGAGGAAACTGGAGAAAACCCATGCATGCACGAGAAGAACATGCAAAGTCCACACAGAAAGACCCGAGGTCTAACAGGGGATTGAACCCAAGACCTTCTTGCTGTGAGGCAACAGTGCTAACCACTGAGCCATCCTGCTGCCAATAATGCCATAAGCTTTCACACGCCATTTTCCCAGGAAATGCAATTTCAATTTCTTAAATTCAATGTCTGCAAAAAAAAAATTTGTGTGGTTTTCTTGCTATGACCACCACATCTGCACAACGTATGAGTCCTTCTTTAATTTAGGATAAATGCAACATTTGTGGTAAAAGAGCAAACCGGACTTGTGTAAATCTGTAAGCTGAACTAAATCAAAGTCTCAAAAGATATCGAGATTTAAACGTAATTTTAAAAAGACTTCTACTGTCAAAAGACGAAGCGTTTCAATGAAGAAGAATCCGTCCAGAGGACCTGACTCAACCTTGTTAGACCTTTGTGTCCGTTCCTGACTGTTCCTTAATCTGTACGATGATCAGTGTCAACTTTTCTTTTTATTGCTTCCTTTCCTAGTTGAGCCGAATGTCAGTCTTTCAAAACCGTGCGCCGGAGTGGTGAGTATAGACGGCGTCCCAGTGTGCGACCGGCAGTGGAAGCTTGAATATTCACACAGGGTTTGTCAACAACTGAACTGCGGCAATGCCATCGAGGGACTTTTGGAAAGTAGACCTGCTTCGAACAAAGAATCTTACCACGTCCGCTGCGATGAGCACAATTACATCATCGGTCAGTGTCACAGAGTCAAAGGACGGTGCCAGAACGTTGTCTCCATTTACTGTACTGGTAAGTTCAATTTAGTCCTCCTCTTTGAAGCCAAATCATTCACTTTGCTAAATATTAAACTGCACAGTAACTATAAATGTATTTTAGATAACAGTACTATAGAGAGTAGCATCAAATGCGTTTTAGACTTAGTGATAATTATTCATATTTTGCTACGTATCAAACATTTGTTGGAAGAAGCTCTAAAGCAATCTGTCAAGAAAGAGCCAAATAAAAGCCTCATAAAATAAACCTGTTAAAATCCATGGAGTTCGCCAACTCTCATTTGTTCTTCTTCTATGGATTAAATCATAAACATGTCATAAAAAAATATATATATAAAGAATATTGACATAAATCATTTTGTATCACACATCAGGTCATGTTGATCCTTAAATTTTCATGTAGAAAATGGATTTGACAGGAAGCAGCTGAGAGATAAGAAGTTTAGCATAGAACCAAACTTGGCGCCGACAAAACTCATAAAGTCGCTTGTTTACTACGCAGGTGTTTACTGAAAAACAAACAGCACGTCTTTTGTTGTGTCAGTGTTTTAAAGCCGTTAGCCTTTAGCTTCCCAGACATACAGCCGATTTGCCAAATTGATCATGTCGCAAATTGTTATTCCCGATGTCTTCTTTGCGTTACAGGCAGCGTCTCGTTCAACACCACGAAAAAGTGCAGCGGTCAAATAACGATTAACTACGACGCAAACAGAAACCGAAGGTTGTGCAAAGCCAACGTTTCTGATGCGTTGCTGAACAACACGTGTCAAAGGAGCGGCTGTGGTTCTTTTACCAGAAAACATCTGTCCAGCTCAGACAGGAAGGTAACACTTTATTTTTATTGTTCAACTTTGTTTTGGGTTCCTGTGAAGAGTTGGATCATTGTTACAGCTACACTCTGCAACAAATGCAGTTTCAAGCAAAAACTCCTTAAAACACAAGTTCTTAAAGAGATTTCAGTCGCATTAAAAGCTAAAAAGACTTCACTGACTTGTGACCTAATATGTTTCCTGTCTGCCTCTGTGTTTCATCAACAAACTGTTTTGTCTGAACGTTTATGAAGCATTCGCACTGCGCTGATCCGTTTTTATTCCGTACAGTTGTCGGTGCGATTCTCGTCCTGCAGATTTCAACAAATCATAAATCAAAATGTTCGGCTCTTTCAGGACAATCCTGACTTTTGTATTGGTGCAACTTTAGCGTTTTGAAATATTTAGCCTTTTCTGCCATTTTTTCTTCATAGAAAATGAATCGAGCTCATTTTACGTCCTTTGTATATTTATATCTGTTTTCAGCCTTTTACTGCTCCTTTCACATGTTGTTCTGCTTCAGCTTCTTTCAGCTTCCTTCTGCAAATTTAAACTTTGTTTGTCGGCTCTTTTCAGCTAATTTCAGCTGTTTTTTCAGCTGTTTTGTGCTCCTTTCACATTCTTTCTGCCAACTACAACATTTTTGTGCTTCTTCTAACGTCTTTCTTTTAATTTCAGCTTGTTGCTCTTTTCAGCTTATTTATGTGTTTTATTTTTCTCTGCTATTTCAGCTATTATTTAGCTGGTTTATTATGCTAATGTAGCTAACTCCACATTTTTTGCAGTCATTTAAGCTTTTTTCAGCCTAATTCAGCAAAAATGTGCTCCCTCCACTTCCTTCTGGTAATTTAAGCTTATTTCTGATTTTTTTTAGCTACTTTTCAGTAGTTTTTTTTTTTTTTTCGCTAATTTCAGCTTTTATCAGATAATTTCCCTGTTTTTTTTTATTTCTGTTTCTCTCAGTCTAATTGGGCAAACATGTTTTCTTTCTACTTTCTTCTGCTAATTTAAGCTTTTTTTTTTACCTTTTCAGCAAGATTTTTTTTTAGCATTTTCTAGCTAATTTCAGCTAATTTCAGATATATTCAAGTTTTTAATGGTAATTTTTGCTACTTTCAACCTAATTAACTTATTTATGGTAATTTCAACTTGCTGTGCTCCTTTCAGCTTTTTCTGCTATTTTAGCTACAATTTAGCTGTTTTATGCTAATTTTAGTCTTTTCAGTTACTTCCACATTTGTAGCTCATTTCAGCTCTTTCCACTTCTTTCTGGAAGCTTTAGCTTCTTTCTACCTTTTCAGCTACTTTTCAGCCTTTTTTTTAATTTTCAAGTTTCTGCATGCTTGTGCTAATTTCTAATAGCTTATATGTAATTCATCAAAAATGTGATATTTCTACTTTCTTATGTTAATTAAAGCTTGTTCTTTCATTTTAGCTGCAATTCAGCAATTCTTTTAGCTAATTTCAGCTGATTTTCAACAAGTTCTGCAACAATAAACATTCACACTGCATTTTTGCAGGAAAAGCAATTTCTCTAGTCGTTATTATTATTATTTGTCGTGTGTATTTAAACTTGTGTGATTTGAATTTTATTACAGGATAATGTTGAAGTAAGCCTGCAATGTCCAAGCATCTACAGAGACATGAGGTACTGTGTCAAAAAGGAGGCCTGTGAAACTCCATCTCCACTCCTCATTGAATGTGAAGGTAACCAGAACCTTCAATAAACTACCAACACGCCCATTCTTTTGTCTGTGCAAAGAAATAAAGTTACTGTATTTTGTTAATAATCCAACTATGTGTAGATTAACAAGATAAAATTGAGTAATTGTCCAACTTTTACTTTTCTGTTTTGAATTTCAGACTTTGAGTCTGCTCTCGAAGTTATCACGCAAAAACCAACAAACCCAGTTCCTATCCTGGTGGGAGTGGGAATTGTTCTCGTCCTCGTTATGTTGATTGTGATATTTATCAGTTATCGCATTATCTTGAGAAACCAGAAATCCAGAGTTCTGTGTGAGTATTTTTTATTTTTGAACATTTCCAGTTGAACTCAAACTGATCATTCATTTGACTTTCAATGAATTCCATTTGGAAAAGTCACGTCAGGCTCAGTCGGTTTCAGAGTCCTGAAGCTTCTTTACCTGTAGGGGGAAATCTTCACTCAGTCAGTGTTGGATTTTCACTGGTTTTACGCTCTCATGTTCCTGATGTGCATTGAAACCCTGCACGACAGATGTTGTCCCAGCCTGTATCATTGAATATATGTTTTTCTACTTCAATTTAGCAAATATGCTGCCACAGCAGGAAGGTGAGTGGGAAAGTGGAGACTATGAAGTTATGGACAAAGAAGAAATCGAAGACTGTAGTCATGACAGTGAGTTTCAAAACATTGTAATTAATATGCTTCCTTTAAACAAACGCTAAAAAATACATACATATATATATATATATGTATGTATGTATATGTATGTATGTATATGTATAATTATTTTTGGTGTTGGTTTCTCTGATTGAAAATGTCTCTTGCTGTTGTTTCATGCAGGATTCAGATCAGAATCTGAAATTAAAAGAGACAAAGACGTAGAAAGCCATGCCTCGCTCAGTTACGACGATATCGAGGAGGTGGCTGAAGCTCAGCCCCTGACGTCGCCAGGATCTACGGATGCTGCTGCCCCAGAGGATAAAGTTCCTAACACAAGCGATGGAAAGTTTTTAACCAGTTTTAATCTCGTCCTTTTCACGTCAGAATTCCTCCCTGTAACGTGTGCAGCCAGAAAACTGACCGATGTGTGAATGCTTTCTACAGATTTTGTGTCGTACGAAGTGGACGACGCTCAGGAGAACTGTGGCGACATTGATGCGAGCCCCGAGCTAGCCCAGACCAGGGCTGAGGTCCACAACAGGGTTGAGACCTCACCAGGAACTGATGCCGCTGCACCTCAAGACTCTGAACAGAAAGAGGATTACCTGGTTCCTGGTCGAGATGGGTGAGACGACACTGGGTTGAAATTCTCATCGGAGAAAATGTAGCGTGGAGAATTGGACTGAATATATATGTATATATATATATATATATATATATATATATATATATATGAGCAAGTATGATATATACAAGATATAATGCAGCTAAATGATGAAAAATATTTCTACAACCAGCGGAAAAATCTAAGTGAAATGAATTTAAATACATTCCCAGATAAATAAACAAACTTAAAGATTATAAATTGTAAATTATTTTAACAACAGCATAATTGAAATGCTTTATTTGTATGCTTTTTCAGTTATGATCAAATAATCCAGCCTTTATTTGCTGACCGCTTTAACACTTTTTTATTATTTTTTATTATGTTTCTACTAGTCAGTGATTGTTTTAGGACTTTGATTATTTGTTGTAATGTTTGTTTGTTTGTTTTTTTTAGGTACATATGACAATTAATCTAATTGGACAGCTCAGTTCTGCTTAGCTCATTTCATTGTAGACTGATTTAGAATCAGATTATAATCTAATGAACGTCACTCCCTTTTGGTCGATTTAAAAAAATACGAGTTAAAGGTACTCCTGCTTTGGTTTTAGTTTTCAGAGCGGGAGGCTACGTCCTTCTTTGTTGAAAAATACTGTTTGTCATTTATAGTTTTGAGTTCGATGCTAAAACAGCAGCACATTTAAATTAATCATAACCTAAAAGTGTGTTAGATTAGCCTGTTAGCATCAGATAGTGGGTGAGCTCATGCTAAGTTCAGCTGGTAACAGTGTCTACATACTATCAAACGACTGCGAGTCCATTTTTATAGATGGTCACCGGACAAGATGTTCCTTCCCATGTAACTACATATATAAATATATATTGTAACTATAACAACATGAGTTAGCCATAGTTGTCATATTTTTTATTTTCTCAAGTAGCTCACTGCTGGTGACCAGAGACACAAAATGTACAAGTATTTACTTAAAAATTCACAAAGTTGGAATTTATTGAACAAAAGGTTTGTGTCCGCACGTTCAGATAATAATGAATAAATTGTGACCGTCCTGCGACTGATTCAAACTTATTTGTCACAATTAGTTCCCGGTTGTCATTTATTCTCTTTAATCTTCTAGACAAGTTTAGTTATTGCCAAACAGTTTACATTTCTTACACTTTGTGACCTGCACAGACTAAACTGAGAAGGTTTATTAAGACGTGTTTCAGACCCACGGGGGGAAACGAAGAATTGTTGCAAAAACACAAAGTTTGTTTTCTCAGTCATCCAGGTATATAACAACAAAAAAGGTTGAATCATGTCATCTGGACTTCGTTTTTTTGTT
>NC_056508.1:44238209-44245191 GCF_014905685.2 Nematolebias whitei | reverse complement strand
GTACTGTTAGCAGTGTGGTACTGTTAGCAGTGTGGTACTGTTAGCAGCATGGTCCCGTTAGCAGCATGACGACAACCGTGGCAATGCACGTTGACTGGCTGCCCTCCAGAACTGGGTTCGGCAGACACAGAACATCCCAGGTTTTTCCCCGTGGAACTGAACTGTTATGTAGTTCGTTCTGTGCAGGCAGATGGAGGATCATGGAGACGGCCGCCATGACAAGCCGGAGCCTGAGCCTGAGGCTGGATGGGGGACGGGAACTGAACCACGATGGCAGGATGGCAAGGCAGCGACACATAAAACACCAGAAGTGCGTTGCGGTCATACCCGCAGCATGGGTGTACAGTATGCACAAATAAAGTTAAAACAAAAGCAACAGGATCAAAAAAGAGCACGTCGAAGAGGAGCTCCCGTTAGTGCTCCCATACTGCAGACATTTGAGACTTTTGGTTTTAGTGTGATTATATGATGCTGAAAGGGTTAGCTCAACACAATAAACTTTAATGTTTGCCATGGCTTTTTTAGGTTTGTCGTGGAGAATAGTATTTGTATAAATGAGTTGTTGAAATCAGATTTTTGGGTATATTTTTATTCATCTTGTGACATTATTTTACACTGTAAGTAAAGAATCCATACGCTCCCGTTGCCACTAACTGTACTCAATTGTCTTGCAGATGATTTACAACCCAGGCTGTCCATTCAAGTCCTCACTTCTATTTTCCAGAAGCATAATTTTTTTCTTGTCCAATTCTGTGCTGCAGCTGGTTTTCCTGTTCTTTCTTCAGCCAGTCTTTCTCCACATACGCACCCACCTCTCCCACTGTGCACCTTTTTTGTGCATCTAGAGCCAGAAGCTTTCCGAACATCTCCATAGCTTCTGGAGTGAACCTTTTCCACAGAGGAGGAACGTCCTCGTCAGTGTAAGGTTTCTGCTTCGTTCTGCACCAGTCCGCAAACTCCTGGTAGAAGCTATCAGAGTCCAAGCAGTGCTCCCAGGGGAAGTAGCCTGTGAGGATGCAGAAGATGACCACGGCGAAGGCCCAGGTGTCGAGGCTCGGCTCAACGCTCAGAGGAGCTGCCGTCACTTCTTTCTGGTTGTCCAGCAGAGCCACGGTGCAAAGTTCTGGGGACATGTAGGGCAAGGTTCCTGTGACGAACCGTATCAAGGTGCCCCTCTTCTGAGCAAGACCAAAGTCTGCCAGCTTGACCTGACAGCACTGACTGTCCAGCAGGAGGATGTTCTCAGGCTTCACATCCCGGTGGACGAAGCCGTGGCTGTGGATGAACTCCAAAGCACTCGAGATCTGGACAACACAACGTTTCACAGAGGATTCTGGGATACCCACCTGAAAGAGTAAAATGATTGTCATTTTTTGTGAATAATGTATGTACTATGATTATACAGGGAAAACAAACGTTAATGGCTTTTACGTACATGTTTTTAAAGACATTGACAAGAAAAGACTTCTCTTTGTGTTTGTGTTGAAGCCAAACTGAACAATTCATTTATCAATGATTTGACCTGTCGCGATAAACAATAAATCAATCAATCGCATGATAAATGAAAATGATCTACCTCGTTTTCATTTATCGGCTTTATCGTTTCATCATGTCTCTTTTCTTACTACCAAGTTGAGAAGCTAAGCTAACAGGCCGACCTCGGGAAAAAACCTCCGTCTTGTCGAAGCTCCAAGATTCACAGTTGAAACCCGTGCCTTTAAAAGTTATTTCTCTCTGCAAAAAGAAGCTGAGAACTTGTTTCCTGATTTTTATTAAAAGCTTTGTGTGAAAAAGGCTATGCTAAAGAGCTCAAACCACACAGAGCTTCCACCATTTCGAGAACCAAAGAGAGCCAGCCCATGTGACATCAAGAGGCCTCCCTCCCATCCATCCATCCATTATCTTTTACCCGCTTCTTCCATTTTGGGGTCACAGGGGTGGACGCTGCTCGCTCCCTCACTATCCATACTTTGGTTCAAATCATCTTATACTGCCATACGGTGGTCTTAAAAAGGTACTACACACAAAACAAATTAACATTTCTTCTTAAATTTGACAATAATTACCAATTATTGTCAAATTTAATACAATATTATCGTTTATCTCAATAATTTCTGAGACAATTAATCACCCAGCAAATTTTGTTATCGTGACAGGCCTATCAGTGATCAATGTGTTACTTTAAATTAAGTTATTCTTGATGCTCAGGGAAAGAAAACAAAATCTTGGTGGTCAACAGACTGCTCAAAGGCATCAAATTATTTTTTACTTGCCCCATAAGACACTGCATTTCAGTAAGTACTCAATGCAGTACAGTTACTTTACTATGCTGCAGTACTGTGTTCCCTGGAACAGCAAAGCTCTTGAGTGCTTGTGCTTATTTTGTTAGATTCCCCTGGTAGTTTGTCGTTGCCACTTTGAAGATAGAAAGCTCACAAACAAAAATATGAGCTACAAATAAAATATAAGGCAAAGTATAAAATAAACTTCCCATTATTTGAAGAGAAATCAGTAGTTCCACCTTGAGGAATTTCAAAGTCATTACAACAGGACGTTTCTTTTATGTCATTGCCTTGTAGCTTTTCATGAAGTTAAAATCCAAATGTTTTTAATAAACTTTTGTATCTAGAAAAAAAAAAACCATGATCTTGGCAACTCGTTGCACTGATTTGCTGATATTTTGATTACAGTTCAACTCAATTCAATAATCCAGGTGTGAGTTCAGCAGTCTGATGGTTTGTGGGATGAAACTTGCAGAACCTGGTGGTTCTGGTCATTAGGCTGCGGTACAGGAGTGAGCTGTTTCTGGGACTCAGTTTGTTTGGTGGGCTCCTCAGATTGAAGAAGTCCTTTGGATGAAGGACGAAACGTCTCAGCAACAAAAGAACCCGTCCAGATGACCTGACTGAACATTGCTGTATACTCACTACCATAATTTACAAAAATCACACGCTGATCAAATTCCATAATACAACCTTCTGAATGGAACAAACGACTTTAGATGAGTTTTACTGATTTTTACATTGAAATCAAAGTTAATCATTGTTGCTTAAAAATACGTGTCTCCACAAAACCTCTTTATCAAGCTGCTTCTTCAAACAAAAATGTGTAGGTTGCATTTCCATTCTACCAATATGAAGTCAAATAAGAAATTATGAAATTGAATGGAGGACCAAAAGAACTGTTTCTATTCTGTAACCTGCAGATGAACGTATCGTATTTTTCACCCTATAAGCCGCAGTTTTTTTGCATAATTTGCATGCCCTGCGACTTATACACTGAAGCGACTTATTTATGGATTTTGTTCCCATATTTATAAACCAAATTTTGACTGAGATTTGACCGTTTCCATTCATTTCGACATTGAAAACATTGAACACTACCATTTTCAGCCGCTAGATGGCACTGGAGTAATATGGCATGCCATTGTATCATGTAAAAAGAATAGGTAAATGACACAATCGGCTCACCATAGACTGACGTTGTCGTCTGCCTGGCCCCGGCGAAATGCAGCTAATTTAACCACTGAAGTGCATTTATTAAGAAAAACATCTGAGACACACCTTTGCTATAAAGTTCAGCAAACAAATAATTGTTTTTAGTTGTTTATCTTGTAAAATTTCAAAGAAATGCACAGCGAGTCGCCCTCTGCACATTCATGTTTCCGCAAATCGGGTTTTGAAATGCAGATGATTTGACCGTCAAAGTGCTTTTATTAAGGAAAAGTTAGACTGAGACACACCTTTACTATAATTTCAAGCAAATAAATAATTGTTTTTAAGTATTAATCTTATTAAATTCTTGTTAAAGTCCTCCCGTGCATGCCCCCGCGGCTGCCATTTGGCAGCCAATTGATTTTTGGCACAACACCGGCCCATATTTCTGGTTCGGCCCACATTTCCGGGTTGTCAGCGGTGACGCATAATAGATGCGACATATTTATGGATTTTTCCACTTTATTCAACATTTTTGGACCGATGCGACTTATAGGGCGGTGTGACGGGTACGGCAGAAAATACGGTATATATTTACAAGCTTTGGACTGATGTGACACTCATTCACCCATTTTTTTTGTGTGTGTGTTATCGCAGCTTTGAATCATGTTTCAGATTGTGTGACAAGATAAATTCTTATTTAAGTAAGTCTCTTTCTTACTGATGCATTAAAAAAAAAGTGTGATTTAAATTGAAACCTTCAATAGTTTAGCACAATATATTTTTTTAAAAATCCATGCAAGAAGCATCTGTTTGGTAGATTTGATTAACCAACTTCCCAAATGTTTTGAAGCAAACAGTAGGATTGGTCATGAGTCATGGTCGTGTAGAATATATATCGACATGCTAACATGTTAAACCAAACAATTTGAGATTCTCCAAGTTTAAACTTGAACATTAGTTAGATCAGGAGCGTGTTAAATAACCGTTAGCATCCACCTCAGGGTTCACTGTACCTAAATCAAGCACTACAGCTCTGCTAACGTGGTTCTAAGTCCTTCTTAAATCCCACTTGGACGATGAATGACTCACTTTTGGCTGGATGACGGCAAATAGATCCCTTCCAATGACAAGCTCCTGGGCAAAGCAGTAGTGCTCTTGGGACTGGAAGGCAATGCCAAAGAGGCCCACGATGCAGGGGTGCTGGGACAGGTGTAAGGAGATGCAGTACTCCCGCAGAAAGCCCTGCAGCTTAGTCGAGGCTTTGGGCATCACTTTCAAGGCCATGGGGGTCCCTGCAGGTCAGGAAGGTGAACATTCACTCAGTGTTATCCAAGTTTATTCACATCATATGGAAATGAGGAGTTAAAAATACTTAAAAATGATTACTTCAGTGTATCTTTTACTGTGCTTGATCTAAAACATGAAACCTCTCCAGGGTCTCGCACACTAACAAACATGCACATCTTGGTGGTTTGAACTTTAAACCCTTCAGGCTTCGAGCCATCCATGCTAATGTCAGCTGTTGATCTGCTTCCTGGACTTCACCTCCAGAGACCAGCTCACAGCTTCGTTTCTTGTTTCCTGATACCCTTTAGGTCATCAATGGTTTACGTCCAAACAAATCTCATTTGTACGCCTCAACTTTGTTCAGTAAACTAAATTATTGAGCATGGACTGATTTGGTTTGTTCAGTAAACTTTTCTGGTTTGATTTGTTTCTGTTAGTTTAGTGAGGCCGCTCGCTGAAGGCTCAAAAACTCAACTTAATTTCAGTTTAAGTTTATTTTGATTCAGCGTTAAATCTCTGTGCACATTTTTAATCAAAAGATTTTGAAAGTTTGTTCATTTTTATTTGTTCATTCATTCATTTTTTAAAAAGACAGTTTTGAAGTTTCTTGAGGGAATTTAAATTTAATTTCGTCAGTTTTAGCAATTTTTGATACTTGATTTTTTTTTTTTTTAGTTTGTGACTTCAATATATCAACATTGATTAAACAAATGGGACAAATCAAACCTTGACAACTTCCTTTGTGTTAAAAATAAATGTTTGAAACATGGTGATAAAGGACATTTTGCTTGACACCGACAGCAAAACTTTCCTTGAACAAGCGTGGATTTCCTTCAGATGCCTTGGATTCCACGCCATTAATCCATCCATCCATCCATCCATCCATCCATCCATCCATCCATCCATCTTCTGCTTGTTCCAAAGTTGGGTTGCGAGGGCAGCAGCTTGAGCAGGAAGGTCTGGACATCTCTCTCCACTGTCACCTCTTCCAGCTCTTCTGGGAGCTCCAAGGCGTTCCCAGACCAATCGAGAGCTGTATCTCTCCAATGCGTCCTGGGTCTTCCCCAGGGTCTCCTCCCACTCGGACATGCCCGAAGCACCTCCCTAGGGAGGCGCCCAGGAAGCATCCTTACTAGATGCCCAAACCACCTCAACTGGCATCTCAATGTGGAGGAGCAGCGGTTCTACTACGAGTCTCCTGATAACTGAAGGGAGAGTCCAGCTACCCTGCAGAGGAAACTCATTTCAACCACCTGTATCCACGATCTCGGTCTTTCGGTCCCTACCCAGAGTTTGTGACCATAGGTGAGGGGAGGAACGTAGACTGACCGGTAAACAGAGAGCTTTGCATTACAGCTGAGCTCCTTCTTCACCACAACGGACCGGCACGGAGTCCACAAGACTGCAGACGCTGCAATTAACAGATGGATTCCCCGCACTGTCTGAAAGCATGTATTCTAGGTGAATTGACAACTCTAATATGTCCGTAGGACTGAGTATGAAGAGTTGTTTCTACGTGGCCCTGTGGTGGATTGTGTCAGGTCACCTTTCTAGGGGGTACCCTGCCTTTGACCCAGTGACTGCTGGAGATAGGTACCAGCTCCCTATGACCGTAGAAAGTAACAACAAGGGGGGTGAAAATGGATAAAGTGGATGTTTTCGTGTAACTTGTGACATTCTAAAATGTTTACAACATGACTCATATTTAAACAGTTTACAGTTATGTAAAGTTTTACCCCTGAAGCGATGCGTGACCAACAGCACTTTGCCATATTTTCCCCGACCGATCTCCTTGATGACATTGAAATGTTCCTGGATCTCAAGGTTGTTGATGCTCTGAGCCGTTAACTCCATCAGCTCGTCGATCAGGCTCCCCTCAACCAGACCCAGCTCAATCATCGCGTCCTACAACAAAACACCCAGACAAAACAAACATTATTAATGTCCTCCCAGACAGTTAATTCACTTCAGTTTATTTATTTAGTGACAAGTCACAACAGAAGTCGTCTCAGGACACTGAACAGAAACACAGAACAAACAGCTGAATATTAGAAGGATAGTTCGATCAGCAGCAGCAGCTGAATATTAGCAGGATGGTTCAATCAGCAGCAGCTGAATATTAGCAGGATTAGCAGAGTAGGAACAGAGTAGGAACAGAGTAGGAGCAGAGTAGGAACAGAGTTGGAGCTGAGTAGGAACAGAGTTGGAGCAGAGTTGGAGCAGAGTAGGAGCAGAGTTGGAGCAGAGTAGGAGCAGAG
>NC_056508.1:44220797-44238199 GCF_014905685.2 Nematolebias whitei | reverse complement strand
AGTTGGAGCAGAGTAGGAGCAGAGTTGGAGCAGAGTAGGAGCAGAGTTGGAGCAGAGTAGGAGCAGAGTAGGAGCAGAGTTGGAGCAGAGTTGGAGCAGAGTTGGAGCAGAGTAGGAGTAGAGTAGGAGCAGAGTAGGAGCAGAGTTGGAGCAGATGGAGCGAGAGTGTTGAGAGCTTTGTAGGTTAGAAGTTGACAGGTAGATGGAGAGAAGCTAAAACTGGAGAGATATGGGGGTCGAGATGGGGTAGAGGCAGGGCCAGGACCCGAAAGGCCCAGCCTCGATCACCAGCCATTCCCACATGTCGTGGTGTCTCTGAGCAAGACACCCAATCCCCAATTGCTCCCCCGGTGCCCACATAGCTGCCCACTGCCCCACCTGGGTTCATCCCAATTGTGATGGGTTAAATGCAAAAACCAATTTCACTATTGTATGGGAACATACAATGATGACAACACACAGCACTCAGTATTATTATTATTATTATTATTATTATTATTATACGATCTCTTCGAATAACTCCTATAAAGACTCTGGCAGCAGCATTTTGGCTCAACTGGAGACTTTTTAAAGAAATATTTGGACACCCAGATAATAAACGATTGCAATAGTTTTTATGTATGACTACTTCTTTGGGACCTACAGGTTTTCTTGCTCAAATCTACGCTTCAAGTTTCTATGAATTATCAGTTGCTATGGATCAAAAAAGAAAGTTGTCACTAAAACTAATTAAACTTTCAATTTTCTGTAAAAGCCCTTATCATTAAATTTTATAATTATTACAACAGCATCACATCTGCAGACCTCATGATGATATCGCTATCACGAAGACTTCCAGCAGCTGTAACAAAACTCTGCGTTGCACATGGATTTATAATAACACATTAGGGCTGCACCGATTGCAGTTTTCTGGCCGATCGCCGATCATGACCTGCCGATTACGGTTTTGTTTTATAAGCGACACTGTCAGGAGTTATACGGTCACAATGCAACTTCAATTTTCCAACATTATACCCTTGAACAATGTCCTAGAAACAATACAAACTTGTTTTAACTGGCCATGAGGTAGGGCTCTGAAATATAAATGAAGTTCAGATAATTTTTGTTAAAACAAACAAAAAAAAATCGGTAGAATTCGTTTGTCGTGCAAGTATTGTCCGATTTCCTAAAATTAAGGAAATCAGGGCCACTATAACACATATGAATTTGAGTTTTCTGACTTTTATGACAACTACGTTAGCAAAGTTTGGAGCAAAAACATATTACATTTACTCATTTAAGACAAATTTATAAGTATGCATTTGGAATGATCAGCATTTTGTTGCATTTAGGGTTGAACATGAATAAAATCAGCATAACAACATTTTGGACGTTTGTTTATTAAAGAGACTCGATTCAATATAGCATACAAACACAAAATTTTGGATTTAATTATCATAGGTTCGGTTTCATCTTAACTATACAACTACATTTTCCGTAAACAGTTTATTGGCTCAGGACTTTAAAAGTAAAAATAAACAAGTTCCAGATTGTTGATTTTTCTGTCATTTGACTCTGTCATGTCATTGAACTGTCAGATTTATGGATCATACCAGTATGTAATTGGTGACTAGCTTTAATCTTTATTTATATCCGGTGAATGACGGGATGGGATCATGTGCTGCAGCGACACAGTGGATCAGTGGATATCATGTTTACAATCAACCTGGAGTGTCTGTTTGATTCAAACAAAGAATCCCTGTTGGTTTCGTCACAAAACGTTCAGCTACAATCTGTTCAGACAAACTGTTAACAAATTTCATTTAAAAAAATTAAAAAAAAACAAACAGCTAAAGATAATGTTTAAAAAAAAAAACAAAGCTTTACAGCTTCTTGTTGTTGAAGACGACACATAACTTACAAAACAAGAACGGCAATACGTTACATGAATCACTGAGCGTCTCTAAATTCTTACCTTTTTCACAAGGTTGTCTCTGATGCGGTCACCGGAGTCTAAATAACAAACAAACAAACAAACAAACAAAATGTGTGACGCACGTTCAAGCTAACGTGAAACAAACGCAGCAGGTCAGTCCAAGTGTCAGCTGGGCGACGGTTCTGTCCGTCCTGCTGCTGCTCAACGCTTTCAGCTGCTGTGACAGACCAGAGCGTATTTTAACCGCTGATTACAAGCTGCCACACACACTAACCCCCCACCTCCACCCACACACACACATATCTACGTATAGCCTAATCAGCTGTGCATGTATAGCCAGTAACATATGCTCATGAAATCCATCCTCATCCAAAAATCTATTTTTATTTATTTTGGACTCAGTGTCATTGTAGCTACGTTACCTTTACACTTGAATTAGCACCCTGTTCACACTCACGGGCCTTTAACACAGATGTATACGGTTGCATTCCAAACCTCGTTATGATTAGTGTCATACGTGAGGGCCAAAATAAATAAATGAGATCATCACTATTTAAAACAACATCAAAGAGACATGATCATCTGCTGTGGTTGACTTGTCCCACCAGCCTGATCAGAAGCTGCATTGATGGTTGAAAAATGCCCGATTGTTTCACGCTTGTGCACACTGAGCACTTGAGGACTCGATGACAATTTTACATTTCAAGTGGTTTCCAAACAAATTATCACAACAAACGAGCTTGAACAGAAAATCTCATTTTACTGTTGTTGGGTTTAAATAAAAGAAGTTCTCGTCCAGGTTGTACGCCACATCTTGCCCAGTGGCTGGTGAAAATAGGCAAAAGGTCAAACCTTAGGTCAACATCCCATGCAAATGTGGCTAAAGGAAACGGATGGATGCAGGAGACCAGGAAGGCCTCAGAGTCCAGGTCTGGCTGATGGGAGATTCATCTGGAGCACTTCTAATGATGGACGATTTGATGTTTGATTGAAAGCTCTTTAATTCCTTAAAGAAAGCTTGGAGTTAGTTGTACTGCTCCAGAGTACTATACCATAAAATAATAAGAAGGAAAACAAAGACATTTTCATGTTTTTAAGATGAGCACCTGCGAGTCTTCACATCCAAAAGATGATCTTAAATGAAATGCAGTGGGCGATATGCATTCCTTCCAAAAATTCTGGGTCTTCATTCATTCTCTTTTATTCCTCCTTTGTCTTTGTGCCATTTTTTGAACTAGTCGTGGCCAGCTGTTTGTTTTTTGTTCCCAGTCGTGGAACAAAAAGGAGCATTAGGTATACTGTATATGTACAGTACTGTACATCCACAAAACGCGGTAGAGAGAGTCCACAAAAGTCGAACCGCCAAGTATCGAGGGTCTACTGTACCCTCCATTCATCCATTCATCCATCTGTTGTGAGCACAATTACTTGAAACTTACAGTTTGGCATGTGGCTGCATCCGGACTTAAGACATGTTCCTTTTGTAAATTGGGTTTCCACATCAAAATCCAAGATGGCCACCACCACCATATATGTGTATGTAAACTTTGTATTCTAGTTAACTTGAAATACAAGCAATGTGCCAACTTCTTTTTTTGGTTTGTGGCTACATCTTAGCAATAGAAAGTTTCCCTTCAAAAATCGGGTTGCCACGTCAAAATCCAAGATGGCCCCCACCACTATTTATATGTATGTAAACCGGCCATCCTCGTTTGAGTAAATTATGCTTTATAGTTTTATATTACCTAAAAATACAGTTTTCTCGGATCATTGGGTGGCTGGTGAGGTGGCCCAAGATTAATCTAAGGTGGCCCAGACCACCATTGGCCACTCCCTGACTCCACCCTTGCATGTGCTGGTGGATGCTCACCTCAAAAACTACAAACGTTCACTGTTGAAATCCTTCAGGTACCATGGACTTCGGAGTACTGCTAGTACCCCGATGTCCAGCTAACGTGACAAAATCTAGAATCTTAACAGATTTATCTTTTACTTTAATTATAGTAAATGGTGAACTGTAAGCATGGTCAGTATCTTCACTGATGCTGTTAATCTTGAGCCTTGTTGTCACCATCATGCATATTGACCAGTTTTCTTTTCTCTCCGTTTGACCATCAAGTCTTCACTTTCCTATAGATTTGATTATGAACAGCAGCACCGTTCCCGTTTCAGCGTGAAACATTATGCGACTTCCCACCGTTTGAAAAGTGTTCGGCACGAACCTGATATCAAACGTTAATTTGAGTTTCCAATAACTTGGTCTGCACCAGCGCACGGGGAGTCTTACCATCGTGGCTCTGATCCAGGTGCCATGAATGCACTCAAGTTACGGCACTCGCACAGAACAAATCCTTTAGGATGTCGAGTACATCCCAGGAAGGCCCAATAGTAGTTTAATGGGATAATGCTGTTGCACCTGTGTTCGAGTGTTTATTGAGCTTTGTTTAATTGACCTCACTCAACACTGTGACCTCACTGCAGGAGTTATTTTAGGGGGAACCAAGCGTCCAAGCTAAACAAATGACCCACTGAAACCGATACTTTGGTATTGACCTTCTGTGGTGGTTTAATGAGGTGCAAGTCACTAGGGTGCAGAGCTCCGAACTTTACTTCAAACGAGAAAGGTCATCATGTTAGGAAAACATGTTAACAAATATGTCAACCATCCTAAAAGCGTTGGTATGGATCATGTTGTAGGCATGAGCAACACAGCAAGTTTAATGCAGCGTTTTGTTGCGTTTCTACTTTATTTTTCTTCTCTGGATTCCAAAAACTTCTGATAAGTTTCCCAGCAGTCAGCTACCATCACGGGACCCAACCCAGTCCACAGATTGCCATCAGTGATTGCAGTTATGTAGTGGAGTGTGTTTGGAAATCTGTGTCCTCATGTTTCACTGTCACCACGGACATGGGGTAATGTCATATTTGAGATCCTTTACATCCAAGATGAAGCTGAGTAGTCTTCAAGGCGCCAGACATGCAGTCCGCCACCCAGCTTCTTATCTCATGATGATCCCACTTCTATGTTTTCTGTCCCAAAGGAACAAAAATACAGAGAACTGACCGTCCTGCTGAGTTCAGGTTGAGCTCTGGCAAACATCAGAGATGAAGTGTTTCAGCTAACAGGCAATGGATACCAGTGAGCGTATAACCCTTTTTCCCCACAATTCATAGAAAACAAGCAAATACAATCTGACTTTGAAACAAATGAAAAGCTTTAAATTACTTTGCAGTTGGTGCACAGGTCACTGGTTGAAAGTGTTGTTTCATTTAATATTGTCTCATGGTATGGGAACCTCCTAGCCAGAGACAGGAACAAGTTGTCCCGGGTGGTCATACAAGGTAATAAAATCATTGGTCATCAACAAATGACACTTATAGACCCGTACAGTCTGGTTCTGGAAATAAAACAGGCAATACATGTTCCTTTAAAGAAAAATGGGTTCAGAAAGTCATTTGTTCCCTCTGCGGTGAACTGAACAAGGTCCGATTTAAACGCAGCCTCGCACAACAAACCATTGTTTTGCTGGGATGTTTCCATATTTTAACGTATCGTGTGATTTAGAATGGTTTTAATTAAATGCTTTTAATTGAGTTAGCAAAAATTTTTAAGTTTTTTAATGACATTTTTAATTTGTGTTGCTTTTATGAGCCAGATATCAAAGACAAATCTCATTTCATTGAATGTTATGGACAATAATGTAGGACTGATTGATTGATTGATTAATTGACTGGTTCAGGTTGAGGTAGAGCAAGGCTTCTTGAACTAGGGACAATTGATCAGCTGTAGATGTTTCTCCAACGATCACGTAAGAATTTGATTAAAATCTGCCCAAAGGTTCTGGAAATATTTTGCTAACAGATAGAGAGGGTTGATGCCTAGATTTAAGCAAAGATCTAGCACATTATGCATAATTTAGAATATCTTTAAGGGATGAGGTTCAACTACTACCACAACAAATTTTAGCTCAATGTCCATAAAATTGACAGATTGACATTTTTGTGTTTCCTCGCATCACTTGGCGGCCATCTTGAGCCGTTAGTTTGTTTGTTTAAATCTGTGTTTGCAATAAAAATGTATAATTTTTTGTATTTAAAAAAAAAAAATCTAGCTTACCAAAGTGGAAAATAAGTCAATTTATCTTGCATATAAATAATAATAATAATAAAATACATATTCTAATGATTTATTACTTTTATGCATGTTTTTATCACTTTCAGCACAGGCATGGCATATTCTTGTATCTTTCCCACAAGTAAAGTATACTGCACCATAAACTCTCCACTACACGTCTTTCTTCTGCTCATAAATATTTATAAAAAGGTGAATAATTTGTAGTCATAGATGCAAAAATCAACAGCCCAACAAAATGTTGCTGATTGATCAGCGCAGCAGGTGTGTGTCGTGAAACTTCAGAGCATGAAGCTGGAGAATCAAGCTTGAAATGTTAAAGTTGTGTGTGAACGTGTACGTGTGGTTGTTGTGCATGCCTCGTGCACATTAGTGTGCGAATAAGTGTGTGCGATAAATTACCACGATACGGGGCGAGCCGTCTGTCAACAAGGCTTGGATACTAAAGATGCAGTTTCTCGTGGCCTAGAACTTTATACCCATAATCACTTGTGGTGATTAATAAATCTGTTTTTCCACAGCAGGTGCTTACTTTATGTGTCTGAAGTCATGTGTATATTTTAATCTAGAACGAGTGCAGGATGAGGAAATATAAACGTTCTTGATTGATGACTGCATTAAAAAAAAAAAAGTGCCAAAACATTTTGTTGAAAAAGTGTTTGCATGAAGACAAAAGCAAAAATATTAGCTTTGCATTGAAGGCGTGTACATAAAGATGTTGAATGTGTTCGTTTTGGTATAAGTATGTTCTGGAAGTGATGTCATGTATTATTTATAAATAACAACAACAACGATAACAACAACAATAATAATAATAATAATCTATATATATCTATAAAAATGTATTTGTACAAAAGGAGACAAGATGGTGAACAAACAGCTGTCCTATTGAACGCCAGCTGTTTTCACTCTTGTTGTTTTGTTGTCAAACCTGTTATGAAGAGTGAGCGATCATGTAAATGCCTCTGTGTTTCTGTGTACCGTATTTTCCAGCCTATAAGTCACATTTTTTACATAATTTGCAAACCCTGCGACTTAAACGCCAAAGCTACTTATTGATGGATTTTTTTTCACCATATTTATGAACCAATTTTTGGCTGAGATATGACTGCTTTCATTCATTCTGACTGAAAACATTGAACACTACCATTTTCGGCCGCTAGATGGCACTGGAGTAGTATGGCGTGCCGTTGTGTCATGTAATAGGTAAAAGTGGCTATTAATGACACCATCTGCTTGCCATAGACTGCCACCTTCATCCAGCTCGCCTGGAGCAACCGTCAAATCAGCTTCATTTTGCTACACCGCCCCCGGCGAAATGCAGCTGATTTGACCATTAAAGTGAATTTATTAAGTAAAAGTTCAACTGAGACACACCTTTGCTATAAAGTCGAGCAAACAAACAATTATTTTAGGTGCTTATCTTGTTAAATTTCAAAGAAATGCACAGCGAGTTGTCCCTCTGTGCACTCCCGCTTCCGCCAGTCGGCTTTTGATATGCAGCTGATTTGACCGTCAAAGTGCATTTCTTAAGGAAAAGTTAGACTGAGACACATCTTTACTACAATTTTATGCAAACAAATAATTGTCTTTAAGTGTTAATCTTGTTAAATTCATGTTAAAGCCCTCTAGTGCACGCTGCTGCGGCCGCCGTTTGGCAGCCAATCGATTTTTGGTACATCGGCCCACATTTCCGGGTTGTCAGCGGCGCCGGTGGTACACAAACGTGACACATCAGCTGTGACGCGTAACAGATGCGACATTTACAACGAAGCGACGTATTCATGTTTTTTTCCCACTTTATTAGACATATTTGGACTGATGAGACTTATAAGGCGGTGTGGCGTGTACAGATGAAAATACATTTGATAGATTTCAGTGAAACTTCCAGGAAGGAATCATACGATGTTTATCTACAGACACAGATCAGTTTGTTTGTATTGTTTCACTGGAGAAAGAAAAAGCCACAAAGATTGCTGAAATAACTTGAAATGGACGAAAGTAATCAACTGAGCAAAACCAGACATTGATGTTTTGAATCATGACTGCCTCAAACGAGTCGGCGAGGGAGAGGGCGGACTCCAGAAACCATCTCATCACCATCAAACTGGTTGACCCACCATGTGAAGGCGCTAGTTATAAGACTGAGTCTGTTGCAGCTCCTCGGACTGATGAAGTCCTTTGGATAAAAGATGAAACGTTTCAACAGGAAGAAACCAGAACCTGACTTGACTTTGTTGGATTTTTCTACCTGGCATGAATTTAATCAGTTATTGTTTTAATTTCAATTCAATATAATTATTTAAAAAAAAAACAATGAATGAACCAGTCTACTGTTTTCTGTCTGTGTCCACCCATACTGTTATCACGATCTGGTGGTTTGTCGAACCCAATGTGCAGACGGACGTGGAACTCGAAGGTAAATTAAAATATGTGAGGATTTGTGTTTCTGTGTGTGTCTCCCTCGTGTAATCAGCTCCTGCCTCCGCCACCTGTTCTCCTTCCCCAGGTGTTTCTGTCGTTAGCATCTGTGTCTCCGTGTTCCTCGTTGTCTCAGCATTTTCCTGTCAAGCTTCATGTTCTGTCCTCCCGCCCGTGTTTTCAGCGTTTGTCTAAGTTTTCTGCCCCGTCAGCTTTTTGTGTTGTTTTCATAAATAAAATTATTTCTTGTCTCCGTGGTCTGCCTGCACTCTGGGTTCAACACCAACCACCAGATCACGACAAAAATAATATTTATTAATAATAAGAAGAAAAAAAGCTGACGAGGCAGCAAAACTTATATGTGAGCGAGGAAACATGGAGTGAGACAGAACTTTACAGGACAATCCGCCGACAGGGGAACCTTCTTCTTCTTCTTCTTCTTCTTCTTGTCTTTTTATGGCGGTTGGCAAACAGCTTAAGGTGCATTACCGCCACCTTCTGGATTGGAGTATGGACAAGATTCTAAAAAAAAACAACTAAATCCTTTCCAAATTCCCTGTTCTTCTCAAAAACCTAAAGATGCTGTTAAAACTTACATCCCCAGACGATCTTTGCAGCAATTCCTTTATCTCTAATTTAGTTGTATTTAATTCTCTTTTTAACATTTCTCTTTCGTGTGTATATTTATTGCATTCCATGAAAATGTGTTCTATTGTTTCTGTTTGTCCACAGTGATTACAACAACCTGTATCATGTTTGTTAATTATTTTCAGTGTGCTGTTTAATCCCGTGTGCCCAAATCTCATCCTCGATATTATATCTTCTTCTTTCTTTATTCTATTACCTTTCCTTGAGTCCCCAACTGTTTAAACAGGGGAACCACAAAGAGATGCAGAATATATAGAGGTGCTGACGAGGGAATAATTACAAACACCTGGTGGAGGACAGGTGCAGCAGGAGCTGGCAACACGAGGGAAAATCACTGAGGAAGGCAGCAACACACAGATCCTCTCAACTGTGCAAGCTAACTCTGGACATGTGACACATTTTACTAAGAAAACCTTAGACGTATATAAAGATAATATAAAGACTTATGTCTCCTACATGAGAAAAATCTACTTTCACAAGATCAAAATACATATCAGGCCTCAATGGAGTTACAAAAACTAAAAACAAAACAACTCCCAAAAAAGTCATCTTTACAAAATGTGTACTCTTCTAATTAAATCCACATTAGATGTTCACAGAATGCAAATTATCAGAAGAAAAATGACAAGAAGTTACTCAGCATGTAATATGTCTCTACTACTGAATACTTGTGATGTGTAGGAACAGCACTCTAATGTTCAAACAAGGGCGAGAGGCCACTGGACCTTAATATAGAAAGCTTAGTGAGTGGATGGAGAGCAGGAGTCTGGACCAGCACGAGTGTTGATGGAGACGGTGAAGACAGCCTGCCAGGATCTGGTTACAGACTGACATGCAGCTTTATGGTTGGATCTGTCAGCCTGATGGAGTTGTACGACTGAACTGAGATGCATGTGTTTACTGAACTACATGGAACAGCAAATCTGTCTTTCTCAGTAAAAACTGAAATGCAGCTTTTTATAATTCGGTTGATTGTCTTACGACTGCTCCCTTCAGTGGGGGTCAGTAATTGTTATGTTGACAACTGTTTCATGCTGGATGCCCTTCCTGAATCAACCTGGGCTCCAACCTGCAGCCTCAGGACCACAACCCCCTCTTGTGGCAATTGAGGTTTTTTTTACTCATTTAACATCTTACCTCCCCTTTAATCTGGTTTCAGGAAACAACACAGCACGACTGCTTCACTGAAGGTTCTTAATGACGTTGTTGAAGCACTGGATGCTAAGGATTATTGTGCTGCACTTTTCTTAGACCTGTCTAAAGCTTTTGACACTGTGGATCATAACATCTTGTGTCATAAGCTCTCAGAAATTCGTTTTTCAGATCACACCATTGGTTGGTTCTCTAACTATATTTCAGATCAGCGGCAATGTGTTCAACATAATGGTACTTCCTCCAGTTATTTAACAGTCAACAATGGTGTACCACAAGGCTCAGTCTTAGGACGCACCCTCTTTACAATCTAGGTAATGTAGATCAGAACATCCCTGATGCATCCTTACATATCTATGCTGATGACACAGTTGTTTATTGTCGAGCTAAAACAGTTGATGAGGCTTTCCAGCTTTTGCAATTGTCTTCGACATCATCCAGTCAGATTAATTCTGTCTCAAACTTGTCTTAAATGCCAATAAAACCAAAGGGATGTGTTTTTCAAACAGAAAGTCTGTCCCAGCAGTTCTTCCTCTGATTTTATCCTCAAATGGTGTCCCTATTGAGTTTGTTGATGCCTATAAATATGTGGGTATCTTGGTCGACTCGCTTCTCTCTTTTAAGCTTCATGTGGAAAACCTAGTAAAGAAACTGAACTGTTTTTTTTTTTTTTTTAGAAATAGATTCTGTCTAACTCTGAATGCTAGGAAATACCTTGTAACTGCAACTTTCCTTCCCTCCATTGATTACGGTGACATTATTTACATGAACGCTCCTATAAGCATTCTACCGATGTTGGACGCTGTCTATCACGGTGCACTAAGATTCATAACTGGCTGTAACTACCGTACCCACCACTGCACCCAGTATTCACTGGTCAAATGGTCACCATTAACTTCACGCAGACTCTCCCACTGGTACATTTTCATCTTTAAATCACTTCTTGGTCTGCTGCCTTCATACATCTCCTCCTACATGTCTCTGCGTGAGTGCAGCTACAGCGTGCGCTCTCAGGACATTATTACCTGCAGTGTTCCCTCAGTGAGGACTGAACTAGGCAAAAGGGCCTTCTCCTACTCCGCTCCTGTTTCCTGGAATATCTTAAAAAAATATCTGAAGCTCTCGCCCTTTGACCTCTCTAAGTGGCTTTAAACATCTAAGTTTCTGGCAAGAACCAATGCAGACATGTTCCTGTTTTTAATTTTCTACTCTGCCTTTTAATCAAGCTGTTTTTTTTATGTTTTTTTTTTTTTTTACTACTTTTACATTTTGACTGTCCTTTTGGTTGCCATTTTATTTTCATTTGTAATTTTTTTAAAATAATTTATGCCTATTTTCTGACTGTCTATTGTTGTTGTTGTAACTCTTTTTAAATAAATCAGGTCTCTCTTGGAAATGAGTCCCCGAGGCTCAATGAGATCAACCTGTATAAATAAAGGTTGAATGAAAAAAATTTAATGTTTTGTACACCTGGAACTCGTGCTTTAGATTCAAAGACATGAAATTGGACAAAATATTTTTAGAATCCTGATAAATTTCTCTGACCTTTCAACAACCCTCGACGTAATAACTTTGTGAAGTCGACGGTTGTTACAGTTCTTTAAATAGACGACCCTGGCTGCTGGGCGGCTGACGCCCTGCAGGACTCCTGGAACCTGTCTTCTCTTTGGTGATGAATGACAAGTCAGTGATTCTCTTGGTCACGGGCCCGGACGTTTGGGATGGTCATGAACTTGGACACGGCTGAAAGGAGGAAGTTGCCCAACATCCGAATGATTCAATCCGTTCTAAATGCAGACTCACACAAGACAGAATAACAACTGGGATCTGAATCTAACAGTGGATGTACCCTCGGAGAAAGATCCACATTTCATAATTAAAGGTCTAAAACTCGTTGAAATAATGCACATTGCCACATCCTTTCAGAGTGTTTTAGAGAAAGGTGTTTAATGAGGTAAAATGGGTTTATAGCCATTTTGGTCAGATGATGACGGTGATGCAAGATGTCATGATAATGAATGGCAGCCAGAAAAAAGAAAGACAAAAGAGACAGATTAGCTGTAGAGTTGATGACACTGAAGAGCTGTTGTTGCAGAGCATCCAAATCCTGAGAGAACTGTGGATGTGACACCTGACGCCCCAAAAAGATGACGTACTGAGCCAAAGACAACCTTTCTGAATGACACCTGAATTTTAAGAGATGGAAAATTAAATGATGGAAAAACAATATCATTTGAGTTCTTTATGACTATTTCCAGACTGAAATCATCAAAATGTGGGTGAGAAAGTTGAAGCAACCCACACCTACTTCTGCTCTCTTTTGCCCGACTCTGGGCCCTTGAGCAAGACGCTTGTCCCCCACCATCTGCTCCCCCAGACGCCCAAGATGGCAGCTCTCTGCTCCACACAGAGGGCTGTGGTTGCATCAGGAAGAGCATCCGGTGTAAAAACAATTGTCAAGTCTTCGTGCGAGTTACATCGCCACAGTGATCTAACTCACAAAACTTCACTTTATAAATTAAAACAAACAATATATATATATATATAGATTAGTATAGGAAGTCACTGCTATAATAAATGGTATTATAATATGTGAAATTATTTGAGTACAGTGTACAGAGTAGTTCACGTTTCATGCAGGTTTTCAATGGTCTGCTCAGCCAAATCTTCAAGCTACTTGGTAACAACAAAGTAGAAGATTTATAAATCTATTCTGTGCAATGATGTATTTCATAACTTGTTTTATGTTGTTGCAAAGCAAAAACCTGTTAACTCGGCTGAATCACATCCCATTGTGAACTCTACCCTTCTTCCCCTCCCTTTTGTTTTATTTCTTCCAGTTCTTGAACCCAGTAGACGCCCACACAGCGATGTTCTCAGGCTGACAGCACGCTGTGTGCTCAGTGTTAATTGATATAACTGTGTGGTATGAGCCTTAGCTTTTGCCCTGCTTGTTCTCCCACAGGGTAACAGAGTAGCACAGACATGCCGTAGATGTTTTACAGAAAGGGTACAGAGTGTTGGAATCGGATCGCTGCACAGCACAGATGCTGCCGTCCCTGAAGGACTTCCAAGTTTCTGGTTACAGTGCGTTTTGTTTCGTCAACAACTACGGTTAGAGTTCAGTCTTTTCGGTGTCACGTTGGCCTCCAGAGGAGTGGAAATACTCTGAGGGAGGTGGCAATACAAGCAAAGGCCTCAGTGACGGACTCTGGGATTATAGTGTCCTGTGAGAGTGAGAAAGGCTTTTTGATGAAATAAGGACCACTTTCCTCCACCATATCGCTAAAATTAGAAACGTCTTATCTAAAAATGATGCAGAAAAACTGGTTCATGCATTTGTCACGTCTAGACTGGACTATGGTTTGTTATCTGGAGGTCCAAATATGTATTTAAAAAGTCTTCAGTTGATCAAAAATGCTGCTGCCAGAGTCTTTACCGGAGTTAGTGGGAGATACCATATCTCTCCAGTTTTAGCTTCTCTCCACTGGCTCCCTGTGAAATACAGAACTGAATTTAAAATCTTACTTCTAACCTACAAAGCCCTCAACAACCTAGCTCCATCTTATATTACAGATCGTATTGTTCCATATATTCCTAACAGAGCACTTTGCTCTCAAACTGCAGGTTTACTTGTGGCTCCTAGAGATTCCAAAAACAGAATGGGAGGAAGATCTTCCAGTTATCAGGCTCCTCTCTTGTGGAACCAACTTCCAGTTTCTGTCCATGAGGCTGACACCTTGTCCAGTTTTAAGACTGGGATTAAGACTTTCCTTTATGATAAATCCTATAGTTAGGGTTGGCTTGGGTTTCCCTTAGTTATGCTGCTTTAGGCTTAGACTGCCGGAGAACAAATTGATCACATTGCGTCAAATGAATAGTTACAAATGAAATTCATATTTGCAATTATTTTTATTTTAACATTTTTTCCTCCTATAGAAACCACAGCTGGACCTGCCATTCTGTGTTAGTTTCTACTTCCTGTTCCTCTCAAACCAGCAGATTGTCGCTTGCTCAGAGTCTGGTTCTGCTGGAGGTTTCTTCCTGTTTACAGAGGGAGTTTTTCCTTTCCACTGTCTCCATTGTGCTCGCTCAGGATGGGAGACTGTGACGAAGTGAAGATTCAACACAGAACTTTTACTAATTGGCTTTTTATGTGTGAATGTTTTTGTTCAACGCCCTGAGATGACTTCTGCTGTGGCTTTATAAATAAACTGAATTGTAGAAAACAGACATTTTTAAGATATTAAACTAGACACAAAGTCTCAGCTCATGATCCCAGTTGTTCTGTTTAGCCACAGTCAATGCCACTTGGATTTTTATAGATGTCATAAATAACACTGTCCACTTTATTTTTGTTTAACTAATGACTCGTTAATGTAGTGATTTTTTTTATATTCATGCATTTTTTTTTCCTGCACGTGTAACTTTTACCTCTTCATTTCATTTGAGTGATGATGCTAAAAATTCTGTTTAAAGGGCTTTAACTTTTACCCGTTTGCACTCCCCCTTCATCACACAAAACAAAACGCATGAAGCTTTTCCAGTTGTCAAGGGGGAAGTGATGGAAGATTAACATCAACACATCAAGACTTGCCACCACCTAAACATTTATCAGTTGTTAATTTAAAATCAATAATTAACTGAGAAATGTATTTGGACTATAAAGTGACAACAAGCTATAAATCCTGAGACAAGAAGAATGAACTAATTTAACACAGATAACAGTGGAAAGTATATAGCTAACCACTCTTGCTGTTCCTTTATGGATTTATTTATTTTTTTTAATTAAATAACATTTAAAAAATTCAAAGTATGAAGGTAAACCATGAACTGTGAGATCCACACATCATCTGATCTTCTTTAATTTTTATATTAGCTAAACCTTTAAAAAATGGCTTATAGATAACATTCAGACATTTTTTTTGGTGGGGGGGGGGGGGGTGGAACAGGTTACAGGTCCATAGAGAAATAAAACTTATTCACACTCCTACTCACACAAAGGCACAATTTAGAGTTACAGACATGCATGGTTTGGGTGTCTCTGGTGAAAACCCACATGTGCACAGGGAGAACATGTAAACTCCACCCTGAAAGGCCGGGAGTCGAACCTGTGGCCTTCTTACTGTGAGGCGACAGCTCTGACAGCTGCTCCATCCTTACTGGCAACATTGTTTTAATTAATCTAAAACAATTGAGGATCAAACTGTGGAACATCAAATACGTCACATCATCCATCCATCAACTTTACACGCTTCTTCCTTCGTGGGTCGCTGGTGTCCATAACCAGCAGTCACTGTGCGAGAAGCGGGGGACACCCTGGACAGGTCTCCAGTCCATCACAGGGACACAGAGACAAAACTCACTCTCACTCACACCTAGAAACAATTTACCAGTCAGCCTAACATGCATGTTTTTGGTCTGTGGGAGGAAACTGGAGTACCTGGAGAAAAGCCACGCATGCACGGAGAGAACATGCAAACTCCACACAGAAAGGCCCCCCGACTCGGATTCTATCCAGCGACTCTTTCGCTGAGCTCTACCAACTGAGCCACCGTGCCCCCTGCCACTTGAACAATAGGTTCTTTATATTTTCGTTTAGCTCAAACGTAGCACGGCGGCACAACTGGTAGAGCTGCTGCCTCTCAGCGAGCAGGTCCCTGGTTCAAACCCCGGTCCAGGGGCCTTTCTGGGTGGAGTTTGCATGTTCTCTCCGTGCATGCGTGGGTTTCCTCCCACAGACCAAAAACATGCACGTTAGGCTGATTGGTAACTCTAAATTGTCCCTAGGTGTGAGTGAGAGAGTGAATGGTTGTTTGTCTCGTTTGTCTCTACGTGTCCCTGTGATGGACTTGCGACCCGTCCAGGGTGTCCCCCGCCCCTCGCACAGTGATTGCTGGACATGGGCACCAGCGACCCCCGTGACCCAAAGTGGAATAAGCGGGTAAAGACAATGGATGGATGGATGGATGGATAGCTTAAACGTCAACAAGCGTACAAAACAGGAACCTCTGGTCCAAGTCACAAAGGTGCGACGCAGCGCTCGAAGAACACTGTTCCAAAGCTCAAAGAGGCGTGAGAGGCTGCGCTGAATATTTTTAGTAAGGGCTGTTTGGTTTATGAGCTCTGATAATGAAGTGTAAAGACCACTGACCCATGTCGCGTCAGGCTGGAGGCTTTGGGATTTACTGTCTTTAATTCAGCCGAGATTAATCATTGCATCCTCTCTTTGTTGAGAGCTGGACGACAGGCTAGCTTCTGCAGCACACACACATTCTTCGTGTGCGACACAGAAATAAGTGGCTGCACTGGCCAAACATGCTGCGGTGCTGCTCCGATTCTTCACTGAAATAACAGAATGCTGAAGGGCTGATAAGGCGAAGGTTAAATTGCACCATCTAGTGATTCTAAACATGTAATTAACTTTTGGTAAAAACAACTTTTAATTAACGCCTCCTTGATGCTTGTAAAATCACATTCATCCATGTCCATTTGTTTAAAAAAATATTGTAAATTAAAAGTCTTGAAGGAACGCACCCCCCACTGCTCTGGATGCGAAAGTTTTAAACTAAGACCTGCTCAGTCCGTGCCAGAGCACAGGTTAGGGATGACTCTCTGCTACTACCACTCCAAGTTTTAACTCGGTGCATTTGTAAATGTGGTTGTGTTGTAGCCATTTTTGTTTTAATTGTGTTTGATTAGCTATGGCAGCCATATTGAATCAGACCATCCTTTATTTACTTTTTGAGAGAGTGCCATTAATTAATTAATTAATTGCACACCTTTCATGACAGTCACCATTAAAAATCAAGATCAGTGGTGTCTCTCAGTTACAAAACGAGGCCAAAATTCAAAATTTGGTTCAGACCAAGTGCCGATTTTAGACAATGCATTAACTCAAGTCTTTTACTTTTTGTACTTTTCTTGGTGACAGGTTCCATCCATCCATCCATCCATCCATCCATCCATCCATCCATCCATCCATCCATCCATCCATCCATCCATCCATCCATCCATCCATCCATCCATCCATCCATCCATCCATCCATCCATCCATCCATCCATCCATCCATCCATCCATCCATCCATCCATGCATCCATCCATGAATTAAGCAATCCATCCATACATCCATC
>NC_056508.1:44215792-44220697 GCF_014905685.2 Nematolebias whitei | reverse complement strand
TATCCATCCATCCATCCATCCTCCATCCATCCATCATCCATCCATCCATCATCCATCATCCATCCATCATCCATCCATCCATCCATCCATCCATCCATCCATCCATCCATCCATCCATCCATCCATCCATCCATCCATCCATTATCTTTTACCAGCTTCTTCCTATGTGGGTCATGGCAGTCACTGGTGCCCATATCAGTCTCGTTTGACATTTTCTGTTCCTCTTTCCATAAAAAAAATCAAAGACGACTGAAAATGTTTAATTAATTTCTCCTGGCATCAGAGTTGTCCATCTGTCATGAGAGGTTTATACTAAATAAAGTATGCTCGGTTTTTAAGCACATCAGAAGCGATATAAATATTTATTTAATATATCCATATTTGGCTCTCGGGCCTTGAGTTTGACACGTGACTTATTGTTTTCCTGTTTATTTATCATTCCTGGCTGTTACTGACCTTATCCCGTGGCTTTTCAGCATCGTTCTCATTCCACAATTTGTGTGTTAATTCAACAAATCATAAATCAAAACGTTCAGCTCTTTCAGGACAATCCTGCTATGACTTTTTGGTATTGGTGCAATTTTAGATTATTTTTTTTAAATATTTGGCCTTTTCTGCATTTATTTTTCTCTCATATGAATTGAGCTCATTTTAAATCCTCCAAATCTTTAGATGCGTTTACAACCTTTTACTGCACTTTTCACATTTTGTTCTGGTTCAGCTTTTTTCAGCTTCCTTCTGCAAATTTAAAAAAAAGATATCAGCTACTTGCAGCTGTTTTTTCAGCTGTTTTTTTTTTTTTTTTGCTCCTTTCTGATTCTTTCTGATAACTACAACATTTTTGTGCTTCTAACTTTTTTCTGCTAATTTCGTCTTGTTATGCTCCTTTCAGCTTATTTCTGCAAGATTCAGCTTTTTCTACTATTTCAGCTACTATTTAGCTGTTTAATGCTAATTGTAGCCTTTTCAGCTAATTCCACATTTTTTTGCACACATTTCAGCTACTTTCAGCTTAATTAACTTCTTTCTGCTAAACTTTCTCTCTCCTTTCAGATTATTTCTGCTAGTTTCAGTTGTTTCTGCAACTATTCAGCTGTTTTGTGCTATGTTTGGCCTTTTCAGCCAATTCCACATTTTATGTCATTTCACTTCCACTTCCTTTTGGTAGTTTAAGCTTCTTTTTTTTTTTTTTTTAATTGCTAATTTCAGCTTTTTTAAACTAATTTCATAATTTTTGTGCTCATTTCTGCTTTTTAAACCTAATTCAGCAACATATACTTTCTGCTTTCTTCTGCTAATTTAGGCGTGCTCCTTTTCAGCTTAAATTCAGCATTGTTTTGCTATTTTCAGCTGTTTTTCAGCAAGTTCTTGAGCAATAAGCATTCACACTGCGTTTTTGCAGGAAATGCAATTTCTCTAGTTCTACTTGATACCGTAGATGCCTTCATATTTAATAAAAATGCATTCTGTGATCGTGTGTCCTCCAACTAACCATTTCCTTGGACAGAGGTGGTGGACAGCGTGTAAATGTTTGTTGCCCTGACAGACGAACGTGAAGGTGCAGATGTGACTGAGACATTCAGAGCAGGAAGCACAGAAGGCTGTCAGCTCGGCCACATGTCAGAGCTTCGCCTCCTCAGGGCCTCAGCAGAGAGGTCAGGGAGTGCAGCCGAGCGGTCGCAGGTGTCAGCGCCTGCAGCGGCGTGCGTGCATGTGTGCGTGCATGCAGAGCAGATGTATTTCTGTCTGCTGACAGGAACACAGAACAGGAAGATCTATGTTCTCAAAGTGAAAGATAACGGGTTCAACACATAAAGAGGAACTGCGAGGAGTTTCTAGAAAGGATCCACCTCCTTCCCACATGTCTGTTTTTTTTTTTTTTTTAGATGGTCATTATTGACTTCTGCTCAGTTCAAAGAAAACGACTTCACTTTTCGTGTTGAGATAAGAGCTTTTGTGGAGAAGGAAGCACAAACGGCCTTTTTTGAAACCAACTCACTGCACGCTGAAATAAAGATCGCAACGCTTCTGTTGTAAAACCTACACTTTACACGTTTTTAATGTAATTAAATGCTTTGCAAACGCAGGAATGAGAAATCCAAAAGGTGCAAAAGTGTCAAAACTGTCCAGATGACCTGACTGAACATTGTTGGATTTTATACCTGGATTATTGAGGATGAACTTCGGTAAAGTGTGTAGTTAAGCTGCGGGTTAAAAAAGTTCCTCCAGACATCTTGAAGAACATCCTGGTGTTCTTCTGTGGATTAATGTCGTCTGTCTGATCATGCTCGTTGTGATGGTCTCTCAGTTTAAAGAACACGTTATCCTAAAGGTTGGAGGGTTTGTTAAACTAAATATCCCATCAACACATCTCTGTTCAGGTTTGAGGAGCATTCTTTTCTGAACCTGCAGCTCTGTTAGCGTTAGCCGCGCGTCTATTTGGTGTCAGCTTCAACTGGAAACAGTTTTCCTCTGAAACAGGAAACAGTAAAAATGTTTCCCTTGTAACATTTTGCACAAACTTTTATTGACTGATCAACAAACGTGTAGCTTGTAAAGTTATTTGTACACAATTAGAAGAATCTTATGCAAGGGTGGCTCCGTTGAGCTGCTGCCTCTCAGCGAGAAGGTCGCCGGATTGAATCCCTGTCTGGGGGCCTTTCTGGGTGGAGCTTGCATGTTCTCTCCGTGCATGCGTGGGTTTTCTCCAGTTTCCTCCCACAGACCAAAAACATGCATGTTAGGCTGATTGGTAACTCTAAATTGTCCCTAGGTGAGTGAGAGAATGAATGGTTGTTTGTCTCGTTTATCTCTGTGTGTCCCTGTGATGGACTGGAGACCTATCCAGGGTGTCCCCCACCTCTCGTACAGTGATGGCTGGACATGAGCACCAGTGACCCCCGTGACCTGAAAAGAAAGAAGCTGGTAAGGATGGATGGATGGACGGACGGACGGACGGACGGACTTACTGACTGTGCAAAATGGACTGTTGCATGTGTAAGTTGAGTACTGGGATATCATCATCGTTTCAATCTAACATTTCCATCAATCCAGGCCATAGTTTATTTATTTATTTATTTATTTATTTATTTATTTTGCTGTGTGGTGGGGTGAGAGGGACAGCCTCTTTAAGTCTGAAGATATGCTTCTCAACCAGAAAAAGATGTTGTGTGAGTCATTACCTGATGAAGGGTCCTGGAATCTTGTTCGTGAGAAAGAAACAGGAGCTCCACCACCAGATCGGCGCTTTGTTACAGTAATGAGGCTGTTGCTCTGATCTGCCATGGTGAGGAAGGAGCTAAGCTAAACGGCAAAGCCTTTTGTTTACTGGTTTATTTTTGTTACAGCCTTCATCTATGATCATGAAGTATGTACCATGGCCAAAACAACCATCCATCCATTATCTTTACCCGCTTTTTCCTTTTTCGGGTTGCAGGGGCCACTGGTGCCCATATCCAGCCAACACTATGCAAGAGGCAGGGACACCCTGGACAGGTCTCCAGTCCATCAGAGGGACACAGAGACAAACGAGACACAACCATTCACTCTTTCTCTCACACCTAGGGACAATTTAGAGTTACCAATAAATAGATTAAGAAATTAGATTCCTTCATAAGGTGACCTGACTCAGGCAGATATGGACAAAGTCCCACAAGGAGAAGACCCCAGTCTCCTCCTTGTGGGCCATATCTGGATTCACCCTCCTAAACCCAACCATATATAAACAGGAGACAATGGATGGATGGATGCTTCTTCATGTTGCTCTAAAGTAGATATGAATGTAAAGAATTATTTATTTCTACAGACCCATTTAAGACTTACTGATGGACACAATCATTACGCAGCTTCTTGCAGTAGCTGTGGTGAGTCAACTTGTAGGCAGCAAAATAAGTTAACTCTCAATAAGTTTCTGGGTTTTGCATAACTGGAATTCCTGATGAGAATAAAAAAAAATGTGAAAAACGTGTGACGTGTAACCAAAAGCTGTAAATCAGTATAAGTCCGACCAACAGAGGGCGCTGTGGGACAACTAAACAGAACACTGTAGCCCTTAGTGCTGGATGTTCACAATGTTCTCACTCTCACAAAATTATTTTTTTATTTTAAATAATTGTCTGCAGAATTCAGAACACGTATTTTCTTGCATTTTCTTGACATGTAAACTAAAAAAAAAAAAAAAGCTCACTTTGATGACACTGAGATAATTAGGAATATATGTGCATTAGTAAAAATTGAAATATAAATGGTTAACACAATATGCATATTTCAGTTCCTAAAAAGCACCACAGTCTGTAAGAGAATGGAAAGTGTGAGCTCTTATCTCGTCCTTCCAGAGATTAGTGCTCTCGCTGCAGAGTCAAAGGGTTCGCTTGGGTCACGTGACTCCCTCTTCCTCCTCTTTTCACTTACGTTGGCTGTTTCTTTTATTCTGGTTTTTTTTTTTTATTATTATTATTATTTTTATTGGTTGGAGCTGTTAAAAGAGTGTTTGAAGGCAAAACTCGAAACTCTCAGTTTTGTACATTTCTGACGTTTTTCAGAGCTACCGCTTCGGAATCCATATCATTAACATGAACTCTTTGAACTGTTTCTGACACATGGCCCCCTGTTGTTCCTTCAAAAGCACTGCACACATTTCTTACTTTACAAAAACTGCAGATGTAGTGGGGGGGGGGGGGGGGTAACTGAAGAGTAAATCTATAAAGACAAAGACAAATCCAGCACCTAATTTATAGCTTTAACCCTAATGAACGTAGTACATGTACGTACATGTATGTTTATTGTCATTGTACAAGTCACAAGTACAAAGCAATGAAATGCAGTTTGCATCCATCCAGAAGTGCTTAGCAAACAAAAGAAAATAAATTTATATATATATATATATATATATATATATATATATAT
>NC_056508.1:44154679-44215392 GCF_014905685.2 Nematolebias whitei | reverse complement strand
CATCCATCCATCCATCCATCCATCCATCCATCCATCCATCCATCCATCCATCCATCCATCCATCCATCCATCCATCCATCTATCTATCTATCTATCTATCTATCCATCTATCCATCTATCCATCTATCCATCTATCCATCCATCCATCATAATATATTAAAACTGTGTACACAATACAATAGTAGTATTGTGGAAAACGTGCTTTCAGCTTTTATTTAACAACTGCTCAATGTCCTTAGAATATTATTCATAACATAAACATGTACAACATGTTTTAGTTTTTAACCAAATATATTTTATGTTGCTAAATAGTTGAGGACAGCACGTAAGAAATGTTTTTGTGGCTTCCCCCCCCCCCACAAATTAAAGTTTTCACCATAGTCTTGAGTGCATTTTCTGTTTAAATTTAAACCATTTAACCAGTGACTTGTCTTAAATGTGAGGCTACATTACAAAAACGGATGCTGCCACCTGCGTGAGTCCTGAATGTCTGTTTCTGCAGCAGTTCCAACACAGAGTTCTCGCCCCTGCGACAAGAAAAAGGCCAAAAATGGATAAATTGGGTTGCTCCTCTTGGATGCTCGGCTGCAGCTTGTTTCCTTGGTAACAGAGGAGTTTGGCTGGCAGCCAGACCCTGCAATGTGGAGTCCCGCAGCATCAAAGCCAGCATAAATATACACACATTTCTGCCACAGCACTGTCAGATGCAGAGATTGACACTTGGGGGTATACGGTTTACTACACGGGCATGTCCATATATGGGCGAACAGCAGAACATATAAAAACACGTCTAGACGTCCATGTGAGACGCCTGTCTCCCCACTATTTAGATACACCTTGGAACACGCAGGTCTCTGCTCTCATCAGAGATCCTTCCAGCCTGCCCATCATGGTGAACAAAGTAATGCAGTGTGGTGGAAAACGATGGAGGATCTCTGGAACTGTAGGTCTTTGGGTGTGTCTCTGTGTCACAGCAACTCCATCAACAGGAAAGAATGATGCACGACTGGTAACGTTAAAAAATAAGGTTAGACTTTGGATTTTTCTGTGCAATTTTTATGCTTTTGCCAAGATTTCCTGCACAGGACGGAGCTTAAAATATCATCATGCAAGAACACTAATCGTTGTTATTGCATTATCTATCATTGCTGTTTAATGTTTTACAGTAAAATGTCGAAACCTTGTGCACTGCGGCGCTGCTTAAAGAACATTTGTAGTCGACAAGAAGACACCATTTAAAAGTCAGCCTATTTTCTGCCTAAAACTTCTTCAGTTCCCACAGTCTGACTACCATAAAAGGACAAACCAGAACAGAGGAGAGGTGCGCTTGGTAAGAAGAATGAAAGCCCACTGCTAAATAAAAAAATATAAACGCAACACTTTTGTTTTTGCTCCCATTCTTCATGAGCTGAACTCAAATATCTAAGACTTGTTTTATGTACACAATTTTTCCTTTTCTCTCAAATATTGTTCACAAATGTGTCTAAATCTGTTAGTGAGCACTTCTCCTTTGCCGAGATAATCCGTCCACCTCGCAGGTGCGGTGCGTCAAGATGCTGGTTAGACAACATGATAATTGCACAGGTGTGCTTTAGGCTGACCACAATAAAAGGCCACTCTAAAATGTAGCTTTGTGCGTGTCCTTCACATACAGTAGAGTTGATCAGGTTGTTGCCTGGGGAATGTTGAAGGTTGGTCCACTCCTCTTCAATGGCTGCGCGAAGTTGCTGGATATTGTCAGGAACTGGAAGATTTTGTCGTATACGCCGATCCAGAGCATCCCAAACATGCTCAATGGGTGACAGGTCTGGAGAGTATGCTGGCCATGAAAGAACTGAGGTGTTTTCAGCTTCCAGGTACCTTGCAACATGAGGTGATGGTCGTAGATGAATGGCACAACAACGAGCCTCAGGATCTCATCACGGTACCTGTGCATTCACAATGCCTTCAATAAAATCCACCTGTATCCGTTGTCCATAGCACGCATAACACAGTATGACTGCCCATACCATAACCCCACCGCCCCCACTGTGGGCCACTGAAATCACAAACTGCTCAACCACACAACGCCATACACACAGTCTGCCATCTGCCCTGTACGGTGAAAACTGGGATCAATCCGTGAAGCGAACACCTCCAACACCATCGCCATCGAATGAGAGCACTTGCTGGTGGAGACCTCAATGAGGACGAGCATGCAGATGAGCTTCCCTGAGATGGTTTCTGGCCATTTGTACAGAAATTACTTGGTTATGCAAACCGACTGTTGCAGCAGCTGTCCGGGTTTCTGGTCTCAGACCATTTTGGAGGCGAAGATGTGGAGGTCCTGTGTGGTTACACGTGGTCTGCGATTGCGAGGCCAGTGGGATGTACTGACAAATTCTCTGAAACATCTTTGGAGATGGCTTATGGTAGATTCAATTCACGGGCAGCAGCCCTGGTGGACATTCCTGCAGTCATCATGCCAACTGCACGCTCCTTCAAAATTTGCCACATCTGTGGCATCGTGCTGTGTGAGGAAGCAGCACATTTTACAGTGGCCTTTTATTGTGGTCAGCCTAAGGCACACCTGTGCAATACTCCTGCTGTCTAATCAGCATCTTGATATGCCACACCTGTGAGGTGGATGGGTTATCTTGACAAAGGAGTCAAAGTGCTCACTAACACAGATGGGCTGGGGTTTGAACCAGCGACCTTCTCACTGAGAGGCGACAGTTCTACCAACTGCGCCACCGTGCCACCAAATTTAGCCCCAAAAGTAAAATAAAAATCATGTTCAAATCTGAGTAATTTATGTAACTTAACACATTTCTGGCCTTAGTGTTTGTGGTGGTCAGTGCTGTTGTCTTGTAATACTGAGGTTGTCGGTTCGAGTCCAGGTTGCGTCAGGAAGGGCATCTGGCGTATAACGATTGTCAAAACTTTCACGTGAGTTCACTCTCTGTGGCGACCCCTGAAGAATGAAGAAGCTGAACGAAACTTATTGTTTGAAGATTTTAGTCAAATCAGTATGAATGACAACTTAAAGAAAACGTAATAATTTTATATAATATTTAGGATGTGCAATACGTACACTGAGCATTTGACCTGTATGTTGTATATTTAAGATAAAACTGTGGATTAGTTCAGCATCAACAGGTGCTCTGATGATTATAGACACGTCAGAATAATGGCTCCTGCTGTGAACTCAGAACTTTCATCTCTAACAAAGTGCTCTCAGCAGCATCATTTCACATTTTATATTTTCTTTATGCATTATTATCTGATTTCTGTCGGGTGCGGGCAGACGAGATCAAAGCGGTTCTTTCTGGGAACATTTGATGGCTTCTCTTCTTTTGTGGCCTTGGATTTGAGATGCCACTCAGATGGAGAGACAAAAGTCTGGTCGCTACAAGATATCCAATAACTTAATGGCCCTCATCACATGCCTTCAAATTCACTTTGACCCCAATTTCATCATGCTCTTCCAGCGCTCTTTGGGAGCCGTGCGTCAGCTGTAATGGGTTGTGACGGATGTTTGAGAGAAGTGCTGTGGGAGAACAGGGCCTGGTGGTGGTCCTGTGTTTGCACACACCATGAGAAAAGAAATGGCGTCCAGCTTCAGACCCTCCAAGCCCCCGTACCCCTCCCTCTCACATACAAGCGTGCATACCTCATCTTTTTACCTTTTCTTCTTGCACATCCCTTTCTTCTAAGATTTTTTGATCAGAAACCCCCACAGCATCGCTCTCTCCTTCCTTCGATCCTTTCATGCCTTTACCTCCTCTTGTCTTTGCAAAACTTTTGTTTCTCAGAGCTGCTGGAGTCCGAGCCGTGGAATTCTGCTGGCAGCCCCATCCCGCCTCCTCCTTGTATCGCATTCCCATGCTGGGTCATCGCGGGGGGGGGGGGGGGGGATGATTGAGTCGGGGTCACAGCCAAGGAAGTGAACTCGGAAGTTTTAACAAGAGTTTTGGATCTTCCACACGCAGCCTATGGAGGTTTATTCAGTAGCGTGCTCCTTTTGTTGCTCATAACTCTTCTAGAATCTGCAAACGTAAATCAGTAAAAGTTGTGAGAAACATACAACTAAATGCAATAATTTGCTAATCTCATAACCCCCCCTTTTTTCACAATGAAATATTCCCCATCAAACTAAAGTCGGGTGTTCTGGACTGTTTCTTTGTGTTGAAACGTTTCATATTTCATCCAGAAGACTTCATCAGTCCAAGGAGCCACAACAAACTCAGTCTTATAAGCAGCACCTTCACATAGTGGGTCAACCAGTTTGATGGGTCTAAGATGATTTATGGAGTCCGCCCTCTCCCCCGCCGACTTGTCTGAGGCAGCCATGGCCAAAGTGGTTCAAAACATCAAAGTTCATGCTCAATAATCCAGGTAGAAAGATCCAACAAAGTTAAGTGAGGTCCTCTGGATTGTTTCTTTATGCTGAAACATTTCGTCTCTCATCCAAACGACTTCATCAGAGCATCATCAATGTGGCCATGTGGCTCCTTGGACTGATGAAGTCTTTTGGACGAAAGATGAAACGTCTTAACATTAAGAAACCGTCCAGAGGACCAGACTTGGATATTTCTACCTGGATTATTGAGCATGAACACTGCCACTGCCCATGATGTGTACCCCATCGGTGTATGAATGTGATCTAAAATGCTGATTAGTCTCCTTAGAATGATTTGTTCAGTGAGCTTTGTCATGATGTAGTAGAGTGCTGTATGAATGTGTGTCTGGAAGTAAATCAAGTTCAAGTCAATTTTATTGTCATTACCATCTCGTGTGGTGCATGAGGTGGAACAAAATTATGTACACAGGGTCCCAGTTTGACCCAAAAATGGCAAAATATAAAGTATAAAAAGAAACAATAAATAAGGATCTAAGATGTACAATAAGTTATACGCTAAATGAACGCCAAACGGTACACTAAAAGATCTAAGATATACATTAAACGCTAATAATGTAAAACAACATGGCGAATCAACAGCAGCCTGAACATGAGTCTGTGTGAGCAGATAAGTATGAATGAATGCAACAGCATGAGATAATCAGCAGCATGGATAATCAGCAGCAGAGATAAGTCACAAATCACTAATTAAGGTGGCATTACAGTGATTTTTTTTTCTGAGTGATTTTCCTGGTCAGGGATTCATGAGTCTAACAACCTCAGGGTAGAAGCTGTTCCTCAGTCTAGTGGTTCAACACTGTATGCTCCACAACCTCCTTCCTGAGGGGAGCGGAGCAATAAGTGTGTGTGCTGGGTGAGTGGGGTCCTTCATGATGCAGGTGGCCCTCTTCCTGCATCTGGACAAATGAGGGCACAGATTGCGTTGTTAAACACTTTGAGTGTCTTGATTGGATAGAAAGGTGCTATAACAGTACAGCCCATTTCCATTTACCATATTCTCATCCAACAAATGAATCAAGCAAAGACGAGCCAGAACATCCAGAATCCTCCATGAGACAAGAATGGGGCAACAGTCCCCTCCAAAAACTCGAAGAACTGGTCTCTTCAGTTCCTGTATGTTCCCAGATTGTTCTTAAAAATGAGGGGATTCTTCACATGATCCTGCCCCAACTTTTTTAGATGTATTGCTATGTTTCACATTTTAAATCTGTGTGGACTCCCTCTGCTATATTTAGCTACAAACCATAAAATTCACTCATTTAAACTGGGTATGTTACTCAGTACAGTTAATGTAATTGGAGCTTAATTAACCCTAACAGAGCAACTGAGTTCATTCAGATATGATGGTAATTGTAGAGGGTTCCAGATCAATGAGATTCAGCTTTATTTGCTGGTCAGACTCTTTCATGTGACGTGGGAGGACAAAGGCATAGTTTGCACGAGGTGAGGGTGCAGACACGCCACACATGCGTTAGGGGACAGGGGGGCAGGGTTTGAGGCTCCAGCAACCGGCTCCATTGAAAAGATCTGTGTGTGGCGGTCTCGGTAATTCTGGGCCCTTTCTCCTCAGGAGGCTTTGTGTCCCCTCCAAAAACAGAAAGCTCACAAAGAGACGGGAAAAGGAGGGAAAGCGAGGGCGGACGGTTCTCGTTCTTTAATCTCTCTCCTCGATGCTTCTCTCTGTTTCGGACTTCAAAAAGGTTCCTCGAGTGTTTGAATTGTTGCGATTCAAACGCTGGCAGTTTGAACGTAGCGTGCACTTTTCTTTTGTCGTTTAATTGAAAGATTAAAACGAAATGCAAAGTCATGAAATGTTGTTTGATAAATGTAAAAGACGTCTTAACCGCAGTGGGGGACTATAATCATTCCAGACTGTGTGATAAACGTGTCTGCAGAGCAGCCATTCCTTTCAGGGGAGAAGTCACAAATGAGTTCTGTAATCTTGTTGTTCCTGCAGATGGAGAGCATTTGTACAGTAAAATCATCCTCGCAGATCATCTGTTCTTCGCCTCCTGCTATCTAGTTACGCTGAAAATAAATATTGCCTTCGCACTATGGGGGAAAAAGCACCACTAAAATACACAGCCCATCTGCTAATGCCCCATTTAGCATTCCAAGAAAGCAGACCGTCTTGGAATAGAAACACCAGGAGTGTGGATCTGTGTTTGCATTATTGCCTGACAGAGTGGTGTAAGTGTCTTTTATCAAGTATGATCCCATTAGCAGCGTAGCACCAGCCAGGATCATATCCTGACAGATACATTTATCCATGCACTCCAACACCCGCAGCACTAATGTGAACGTACAAAATGTCCTAAAACATCAAACCAGACATTTCAAAGTGAATGCACATGTGCACACACAACAACACTGTTGATATGATGCTTTAGGGCTGTCTTGTTCTGCAGTTGTTGCTAATGAGTGGTTTTGAGATGGAAGGCATTTCCTTCCTGACTTTCCACGTCCGCAGCGCTCTATTAGAGGCCGATCAATCATCCGATCACAAGCTGAAACCCTTTTCTGGTTAAAGAGCACATCTCTCTTCCTGGAGCTGCAAAGATTAAAGGTCCATTTTGTTAATGGCCGTTTGAAGAACATGTTGAGTGTGAAAACGTTGTACGTTCTGAAAGCTGTTTGTGTTTCAGGACTGGATAACAACTGTGTGCACCTCTGCTGTGTTCTGGGGCTTGTTTCTCAGTTTTACTCCAATAAAAACCAGCAAACGTCAGTTTATTGAAGCACCGAGTTGTTGATGATAGAGTTCAAAGCTGGAAGCAGATTCAATAAAATTTTGAGGCTTTCAGGTTTGGTGTTCTCGACGTATTCCCTCTGAGCCCACACGCTTCACAGTTTAATGAAATCTTGAAAATAAAACTGACTTCTTCACAAGCTGGAGGATTTCAGATTACTAAACCTCCATAGATTAGGAAGTATTTATTGATATTTCTATTGGAAGTTTTTAAACAAAGAAACTTTAGAAGTAAGGCTGACTGAGCTAGATATTTCAAATTTGGACCATTCTGCAGTTGAAGCTAATTTTACCACACTAATAATTTCAGTTTGTTTTTCAGTTCATCGTCTCTATGCAGACGATACAGTCTTTTTTATTGTCGAGCCAACATAGTGTTTAAGGTTTTCCAGCTGCATTCGACATCATTCACTCAGATTTGTTTTGTCTCAAAATGGTGCAAAACGCTGATAAAACCAAAGGGATGTTGTTTTCAAACAGGAAGTTGGTACCAGCAGTTCTTCCTTCCGTTTTATCCATGCATAGTGTTCCTATTGAGTTTACGGATTCTTGTCAATACTTGGGAATCTTGGTTGATGCGCATCTCTTTTACGCCTCATGTTGAAAACTTGATGAAGCTGAAATTAAAACTGGATTTCTTTTGTTAGACATAGATCCTGTCTAACTCTGAACACTAGGGAACGCCTTGTAGCTGCTTCTTTCCTCACCTCCATTGACTATAGTGACATTATTTATATAAATGTTCCTGCAAGCTCCTTACAGATGTTGGACGCTGTCTATCACGGCGCGCTAAGATTCATAACTGGTTGTAACTACCATCGCTGCACCCAGTATTCATTGGTTAACTGGTCATCATTAACTTCACACAGACTCTCTCACTGGTACATTTTCATCTTTAAATCACTCCTTGCAAGGTCGACTGCGTTCTTATATCTCCTCCCACATGTCATGTCGTCAGTGCAGTTACAGCGTGCGCTCTCAGGGATTCATTACCTGCAGCGTCCCCTCAGTGCGGACTGAACTCGGCAAAAAGGGCCTTCTCTTACTCCGCTCCTGTAACCTGTAACTCCTTGCAACAACAACTGAAGCTGCTGACTTTGATTTATTTAGTGGATTTTAACAATTAGTAAGTTCAATTGAAAAATCAAAGAGATGGCCGCTTGTCCTGAGCCTGGTTCTGCCGGAGCTTTCTTCCTTTTAAAAGGAAGTTTTTCCTTTCCACTGTTGCCACTGTGCTTGCTCAGGATGGGAGACTGCAACGAAGCCAAGATTCAACTTGTCTGCTGGATTTAGAGAACTTTACTAATTGGCTTTTCTATGTATGTAAAGTGCCCTGAGACAACTTTGTTGTGATTTGGTGCTTTATAAATAAACTGAATTGAACTGAATTTCAAGATTTTGAGTCGGGGATAAAAGTTCATTTTTATTTGAATATTTTAAGATGCCTCTTTTTCACTCGTGCTTCATCAAAAACTGTTACATTGCTCCTTTTAGTTAGAAAATATTCTTGTAAATTTTAGTTATTCTTTTCTATAATTGAAAAAAAAAAGTGAACAGTTTGCCATAACTCCAAATATTTTTTGTTCGCTGCAGCTTTGTACTATTTTTGTTCCTATTGTAAGAAATTATCGGAAATGCAAATCACATCTGGGGCAAAAAAGCCGAGATAAGAAATTGAATTCTGAAGCCCAGCGGGGCTGCTGTACTCCCAACCTCTCCTTGAACCTTCCTGTCGTTTACACCCATTGTTTTCATTTTTTCCTCCTTCCTTTTGTGTCGCTCTCAGTCCCTTTGTTGCTATATCCAAATCTGATCATCTCAATTCTTATCTCTCTTTTTTTTAAATAACATTTTGGTTTTGCAGGTTTCCCGCCAATTCTCCACTTCAGTCTGCAGTTAAGCAGCAACTGACACTCTGCTGGAGACCGGGGGCGGGGGGAGCATGGGCTCTGATGGATTAGGAAAAAAGGCGGGATGGGATCCAAGTTAGAATTGAGAGGGCTTTTTTTATTGAAAATGAAGGACAGAGGATGGAGAATCGCCTTCATAACCAATCAACGAGTAGATTGGTCCAAACGATTTGGACTTGCCTTGATTGACAATCAGCTTGTTGCAACTCCCAAAAACTACAATAAAGACTTCTAAAAAGTCATCCAACAGCAAATATCACCAGGTTTTTCTGTCTTTTCTGTGTGATGACCGGTAATATTTGTGTACATATCTGTGTAACCTCATGTAATCATACAAACAGAACTGCTTTGATCGTTTCTACATTTGCATATGCAGGCATGTAAATTGATACACCGTATGTGTGTCGGGGTGAATACTCTTTCATGGTATGTTCGTGTAGAGTGATGCCGCCACCCACGGTCAGCAGCGGCAAAGCTGAGGACATGAAAAGGGGTCATTGATCACTCAAGTGACCGCATTAACTTGCAACAATGCACGAGCGAACTTCCTAACCCGGACGCCTGGTAGCTGGCGTTCTGCTTGGTGAAATAAATCAAACCTTTAGAGGAGGATGCTGACAGAGGCACTGGCTCCAGAGCAATCGGTTCAGGGGTCAATAACAGATAATAGGGCAGGCTGCCCCCTGACAGGAGAGCGAGGGACCCGAAGAGGAGAGATTGTTGGGTTTAGAAAGAAAAAACCTTGGTGAGTTAGGAGGAGGAATAAGAAAAGGGAAGGAGGGAAAAGCAAGAGGTGATGTGAAGGAGAAAAAAGACACAGGCTTAAGCCCATTGGCTGGTTTAACAGGGTCATTGGGGACAGGAAAATGGGTCCGGGAGAGAGATGAACCCAGGAGTGACCTCTCAGTGGTGGCTAGTTGAGCAGAAAGTTTCCCTTTTTGTTTAAAAGTAGACAGCTGGTAGTAAATGTGCACTCAGTCAAATTAGCAGTAAATTTAAACTTTAGTTTCAACAAGATTTCAAAGTGTAGACGGGACAAAAACAAAAGAGACGACTTTCTTCTTTCTTCAGCTGAATTAATGAACCTTAGAAGGTTTTTTTTTTATATTTATATATATATTTTCCATTCTAAACCCGTTCATTAAACATCAAACGTTACCAAGTCAGTTTTGGCTGTAACCATCGTATCACAGTGCACAAAGGTGTAAATATAGATTTTATTTTAAGATTTGCTCTTTGCAGTCATCATCGAGTGCACATGCTGTGCTGTAACTTTAAATGACCTCCAAGGAAGTTGTGAAACATCAAATACAGATTCAGAGAATAACGTTGTTTTGGGACCAATTGGAAACAAGTCAAAGCTTTGAATCACCGCTTTCCAACACCATTTGTATGGAAATCTGAAATTCATATTATAGAGATGAAACAAAATTCGTCTGTGTACTTAAGTAATCTGAAAAATTCAAAACAACTTATTCAAAACAACTTTGGTAACTCCCAACACTAGACGATACAAACGTTCTTTTGTCGAACAAAGATTTAATGATTTACTTTCTTTGTTCATTTACTATCATAATATAAGGTACTCTTTGCAAAGTATGAAATAAACATATCCTGAACTGCATTATATCAGTAGTGCAGATTGAAAGTGTTTAATTCCATTTTTATTATTGTTATAATTATTGGATTTATTAGCATGCAATTCTGTGATACATAAACAGACATACTGAGCAAAAAGAAACTTGGGGGTCAAGCAGGTCAGTGGCTCACCTTAAAGACAGAACCCAGCATTCAGGCTTTTGCAGGGCTTCTGTTGGACTGGTAAATTTACTTTTTCTGCATAATTTACTCTAGAGTTGCATTCGGGCTCAAAAAATCCGGCTCCAGCCTATAGACATAATTTCCGAACCCCACCCGACCCGTCGAGTTAACACTACATACAGGTCCGAACCCGGAAAAAAAAAAAACCAAACAGACATTTTCAATTACGCTTCGACTGCTAACGGTTGTTGGACGCGCACGGTAAGGGGGTAGAAGATCGAAGCTGAGGGGTGTTTGTCCTTTCATGGCCATCAAAGCTCATTAAATCCCTGCTTCTACCTGCATTCTGCATTATTCAGACACGGACCCTGCTCTGACATGACGGATATTTTGGGATCTCACGTGCTTGGGTCATCGGCCGCGCGCATTCGCTGAGTGCAGTGGCTGAATGAAGGTCTATTTAGACAATGGATCACTGGCAGTAGTCCATCTGAAGCTTAACTGAACTTTTTCCTCTTTCAAGGCTGGTCAGCGTGCGCTGAAATGGCCGTGTGCGGCTGGTAAATGTATGGCAAGTCATGTTGGCATATAATTGGATTGTCAGCCGTGTGCATCTGCTGACATAATCAAAAGCCTGACACCAGCACAACCCGCACATTAAGCACATTATTATGGCCCGGCCTGGCCCAATCCAGGTCGGGTGGTGCGGGGCCGGGCGGGGCCAGGCTCTGGGTTACAAATGACAGCTCTACTTTATATTGGAATTCTGAGCATAAGCACTTACATCACCTCAAAGTTGTCAAACTTCTTTGTTTCCAAACATCTCATCCATGGATGTTGCCATTGCAGACCTTTTCTCAGTCATATGTCATAAATATGAAGAAAAAAACATTAATATAAGAAATTTCTGTGCCGGTTTGTTTCTTACTTTATCAATTTTATTTTGTCCAATGTTCATGACATTGCAGTGAGTACATTTCAGTAGTGAAATGTTTAGGTAAATTCATAAAATGCATATTTTTGTGGGCCTTTCACTCTAGATTTGGGTTTAATCACCTTCGTAAAATAAGAATTTGTGCACATGTAAAACAATAATAAGTACTCATGCTCAATGATCCAGGTGGAAAAATCTAACAAAGTTAAATCAGGTCTTCTAGATGGATTCTTCTTGTGAGTGGGGAGGAATCCCTGAAATTCACAGTGAAGGAAGCCATTTTGGTGCAGAGAACCCATACATCATTAAATGGGCGGAGCCTCCATGTCCAACTGTCCCCCTCTTGCTGTTATTGCTAGTATCACTCAGCCTTCTGTGAATAGCAAGAGACCTTCAGGGCACTAACGATCGATCGGTCGTTAGGGTGATGGGCCTCCTTTATCATGTGAACAGCTAGTTTTGGCTGTCAGCATCAAACTGGTTGATCCACTATGAGAAGGTGCTTTTTATAAGACTGAGTTTATTGCAGCTCCTCAGAATGAAGAAGTCTTTTGGCTAAAAGACGAAACGTTTCAACATTTTTTTTTTTATTCCATCCAGAAGACCTGACTTAACTCTGTTAGAGTATTGTGTAAGATTGAACGCACGTGCGTTCCTTTAGCCTGATTGGCATGCTAACGATGGTGGCCGTGCTGCAGCTTGGAGCCGCAGCACATCCCAGACCTGCTCTTCATCCTGCAGCCAGTTAGACCTCGTTTGGAAACGAGCTGACAGACGGAGCGAGAAAAGGAGGCACCACGTGCGGTCCTGGACTCCTCCATGCGGGTGTTACTGCACTTGTTTCTGAGTGTGGGTTTGTACACGCATGCGTGTGCATCTTTGGATTTTGCCGCTTGAATAGAAGATGGGGGGGGGGAATTAGCTGGGTGGAGGAAGGGGGAGGAGAAGGTGTGTAATGTTAGAGAGGGGGGTGGGGGTTAGGAGAGGTAATGAAGAGGAAGAAGAGCCTGGCTTTGCATAATTGGCACACCGGAGCAGCTTACACAGCACCAACAATGACTGACATTTGAAATTAAACATGCATGTGTGTTTATGAAGCACATTTCCACCCCCCCACCCACCCCCTCCCCCACTTGGTTGGTGTTTCACTAACCTGTTAACTCAGCATGCTCACACAGGATGCTGCTGACCAGTCCACACACACACAACTCACACCCAGACAGTGTTCGAGGAAAACGCCCCCAGATATAATCCAGCCAAACTCACCCCTCCCCCAATGCACACACACTCATCCCCACCCCCCAAGGCCAGTAAAACACTCAAATCAAACCCCCTCGTGCCCCTTCTTCAAATGCACTCGTTGAACCCAAGACTGTGCAAAGCCCGCCTTCTCAATGGCAGCGACAATGTAGGGAGATCACCCGGGGGGATATCTGAGCTGGTGGGGGTCTTTGTGTCTGCTCGTGTGTGAGCGAGCACAAAGAAGGAGAAAGACAGAAGCTGTTTACTGATCTTAGATAAATAAATGAAGAATTGTCATGTTTAGAATGTGTCATAGTTTCAGTTTTGTTAATTAGCACTGAAAACGACAAAAGAGATCATCACAGATTCATTGGGTTCATTGATTATTTATGTTTATGTGCCTTTTTTTAAACACACATCCATGAACAAAATGTGTTAGGATTTATACAAAATACAATTTTTGAGTAACAAATAAAAAAAATCTAGACAAGCAGAACAAAAGATGTTGCCTTGGACAAAATGATCTGATAATGTAAAGTTTATTTCTGGGCCGCAAGTGTTTGGGACTATTTGGTAAATGGCATATAATATATATAATATAATATAATAATTATTATAGACCCCCGTGACCCAAAATGGAAGAAACGGGTAAAAAAAATAATGGATGGATGGATAATTATTATAATAATATCATCATGAAGGAGTCTCCAAACTATCACTAAAAGTTTGTGCAGTCTCAGTGTCCTCGGAAGAGTCAGAGAGACTTGAATCCTTGTTTCTTGAATTTTGAACGCATGCACAAATAAAACAAATAAATAAACGGTGTGACTAATTTCTTACCGTAGTAGTCACAGAACATCAAAGTCTTCTGGATGAGAGTCGAACCTTTTCAACATAAAGAAACTGTCCAGAGGACCTGACTGAACTTGGTTGGATTTTTTTTACCTGAATTATTGAGCATGAACTTTGATGTTTTGAACCACTTTGGCCATGGCTGCCTCAGACGAGTCGACGGGGGAGAGGGTGGACTCCAGAAACCATCTGAGCACCATCAAACAAGTTGACCCACTATGTGAGTGTGCTACTTATGGGACTGAGTTCGTTGTTGCTCCTCAGACTGATGAAGTATTTTGGATGAAAGACGAAATGTTTCAACAAAAAGAAACCGTCCATGAGGATCTGATTTAACTTTGTTGGTTTCCATCTGTAACTTTTGCATCGTTCATTAAGCTTCTTTTTGTGTTGTTTGACTTCTTAACACAGGACCTACCTCACTGACCTTTCCTCCATCACAGAGTAACACATTTATCTTTAAAATGTCCTGGTAAACTTTTGGTTTCATCACTTCTTAAATAAACCTGACACCTCTTTGTCCAGAGCAACAAAACACTTTTACAAACCAACCAAGAATCAGAATCAGAATAAGCTTTATTATTATCATTGTACCAAAATCAGTGAGATTATGTTTGTAAAGTCGTTCAAAAGATGGGCGGAGTGCACGTTGCTGCTGCTCCTGAGAGCGCGGCCCCTTGTCCTTTTTCAGAATACTTTTTAGATAGAAAAGGAGAAAAGGCCATGGGGATAGAAGAGTGCTGTGTTGTGCTGTTGAATTGTTGTTTTATAGAAAGGCCACCAGAGGGCGCTATAAGACTGTATGTTTAAAAGATGCTGTACAGACGGAAAAATAATGAAAGTGAAAGTAAAGGGGAGAACTGAAGCTGATCCACGTGTCTGCTTATTTTCCCTTAATTAAATCTTGCAAAACCACAAGAAATAGTGGTATTACAAAAAAGATCTCTTCACAACTTGTCCTTATCAGGACAAGATTTAAGACATCAACAAACTCTACCAGCAAGAACATTTATAAACCCGTTACATATGCATTTGACGACAAGATGGTGCGATTTGTCCATGAAGCACTTCCAGATAGACCATAGTCCTGATAAGATGTTGGTGTCAGCCGGTGCAGCTCTGATGAGCACTCACAGAAGTTTTCGGGGGCAGGGGGATTGCGATAAGCAGAGCTTCTCCTTAGTTTACACATATCCCAGGAGAAATTTGATAAGTCGGCCTGCTCCGAGGCCAAATGTGGAAGTCAGATTCAGATAAGTCACAATTGTTGATTTTTTGAGTCCTGCCAGTACTTACGATCCAAAATGGCCCGATTTGTGGGCATTCCACTGGTCCGTGCTTATGAGCCTCCTCCAAGGTTGTCCCCAACATGCTGGCGAGTCCCAGAAGCCGCAGGTGGTCTGTGATTCTCACAAATTGTTTCCATATTATTTAGCTTGTAAATCAGCTGATTTTGAGTACTCGAAGCACAAACCAAACCTTCAACACAGACTCGGTAGTTTTGCCGTCTTCTTCAATAGCCAATAACATACAAATCTGCCGGTGCCAAAAAGCAGAAACCCTGTTATCATTAATCCAATTACATAAACATCTTGGGCGTCCTCCTGAGACAATACGGAAAGGCACATCAGCTCCCAAACTCCACACGGATCCATGACGTATCCTGCCGCGCACGTCTCAATGGAGCATGAGCGTTCTCCAGGACCGTCACCTTGTTTCAAAGATTTTCTCAATTGCGTTGAAAGTCCAGCTCACCAGAACCATGACAGTAGTTTTCTGTTTCAGACGATGTGTCAGAACAGTCTTATTAAATTAGGGATACGTCACACGATCTTGCGAGATCTTATCATCCATGCTGGTAACTGTGCATTTACAAAACTGTGGAAACTTCTTTAAGTTGGTGAATGAGTTAAAAGTAACATCAGTTTAAACAAAGATTTATGTGAGTCAGAAAATATATCTTAAAATACTTTGAACTTGTATTATTTTAAAGGGACCCTCTTCATGTGCGTGCACGTGAATCTGCAGGAGTCAAACTGTGGTAACACCAATCTATAAACAAAGGCAACCTTTGAATCCACCATTGAACACTCGAGACTTGAGCCTCAGGCTAACACTGCACACTTTTATTAGACAAAAGTTAATTCTGCAGAACGCTTCCATGTAAAACAATAAACCCTTCTCTGCAGTAACTGGAAGTGCTGCTCATCTACGAAATGCCACCGGCCTCCAACCAGCAGCAGCACACGGTGAAAGGTTGGAGTTGTTCCTGTTACGTTCACGCGGTTGTACAGCAACTGCTGATCTAACCATATGTCGAGGTCGTACTCATTCTGCCCCGCAGTTGTAAAATATGAAGGTCACATTAACTTTAAATTAGCTCTTGTGGCAGACCAGCAGCTATTTGAGACATTTGTGTTGCTTCCTTTGCCTCAGTACTTCGATAATGTGACTTTTTTACAGCTTTCACTTGAATTATTGGGCAAAAAACATCATCTGCAAAGCTAAAAATCTATTTAATTGATTTTTTTTGTTTTTACGAGTCTTTGCTTTGTTTGCTGAAGTTGTGCAATTTAATACGTTAAACAATACGAGTATCTTGATAAGATAGAAAGGTACTATATAAATACAGTCCTTTTAATACAATCTGTAGCACTTTGGCCCAGTTTCTCTACATCTGCTTGCACTTCTTTATTGGCTGCTGTGATAACTCCTCTGTTGGACGTTCTGTAATGCAGCAGACAAAAGAACATTAATGTTAACACACACCTGGCTGCATCGGCCACCATCACCTACGTTACAAGCAGGGTTCGTCTCACTCTTATCTAACTGTGTCAGTTGACCAGCGACACAGTTAGATAAGCAGAAATGGACACTGTAACGATTCATAAACATATAGAAATCAATTTTTACTGCAGGAAATTTTACATACGAGCAGGTGCCATATAGTGTATATATTTAGACAAAGCAGCAATAATGTGCAATAACTGTTGACCTAGTTTTATTTTATTTTTTATTATGTTAGGTGACCGACTTGCAGTTTTACAGCCCAGCCTGACGCTGAATTTACATTTTGCCTGAATATCACTAACATCGAACCGTTCAATATACGAGATATTTAAATGTTAAAGATATTAGTTACTGTATAATAACGACAATAGTAGTTTTGCAATTACAATATTGCTTTTTTGAAATCTTTTTACTTAACATATTTCGTACCAGTTATTTAGTACAAAGTACAGCCCAGTATGTACTAACTATGTACCTATTCTTATCTGGTACTTAACTGGTAGATACTGAGTACAAAACCACTGAGTAATTGGTTAATATTCTGTTAGGTAATTACCAGGAATGTACTGGGTATTGGGGGCCGACATGGGACCCGAAAGTCTCAGGTTCGATCCCTGGTTATTGCACATCTTGTGGTGTCTCTGAGCAGGACACCCTATCCCCATTTGCTCCCCAGGCACTTTCAATAGCTGCTCACTGCTCCATTTGGAGGTGGATGGGTTAAATGCAGAGAACCAATTTCACCATTGTATGGGAACATACAAAGATAACACATATACCTTATTTTTATTATTATTATATATATCTTATATGTACTTGGTAAGTAGCCTATCAAGAATGCACTCTGTATGTACCCAATAAGTAACATGATGTTTAGTTTAACAACCCTCAAATAGCAGACTGATCAGACCCAGACTCCAAAGTAAAAATGTAAGTGTATTTATTTACAAAGTGCTTTGAAGAATTTGTTGCTGGAAAGGGAAAAGGTGAGAAGGTGACTCCGGGTTGTTCACAAGATATTCAATGATAGGAAATCGTTTGTTGCTATTTGTCTTACTTATGGTTGTTTGTAGGTAGTGTTGGAGAGGGTGGAGAAACGAGGTCCAAGGATTCCAGATGACGGTGAAGATGTGATCCAGAAAGGTGAGCAATGCTGGAGAGGGTGACAGGTTGAAGGTGCTCGGTGTTTGGTCCAGGTTGATGTTTGGCATTTGCAGGAACAGGAAGACGACAGGGCGAGGTCACGAGGAGCGAGGAGGATTCGGGAGACACGGAGGAGCAGGACTTGTAAGTCACAAGAAAATTCAAAGGTTAGCACAATAATCACAAGAGAAGATTTTTTTAGCTGTCAAGTTACAAGGTACCATAACGTTCCAACGTCGAATGAATGGTTGTCAGGTGTTCAAGTACCCAGCAGAGAAGTCATCAGGATTAGGTGCAGATGTGGAGAGGTGGATGACTGAATGACAGTCAGCTGTGGGGAAAAGTGGTCATGGCTGGAAAAACTAGGAATCCTACAATAAGTACTCAGGTAGGTACCAGGCTTGTATCTGATATGTACAGGGTAACTACCAGCTAAATACTCAGTAAGTAACCAATAAGTATAGTTACATGCCTGGTACATACCAGTAAGTACCAGGTTCATAATGTATTGTTTAGCATATTGGTAAGGACCAGGAATAAACCTGGTAAGTATAAGGTGCATACTCTATTAGTTCCAAAAGTACTAGGTGCTCATACTTAGTGGTGGGATTGTGTGTAAATTTCTGTGTGAAGAGCAGCTGTTTTGTATAATATTTACAGAGCTTTAAAACCCATCAGTAATAATATTTTAGCAAAGTCAAATTAAACAATAAAACTCGGTGAATGGGTGGTAAAGTCCTTGTGTGTTAAAACGTCTTATGAGAGTGAATGTTAGAGTAGGTTATTAAAAAGTGAATCTTAAATCAATGGGTCCTCTCCTGGTAAATTGTTCATACGTTTGAACATAACATGGTTATAAAATTAGAAAGTAATTTGATTTTAATGGGAAAACTCAACTCTGTGATTTATATATTATAAACAAGACAAAAAGACAAGGACTCGTTAAAAATAAAGATATTTATTGCTATTCAAATCTAATAAACAGATGGAATAATTAATGTGGTGCGTCTTATGTTCTTTGCCACACATTAAAATAAGTTTAACAACAGATGTTCGTGTCTTAATGAATTCATTTTGATCTTTGTTACATTCATGACTGAAAACATTCATGCAACTTTTTCATGAAATGAAATGGCAACAAAGGTTGGCCTCTGTGAGCGCTGACAGACATCTGTCGTCACATTTCATCTCCTGCTGCCTCACGCATCCTCCGATGGAAGGAGTGTGTTGTTTTATGTTTTGGTAGCTGTTTCCAGAAAAACATTTGTTTCACTTGTGGTTTTTTTTTTTTTTTTCCAGGGGATTGTACATCTATGTAAAGCCACAGGTTTTAAACATCATGTCATTTGATTTCCAACTCTGACCTTTGACCTTGTAAAAAAAAAAAGACTGAAAAGAAACGGCATGAGCCGGCGAATGAGTAAAAATAAAAACCACAAAAAAATCAATCTCAAGGATTCTTCTAGTTGTGATTAACTGGGATTCTACAATTTAAATTTTTGCATATTGAAAGACATTTTTCAAAAACGTTATATACCGTAATTTCTGGAATATTGAGCGCACCCGAATATAAGCCACGCCCACACACAAAAAAATCTGCATATATGGGCCACGCTTGTCTATAATCTGTGGGTGTCCACAGTGTAACTTAAAATATTTACACAGAAAGATTTTTTAAAACTTTTAATTAAATACATACCAATAACATATACAAATACATACAGTAAAAAATAAAATAAAATAAAAATACAGTAGCCTACCAGGAAAAGTCATTGATCATAAATCTGAGACGGTCCACCTCTAAAGTCTTTAATCTTTTTTTCGGTGGCGATTGTTTCGGATTTCAGTCACATCTGCACGGTGGAAACACCTCGGCCGTCTGCGCTCTCTGTGTTCAGACAGTTTTCAAGAACGTTTTCAAACTCGGGCCATCTGCCTTTTTTTTTTGTTGTTTTGTTTTTTACGTCTGAAAGCTTTTGTCGTCTTTTTGCACTGAGTCAGTTCTTCACGCTGCCGTCTCCAACGTCTCACCATCGATTCATTGGCACCAAACTTACGTGCAGCAGCTCTATTTCCTTCTTCAGTCAGATCTATCACCTTTAACTTAAAAGCTGCATCATGTGCATTTTTCATGTGTTTTTCATGATGAGGGTGTGTCCATGAGGCACAAAATAACTGATATGAAGAATTTAGTGTAAGTGTGTTTGATTTACAGTAATTTAAAGTTTCACTGGTCCACTGTGACCTATTCAGTAACTTCATTGGTCAGGTACAGGTAGTCTCAATGAGTCACGAGGACCCACCCCCCATGAGAGATGTGCATTGGGCAGTGAGCGCCCAGATGTGATGAGGCTAAATGTTTTGGTGGCAGGAAGCTCGTTAAGCTAGTCAAAAAATAAATATATAAATTTGCCACAGCATAGTATGAGCCGCAGGGTTCAAAGACCGTGAAAAAAGTAGCGGCTTATAGTCCGGAAATTACGGTAAATGATTTACAACAACCTTTTTCCATATCATCCCTATTTAATGTTGTAGCAAAGAATGATTAATTGTGTCAAAAGCTGCTTGAATCGATTACATCCCCACAGCAAACTGATTCTTTACAAGTTCAATTGATCGTTATATTATTGGGTTTCTGGATATCCCGTTACAAAAAGAGAATACATATAAACTAAATATATTATTTTACGATGAACAAATTGAAAGACCTCAAATGAGCCGTCAGACAGTTGAATATAATGTTACTGTGGTCGCCTACTCTTTTCCTAAAGTGGCAGCTGAGGGATCAGCTGATTGTTGTTCAGTCTTTCTGACGTCCCGGTCGCTGACAGCTGATGGGAAGTCTCTGCGACCACATACAAACGCAAACCACGGCGATCATAAGACCTAAAATGAGATACTTGGAGCTAGAACATCTCACATGATCTTATCAGAGCTGACAGGATCCACAAGTCTCTCACACTGGTCTCCATCATTCCTCACATTCCTCACTGTAACATTTGCAGCCACGCCGTGCTGGAAGGTCTTAATGGAAGCACTATTACCCTCATGCTGCGGGTCTTGTGACTCTCTTTGGGAGCTGGTGACAGTCAGACCTTTGGAGGTGGTGCAGGCCGGCATGCATCGCATGCACGGAGTAGCTGAGAGCCAACACACACAGAGAGAGAGAAATGGAAGGGTCAATGTGCACACGGGATGAGAGAGAGTGTCCTAACCTTTTGAGTTGAGCGGGCAGCCTGACACTGATGTCATCCATAACTGTTAGGCATGAGATAACGCCGCAGCTCCCCACCTCTGTGGCTCCTTCACCATATAAGGACACCTCCATACATGTTACAGAGACGTTATAATTAGTAAGCTTGCACTGTAGGTGTTGTAGAGCAGCAAATTACACTCAAGAAGGCAAGAAAAGATCAAAAGAAACTCGAATTATTGATAGGAAATAGTAAAAAAAATAAAAAATAAGTAGTCCTCTGCAGGAATGCATGTCACCCGTCACCTTGAATGCCAAAGTTTAAACAGAGAGTTTGTGCAATCAGTGTTTGAAGTATGTGAGGGGAAACATGTCTGCCAACACTTTAGCAACGTTTACTGTATTTTCCGCCGTACATGTCGCACATAAGTCCTATCAGTTCAAATATGTCTAATAAAGTGGAAAAATCCATAAATATGTCGCTTCGCCATATAAGTTGCTTCTATTATGTGTCATCGCTGACAACCCGGAAATGTAGGCCGGTGTTGTGCCAAAAATCGATTGGCTGCCAAATGGCGGCCGTGGGAGCGCGCACCGGAGGACTTCAACAAGAATTTAACGAGATTAACACTTAAAAACAATTATTTATTCACTTGAAATTATAGTAAAGGTGTGTCTCAGTCTAACTTTTCCTTGATAAATGCACTTTGACGGTCAAATCAGCTGCATTTTGTCGGGGGCGGCGCAGCAAATGAAGCTGATTTGACGGTTGCTCCAGCTGGATGAAGGTGGCAGGCTATGGCAAGCCGATTGTATCATTAAAAGCCACTTTTACCTATTACATGACACAACGGCATGCCATACAACTCGAGTGCCATCTAGCAACTGAAAATGGTAGTGTTCAATATTTTCAGTCATGGATGAATAAAAATGATCAGAACTCAACCAAAAATTGGTTTATAAATATGGGAAAAATCCATAAATAAGTCGCTTCGATGTATAAGTCGCAGGGCATTGAAATTATTCAAAAACTGTGACTTAGCCCGAAAACATACGGTAGTTTAATATCTGTAAACAGCTGGAGCCATTTTTGTGTTTGCAATGATCAGTGACCTGTAGCGGCCATCTTGAATCAGACTTGAAAAGTTCCAGAGTTGTAGATGTACATCCAGTGATCACTTCCCGAGGGTTTCATTTAAATCTATCCACTCGTTGATGCGATCCATTCCCAAAAAACAAGCAAGCACACACAGGTGGTTACATGATCGCCCGCCTTTAATGACGTGGATACCATATTTTCTAATTTAACTTGTTGCAGCCTTTGATTTGTGCTTCATATTGACTTAATCAGCTTTACATCTGACCACCTACAGAATTTTTAAATGAATAAAGCTGCATTAAATGCCAGCAGATCCAATGTTTAATACATTGTCCTCTGTGACCATCAAAGTCAGCGTGACGGCAGCATGATCAATGACCTTGAGTTTTAGTACTTGATCTGACATCTTCATCCTCTTTCCTGGATTTTATCCAGAAGACACACAACAAATAAAAGGTCATTCTGCCCTTTTTAGCCTCTATCAGTCACCCTCTGGCTACACACGCATGCGTGAGGCGAGACATCCCCCTCTAAGGTGGTTTTAGCCCACTAGGGGCTCCCTTTTGCCAGTTTTGCTGCCATGGCAGATGCACTAGCATTAGTAGTGAAACCTGACCTTTAAGGTTTGCACTGAACAGCTGTAAGTCAGAGTGGATCCTCTTACTCTGCGAAGGCATAACTGCATCTGCGCTAAACCCGAGACTCCCCTATTAATAACGCAGTGGTGGGAAATTGGCTTTTGGCAGGTAACGTTTCTAAAACTCATCTCCGCAAAAGTGAAATTAGGTGAGGCTCTCAAAAAGTGTGACAAGAGCAGAGACGATCCAGCATCTCTGTGGTGCTGCACGTTCAAACCAGGCTGTTTGGTGAATATTTTACCCACAGGAAGATAAAAACATGACGTGTTGAAGAAGTGTGGGGAGGGGGGGAGGATTCCCTGGGTCTCTATGTGCGTGCCTGTATGTGGGTTGCTAACTATAAGTGTATGAGAGTCGTGCTAAGCGGGGGAAGCCCCCCTCCCCTAGTTTCTGCCTCTGCAGTGAGCCTCACCTATGCGACAGCCAATCATATCGCAGATGGAGACGAGGAAAGAACAAGTGGGGAAGACATGCTGAGAATGGAGCTTGCCCGCAGTGATGGGCGTAGGTGTCTGCGTGCAAAACGTACGGCCACGTTCTTCGGCTGTCTGAGCCACACTGTCAGAGTGTGCCTTTGCTTTTAATGTTTTAGACTCTTTAAAGAATTCTCCTGCTGGAAACAAACAGGAGAATTCAGTGAGCGAAAGACGCAGAAATGCAGGGGAAAGAACAAATCATGGTTCTGCAGCAGGTTTTACCTCTGCATCTCAATGATTCTCTGCGAGCAGCGGTGATTTTGTCTTTTCAAATTATACAAAAAAGAGATTTGAATTCATGCTGCTCAGTGAAAACAGGAAAAGGTACCAATTAAAATGAGGCAAAATTGTTTGCGAGCCCTCACTGTAACACTTTAAATTTGTAATTAAAAGGCCCAAAGTTAAAGGAATATATACTGTTAATACCAGTGTTGTGCTGTTATGATCATTTTAAGTAGGAAAATGACAAATTAAGAGCTAGTTTGGTCAAACTTTGAAAACACTAATTAGCTTACCATATTTTTGCACAATTTACATGCCCTGCAACTTATACACCAAAGCGACATATTTATGGATTTTACACCACATTTATAAACCAATTTTTGACTGAGATGACCGTTTTCATTCATTCTGACTGAAAATATTGAACAGTACCATTTTCAGCCACTAGATGGAACTCGAGTAGTATGGCATGCTGTTTTATCATGCAATAGGTAAAAGTCGCTATTAATGACACATCGGCTTGTCATATCCTGCCACCTTCGTTCTGCTCACTTGGAGCAACCGTCAAATCAGCTTTGGCGAAATGGAGCTAATTTGACCATTAAATTTCTTTTATTAAGCAAAAGTTCAACTGAGACACACCTTTACTAAAAACTTGAGCAAACGAATAATTGTTTTTAGGTATTTATCTTGTTAAATTTCGAAGAAATGCGCAGCGACTCGTCCTTTTCTGCGCGTGTCCGCTTCCACGCATTGGCTTTTGAAATGCAGCTAATGTGACCGTCAAAGTGCATTTATTAAGCAAAAGTTAAACTGAGACACACCTTTACTATAATATTTTGAGCAAACAAATAATTGTTTTTAAGTGTTAATCTTGTTAAATTCTTGTTAAAGTCCTCCCGTGCACGCTCCCGCAGCCGCCATTCAATTTTTGACACAACACCTGCCCACATTTCTGGGTTGTCAGCGGTGACGCCTAATAGATTTGACGTATATGACAAAGTGACGTATTTGTTTTTTTCCTCTTATTAGACATATTTGGACCGATGCAACTTATAGGGCGAAATGATGTGTAGGGCGGAAAATATGGTAGTTGTTGTGAATGATTCTTAGCTCCTTCCACATCAAACTTTAGGTAAGAAACTGTAAAATGCAACGAGGTGTCGTCATTTTGTGCAAGCTAACGTTGCGTTGGCAGACATCAAGAACTGGGTTGGGTTTATTTGCTCATAGTTTGCAAAAATGTGCACAAACAGGCAAAACCTTAATCACTTTGCTTGTTAAAAGGCAGCAATGATGAAGGATGTACCGTACGTGGCATCCTTTATTTTCTTATGGGCATCATTTTCAATTTCAATGCCTTGCCAAGTGAAAAGCAAGTTCAAGTTCAAGTTGTGTTTATTTGTCATATGCAATATGACAAATAAGCAGTACAATGAAATGTTCAGGATGAGAAGAACTGATTTGACTCGCTAAAAAAAAAATCAAAGAACAAACAAACAAGAAAAACTAAAGCATGCAATGAGGATACAAAAATCAAGTGCCAAAAAGTGAAAAAGTAATTATAATATTTACAACGTCCTAAAGAGAGATAGTAAACAACAACATGGTAGAATATAATGGTGCAGCAGGATGATTTTTCACGATAGTAATATAAGCTAAAATGCACATGACATATATTGCACATAATTAACATAAACTACGCAGGTTGTTTGACAGGTTATTGCACAGGTAGTGAGTGACATTTAGATGAATTATGATGGTAAGGTAGATACATAGATACTGTATCACACATGATACAGCCCAGTGTCAGCCTAGATACAGCCACATGGTACAGCAGCAATAAATAATAAACATATTAGCTGTCACAAGCTAATATTAGTCATATTAGTTGTCCCAGATGTGGCTTGGTTCCATGTTATTGCAGATGTTCAGTGTTATTTACTGAGAGTTCAGTAATCTGACAGCTTGTGGATAATAGCTGTCGTTTAGTATTTTTGTAGGTGATGGCAGACTCATGCATGCAGAAAGAAAAGATTTGCAGAGAGTGGTGAAGGCTGCACAGAAGACTATCGGAGTCAGCCTCCCCACCATAACAGACATCTACACCTCTAGATGCAGGAAGAGGGCTACCTGCATCATGAAGGACCTCACTCACCCAGCACACACACTTTTTGCCCCACTCCCCTCAGGCAGGAGGTTGAGGAGCATTAAGTGTAGAGCCACTAGACTGAGGAACAGCTTCTACCCTGAGGCTGTTAGACTCATGAATCTCTAACCAGAATAATCACTGTGAAAAATCACATCATGTTGCTGCTGATCTGTTTCAATGTTGATGTGTTCATGCGTGCACATCTGCTCACAGACTCATGTTCATGTTTGTGCTGATGTTCAATATTTTTATGTTATGAGTGCTTAGTGTATATTTAGTTGATGTTTTTCTTAGTTCATATCTTAGATGTTATTACTATTTTTCTTATACATTTTATTCTTGGATGTAACTGGGACCCTGTGTGCATAATTTCGCTCCACCACATGTACCACATGAGGTGCGAATGACAATAAAGAATCTCTGACTCTGATGTATCATCTGCCTGAGGGTAGTAGAAGAGTCCTTATGCTGGGTGGGTGTGGTCCTTAATGATGCTGCATGCTTTATGCAGACATTGGCTGTGGTAGATGTCCTGGATGGCATGGAGACCGGTACCAGTGATGTCCTCTGCTGTTTGCACCACGCTCTGTAGAGCTTTCTGACTGGTGCAGTTCCCGTACCACCCTGTGATGCAGCCTGTCAGCAGGCTCTCAATGGTGCACCTATAAAAGTTGGTGTGGACGCTGGTGTTCGTACCAAACTTCTTCAGTCTTCTTAGGAAGCAGAGTCTTTGTCGGGTTTTCGTTGACCACAGTGTCTGTATGTAAAGTCCAGGATGTATCCTCAGTGATGTGAACGCCGAAGAACTTGAAGCTGCTGACTTGCTCCACCTCAGCTTGTTTATGAAGAGGAAAACCCTTTCTTGTTTAATTTTCCACATAATCCCATTGAATTTATAGAATTACACATTAACAAAGTGTCTAGAGCTGATAATAGGAAAAAACAGTCAAGAGTCAAGGACAGACCAGAACAAGTCCAGCATCTTTGTCCTCATTCTGACTGTATTCCTTGCAATCTTGAAATTCTTTTTAGCAAGAATCACTGTAAACAAATTAAATTCTGCTTATTTATGTAGTCACATTTAACAAGTCATCTCACTAAGCTATGCAAAAAAAGATCCTCAGTTAAATTCAGTGCAAAGAAAAAGTACATTTTAGAAACAAAGGATGGAGTCTGTCAGCCTCCAGCTCCTGTGAACTCAGTGACTCCTGTCAAGTCAAAGTTCAGAAAAATCAAACACGAGCTTAAAATGAGGCAAATTAATCTTGTGATCCTTTCAAACAAATCAGAAGTGATGATTAATCAATGAATGATGCTTCAATCAGTACTGCAATATATAAGAAGACAAGAAATGCTAAATTCATTTCAAATGTTAGTTTTTCCTCAAGTATAAATATAAATATCCTGATGCATGCTCATGCTAAACATATTAGCTGTCACAAGCTAATATTAGTCATATTAGTTGTCCCAGATGTGGCTTGGTTCAATGTTATTGCAGATGTTCAGTGTTATTTATATAAACTTGTGTTGGCAAAGATTTGCTCTTAAATGAACCCAGCAGCACAAAAAAAAAAAAAAAAAAAAAATGATGGTGTTAGAAACATTTCACTTTCAGCCTCTTGTTAAAAGTAGACATTCTTGATCCTTGCACCCTCTGTGAAATCTGGAGACAATCAGTAAACTTTAGACTTGCTGGACTCTGCCACCCTTTACGTGGTCCCCAGAGACCCGGACCTGTCAGAGTGTGTTTGTGTGTCAGTTGTTAATGTGTGTGTGTGGGTGTGGGTGGGGGGGACAGCACACAATTAAATCCTTATTATTTCCTCCCAAACTAAGAAAATTACTTAAGTAGGCTAAGAGGCAAAATGAGCATGACCACCGGCAGTTCTGAACCAGAGGTGAAAGGTCAGGGGTCACACTGGTGACCTGCAGGGCTGCTGTTTGCAGAATGACCCCCTTTTTTTTTTTACCCACCTCATTAAGATCACTCACAATTAGAAAAGGAGGAAAAATGTGTTTACGGTCACAAAGTTGAGTCAGGTCCTCTGGATGGATTTTAAAAAAAAATTGTAGAAACGTTTCGTCTTTTATCCAAAAGATCAGTCTGAGGAGCTGCAACAATCCCAGTCTGAAAAATAGCACCTTCTCATAGTGGATCAACCAGTTTGTTGTTGACATCCAGAACTAGCTGTTCACTTGATAAAGGAGGACCTTCAGCCTAACGACCGATCATTAGTTCCCTGATGGCCGCTTGCTATTTACAGAGGGCTGAGTGATGCTAGCAATAACAGCATTGTAAGAGGGGGACAGTTGGACACGGAAGCCTCCGACCCTGTTAACCGGTAATGATGGACGGTTTCTCTTCACAAAGATGGCTTCCTTCACTCCTCTCTCAAACCATCCTCTTCATCAAGGATGCGAACATCTTCATCCCTGAAATCATTGCACTTCACTTGTGCTGTTTGAGCCAATTGTTGAGAGGATCAACCTAAAAGGACACAACGTTCTTATTCTAGTTTGTTTGTTCTTTTGTGTTTAAAAAATACTTCTGGCTCTATTTCAAGAACTTTTGTCTTATTTAGAGCCTTAATTGCTAAAATAATCTCGTATAGACAGAATTCACAGGTCACTGGACACAACAATTTGAAACATCCTTTAACAGACAAATATTTGTATATATCCATTTCAGACAGACTTTTTCTTTCAGGATTTGGTCTTACTGACTGAAAATTGTACTGCACCATGTTTGGAAATGGGTCAGTGGGACTTATAGCCCCTGGGCCAATCACCAACCATGCTTTGATTCTCGCCTCTCGCTCTGTGTCCACAGAAAACACCCTGGGGGATCTCGGTAAGGGATATAATGAAGTAGGGAGTGTTTTAAGGCAGGATGGAGTTCCATCAGGAGGGTGTTGTTGGGCAGAAGCATAGGAAACAAACTCGATGACCCCTGCCTTGATGGATGCTGCACATCCGTGATGGTTTGTAATGATTTATTAATAGGGCCATTAGGAACTGTCATGAATTCAGTGTTACAGTGGGAATATCTATCAGTGTCTCTGAGCAGATAATAGATACTGTAGATAATAATCTGGAGTAGCATCGCACAAGCGCCAGTGACATTACTACGTAAATTGACAAATATATTACAATTGCTGCTTGCATACCACGTTAAAACAGAACCACCTACTCTACCGTAGTTTGCAATCGAACCATGTCTGTAAATTTGGTGCCATTTTCTCCATTCAGACATCAAAACATTCAGCGTGTTCAGGAACTGGGTGCTATGACTTTTGGTTTATGGAGTTTGTATACATTTGAAAAACAGTAGCTTTAGTTACAGAGATTTTCACCATGGAGACACGTTGAGACTTCTTTAATTCCATTACGAAATGGTCTTTGAAATTTGCCTCAGCATTTTATGTTACTATTAGTTGCTGTTGTGCAGGTTTTTGGCCATCTTTCTCTATATTTAGCAAACATTTGGGTACTTTTTGTTAGATTATTCCACTTGGCTACCCTTCTTCCACTTGAGCTTGTCGCTAGCTTGCAGCCCATTTTATGTTTTAGCTAGCCTTCTGATACTTTTACTTATTTCACTGTCAGTTGAATAAAATGAATTCTGTCGGGAAAGGGTGGATTGCTCTCTTTGGGTCGAGGGTGAAGTTCTGCCTCAAGTGGAGGAGTTCAAGTATCTTGGGGGTTTGATCATGAGTGAGGGAAGAATGGAGCATGAGACTGACAGATGGACTGGTGCAGCGTCAGCAGTATTGCGGACACTGCGCCGGTCCATTGTGGTGAAGAGGGAGCTGAGCTATAAGGCAAAGCTCTCTGTTTACTGATTGGTCTACGTTCCTACCCTCACCTATGGTCCTGAACTCTAGTAAGGATGCTCCCTGGGCGTCTCCCTAGGGAGGTGCTTCGAGCATGTCCAACTGGGAGGAGATTCCCTGAAAAACCCATTATACGCTGGAGAGACTACGTCTCTAGGTTGGCCTTGGAACACCTTGGAGTCCTCCCAGAAGAGCTGGAAGAGGTGAGTGTGGAAAGAGATGTCTGGACCTCCCTGCTCAAGATGCTGCCCCCGAGACCTGACTTCAGAACAAGCAGAAGATGATGGATGGATGGATGGATGGATGGATGGATGGATGGATCTGTCAAGTTTTCACGTCATTCAGCACTCAACCTTCACATTGGATTTTTGCAGAAAACTTATTTTCCAAGATCCTTCCGGTTTTTTTCTCTCCAGCTGTGGCGCATCTTGACACAAATCCTAAATCTGAATGGAAAGCACATTCACGTATAATGAAGGCAAAGGAGGGGGCTGTCTGCGTCATCACTGCCACTCAAAAGCAACAGCAGCAACATCTTGAACTGCATCTGCACCCCTCCCTCCCTTGTTTTGTTGTGGGGGGGTTATTTTTTCTAGAACCTTCTACCCTGGTAGCTTTAACCACTTGTTCACACTTTTCTATCTCCAGCCAGCGTCACGACAGAAGAAAAGGGAAGAAATCAAGCGAAGAAAGAAACGTTTTTCTCTGTCTGACAGCTCAGCATCTGCATCAGCAGCACGCTCTGACGCCAGCACAGCCTCAGTCCTGCGTAATCAGCCATAGTCCATAAGTACTTGGAGAGCGCACACACACGTACACACTCACCCGCTCTCTCACATCATCATCAGTTGTAGCACAACTGCTGCAGTCTTAAGTACCGAGCCTCAGGCAACTCCAGTAAGCACTGGTTTCACCAAACTGGAACGGACCACTCTTGCACACACGGCTGCATCACATCATGACACCGTCTCCCTGTTGTCTAAAGTGCAACGTAGCTAAAGATTTCATAAAACTATCAGAATAGTTTTAGTCATTTCTTTTGTTTTACTATTTGGCTGCATGAACAAGTTTCTGGGGATGTAAACATGGAGGAAGGAATGCAATGTGTAAACTCAAGATTAATTTTAATTTGTCATAAATAGGCAGACGTTATTATTATTATTATTTGCAACTGATTTTTGCTTGTGCATGTACAAATTTCAATCCAATCCGATGTAAAGTGTCAACTTTGACATGCAACCAAAAAGGATGGTGTTTGGTGAAATTGTTTAATGTCATGAAGACAGGATAAAATAATTCAAAATTAACTTACTCTGCACAAAATGCAGAATACATGTAGTTCAGTCGCAGCAGATACATAGAAAGAGCTGAAACTAAAGACGAGCACAAGTGAATCATGATTGTTTCTCACAAATTTTCCAATGCAACAAAAAGGAACGTTCTTGCTAATGACAAAAGTGGGTAAAGATTTTACGAGAACACAAAAACCTGACCAAGCAGACGAGCTCTTGTTTATAACTCGGAGTTTTGGAATCATGAATGCTGACTCTAGATAGGGAGAATTAACAATGCTTGTGTTAACTTTCAGCCGTTTTGGACAGCACATTTAACTTTGTTTTGTTTGCAAGTGACAACAAAAATCTAGATGCACTTTTAAAAAGTGTAGATTAGTTTACTAGCTTTGTTGTATTTCATTGTCTTAGAGCGTTTCAGAATAGAGATAATTCAGTTGCAAGATAACATGACTATGAAAACCCAATTCTGAAGAAGTTGGGACGTTGGGCAACAAGCACTGTAAATTAAAAAAATTGCAATGATTTTCAGACCTCATGAACTCAAGTTTAATTCACAACGGATCATAGTAAACATAACAGATCAATCTTAGGAAAGAAAATGTGATTTTTAAATTTTCTTTTTAAAATTTTAACCTGTTTTTAACCAGGGAAATCCTGATGAGATCACAGATCTCTTTTGTAAGCGAAGCCTGGGTTTGACGGCAGCCGAAACGTGTGTTTTTGAGCACATCAAGAAAGTGTGGACAGAGGCAACAAAAGGTTGTAAACATTTATATACATTTTTTTTCTTCTTTTGGCTAGGGTTAGGGTTAGGGTTAGGGTTAGGGTTCGCACGAAGACTTGGCAATTGTTTTTATGCCAGATGTCCTTCCTGACCACCGAGCTACCACAGCCCTCTGTGTGGAGCAGAGAGCTGCCATCTAGGGCACCCGGGGGAGCAGAAGGTGGGGGTTAAGGGCCTTGCTTAAGGACCCAGAGGGGGGCAAATGAGGGTGGAGGCAGGTGTGGGTGCTTTACCTTTTCTACCCACGTTAGTGTTGGTTCATGGAACTGAACCGGCAACTTTCCGTTCACAGGCCCACCTTCTCTAACGTCTGCACAAAAAGTAAGTAGTATGAATGGAAAAACAGCTGGAAGAGCGTTTTGAAGCTAATTAGCATCAGGTCTGGTTATCAAATAAGCAGTTTAAGAGACTAAATCTGTAAGAAGTAAAGATGGGCAGAGGTTCACCTGTCTGCAGCAAACTGCCTCTAAACATTGTGGAACATTTTTAGGATAATCTTGTTTTGTGGGCGGCACGGTGGCACCTTTGGTATAGAGCTGCCGCCTCTCAGCAAGAAGGTTGCTGGACCAAATCCCGGCCGGGGACCTTTCTGGGTGGAGTTTGCATGTTCTCTCCGTGCATGCGTGGGTTTTCTCCAGGTACTACAGTTTCCTCCCACAGACCAAAAACATGCATGTTAGATTGATTGGTAACTCTAAATTGTCCCTAGGTGAGAGTGAGAGAGTGAATGTCTGTCTCATTTGTCTCTGTGTCTCTGTTCTGGACTGGAGACATGTCCAGGGTGTCCCCCGTCTCCCACACAGTGATAGCTGGACATGAACTCCAGTGACCCCTGCAACCCGAAAAGGAAGAAGCTGGTAAAAAATAATGGATGGATGTTTTTTTAATCTTTTTGTTATTTGACTTTTTTAGAATTTGGGGAAGTATTTGTTTCTGAATGAGGACAGCCAGGCAGTTAACAAACAGACAAATAAGTCAACGTGTGCAAGCCATAAAGACTTTAGTAAAATAAACATTAAAAATATTCAAAATATGGTTTATTGCTCACATTTTACTTTCCTCTCTTTATAAACCCAAGACATTTTGATATTATTGATCAAATGTGACATTTAAAAGTAGAAAACAATCACTATCACAAACTCTGATGTCGGAAAAACAAGCAAGAGAACAACTGTGGATTTAGAACCTCTACTGTTGGTCATTTGTCACATCAGAGACTACTTCCTTAGGAGGCTGAGCTGAGCTGGTCTGGGAAACTCAGTCCTCGCCTCCTTCTACAGGTGTGCAGTGGAGAGCATCAACATGTGGCATGGAGGCTGCACAGCTGCAGAAAGAAAAGCTTTGCAGAGAGTGGTGAAAGCTGCACAGAAGTCTGTTAGAGTCAGCCTCCTCACAATCACAGACATCTACACCTCTAGATGCAGGAAGAGGGCCACCTGCATCATGAAGGACCTCACTCACCCAGCACACACACTTTTTGCCTCGCTTCCCTCAGGCAGGAGGTTGAAGAGCATTAAGTGTAGAACCACTAGACTGAGGAACAGCTTCTACCCTGAAACTGTTACTCATGAATCTCTAACCAGAATAATCACTGAAAAATCACATCATGTTGCTGCTGATCTGTTTCATGTTGCTGCTGATCTGTTTCATGTTGCCGTGTTCATTCGTACTCATCTGCTTACACAGACTCTTCCATGCTGTTCGTCGTATTGTATTTTAGTGCTTAGCATATTTTTAGTTAAGATTTTTCTTAGATCATATCTTAGATCTTATTACTATTTTTCTTTACATTTTAAAATGTTGCTGGATGTAACTGAGACCTGTGTACACAATTTCGTTCCACCATATGTGCGTATGACAAATAAAGAACCTTGAATCTTTTGACCCTTAAGTCAGAACTTTGTGTTTTAAATAAAAATCTCGCAGCCCGGTTGTTTTAAACGCAATTTAGAAACCATCAGTATGTGACCCTTTAAACGTTAAAACAAAAAAATGAATGACAGAGCAAGACTCTGAAAGAAAAACAATAGTTTTGAAATATCTGCCTGTTATATACAAAGTATATAAAAAAAAAACCTCACATTTGTCCTTTTTGTCTCATTTTTGTCCCTGTTTCCCTCTTTGGGGGTTTGAAAAGCCACAGTTTAAGCATCTAAACTTGATGACACATACATTTACCCTCTATTCATGTAAGTTTATGACTTCATCCAAGCAGCCCGTCACGCTAATAAACCGCTAAAGGAAGAGCGTGGTGATCATGGTCCAGTCACGTGGAGGGGAGTTTTCTTAAAACGTATCAATGATAATCAATGTCATGGGATGAATCACGATGGGAACACAGACTCACACATGGCCTGAGCACATGCGTCAGTCCTTTTTCTTTCTGTAACCTTGACGGCGTGCAACGTTCAGCGTATTGACTGCATCATATTAAGGTTTGCTGCGCAACGTCAGTGCTGCACATTGTGTGCCGTACGTGAGCTGCAGACCATGTGAAAGACTCCTCTGATCGCACAAGGCACAGACAGCTGTTTGTGTGTATGTGTGTGTGCGTGTGCGCCAATGTCCACATGACAGATGCAGATAACACACCAACTGAGGAAGATAAGCTGTGAATCTGGTAGAGCTCACAGGAAGTTCTCAGCTTGCCCCAGGCTCCCTGGAGGCTACAGAGGTCACACAACACGCTGCTCTGGCCTTTTGAATAAATAGTTATTCAGTAATACAAACTGGAAATATGAATTGAGCAAGAATTTTGATCTAAATGACTGAAATATAAATGACAGCTTCTGTATGTAGCGCTGTTTTTGGTGGGGATGCTTAAAAAAAAAGTCACTTCTTGGGACATCCAGACGGAGCCCAAAACAGTTTGACGGCTGGTATAACTGGAAAAGTGCATGACTTAAGTGAAGGTCAATACGCGCACAGTGCTGTAGAGATGCGCACGTACGCGGTATCTGCTCAGCATGGAGGGGGACATAGCAGATGCTTCTCAGTGTATCAGGCACTCACTGGGGATGTGGGGTGCACCGCTGAGAGGAACGGATGTACGGAGGGAAGTCTTTGAATAAGGAATGAAGCAGAACGAAGGGATGAAAATGAAGACTGTCCCAGGCGAGGATGTGTGGTCACTGAAGGCCTGTGCCGTTGATATTACTGATACTTTAATGCCTGCCTCAAATCACAAGGTCATCACAGTATTGTGTAGTCATTAAAAAGAGCCATGTAAGAAATAACATTCTATCTCGCAAAACATCATTGTATCGCTTTATAAGGTATGTCCTTCTTTAAGGAAAACAGAAAAAAGTTTTTGGATGTTTACAAATGACTGGCTTGTTTATTTCATGCAACTTAAATTATGCACTAAATCCACATTAAACATTTTTATGTTTTTATTACTCTGATGCATTGACTTCTTTGTGCAAAGTCAAAACCCTCCTCAAGTGAGCACAAAATGTACTTTTTTTTTCCAAAAACTGAGGATGTTTCTTTACATTTTAACTCCACAATGCTTGAAAAACAAGCAGAAGAGGTTCCATTGAACTAAATGCCTGAAGCAAATACAGATGCTGGTCATAAAATTAGAATATCATGAAAAAGTTGATTGATTTCAGTCATTTCATTCAAAAAGTGAAACTTGTATATTATAGTCATTCATTACACACAGACTGATATATTTCAAATGGTTTTTTTTATGTTGATGATTATACTGACAACTAATTAAAATTCAGTATCTCAGATATTTAGAATATTGTGAAATTGAAGACATCTGGTGCCACAGTCTAATCAGATAATTAGTTCAAACACCTGCAAAGGCCTTTAAATGGTCTCAGTCTAGTTTTGTAGCTACACAATCATGGGGAAGACTGCTGACTTGACAGTTGTCCAAAAGACGACCATTGACACCTTGCACAAGGAGGGCAAGACACAAAAAGTCATTGTTAAAGAGGCTGGCTGTTCACAGAGCTCTGTGTCCAAGCACATTTTAATAGAGAGGTGAAGGGAAGGAAACTGTGGTAGAAAAAAAGTGTACAAGCAATAGGGATACATGCACCCTGGAGAGGATGGTGAATCTCCCCCACATTTTGGAATGGGTTTTGCTTCACAAAGAGTGGACTGCAGCTGGAGTCAGTGCTTCAAGAACCACCACGCTCAGACATATGCAAGACATGGGTTTCATCTGTTGCCTTCCTTGTGTTTAAGCCACTCTTGAACAAGAGACAGCATCAGAAGTGTCTCACCTTGGCTAAAGACAAAAAGGACTGGACTTCTGCTGAATGGTCTAAAGTAATGTTCTCTGCTTAAAGTAAATTTTGCATTTCCTTTGGAAATCCAGGTCCCAGAGTCTGGAGGAAGAGAGAAGAAGCACAGAATCCACGTTGCCTGAGGTCCAGTGTCAAGTTTCCACAGTCAGTGATGGTTTGGGGTGCCATGTCATCTGCTGGTGTTGGTCCACTGTGTTTTCTGAGGTCCAAGGTCAAAGCAGTCGTCTACCAGGAAGTTTTAGAGACTTCCTGCTTCCTGCTGCTGACCAACTTTATGGAGATGCAGATTTAATTATCCAACAGGACTTGGCACCTTCACACAGTACCAAAGCTACCAGTACCTGGTTTAAGGACCATGGTATGATCCTTGTTCTTAATTGGTCAGCAAACTCACCTGACCTTAACACCATAGAAAATCTATGTGGTATTGTGAAGAGGAAGATGTGATGCACCACACCCAACAATTCAGAAGAGCTGAAGGCCACGATCAGAGCAACCTGGGCTCTCATACCACCTGAGCAGTGTCACAGACTGATGGACTCCATGCCACGCTGCACTGCTGCAGTAATCCAGACAAAATGAGCCACAACTAAATACTGAGTGCTGTACATGAACATACTTTTCATGTTCTTACTTTAAAGTTGGCCAACATTTCTACAAATCCTTTTTTATTGGTTTTAAGTAATATTCTAATTTTCTGGGGCTTTCATTGGTTGTCAGTTATAATCATCAACATTAAAAGACAAACATTTGAAATATATCAGACTGTGTGTAATGAATTAATATAATATACAAGTTTTCACTTTTTGAATAGAATTACTGAAATAAATCAACTTTTTCATAATATTCTAATTTTATGACCAGTACCTGTATTACAAATAAAAGCACTGAATGAAGAAGGCGCCACTAATGATGACTGTCTTCATGCCCCAAACTTTAAAACCAGCTACCACGCAGGATAATGACTGTTCCAGGCTTTTATTCTCACAGAACTGTTTCAGGAACAAAAACTAAAAAGTCAGGTGAAAGTCTGGATCAGTGTAGAGCGGGAAATGAGCATCAGTTTCTGCTCCGTTTGTGGTCGTCTCGTCCACAAAAATATTTAACTTTTACAGTAAAAAGGAAGTATGGATCTTCGAACTGTAAGTTACTTCCACAAACCACCTATGGTTTCATTTTCTACATGTTAATGCATATTTTGCTTTCATTTCAAAATTAACTTAATGTGTTACAGTGTATAGACATATTGGTTGTATTACCATTTCTGTTAAACGTGCTTATGTTTCTTTTGTTTTATTATTATCATATTTCTTCCACAGCACCTTCTGTTCCTCTCTGGGGATAAACAAATGTTTGCTGATGTCACCAGTACCTGAAAGAAAGAATTACCGTAATTCTCGGGCTCTAAAATACACCTGTCTCTAAGCCGCACTTTCAAATATAAGATAAATCATAATTTTGTACATAAATAAGACGCTCCGGTTATTAAAAGTGCGGGCATCTAACGTTCATTGTCGGGACCTGTGCCCAGCCTGCTCCGGCTGTGAGCATATTTCTTGTTCTAGTACAAGAATCAGCCAGAAAATGGCGTTTCACAGACTTGGCTGCAAGATCATCACGAGTCTTCATGAAGCGTCGCTGTCTGACACCTGGTTACTGAAGATCACGCGCTGCAACTGTCATGGAGACTGCAGCAACCGACGGTGCAGCTGCAAGAAGAATGGGGTCCTGTGCATCTCGGCCTGTGGAGTCTGTGAAGGCGTTACAGTAGTCCCTCGCTACTTCGTGGTTCGACTTTTGCGGACTCGCTCTTTCGCGGTTTTTCAAAGTAAGATTGAACACGAGAGAAAAAAAAATTGTACACGACATGATTGTCATCTTTATTATTACTCACATGATTGGAACAGTACGGGATACAATAAAAGTTAATGAAAATAATCATTCAAACAGGTGCCACCATTTTGTAGTTTTCTCTTAGTAAGCCTGCACTTTATCGCCACTCAAAAGGACTACATTTCCCAGAAGCCAACAGTGCACTACTCAGAAGCCCCGTTGCCTTCTGCTGAAATGGAGGGAAAGTTTTGATCTGATGTGAAAAAGGTTGGTCCTTGACTTCGGTGCCCAGCAGATGCAGGGAGCAGCACGGAACCGACTGGGATGTGAATTAAAAGCTACTTTGAATGTAAAATGTAAAAGTGAGAGTGGCCTTTTCAACAATGGAGTGTTTGTGGTGAAATATAAATTCAACAATTAACTCAGAACCACGAAAAAAAAAAATGATTTGGTCCCTCAATTGTTTTTTTGAGTGGTAGCGCAGAAGTTGGAGAAGGTGGGCCTGCAATCAGATAACTGCCGATTTTAATTCCCTGGACCAACTTCATCAAAATGTGGGTGAGGCAGGTGAAGCAACCTGCCTCCACCCTCAGTTGCCCCACTCTAGACCCTTGAGCAAGGCTCTTAACCCCCACCATCTGCTCCTCTGAGCACCCTAGATGGCAGCTCTCTGCTCCACAGAAAGGGCTGTGGTTGCTTCACGAAGGTCATCTGGCATAAAAACAATCGCCAAGTCTTCGTACGGCTGAGTTCGCTGTGGCGACCCCCGAGCAGCCGACAGAAATAAAATAAATATATTAGCGGCACCCTAACTTGAGCTTGTTAATTTTAGGGTTTCCCACGGGAGTTGAATTCAACATTTTTAAACATGTGCACACCCTTACAAACAAATCGGTTCAGAAATTGTTTGGTGACGATGTAGTTGACAGATGTGCGAAATATCTCGGACAGGTTCCGAACGTTTTTCTAAAAGTCTTAAAAGTAGAAGCTGTAGTGCTCCGAGTACGTTGACGTATGGAGCTGTATAAATCTTCGAACACACGCACACGTACGTGCGTGCGTGCTGCACCTGACCTGTAAATGAGGTCTGTCGTTCAAAGCCTCCTCTCTCTCTTCTCGCTTCAGGCAGTCCCAGCAATGCTTCTGCTGCTGAAATAGAACGTAAAGCAAGCGGAGAAAAAAAAGCCATGAAATTGATTTTTAATAGGTCTCAGTTCATTAGGTTTCTGTGTGTTTGTACTGGTGTTTGGAGCAGGACTGCTTCGTGCAGCGTTCATCACACCCGATGTTCTGCAGCTTTTGACAAACGGGGACGGCTACAGTCGGTGCGCCTTTACCGTCACGTTCACACACGGCGGCTGCAGAGCGTATTCAGAGCCCTTCACGAGGGGATAAAGCAAATTAAATTCTAGTGGTCACACTAGGTCCCACACCAGTAGAGAGGAAGATTAAAGAACAGCAAACCACTACGGAGTTCACTTCACAACATTCAATTTCACAGTGGAAGACAGTTGGTTAGAGGGCCAACTGCCCGTACAATTGGAGGAGTGCGGACTGAAAATACAATAAAACATAATCCTTTCAAAGTAAGTGGAAACGATATATAACGAGGTTGTTTCCTGAAGCAGCGCCAAAGCTGAGGGACGGTCAAGTTAACGCAACAGTCAAGATTATTTCCCGAGTCCAACCTGTTCCTAAAGTTCATATTGTTATTGTTTCAGTGGCACGCATGTGGACGCCTGAATGTGATCAAGCAAGGAGCAAAGTCAGAGACGGACACACGTGAGCGCCGATGGTGTCAGCATCACACAACGACAACGATCCTATCCAGATGGAGTGACTTGTTGGTGCACGGAAAATTGATTGTAAACTACTATTTGAATCCATTTAAGGTTATTTATCAATTTTTTTTTTTATTAATTATGTATGTATGTAGCAGACCAGTAAATAAAAATACAAAGCAGCATTAAAAAAACAGATATTGGCCAAATATGATACACGCAAATTTAAAAAAGAACTGTTTATGAAGGAACTGTTACATTTTTCAATGTTAAAATATTTGAGCGTAAATTTTTTGAAAGTGATCAAACGAACCAGTCGAATCATCCGTCTCCCGAATGAACATTTCCACACATGAATGATTAAAATGGCACAAAGAATGCAAAAAAAAACCTGTAAAAACAGGTGCAAATATTAAAAACCTGGAAACATTAGTTTAAATGCTGATTCAGCGTTTACCCAATAACCCATAAAAACCCACATTCATGTCGCAGAAATAAAAAAAGAGTCTTCAACAAACAGGTTTTGAGTTGAAGCTTCGCGTATTCAGCACTTCTTTCTTCTTGCTAATTGCAGCTAAATCTGAACTTCTCTCCGTCGTCCTTGAATCCTCGGTTTAACAAAACTTTATGACTAAATTTAGCTCAATGTTACCACAAACGTCCATGGACCACATCATTAGAGTGTTTAAAAATATATATTTGTAATGTCCGGCCTTATGGACCTACAGTTCCTGACAGGTAGTTATAACTTGTCACAAAACCAGCAGTTCCAAACCAAATTGAGATGATCTGTAATAAAACTAAAATATTCAGTCTTTAGGATGGTTTAAGATTATTTGCACTGAAGACGCTCTGGGGTTGTCGACGTTTTGCTGCAACATTAGTTGAAGATTCTGCTGAAGAGACGAGCGTTTCTCTGACACGAGGTGCTAAATGACCGGCCTCCCATAAACACACCATTATTTCACACACAGTTCACAACATTACATTTCACACCGAGTCATTGTGCCGGTGTACACTGTTTAGATGCGACTTTAAAATACTAAAAATGCGGCTCCACCCCTAAATGTCTTTCCAACCGAGTATCACAGACAAAAGTAATAAAATAAATGTACTTTTAATAAAAGCTTTGAATTGTGGCGCAGCATCTCCAGATGGCTGTTTCTTCCCTTCAAGCTGCTGAGCTTTGCTCTCAGATCAAACCCTGGATGTGTCTTTAATGGCGTCCTGGCGAGGACGGCTATTGATTGTGGATGAGGCCTCGGTTATTAATAGCCTGAGGAGGAGAACCAAGTGGGAGCTCAGCTTCCTCCAACCGGTTTATTCATAGCAGGATCATTACCACCATCACTGACACCCCCCTCCTGCTTATCTGTTTGACTGACAGAATAAATAAATAAATAAAATAAACACTGTCCGTGTGTCCTTGTTGGAACCAATTTAAATTCTGGACTTTGGAAGGCAGGATGTGTGTGTGTGTGTGTGAATTAAATCATTTTAACCAGTCCATCATAGGGACCTGGATTTTTTGAGAGCCTAACAGAGCACTTCGCTCTCAGACTGCAGGTTTACTTGTGGTTCCTACGGTTTCCAAAACCAGAACGGGAGGCAGATCTTTCAGTGATCAGGCTCCTCTCTTGTGGAACCAACTTCTAGTTTCTGTCCGTGAGGGTGACACGTTGTCCAGTTTTAAGGTTAGACTTAAGTCTTTCCATTTTGATAAATCCTATAGTTAGGGTTGGCTTGGGTTTCCTGAGCTACCCCTTGGTTATGCTGCTATAGGCTCAGACTGATGGAGGACAAATTTCCTCTCGCTGCTGTTATCTTTACTCATTCTGCTCTACCTGTTTATGTTTGTCATTATTTAAATCTTAACATGTGGTTTTTGTCTTTCCTCCTATAGAAAGTTCAACTGCACCTTCCATTCTGCGTTCGTTTGTTTCTACTTCCTGTTCCTGTCAAACCCAGCCGGTTGAAGCAGACGGCCACTCGTCCTGCGCCTGGTTCTGCTGGAGGATTCTTCCTGTTCAAAGAGAGTTTTTTTCTTTCCACCGTCTCCTTTGCGCTCGCTCAGGATGGGCGACTGTGACGAAATGAAGATTCAACACAACCTGTTGCTTCCTTACTAATTGACTTTTTATGTATGAATGGTTCAGTTCCTGAGACGACTTCGGTTGTGACTCGTTATAAAAACGAATTGAATATTTTGAGAGCTGAAGTTGAACAACAGAAATCTGTGACATCACCACTGGAAACGTGAAGTAGTTCTTTCATACTTATATAAAACTGGTGTCAATTGAATCAGTAACATTTTCAAGGTGATGAGTTTGCGATTAACAAGCTTTATTTGTTCATGCGTGATGATTTAGTTTGTATTCCCGTGTTTCAGACTTTTTAATTTCGTGTTTATCAGTATGCTTCTGTTAATTTCTACCTGTTTTTCCGTTTCCCTGCTAACGGTTACTCTTGCCTCACACACCTGTGTTTCATTTGCAGTCGGTGCACCTGCTCTCACTCAGTAATCACGTCTCCCAGCAGATAAAAGAGCTCTTTGTTGCGTTTCATCCTCTGTCGGAGCTTCAAACTTTAACAGTTTGTCCCAGTTTTGTTGCTTTGGGAGTCCTATATGTCTGAACTGTCTAACTGGATTCAAATCAGGATATGAATTGGCTTTACGATCTGTACTTTTTAATTATAGTTCCCTAAAACAACTTTATTGTGAATTGGTGCTATAGAAAAATGAAATCCAGGAATCACAAAAAAACTAAAACAAGCAGGAAACGTGCAGTTACTAAAACATATTTATGTGCATGTGGGCGTTTAGGATGAAGGTCTTTATGGAATATATATTAGTGTAGCATCTGTTTTACACAAACATGCACTTTTACTTCTAGCTGCTCACAAACACAAAAGCTTGAACGTACTCGCCACGTGCACACATCCTTCCCCTGTTCTCCGAGGGCCTTTGCACCGCACTCGATGCAAAGCAGTAGTTTTATATTCTGGGATGAAACTTTGAGCTGTTCACTCTGCCCTCTTGTATTCGACCGCTCTTCCTTCTGTTCCATTCCTGATATTCTGCAGAGGGCACGAGGTGACAAAATAATAAACCGTTTATGATTTCAGAAGGCTTTATCTATGGATTTATCTGAGAAACAGCTGAAGACACATTTTTAGACTGGTGCTCTATTTTCATATTTTAGCTTTATTTTACATTAATTGACTTTTTGTGTTTATGATATGAAGCTTCTGTAATTTGTTTTTATATTGCAGCAAATAAAACCATATAGAAATTGCATTTCCTGCAAAAATGCAGTGTTCTGAAGAACTTGCAAAAAAAAAAAAAACAGCTGAAATAGAAGAACAAGCCTAAATTGGCAGAAGTATACATTTGCTGAAATTTATTTAAATGAGCACAAAACTTGGGAAATTATCTAAAAATGCTGAAATTAGGGGAGAAATAGCTGAAAAGGCAGGAAAAAAGCTTAAACTACAAGAAAGAAGTGGAAATGGCTGAAGAGCTCCAAAAATGTGGAATTTTATGGAAAAACTAGCATTAAAGCAGTTAAAGTAGCTGAACTAGCAGAAATAAACTGAAAGGAGCATAACGAGCTGAAAGTAGCAAAAAATTACCACGAAAAAACTTGAATTTGTCTGAAAACCGCTGGAACTGGGTAAAAATTCTAAAAAGGTAACTGGTAGAACAAGCTTAAATTAGCAGAAGAAAGCAGAACGAACATGTTTCGTTTAGGCTGAAAAAAGTGAAAATTAGAGTAGTCCCTCGCTACTTCGCAGTTTTTCACTTATCGTGGGATCAGGATACGTAATCTCCCGTGGTAAACGAGGACTACTGTACATGAAAGACATTTTAGCTGAATTAGGCTGAAAAAGTTTAAATGAACGCAAAAAAAAAAAGTGGAATTGGCTGAAAAAGCTAAAATGGTGTAAAAACTGCTAAATACACTGAAATAGCAGAAAAAGCTTAAACTTGCAAAAATAAGCTGAAAGGAGTTGGTTAGAAGAAGCACAAATATTGTAGTTAGAAAAAAATAATCTTAAAGGAGCACAAAACGGCTGAAATTATCTTAAAGTAGCTAAAAATATTTTTTGCTGAAAGAAGCTGAACCAGAACAAAATGTGAAAGCAGTAAAATGTAACAGATCTAAAGAGCTGAGGATGGAAAATGAGCTCAGTTCATTTTCTGTGAGAGGAAAATTTCAAAAAGCTAAAGTTGCACCAATACCAAAAGTCATAGCAGGATTGTCCTGATGAGCTGAATATTTTTGATTTGATTTGTTGAAATGACACAAAATGTCGAATGAGAAAGATGCAGTAAAAAGTACAGAAGAAAAATGGATCACAATAGAGAGACCGCTTCATAAACGTTCACACTTTTTCTTTTTCACCATTTAGGTCTCATTAGCAGGAGGGTGTGGCGCACATCTGTGCACGAGCAGGAGAGGATCACAGCTGCCTGTCTTGGGTGTACCACCATCCTCCCCTCCTGCTCACATCTGACAGTCTTTGTTTACACAGATCTGCATCCTCCTTCCTCCTGCAGCTCCACACTTCCTTTTTTTTTTTTGTACCAGAGAAGCTTCACCAGCAAATAACCAAGAAACCATCACAAAGGACAAGTTGGCAAAGTTCTTTGTCTTTTACCATATAAGCACATTGTCTTCATTCATATTTTATATTTCTACACAGACATGACAGAATTATTTTAACAGCGATGAATATTCACTTCCATCTGCGCCGCTTCCCTCTGCCCACACATCCTCTGCTCCGAAGCTCAGCATCCAGCAGCTTCCTGCCTCGAGGCTCAGCATGACGCTGGAGAAGAGTTGCAGCGATCGGTGTTGGTGAAACATTTGATCAGCTGCTCCTAACAGTATAAATAACTGAGGAGTGTTGCCTTGATGTGCCACGTTATTAATATGCAAACAAAAACTGTGTCGTATCTTTTTTTATTTGGAACATTTTTTTTTTTTTTTTGTCAAAGTAGAGCATGCTAGGTAGCATTGAGGACACAAACAGGCCAGGATGGCTCCGTCTATAAAACTTCTTCTTTGTACATTTACTGTTTTCCTCTAACCTTTAAATAAAAAATAAAAAAAAACCGCCAGAGTGAGATTGGTTTCCAGCTACAAGCTAAAAATGTGGGGCCAAAGTCCACTCATCCAGCTTTTATTTTTCATTATAAAATACTTTTTATTGTTTTAAAAAAACAGCAACCATTGTGTGCAGGTTGTTAAAGGTCATTTCTGGACACTTTTTTTTTTTTTTTTTTTTATTTACAGGTGTAACAATTCAGCAAATGTGCAGGAAAATAACATGTTTGTTCTGAATAGATGTCGTTCAGCAAGATGAAGCAAAGGAAACAAAACTAAAATATCGTAATCCATTATATTTAACAAATTCTTCCTTTCTGGGTCGCGGGGGTCACTGGTTTCCATGTCCAGCTATCAATGTGCGAGAGGCAGGGGACACCCTGGACAGGTCTCAGTCCATCACAGGGAGACAAAGACATTCACTCTCACTCACACCTAGGGACAATTCAGAGTTACCAATCAGTCTAACATGCATGTTTTTGGTCTGTGGGAGGAAACTGGAGTACCTGGAGAAAACTCGCGCATGCACGGAGAGAACATGCAAACTCCACACAGAAAGGTCTCCAGGCCGGGATTCATTCCGGCAACCTTCTCGCTGAGGCAGCTCTACCATGCCGCCCACTAAACTACTAGAAAGACACAACTTTGTTTTTAAATAGTTTATTGTTTCTTCAATTTAATGAAAATGAACAACTACACATTAGGAGCTTTTCATAATTGATGAAGTGGTTGTTTTGACGCCTACACATGTATGCATATTATTATTTTACTGTCCCCAGTTTATCCAAGTCCAACCAAAAAACACTCGATCCTTTCCGAGAGGCTAGATAGAAACAGACCATACATCCAGGATGCTAGTAACATGCATGTTTTATTATGTAAAAATATGCTTTTGAAAATGTATTTCTCTAAGAAACATGGTTTAGAGCTGCAGGGAATCTGACATAATTCTAACCTGATCAATTTTAAACAGAATGCATGTTTTAATTAAAGGCCTAGCACTAAAAATATGCATATTCCCTGCTGAGTTTTAGACCAAGACATGTTGAAAAATGACGAGTTTCAACTGACTTGTTCGGATCTGGTAAATGACGTTATGCACACACTGAATAAATATTACAATATGTCACAGTCAACGATATGTGCGGTGAATGACTTTCATCATCAAGTCAGTTTATGCATTTGACTAAAATGTTGCCATTTCTGTGTTTTTGTAAAGTCATTGAGCAGTGGCAGCCATCTTAAATCGAGTTGACGCCCAAAAATTAGTTATTTGTAGACCTATTTATTACTTTCTGATTGTTTCAGATAAATCCATCCAGTGGTTTATAAGATATATATTTTGGTAATAGCACATGGACACAACAAAAACTGAATCTAACCCATGCAGGCAGTGAGGAGGCTGGCGGGGTCTGCAACCTGCGGCTCCAGAGCCACATGCGGCTTTTTGGTCCCTCTGCAGTGGCTCCAAGTTTTTACCAAAACTAACATAAAACTGAAGTTTTACTGGTTGTTCAAACAACAACAAACGGCTAGTTTTAGCAGTTATCTGGTTATTTATTTAGCCAAAATGTGAACGATCGAACGAACACAAGTAGAACTTGTTGACATCATGCTAGCAGTTTTTTAGCCACTTCTTTTAGCTCACTTCCAGTTTTACGATGTGATTTTTCTCAAATCCAATTTATTTGTTTTTTTTGGGGGGGGGCGTAATACCTTTTTTTTTAAGGTAAGTGGCTGAGAAATATGGTGAGTCAACTTGATGACAATAAAAAAAATTAAGAAAAAAAGCAAAGTCAAAGTAAATTGAAGTATATTCAATTATGTATCCAACAAACTGGCCCAGTTTTTAACTTTATGCTTTATTACTTCATAACAGAATACTTTTATGAATTTTTTTTCCACAATTAAAGAAAACACATACGCCTGCATACTTGTGCTTTAATTTTTATACAATTGGTTTAGAAAAACTTTAATTTTTTTCTTCTTTACATAAATTCAGTCTTTTTTTGCCCTAATATAAATAACAATTTGATATTTTATTTTCATAATGTCACACCTACTGGTTGGAAAAGCCCCTCCAACAAGCTTGAACTGGCCCATGGGCCACCAGTTGATGAGTTTCAGAAGGTTTTGTGGCTTTATTTATTGTGCAGGACTGACTCTCTTGATCATAAAGGTTGCAGACCCCTGGGGGGGGTGTTTGGGCAGTTAAAGCTGTTGTGTTGGCACAAAGTATTTTGAAGCGTCTTGTTTTCATTCAGAACATCCTGGAAGGAACAAGGAAGGTGGTTCACTTGTTTGCTCAGCAGCGTTGCTCATTTCTGTCCCGCTTATGTCATGGATCTGCTTACACAGTGGAAGGAAGAACAAGGAAACCCGCTTTGTTTATTCCAGCTTTCATCCTGGAAGTCCCCCCAAGGTGCTCCTTGACAATAACGTGAGCTTATGTAAACGAACGTGCAGCCATTTCTGCATGGGTTTTGACGTGTGCGTCCACAATAAACAGACGAGTGCACGCCCACGTTGACAGATGTTTGTACACAGACGAGCACACGGGCAAGCGATCTTTTTCTACTGAGGTCACGAGTTCAGCAGAGTTTAAGTTCCCCTCCTGCTCCCCAGTCAGGATGTTGCAGCGACAGACCGTTTTCCTGTGGACACACAAAGACAATGTCAGCATGAGTAGCTGTTAACCTCCATTCATAATTTTTTTTTTTTTAAAAACAGCAGGTCTTTTTCCACAGAATGTTTATCTAACAGGACGGATTTCACAGCAAACACCAGCCGTGTTTTTTACAACACTTCCTCTCTGCAAGTTGAGCAAACAAACTGAAGCTGTGCTACAAAGTTCTTAAACTTTGCCAGCTGTCTATTGTTAGTTTAATATCTCACAGACCATTGGACAGAAGGTAATCATGTGTGTGTACATCTGCAACTGAATACATGTTGAAATAAACCCAATTCAAGATGGCTGTCACAGCTAACATTTCTGCAACTTACTCAAAATGACGTCTACTCAGGTAATGTTCATGTGTCAGAAGCTGAAGGTCACTCTGTGAAATTATGTTAGAAACATCTTGCAGAAAAACTGGTTCATGCATTTGTCACGTCTAGACTGGACTATTGCACTGGTTTATCTGGGTGTCCAAAAACTTCTTTAAAACGTCTTCAGTTGATCCAAAATGCTGCTGCCAGAGTCTTAACTGGAGTTAGTGGGAGAGATCATATCTCTCCAGTTTTAGCTTCTCTCCATTGGCTCCCTGTCAAATCCAGAATAGAATTCAAAATCCTACTTCTAACCTACAAAGCTCTCAACAACCTAGCTCCATCTTATATTATTATATTGTTCCATCCTTTTCTAATAGAGCACTTTGCTCTCAGACTGCAGGTTTACTTGTGGTTCCTAGAGTTTCCAAAAGCAGAATGGAAGGAAGATCTTTTAGTGATCAGGCTCCTCTCTTGAGGAACCAACTTCCAGTTTCTGTCCATGAGGCTGACACGTTGTCCAGTTTTAACTTTTCTTTATGATAAATCCTATAGTTAGAGTTGGGTTGGGTTTCCTGAGCTATCCCTTAGTTATGCTGCTATAGGTTTAGACTGCTGGAGGACAAACTGACCACATTTCTTCTCTTTGCTGCCATCTTTACTTGCTCTACTCTACCTGTTTTTATTTGTAATTTCTATAGTAACATGTTTTTTTTTTATTTTTTTTTTGTCTTTCCACCTATAGAAAGTCCACCTGGACCTTCATCTGTACCTGCCATTCTGTTTATTTCTCCTTCCTGTTCCTCTCAAACACCAGCTGGTTGAAGCAGATGGCCTCTTGTCCTGAGCCTGGTTCTGCTGGAGGCTTCTTCTTGTTCAAAGAGTTTTTCTTTCCACTGTCTCCTTTTGTGTTCGCTCAGGACGAGAGACTGTGACGAAGTGAAGATTCAACACAACCTGTTGCTTCTTTAGACAGAGCACTTTTACTAACTTTTTTTTATTTATTTTTATGTACGTGATTGTTTCTGTTCAGTGCCCTGAGACAACTTCTGCTGTGACTTGGTGCTATAGAAATGAACTGAATTTATACATCTTGCAAGCTTTATCTGTGGCGGTCATCTTGAATTTTGACTCTGTCCTGTAAAGAAGTTGTCAATGTCAACTCCTTCAAAGAATACTAGGCCTATAATAATTAATATATATTTTAGAGTTGCATGTTACGCTAACATGCATGTTTCTTGTTGACGCCAGAATACCTGAAGAAAATTCATGTTGCGTGTTCTTTTCTGCAGAAAGGCCCGAGCTGCAAATCAACTGCATCGCCATGCAGCTCAAATCACGCTGAGCAGCATGCGACTCCTAACCTTACTGTCCTCCTTGTCATAAAATGTCTTATCATGATCAACTTCTGTTTGTCTCAGCAAGAATGGACTGTACTTGTACAGCACCTTTCTATTTGATCCGGATACTCAAAGCTCTTTACTCGACAATCTGAGGCTCGTTTACCCATCCATGCAGCGCTCTGCTACATCTCTACAAAAATAATTGAACAAATCATTTCAAGGAGACTAAAGGGAGCTTTATCACATTCGTACACCGATGGGACACACATTGGTGGCAATGAGGGTTGCCCAGGGACACTTCAGCATGTGAATGCTGGATTCGAACCCCCAGCTCTTGCATTAGAGGACGACTGCTCTAACCACTCAGCCACAGCTGCCCAGAAGTAAAAAAACATTTTACATTCAGAAATGATAAAGTGCACGTGTTCAGAAATGCAACATAAAGACATTCAACACCATTCTCCTCATTCAGTGTATATTAATAATTAAAACATGTTCACTCCTCTATGCTCCGTCACATGTGGGTGATGTTTTTTCTTTAAGACAACAGCAGCTGAAACTGGGCTGTGACGAAACAGAGACTGAAGCCGATGGTTCGTGTTCAACTCTAACTGTAATTGCATCAAATTTCTCACGTACATTTTTTTTTTTTTTTAATAAATTAGCATTTCTTACAACAGATTTTGTGAAAGATGCATTACGTTGCGGCTTATCTTCATGATGAGACATGATGCAAATGATGGCAGATGAACAAACATCGCCACATTGATTTTCTTGAATATTTTATGACTGTGTGGAAACAGAAAATGCAATGCAAGGTCCTAAAGTTATTTCAATACATTGGAGCTGAATCTAATGGCTCATCTTCAACTAAATATCTGTTTTTGTCTCACTACTCATGGCTCTCTGTGTGTCAGTCCTGATTATACATGGCACCTGAGCATATCTGGAACATTTTTAAAAGGTTGTGTCTCATTGTGTGAAACTCCTCAGCATCCCTCCAGATAGAAAAGTAGAATTCCTTGAAGAATTGTATGAAGTCCGATGCCTTGCATGTCATAGTTTCAAACAATGATGCTATAATCTGTTGGTGATCTAAGTAAGAGGCTTTTTTTTCAAGTTATTACAAATCTGTTTCAGATTTTTTTAACCCCAAGTGGTTCGTTCGTATATTATGGCATTAATGGTGATTGGAGCCATGTGTCATTTTTATAGATATCTTTTGATAAACTCATGTCCTAACAGAGTACAGGTGCAGCTAAAATAAAATTATTGCGAAAAGCTTATTTTTATTTTTTTATGTCAGTCATTTCAGAAAGTGAAACTCATTTTGTTGTTTAGATTCATGACACACGGAGTAAAATATTTTAAACCTTTATTTTGTATCATTTTGATTTATCATGGCATAAAAAAAACAAGGGATTCAGAAATTTATTTTTTTATTTAGCTTGTCCGAGGCAGTGCAAAGTTACAAATCTCCAGGCAGGTGGATTAAAAGTATAGTTTCTGAAAATGATTGGGGTGGTTGGAGGGATGGCCCAAGATTAATTTATTGTGTCCAAGGCCACCAGTGGCCACCCCTTGCCATTGCACCTGTTGGTGGATATAAAATTGCTCTTTCCATAAATTGTGATGGCCATCTTGGATTTTAAAAGTGGCAACCCTATTTTTGATATGGACTGTTCTTATGCCTAGATGCTGCCGCACTCAAAAATGGGAGTCGGCACGTTGCTGATTTTTTTTTAGTTATCACAAAAGATAAAAGATGGAAAAATATTTTCGATTCCCTCTTCGCTCTGCAGCAGTGGAAATAAATCAGATCCAAGTTTGTTGGAGATGACTGTCAGCAACTACCACACCAAATTTTAGCTCAATGTTTATAAAATGACGGTTAGGTGAGATGGCCATCTTCACTCGGGTTGATACCAAACGCCAACTACCGTATTTTCAGGCCTATAAGTCACAGTTTATTGCATAAGTTGCATACCCTGATACTTATACACTGAAGCAATGTATTTATAGATATTTTTCTCATATTTATAACCAATTTTTGGCTGAGATGATTTTCATTCATTGACTGAAAATATTGAACACTACCATTTTCAGCTGCTAGATGGCACTCTAGTGGTATGGCATGCCGTTGTGTCATGCAATGGGGCTTGCCACAGTCTCCCACCTTCATCCAGCTCGCTTAGAGCAACTAACAAATCTGCTTCATTTCGCCGTGCCGCCCTGACAAAATGCAGCTGATTTGACCATTGAAGTGCATTTATTAAGTCAAAGTTCAACCGAGACGCACCTTTTACTATAATTTCAAACAAACAAACAATTGTTTAAGTGTTAATCTTGTTAAAGTCTTCCTGTGCACGTTCCTGCGGCCGCCATTTGGCAGCCAGTTGATTTTTGGCACAACACCGGCCCATGTTTCCAGGTTGTCAGCGGTGACGCGTAATGGATGCAACTTATACGCCAAAGTGGCGTATTATAGTTTTATTTATTTTATCCCACTTTATTAGACAAATTTGGACTGATGCAACTTATACAGCAGAAAATACGGTACTTGTAGAGGCACATCCAATGAACAATGAGATATTTTGCCAACAGGCAGACAAACAGACAGGAATTTACGAAATAGCTCAGCAGATAATAATAAAAACAAACTGGATAAAGAAGCAGGACAAACACAGGGATGAAACAAAACCTGGGGGGTCCCTTTTGAAACACCATCACATCCCATATTAAGAACAGTGGTCAGATATTATCGCTGCCACCCAGTGAGATTCTTACTGTAATGTTCGTGGAAAAGTTTAACATTAAGTGTCATATTCCAGTTCCTTTGATGGGGAAGGAGTTCATGTTTAAAGGGGGCTGCATAAAACACATAAAAGGGAGTTTGTGTGTTTTTGTCCGTCTATAAAAAAAAGAAAAGGGCTCCACAGTGTGACAGCATGGAACAGATCTATTTTTAACCTGCTTAACAAGCTGATGGGGCAGCTCTATATATAGAGAAGCAGAGGGAGATCAGGTAACGGTGTGTGTCGTGCAGTCACGCAGTGCGACTGTAACCAGGATACCCCCAAACTGCACACACACAAGGTGATGACGGCCATCAGGCTAATCTGGTTTAATCCATCCTCTCAGTACATCGGGACGGCAAACGGCATCACGTTACCTTTTATAACCAAAGGAACGCAACACGCATTCCTCTGTTGGTTCAACAAAATGCACTGAGAGAATGTGGAGGAGGGAACAGCCGAAAGAAGAAAAAATGTACATTATTTGATTAGGACATTATTTTGAGCAATACAATAAAGTTAAATGTTTTGAAAACTATATAACAAACAAGTCCCAGGATCTAGAGTTTTGATATAAAATGAATTGGATACCAAAAATCAGCTAAACATGAAAACTATGAATCGGTGTAAACACAAATACATTGTCAGCTGCGTGGTTTCTCATCTCTAATAAACAGCTTTATGAAGTACAAAGCTACATTTATAGGACTGACACAAGAGGACTGTTTGCTAACGCGCAGAAATAGCGCAGGGGGGTTGAGCAGGGGGCAGCTGCTGGTGGCGTCATTTGTTGTTTCAGGTGTTTTGACATGAAGGCAATGAGAGCATCAAAAAACAGCTGAACATTTGTCTAGACACAATGAAGCCAGTTTAGCAGTAACTGTGGTCTGTTCACACAAATTACTCTCAAAGAATCGGGGCACGTGTGAAGTTTAACAAACTAACCAGGTTGAGTCAGGTCCTCTGGACGGATTGTTCTTGTTGAAACGCTTCGTCTGAAAGACTTGTTCAGTCTGAGGCGCTGCAACACACTCAGTCTTATAAATATCACCTTCACATAGTGGATCAACCAGTTTGATGGAGGCATCCAGAACCAGCCGTTTCAAACGTGGGAAATAATGTTGGTGTGCGAGTTTGTTACCAAAAAGTTTCGTGAATCGGCTGCGCTCTTCTTCAGGGGTCGCCACAGCGAACTAGTTCGCACGAAGACTTGACTTTTTTTTCTTTTACGCCAGATGCCCTTCCTGACTCGACCACCGAGCTACCACAGCCCTCTGTGTGGAGCAGGAGCTGCAGATGGTGGGGGTTAAGGGCCCAGGGTGGGACACTTCACCTGTCCCACCTATATTTTGATGTTGTCGATACAGGAGTTGAGCCGGCGCCCTTCTGATCACTGGCCCACCTTCTCTAACCTCTGCACCACCACTTCCCCTAAATTTTCCAGCAAAACAAACAAAATTAAGTCGGAACTAATTTTGTTATTACTGCAAAGAAAATCAATCGATGCGAGCGGGCACAGTTAGAAGTTTGATTGATTGATAAGTTTTATTTTGTATGTTTTGAAGCAATTTTATCAAATGTTTTATATTTAAAATCCCGCAAAGATTTCTTCAGTTCTTTAGCTACAACTGTTTGAAGCTTCTTCCATCAGCACCACGGAAGCTTTTTTTATTTATTTATTTTTTATTTTGTTTTTAATACCATATTATTTTCACTTGTTGTTCTCAATTTTTACGCCTTTTTTTACAATTGTCTTTTGCTGTCATTATCCACTGTTATCACACTTTGTTAAAGAAATCAAGTCTCTCTTGTAAATGAGTCCAAGGATCAATGGGATTAACCTGAATGAATGAATGAATGAATGAATGAATGAATGAATGAATGAATGAATGAATGAATGAATGAACCGACCCATCAGACTGAAAACAGAAAATCACTCAAACCGACGTATGAAACTGAAACTTAATGTCCGTGTTTCCCGGGGTCGGAGCATTAATAAGGTCAAAGTTTTCTCGGCATCCAAGTTGTGTTTCTGTAATTTCCCCACGGATGAAATCGATTGTGTCCTGACTCACCTGCAGCTGAGAATTGTTTGTTTCTTATTACAACTCTTTATTCTGTCGCTTCTCACGGAAACTTGGAAGATTTAGACGACGGATACTTTTTGGAAATATTTAGGTGGTGTCAACTAAAACTAGAGAAAATGCATTTCCTGTGAAAATTCAATGTGAATTCAAGGTTCTTTATTTGTCGTACACATCGCACGTGGTGGAACGAAATTGTGTACACAGGGTCCCAGTTACATCCACCAAAAGTATAAAATGTAAAAGAAATAGTAATTAATCTAAGATATGAACTAAGAAAAATATTAACTAAAAATATGCTAAGCACTAGTAGCATAAAGTTGTAATAATAATGCTTATTGCAGAAGAACTTGCTGGAAATATAGTTGAAATTAGCTTAAACATGCAGAATTTTAAATGAAATTGAAGAACAAGACTAAAATATCAGAACAACGCAGATAAAACACTTTTGCTGAATTAGTTATAAATGAGTAGAAATTGGCACAAAACTAAGAAATTAACCAAAAAAGCTGAAATGAGCTAAAAAAAAAAAGCTGAAAAGGCTAAAAATAGCATAACAGCTAAATTTTAGCAGAAGAAGCTGAAACTAGCAGAAAAAAAATCAAAGGGGCATGAGCTGAAAGTAGCAGAAATAAGTTTAAAGTAACAGAAATTGCCACAAAATAATTGAATTTATCCAAGGACAGCTGAAATTAGCGAAAAACTGTAGAAAAGTAGCTGAAATTACCAGATGGAAGTGAGGAAAGCACGTTTTTTGCTGAAATGGGCTGAAAAGTTTTAATTAATTCTGAAAAACTAGCTAAATTTTAGCTGAAATAGCAGACAAAGCTGAAGCTTGCAGAAATCAACTGAAAGGAGCGTAAGCTGAAATTAGCAGAAAGAAGCTAGAAGAAGCACAAAAATGTTGTAGTTATCAAAAGAAGCTAAATGGAGCACAAAACGGATGAAATTAGCTGAAAGTAGCTGTAAAAATAAAATAAAAAAATGCGCAAGGAAGCTGAACCAGAACAAAATGTGAAAAGAGCAGTAAAAGGTTGTAAACACATCTAAAGATTTGAAGGACGTAAAATGAGCTCAATTAATTTTCCAGGAGAAAAAAGTAGCAGAAAAGGCTCAAATATATTTAAAAAAACTAAAGTTGCACCAAAAGTCATAGCAGGATTGTCCTGAAAAGAGCTGAACGTTTTGATTTGTTGAAATAGCTTGAAAACTGCGAGATGAAAAACGTACAGCAGAAAAATGGATCGTAGTAGAGGGAATGCTTCATAAATATTCACACAATAAAATAAAAAAAAAGTCTGTTTATGTTTTAAATAATGGTGCAGGAGAGAGACGCCATCGGGACAAAATGGTTTGTTTTACATTTTACGTCTCTCTGGTTTTAAGATGCACACTTTCCATTCTACGCAGACTGGAGCGTTAATCATTTAGCAAACGGCAACTCCTCTCCGTGTGTGTGTGTGTGTGTGCGTGTGCTGTGGGTAAATATCAAATAACTGTCCTCCTGACCCTGGCCATTTCATGTGAGCTGCAAAAGCCCCGTCCATTTGCATCATCACATCCTTATTACTTATTCATGACGGAGTTGGACTGAAAATATTGGTGAGCATTTGTGACTTCTTGTGCATGTTTTGCATTATAAATACATTTTCATATATAAAGACACAATAATGTATATTCTGTTTATCATTGTGCAGACATGTAGGTTGGTAAATTCTGTAGCTGATGTACATTTATTAGAAAATATTTATTAGTTAAGTGTTTAAAATCTGGGACAAGTGGTTAGAATTCGTTGATTTCTGCCTTTCAGTGTGGAGTTTACATGTTCTCCCATCATTTTTCTCCGGGTACTCCAGTTTCCTCGACAAACATGCACAATACGTTATCCGACAAATCTAAATTGCCACTGGGTGTGAGTCAGAGTGAACGGTTTTGTCTTCGTGCGGATCTTTGGACGTGCAACTTGACCCGGTTCACCCCATGGACTTGAGTTTATGTCAATGCAACTTGTGAAGTTTTGTGTTGTCCTTTTTTTGTTTGGCTAAAAATAATTAAAATGCATAAAAAAAAGAAGTACACTAGAAGGAAAATTGTATTGCAATAGACCCAAGCCAAATTTATTTTAAATTTTCTAAAACTCAAAAGGAAAAGTTACAATTGTCGACCAAATTTTATGTTAATTTTTACTCTGCTTTTTTAAAAAAAAAAAAAAAAGGAACACAAAGTAAAAACTCGCCCAACAACGCTTCAAGTTTTCTTATATTCCGACTTCGCTGTTTAATTTAGCAAATGTTTAAAAAGGTGCAACGTTTTTTATGATTGTGTACAACAATAGATTTATATAAAATAAAAAAGACACTAACCTGAGCTCTGGTAGCAGAGCTGCGAGAAGGGACTGTAGATCCATCACGTCACATAAAGTCAGAATATTTCATCCTCTGGGCACTCGGGCTACATCCAACAGTTATTGTTGTTGTAATATCAGTGCACACAATATAATTTAATCTCCAACAGATTACAGGGATAAATGTCCACAGATGATGGTGGAGAAAATGCTAAAGCACATGGAGAGTGTTGTAAACTATTTTTTTTAAGTAATAGAGAAAATTAAAGCTTATTATCGCTGATTGTTAACAGAATTCAACACCACCACGAGGCAAGGTTTTCTAATAATGAGCAGTCATTCGGAGAAAACGACATGATGCACCTGCCAGTCAATCCAGTAGGTTTTTCAACAACTAACCAATGTAAGGGTCCCACTGCCTGCAGCCTGCCTTGCTGATGGCCGCTGATTACCAACACCTGGCGGCCATCAGCCTGATGAGCCTCTCCATCTACTTAAGGCTGCAGTCCGGTGTGACTCAACGCTGGAGCATATCACCTCTTATGGTATAGTACTGTTGTGAGGCAAATGTCTTGGTGAAAAGAATTTGTTCACCTTTTGCTCTTTTTTTCCAGTTTCCTGGTTCCTCGTGCTCTTTGGATTCCCTCGTGACCTGATTTGGATCCCTTGGCCTCTCAGGTATTCCTCGTGCCTCTTTGCCTCCAGTGCCAGCCTTCCTCGTTCCCCTTTTGGACTCTCGTTGGATTTCCCTCTGCTGAAGGACCAGCTCTCCCCTTCGGTTTGGACTGTAAGGACAAACGCTCATTAATCAAACAACTTTGGCCTTCCCCGTTGGACAGCTAATAACCTGTCGTCCCTCTTTCCAGGAGCCTCAGAGAAGCAGCCTGTGGATGTCATTTAACTCACTGTAAATAATAAACACTGTTCTTTTGTATTTCCCCTGTGTCTGCCTCGTTCTGGGTCTCATATCATCTGGGTTCCCCGCGCACTCCTAACAACCAATCGGCGATCCCACTTTGTCCTGAAGTGAACGCCCCTTACCTGCAGGAGCTCCACCCCCTTTTCCTCCGACAACATTGCCAGGGTTTTGCGTTACGAACGATTTGAAGTCGCAGGGATTTCATGAAAAATCATCAGAAAAATGGTTGTCGGTGGAGAAATGTAATTCAGACAGCTCTTAAAGCGCTGTATAAACCAGCTGAATGTCACCCTTTATCATCAGTGAGTACACCAGCCTGGAGGTGCCTCTCCTCTTGCTCAGCACATTTCAGCTGAGGGTCATGATGTTGAGTTCTGTGAACCGTCTTGACCATAACATCTGGCTGAATTCAGATCGTCCAAGCATCAAGACGAACGCTGCAGGCGGCCACTGTGCTTGTTTCTTCTGTATCGTGTTCGGATTGAGATATGGAACCCTCCAGCTGAGTGGCCAAACAGATAAGCACAGCTGTGTGTACATGGGCTTGTACTGAGAACTAGAAAGAGGCAGAGAAATCTGCCTGTGCAAGGTAGATAAGATTAAAGAAGAGCTGCTCCAGCACAGCCCCTGAACACACACACACACACACCTGCACCATCTTTCTTTCCACCTTTAAATATGCCTGCCCTGTTACACTCCTTCTGTTTCCTCTGGCATCCGTCTCTTTTATTAAAGTGTATTTTTTCCTTCCAGACATTGTTGCATTGAGGAAAAACTACCAGTGTTTGTGTGGTCTTTAAGGGTGCTGGTCCTCTCGGTGAGATTAAACCCTCGCTTTATACCCACTGGTTCTCATTTTGAATAAGGTGATACCGTCCTGGTTATTGTTGTTGTAGGGTACAAAACGTACGTCATTTTGCACCCAAGATGTTTGAAAAATCTTCTAACCTACAAAGCCCTCAACAACCTAGCTCTCTTATATTTGAGAGCTTATTGTCCCATATTTTCCTAACGGAGCACTTCACTCTCAGACTGCAGGTTTACTTGTGGTTCCTAGAGTTTCCAAAAGCAGAACGGGAGGAGACTCGGTTATCAGGCTCCTCTCTTGTGGAACCAACTCCCAGTCTCTGTCCATGAGGATGACACACAGTCCAGTTAAGACTGGGCTTAAGTCTTTCCTTTTTGATAAATCCTATAGTTAGGGTTGGCTTGGGTTTCCTGAGCTATCCCTTACGTATGCTGCTATAGGCTTAGACTATTGGTGGACAAACTGTCTTCATTTCATCAAATTAATAGTTTGCATTTGGAATTATTTCTATCTTAACAAAAAAATCTCTTTTTGTTTTTTCCTCTGAGAGAAAATCCTGCACGCTTCCATTCTGGACCTGCCATTGTGTATCCGTTCCTCCTTCCTGTCCTCTCAAACCCAGCCGGTCGAAGTGGATGACCGCTTGTCCTGAGCCTGGTTCTGCTGGAGGGTTCTTCCTCATGGAGTTTTTTTTTTTCATCTTTCTACTGTTGCCTCTGTGCGGAAGACTGCGACGAAGTGAAGAGTCAAAGCCGTCTGCTCCTCAGATAAATAACGTTATTAACCGACTTTATTTATGTGAACGTTTCTGTTCAGTGCCCTGAGATGACTTCTGCTGTGACTTGGCGCTATATAAATTAATTGAATCCCTACATGCACATGACCCTTAATGCAATTATCCACATATTATACAGTAGGCACAACGTGAACCTGCACAGAATCAAACTGTTACAGTGATAAGCCCATTATGATTCTAGTATACAACAATGATGACTTTGAAATAAACTGATTAATGAACACGCGTTAAAAAACAGTAAAACACTTATACCATGCGACATCCATTTCATGTGTTGTGCATCCTTGTCACGACACAGCTGTGGTGCATGTTCCAGGTGATGGATGCATAAGGAATGTGTGATAATTTGCATCAATACTTTCAGTTTATATTTGAGAAAAGCTAAAGAACAAACTTTGTCCAACTCCTGCCATCACTGTGTGTAAAACTGTGTAGGTGCACTGAAGTGGATGCTGATGGGATGAAACGGTGAAAGCACAACTTGTGTTTTTAGACGAATACATTAAAGTCTTAATTTAAATTAAACAAGCGGACACAAGTGGGTACATATGGGGTGCCGTTTATAAAGTTACACAGACAAAAATTAACAGCAATATTTTGGTTTATTTAGCCTTTAATAGGGAAAAAGGTGTTTTTTTTTAAAGTGATATTTTCACAATGTTGTTCATACATTTATAAGTCATAGTTCCCAACTAAATATTTAATCACCCAATTATTTCTCTACATTCATATTTATTTGGATTATTTTAATTTTGTTCATGAGTTTCCTTGGTATGCCATGTGATAATGCACACACACAAAGATCCAAATCTCTGGAAAAATGTATAAATCATCTTTCTGGTTAGGATGGGAATGTAATAAAAACGCTGAATTTTCTACCAGCACATTAATCCTGCAGGCAGCGCTGCAAAAGAAATAAAAGGCCTCGTTTGTATGAAACTCAACAACAAAATTTGTGCTTTAAATGGTGCACAATTTTACTATAAAAGCCAGTTTAAAACTACTTATTGAGCCAATTTATCAAATGTCTTGGTAATAATAATTTTTTTTTAGTTCCTGAGAAACATTAAAAAAATCTTCCCTTTTCCTGTAAAGTCTCCTTCCTTTTATCCTACCACCACTAAAAAAAGATATCTCAAACCAGCAAATAAGCTGATTAATTGTAATAACTTGCATGAATAAATATAAGTTTTCTTCAAAATTATTTCTTTATATATTTAACATGAAACCCTCAATATTTTTCCTGGAACATCAGAACATTCAAAGCCTGTGGCTTTAACAGACAAAATCTATTTGTTGTTTAGGGGAATCACTAATATTACAAGTATTTACAGTGTGGTTTAACATGCGAGGACCTCACAAGTTCTCCTAACATACCGCTTTTAAAAAAGGAAATTTGAACATGAAACTATTTAAAATAAATTAAACATCACTGGAGGAAGAAAGAGTGCAGGGGAGGAGATGAAGGAGGGCGAAGAGGAAAAGGATGAACAGTTGTTGGTATGTTAGACTGATTTCAATTAGAAAAAAGAGCTGCAGAAGCAGCAGTGGATGAGTCGTCGCCATGGCGATGGAGATACATCTTCCCCCTAAGGGGCGAGGTTAAAAGTGGGGGAGCTAACAATAATGACAGCGTTTTAAGTCAAGATGTTGAAGTCAGACATGGAAGGTGGGTAAAGTGGGAACGAGTGAAGCCGGAGAGACAAAGAAGAAGAAAAACGAGCTGTGAAAAAGGGTTTCAAGGAGTGAAGGAGGCACGGGCAGATTACTGTTTGATTGATGCTGAAAGCTTCACAAAAAGGCTTCACATCAAAAGAAGAAGAAAATTTGCTGGGGAAAGAAAAAATAATAATAAATGGAACGTGAGATGGAAACGGGAATCAAGATGTGGGGAGAGGACAGACGGGAAAGCAGAGCGGCAGTAAAATAGGAAATCAATCTGGGGATTTGGGAGATATGAAGCAATGAAGCAACCAAAGGGAAGAAAAAAAAACTGAAAAAAGAAACGAGGGAAAAGACAAAAACTTAGATGGAAAAATTGATTTGAGATGTAAGCACTGAGAAGGGAAAAGAAGAGTGTCAATAAAAGGGAGAATGTGGAACTTGAAAGAAAATTGGTTCAGGGGTGAATGATAAAAATGTGAGATGAAGATTTTGTGTGTATATATATA
>NC_056508.1:44141643-44154279 GCF_014905685.2 Nematolebias whitei | reverse complement strand
TATATATGTATGTATATATATATATATATATATATGTATATATATTTCTGCATTTATATATATGTATATATATATATGTATATGTGTGTGTGTGTGGAACTAGTCAAGAGTCATCCTCAACAAACACAAATCACAAGATCTCAAAATATCACACGAGATTGTGCATGATGTCATTAACGAGCATGAACAAAACTATCACTCCGTCGCTGTACAGAAACTTATTTTATTGTTAAACTGAATATTGATTTGATCGAGATAAAAAAAAACCAGTTTATTAAAAGTAAAACCTGGGGCTTGGCTGCATTGCAGTTTCTCCGACACTGCAATGCAGCGGTCACAAGGGAAGGAAGGTGAACCGTAGTGTGAGCTGTGTGCCGAGGTCCAAAGGGGTCAGCTGTTTTATTTCATCCCGTCCAACTGTGATTGGCTACCTGGCCCCCACAGCTTCACAGCACCCATGTTCGACTCTGATCCATCCCTATGTCGCTTTGTCTACATGCTCCTCACACACCATCTCCAATGTTTGCATGTCAAGTGTGTATCTATGCAGCTTAAATGCCTTTCTGCTCTCGAGCAGCGAGTGCCACCATCAGTGTCACCAAAATCCCTCGATTTTCAATCATGTCAGGGAGCGCAGACAAGAGATGGTGAGATGTCAAAGATGCACGCCCTTTTTCCATATGTATTCATAAAAGGCCATATTTTCTCAGCAGACAGGACTTTTCGCTCTGTTAGCCGTGTGATTTATTGACCAGCCACGCCTGAAGGTTGGGGAAGGTGCAAACGGCTGAGCGGGCGTTCTCTGGGAGCAGAGATGAGCCATTCACTGCTGCACAGCATCAGAGCAGAGCGCCACACCCAAGTCCCCCTGGTGTTGTTGATGATGGCGCCCATTTTGACAGCTCCACAGATTTAATTTGGCTTTAAATGTTCTCGTTTGACGCATCACACTCACTTCGAGTGAGGAAAAACTGACCCATGTGTCCAATGTGATAGGTGTCACAGCACAGATCACACATTTTCATCTGATGCCAGTCAAGATTTTATTCCGATGCTCGGTCTCTGATTCAAACACAATCATTTATAAATTCATAGCTGGGTGGGGGGTGAGGGGTCTCTGCATTCTGGTGTATTTTAACTGGTATTTAAACATCTACATTTACCTACATTTGTAAACACTTGATTCAATAACTAATTTAGAGAGCAACAAGAAGAAGTGCTCCATGAGTATGGGAATGGAGGCCCATTGCTACGGGCTGTTCAGTCCTTATACAAGCGGTGCCAGAGCTTGGTTCGCATTGCCGGCAGTAAGTCGAGCCCCTTCGGGGTGGGAGTTGGGCTCCGCCAGGGCTGCCCGTTGTTACCGATTCTGTTCATAACTTTTATGAACAGAATTTCTCAGCGCAGCCAGTGGGCGGAGAGTTTTCGGTTAGGTGGCCTCAGGATTCCATCTCTGCTCTTTGCAGATGATGTGGTCCTGTTGGCGTCATCGTGCCGTGATCTCCAGCTCTCACTGGAGCGGTTCGCAGCCGAGTGTGAAGCAGCTGGGATGAGAATCAGAACCTCCAAATCTGAGGCCATGGTCCACAACCGGAAAAGGGTAGATTGCTCTCTCCAGATTGAGGGTGAGGTTCTGCCTCAAGTGGAGGAGTTCAAGTATCTCGGGGGTTTTGTTCACGAGTGAGAGGAAAATGGAGCATGAGATTGACAGATGGATTGGTGCAGCGTCTGCAGTATTGCGGACTCTGTACCGGTCCGTTGAGGTGAAGAGAGAGCCAAGCTGTAAGGCAAAACTCTGTTTACCGGTTGGTCTACGCTCCTACCCTCACCTATGGTCACGAGCTCTGGGTAGTGACCGAAAGAATGAGATTGTGGATACAGGCGGTTGAAAAGAGTTCCTCCGCAGGGTAGCTGGACTCGCCCTCATAGAAAAAATGAAAATTCAGTCATCTGGGAGAGACTGTGTAGAACAGCTGCTCCTCCACATCAAGAGGAGCCAGTTGAGGTGGTTCGGGTATCTGCTAAGGATTCCCCCTGGACTCCTACTTAGGGAGGTGCTTCGGGCATGTCTGACTGTGAGGAGATCCCGGGGAAGACCCAGGACACGATGGAGAGACTATGTCTCTCGGTTGGCCTGGGAACGCCTTGGGGGTCCCCCCAGAAGGGCTGGAAGAGGTGGCTGTGGAAAGATGTCTGGGCTTCCCTGCTCGAGGTGCTGCCCCCACGACCCGACTTTGGAACAAGTGGAAGATGATGGATGGATGGATGTAGCCTGGCCAACAGCTCCCCTTGTGTGAATAGAGCAACTATGCTTCTCTCAAGCATTCTAGCCTCCCACCTACCCAACTGTTCTCCGATGAATTAATGACCCACTTAAACTGTAAAAAACTTATTTGTAATGTAGTTGTGCTGTTTTAATTAAAAACACAAAAAATATAATTAAAGTTCCCATAACTGTACTCTAAGGGGCAGATATTTTTTAAGGGTAGAAGCAGACATGCTTACTTGAAGGAGCAGCTCTTATGTGATATTACGAAGCTTGTTATATTTAAAATTTAGTGTTCATGTAATTATTTTCAGATTACATGTCCATTATAAGTTTTATTCACTCAAAGCAGTCATTTGTCCATAACTTTTTTATTAGTAAGCCTGAGAGTTATCAGATCCAAGCAAACAGTTACCGGTCAAAATAAGAGAGTTCCCGGATCCTGTTCTGGCAGGATCCGACTCAAATTAATCATTGGTTTTATTCCATGCAGTAACTGTCACTTTGTCCGTAAAAGGTCTCAGAAAACAAGATCACATACACGCTATGGAAACAGTTACACCAGTTTGTATCCAGTCCACTTAGGATTTGATCTTAAGTGCACAATTTCTGCACATAAAATATGCAAAGCAGGGTTTTTTTTTGTTTGTTTGTTTGTTTGTTTGTTTGTTTTTTATGTTTGAAGTTACTCAGGAAGAAATCAAGAAAATTAATCCTTTGGAGGTAAAAGGGTTTTTGTCGGCTCTAAAACTTTTGCAAAGAAAAGAGATGCAAGCCATGTAAAAATAAAAATAACTTGATTTTTGTGCACTGATGTCAAAGTAACCGTGGCTTGGCCAATAGTTGCTGGAACAAGAGGGAAGGAAGGAACAAGGTGAAATCAGAGGGTGCCTCTTCTGTTATGTTGTTTTACTTAAAGAAACCGACGGCACATTCTGTTCCCAAGAAATGCCACATTTAGCCTCGTTCAACATGCATCAGACCCCAATCCAATGTTTGTCCTACGTCAAATTGAAAAATTAAACACATTTATTATTTTCCGAAAGATTAGTGCTATGTTTGCTAATATATTTGCATGTGAGCTGCAGATAAGGTGAAGGTTGCAAATAGGCTCCAATTATCTTATTTATGATTATTTAAGGTCAGGTTTATTTTTCCTTCCAGCCAGAAAGAAACAACCACAACTGACGTACAGCAGATTTCAATTCTGTGTTAATGAAAATATATGCAGTAAACTTGAAAGATGTCAGCTAAAAACAATAAAGGCAAATGCGGAGTGTCAGTGCAAGGCGGTCCCAGAGGATCTTAATCTTGCTTGATTTGTTGGTACGTATCACTTTCAGGTGATTTGACTAACAGAGGTCGGCTCTGTAACCTCTGTTCACACTCGGTGGTAAAGTGCAGACCCTGAAAGGTTTTGAGAACAGATGTTCATTACCTGCTGTGTCTCAAACGGCTGTCAAGAAAGGAACTGGACATAAACAATTTTGGGGACATCAACACAGCTGAGAGCCATTCAATGTCCATTTTCCTTTCTGGATGAGCTTAGTTGTCTATTAGACTCAATTTAAGAGAAAAATCAAAAAGTAGTGACTTCAGAGCTCAGTGTCCACTTTCATTATTAAAATCCTGTGAAAACTAAACATCAAGGTTCGTTATTGTCATTTGCATTACATGCGATACATGAGGTGGAATGAAATTGTGTACTTAAGGTCCCAGTTACACCCAAAAATAGTAAAAATATAAGTTAAACAGTATGCAAGGATCTAAGATACACTAAACAATAATAATGTAATATAATAGTGTATTAAACAGCAGCCCGAACAAGAGTCTGTTATGAGCAGATGGGTATGAATATTAGCAGTTTAAAAAAGGTAAGAATGCTTATGCTATTTTATGCTTTTAGTGCTTAGTGTATATTTATTAATGCTTTTTTTAGTTCATATCTTAGATCTTATTACTGTTTTTCTTTTACATTTTAATACTTTTGTTGGATGTAACTGGGACCCTGTGTACATAATGTCAAATAAAGAATCTGGAATCCTTGAAATCAGCAGCACAGATAAAGTCACCCATCACCGATTAATGAATACCCAGAGATTAAGGACTGAAGAACAGATTCCAAGACTATAAAGTTTAACGGTGTTTATTTAAAGAAGTGCTCAATACAGTATCATCAAATGTGCACGAGGAGGAACTGGCACCCTGGGGAGCAAGGAGAAGGGTTAATGTAACACTTTGAGGAGTGCTAATGATGTTGCTTCTCTTTCTTGCAGATGGACTTGTGGTTTGTCGAGGAGGCAGGTGGTCCAGTGGTTCCAGTGAACGGTAGGAAGATGTCCAGGTAGAGTTCCAGGCTGGGCAGGCAAGTGGTAGGAAGGCGGAGAGACAACTGAGGAGCCACAAGAGCTCAAGGTCTTACAGCGGGGATCTAGGTACAGGTAGGCAACAGATGTAAACGCTGGAAACACAAAGGAGAACAAGTTATCTTTCATCAGAATATACAAAAAGGCCAGAAACACAACTACCATTAGGCAGGTAATGCTCCAGCGCCGACTGGAGGTCTTCTGCAGCCTGTTGAACTCCTGCAGCTCATCAAGGCGATGGTCCACAGGTGTGGCTTGTTGTGCCCTCAGACTGCTGACAGAACAGAGCTCCAACAATTGTGAGAAAACAATTCAGGAAACATTTTAGCCAAAATAAAATTAACAATAGTTGTTTAATCCTCTTTAATGAGCTGGCAGATGAGCAAAACATTTTAAATACTGAGTCGTGCATCTTGCTGCTTGTGTTTGGTCACATCAGTTCAGTAGGAGGTTCTACAGCTTGGCTCAGGACAGATTGTGGTCACACTACAAGACGTACGTAGATTTAAAAAAAACAACAACTCAGAAACTGGTCAAAGGTTAAAATGTCTTAAATTCACAGTGAGTGACAGACTTGTATTTATTTCTATCCAATCACTTTTTTTTTTATTTCTTCAGCTGCTCCCTTCTTCAGGAGTCGCCAAAGTGAACTAACTCGCACAAAGACCTGATGCAACCAGACCACCGAGCTACCACAGCCCTCTGTGTGGAGCGGGGAGCTACTGTCTAGGGTGCCTGGGGGAGCAGATGGTGGGGGTTAGGGGCCAGAGTGGGAAACTTGAGGGCGGAGGTAGATGACGGGGTTTCATGCCTTTCCAACTTGATGTCTGTCCAAGGAGTCGAACCGGCGACCTTCCAATCACAGGCCTACCTTCTCTAGCCTCTGCACCACCACTTCCCCCTGCTATCCAATCACAATTGGGCAACTTAACCATTTTAAAATGACAGATCAGAACAACCTCCAAGTCTTCAAGGTTCTTTGTCATACGCTCCACATGTGCTACAAAATTGTGTACACAGGATCCCAGTTACATCCAACAAAAATAAAATGGAAAAAAGAAAAAAAAGTAATATGATCCAAGATATGAAAAACGTTAACTAGAAATACGCTAAGCACTAGTAGTACAAAAACATTCCATCGAACAGCAGCACGAGCAGGAGTCTGTGTGAGCAGATGAGCACGCATGAACACATGAAACAGATCAGCAGCAGCATGAAACAGATCAGCAGCAACATGACGTGATTTTTCACAGTGATTATTCTGGTTAGAGGTTCATGAGTCTAACAGCCTCAGGGTAGAAGCTGTTCCTCAGTCTAGTGGTTCTGTGGTTAATGCTGCAACCTCCTGCCTGAGGGGAGCGGGACAAAAAAACTGTGTGTGCTGGGTGTGTGTGGTCCTTCATGATGCAGGTGGCCCTCTTCCTGCATCTGGAGGTGTAGATGTCTGCGATGGTGGAGAGGCTGACTCCAACAGTCGTCTGTGCAGCCTTCACCACTCTCTGCAAAGCTTTTCTTTCTGAAATGCCACGCGTTAATTTCTGGGCTAAAAAAAAAAAAAAGCTACTTTAGGTTGAACTGTACGACGTTTCTGCTACGTCTTATTTGGAAAGATCACCTGCATTGTAAAATCTAACATCTCTTTAAACTTAAAAAAAAAAAAAGCCATAATTTCCTGTTTTAGAAAACCTTGGCGTGTTTGTGATCTGAGCAGACTTACGTTTCTATGCGTGAACATGAATTGCTTTAACCTCCAGCTCATTACAAATGTTAATGCTTGCCAACTTATTTATCTCGCTGAACCACTCTTCTCTTCATTTGCACTGCTTGATGCACATGTCGCCTTTCCAAACTGCACACATCTCACACCAATTCCCTTGTCTTTCATAATAATGCTTTTCTAATTGCATCCTTGTCCTCTTGCCTTCAGCTCTCACGCCTCTCAATCCCATCAACACCCTTTACTGTGCACTTTTATCAAGTCAATAAATAAAAACTGCTTTCCATTGGTCTTCTTGAAAGCAATCCCACACAAATTAGAGGCAGCGCTCACTGAAACGCGTCCCGAGTGCTCTGACTGGTGATCATCGGCCTATTCAGGATTCATCTCCAATCAATTAAAGTGTGAGCGCCATTCTCTCATGGCTTCATACGGATGCTGTAGATTTGGAGTGTTGGCAGTGTTTTTTTTTTCTTGGAGTGATAAAACAAGATATTTTAATAAGAAGCACAGAGAGGCTGAAGCTGGCAGTTCAAGTACCTTCTGTGTGCAAAAAAAAATAAAATCTAAAAGCAAGAGGAAAAAGTACAATTCTGTTTTGAGCTTCCAATGCATTAGAAAAATTGCTTTTGGGCAAATGTAGAAAAATGACATTCACTTGGGTTTCTGCAAAATGAAGTGTGCCGTTGTGAAAAATGGACCATTGTCAGCAAACAGACTAGATAGTTGTGTGTCACCGGCTGTGATGGATGAGAGCCCGAGTTCATTTTATCTTGTCAAGTTTGCTGCACTTCCAACAGCATGATAAAATATCTGAGCACATGAATCAGAACACAGCGTCAATACTGTGCACATTTTTTTTCTTCTATATATGGGATGAAATGAACACATGAAGAATCTGCGAAGCTTTCGTTGCACTGAAGACTATTTCAGCACAGAGGACTCATGATTATATGCAGACAGCTGAACGTAGACACACAGAAGCAAAAATAAAATAAACCACACACTGAAGCGTGACAGGGTTCGGTAGATAACAAGTTAGCAGGTGGTGTTCCCCCTGTGGAGCTGACGCACTGCAAAAGGACATCACTCAGACCTAATGGAGACACACACACACAGAGGCTGAGCTAGTCCACATGTGCATGCTGATAGACTTGAAGTCCACCAGAGGCCAAAGCATCCAAGCCTCAAACGGAGCCGTCAGATCGTCCTGTTCTTTCTCCGCCTGCAGGGTTTATCAACTCGCTCTTCCGCTCCAACTCCACCTTTCGCCCACTCATGCTCAGATAAACCCAAAACAACACACATGCATGCAATCGGTGTGAAAAACAGATGCCCACACACTTGGCACGAGTGCGAAAGAGGCCACATCGACGTCTCTGCATCTTTTACTCGGTTTAATTTGGTGCCACTTTAAAAATCGATTCCCAGCGATGGCACAATCTGGCAACAAAGAGCCGGCAAAGGTTTGGCTTGAGGCTCATCTTTGGTCCACATGGACATGTCTTCATTGCCAAGCGTGAGTGATTGAATACCTTCTGTATTTTTGCAACCGTGTTTAAAAAATAAAAAATAAACTGGTGGATGTGTATTACATAAAAACCTCATTGTAGCTGTAGGTATTTAGATTTGCTTCATCATTTTTCTGCAAAAATTGGATGAAGACAAGAAAAAAGACCAATTGGGTCGTAGTGAGGACGGAGGACAAAGTGAGATGGAAGACGACTTGCTGTGGCAACACCTCAAGAGGTAAAGGCTGAAAGAAGAAGAATAGGTTTTAAAATGTCACAACGGAGACATTTACCCAGATAGAATGGACTGAGGAGCACAGAACCCTTCAAAACGTTACAAAAGGTTATAAAGTGATTTATTTACAGTATGTACAGGTGAGACACCCTGGAAGGGAAGGTGAGAGGTCAGGGGCTGTGAGGAGCAGTTCGATATTGCACAGGACAGTCAGTTTGGTCCAGGTTCTGAGAGAGCATGAGGAGAACACAAAGGTCAGATTACTTAAATCTAGATTACAGAATTACACAAAGAAGGCTGAAGCACAAGTAGCAGACGTCAGGGGTCTGCAACCTTTACGATCAAAAGAGCCATTTTTGCACCTTCACCAAATTAACACATGTCCAGAGCTGCTACAACTGTGGTTATCAATTGGTGGCCCGTGGGCCGCTTTAGGTTTGTTGGAGGGTTTTTTTGTGACCAGTAAGGGCCACATATTATAAAATATCTACGATGATTAATATTCAGTGATATTTTTACAATTTAAAACCAAAGAAAAACCAGATTCTTGTACAAAGGGGGGAAAATAAATAAATATGAACTATGCAGACCTGTGACTTTTTTTTTTTTTAATAGTAGACAAAATAAAGCATAAAGTTAAAGTGAGTATTTTTAATTCTTGTATTAGTTCTAGTATTCACACTTGCAAAAGAAATGACGAAAAGGAAAATAAAAAAACTGAGTAGTTGTCGTCGTTAAAATTTAGTTTTGTGTCAGTTTTGGTCAAAGTTTGAAAGAGCTGCTGCAGAGGAACCAAAGAGCTGCAGGTTGTAGATCCCTGAGGTACGTCAACTCCAGCGACTGCTGCAGCCTCTTCTGGTCCTGGTGGTGATTAGTGGGACGACTCAGCTGTAGCTTGTTGGCACCACTGGAACCAGGAACCTGCAGAAAGAACTGGAAACATTACATTTGTGCCAATGAGTGGCAATTAAGGTTTTAAATTAGACTTAAAAAAATAACCTTTATGATAAAGACGAGGAGATTCTTTAGTGAGATTTTTTTTGTCCATTTGCCTTGAAGGAATTGTGAGAATATGCTTTTGTTTAGAGGAGATCTTGAGATTTTCATACAAGCTGCATTGAAATATGCAGGAAAGATTAGACACCTGCACATTTATCCATTAGGAATTCATCAATTTGAATATTATTTGTCTACATGCTCAGAACTAAACAGAAAAAAAATACAAGTTTAATGGTTTGTTTCTTTGATTAATAATCTCTGCGATGGATATGTGGATTATTCCTGAAGACTGATCGTTTCCACGAGCCCAGAAAGAATAAGTTTATGGACCAAGTTGACATTGTCTAACTTGATCAATAAAGCAAACCTGCTAAAATGATCATTGCTGTTCCAAAACTAAAGAATGTAAAATTAAAAACGAAACGATCGTCGTGAGGACAGCACTGTAACGTTGTAAAATGACTGCAGGTGGAAAAGCTGCACATCTCATTTCTGCACTTCCAGATGTTTGGACTCTGAAATAAATCTTTAACTGCAGAGATAGATGTCCATATTTTGTCTGCTGATTATCTTCACATGTATAATGTAAGACAATTAGCCCAGCAGTTAAAAAGACTGACATAAAGATCTGAGGGATTTCCATGCTCTAAAAAAATTGTCTATTTTTTCCACGCCTGGCTCTTTTTTTTTTTTCTGTCAGGTGCACATCTCGCTTATCTTGCCCTGACCTGAAGGGGAATTTCAGGGGGGGGGATTCACTGGGTGACAAGGGGCTTTCCCACTAACAAATGAGTTTCTACCTTCCCCATATATTAAAACTAAACAAGCAGACATTTTGCTACCTTAAAATTCTTTGAGCTTTATTGTTCAGGTGATGCTCATGAGTCTTAACAGCTTCTTAATGAAGGATTCTCCATAAAGTTTCCCTGAAACCTGAAATCAGTCAGTTCAAGCTGCGGGCAGTTCAGCAAGTCAAAGCAGGAAATGCTCCGCAGTAAATGTTGTTGGGAGGGCTGGTGTACTTCATTATTTACTGGGACACTAAAGGATGTCGAGTCATTATTAATGGTGTAAAATCTACGCCTTTTTTTTCCTGTTAACGTTTTTTGTTTTTCTACCAGAATGTGTTTTATTTGATGAAGAAAATGTAAAAGAGCTGGCATTTTCTGCAAATAAATAAATAATGGTGTGAATGGCGAGTGACTGTACTGAAATTTTATTAAAGAAGCTCAAACTGATTTGCTAAAGCTAAAAAAAAAATTTTTTAATCTGAATAATATGAGCTCAGAAGGAGCAAACTGCTAGCTAAAAGCTCAAAGTAATAAAAGTTTAGTTTAAAGCTAAATGTAGCTAAAGACAAGCTAAAATTTCAAAGAGAACAATGTTTTGGAATGAAATGAAGAGATTTCAATGTATTTCATGCATGGATAGAAACAATTGCATTTTAAAATACAAACTTAAAATACTTAACCTAAATATTCACTTAATAAATCTAAACTTATCTTTAAATAGTTTCAAATATGTCAGTGTTGTTTCAGTCTTGTTTGTTGATTACTGCACCATTTTAGGAGTTTTAATGCAGTTAAGGCCGTGAAGAGAAGGCTTTTCTGCTGAGATTAAACTCCACCAATCCCAGTTGACACTCAGGACCTGGCGTGTGCGTCTCACTCTTTAGAAGAGCACTTTTCTCCAAGCTTAAGTGGCAGCTCTTTGATTTACTCCGATGGAAAACAGAGCAAGTTGAGACAATCCACCCGGCAGCTTGGCTTTGAAGTGTGTAAAGAGGAGACCTCGCTTGGACTTATCTGAAGAACAAGACTCTGGCTCTTGGGCTCTAATGGAAGGTGTCCGACTTCTGTGGATTTTCTGCTCAGATTTGGACATTGTTTTAGTTTATCCGTCTCGTATGTTACATTATGCAGTACTCCATGACTGTTTCCTGTTTTTATTTTATTGTTTTACACGTCTTCTGTTTTCATTAGGTCATCTGGTTTGGGTCAGTCCTCATAATCCCTCAGTAAACAAAAAGTTCATTGGTTTCTTTTACAGAATGCCATAATTTCCAGCCTATAAGTTGCACCTTTTTGCATGCCCTGCGACTTATATGCCTAAGCGACTTATTTATGGAATTTTCCCATATTTATAAACCAAATTTTGGCTGAGATATGACCGTTTTCATTCATTCTGACATGGAAAATATTGAACACTACCATTTTCAGACACTAGATGGCACTCAAGTAGTATGGCATGCCGTTGTGTCATGTAAAAGGTAAAAGTGGTTATTGGTGACGCAATCTGTTTGCCATAGCCTGGAGCAACCGCCAAATCAGCTTCATTTGTTGCGCCGCCCCGGCGAAATGCAGCCGATTTGACCATTGAAGTGCATTTATTAAGTAAAAGTTCAACTGAGACACACCTTTGCTATGATTTTGAGCAAACAAATAATTGTTTTTAAGTGTTAATCTTGTTAAATTCTTGTTAAAGTCCTCCAGTGCATGCTCCTGCGGCCGCCATTTGGCAGCCAATGGATTTTTGGCACAACACTGGCCTACATTTCCAGGTTGACGCATAATGGGTGTAACTTACAAGGCGAAGCAGCGCATTTATGGATTTTTCCAAATTATTAGACATTTTTGGACAGATGCGACTTAGACTCCGCAGTGATTTATAGGCCGGATAATACGGTAGTTCTTTTTCTCTTTCCACACTTCCTCCACACAGTTGAGGAGAGGGGGTTGTGTGGAGGTTCGGTCTCTTTTCACTTGAATTCCCAGTTGGTTTTTATAAAACACTTCCCCTTCGTAATCGCCTGTTGCACCTTTGAAATGGATGTAAGCACATTGTGTCTGTGGTTCCCAGATGCACCTGCTGCAACAAAACGCAGAAAGCAAACTTCCAAAGTCGAACTCGGAGTGTCAAATACCCAGAACTTCAACTGAGACACAAGAGACCAAACAGTTCTTATTTGCACTAAGTGATTCAAAGGAACGCAGGAGGGACATGTAGATGGGATATGGTGAATACATTCAAATCAATTCAGTTTATTCAGGTCTCTTTTGTAAATGAGCCCTCGTGACTCAGTGTGACTAACCTGTACAAATAAAGGTTGAATGAATGTAGTGCCAAGTCACAACAGAAGTTATCTCAGGGCACTGAACAAATACATTCATAGGATAAAGGATAGGTCAGAAAACCAAACCAACCCTAAAGCAAGCAGGATGATGTTGTTGTCCAGAGGTATAACTGATATTGTTTACTTAATGTTTTCTCTTTACAGGTGTGGAGCAGACGCCAGAGGATTCCAGGGCGGCGGAATAGAAACCAGGTGTCCAGTGGAGAAGGATGAACGGGAGTGGCAGGACAGACCTTGAGGCTGGACGAAGAGACGTTTAGTTGTTTATGGATTTGTTGCAGGTGGAAGTTCCAGAGGATTGATCCAAGGAGGACTCGGGGAGCAGAGACCAGGTGTTGGCTCAAGGCAGATCTAGGAGGCGAGGAACTGATTACAGGAGCTACGAAGGGTGCAAAAAGAGCGCGTATAG
>NC_056508.1:44114163-44141543 GCF_014905685.2 Nematolebias whitei | reverse complement strand
TGCATGTCTCCTGCCAAATTGAACGCCAAAGTTCTTGCATTGGTGTTTTGAACCGCTTTGACATGATATCCTTGTAGTGGACTAGGCCTACGTCGAAACTAAGTCTAAGGTCAAAACTCTTGACCTTTAGAACCTTGTGGGACAGGAACTGTCATTTCATGTATTTGAATACATAGATACAGGTTCACCCATCCTGAGACTTTCTTTCTTGAAGATTCAAGTGAAAAGAACACTCTCTTTTTATTATCATTACTATCTTACAAATGTTGATAATCAAAGTGTCTTAGTTCAAACCATTTTAGATGTTGCAGTGAACTAATCAATTTTATTAACTGAGTAATGATTTTTATTCTCATGTTAAAAGCTGTTGCAGAGTAATTATGCATTTTTCTGATTTCTGCTTTTGAATGAGCAAGTGTGTGCGTTTACAAGGTTACAGTCAAACGAAAAACAAGTTGTTATGTTAAAACTGTCATGTTTTAGAATCCTCTCAGACGTAAATAGAGATGTTTTGCACCTGTTTCTTAGGCACGCCAAAACAGAACCCTCTCGGTCTGTGAGAACATTTCTGAGCTGTCCCATAACAATTCTCACTGTCTCTAACCTCTTACGTCACAAAAACACACCCCTTCTGGTCGTTTCTGACCAATGAAAAATCCCAAAAAGTGAACCGGGAAAGAGTCTTTAAAATGTCAGTACTTCCTGGTCTACACGGACTCACAGGTACACAGAGTGACTTACGACTCACGGAGTTACAGAGTTCACGGAGTTGGAGAGTTGTCAGACTTCTAGAGTTCTGGAGTTCTGATGGAGTGCTGTTGGAGTTCCTGACATGACAACAAAGCTCTTCCGAGTTCCATGGGATTATAACATTTTCCACTGAGGTGAATGTGTGTCGAACAGAGCCTCGCCACTACTTCTGACGGGCTACAGCCATTCTAAGGAGACGCTGGACCGGTAGCGTTAACGGAACACCATATCTGCTGATTATCATCAGAAAGGTAATGGGTCAAGTTTCCTACCAAGCGTACCGAGGCGAGCTGGGCTTCTGATGGAGAGTGTCGGTTCTGGTGACCATTCAATTTCCCTCAAACCCCATCCTTTACTCCCTCTAAACTTCTTTCCATCTTTAAACTTTCCTATGAAGTAGAAATTCTCCCAGATATTTAGAAATGTCTGTGTAAAGTGCTTATTCACATCCGTGTGGGTAAAAGATCATAGTTGTACAGTTTTATAAATGTCAGCAACGGAAAAATCATGGCCGTATGATTTTTCCTGATTGATTGCTTATATTGTTATTTTCATAATTTGCCAAATTAATGTAAATGTTTGATGTTAAATTTGATTCTGTAAATAAATGACCGCATTCATTTTGATGGGTCAAATTTAAATGACGTCTCACTTTGCATTTCCTTAAATTCAATGCACGTTTTATTCAGTCCAGAAAAATGAGGAACCCGCGTTAAATGATGAATATATCCCAGCATCTGTTCATCTACATCCTGATGCATGCTCAATAACCCAGGTAGAAAAATCTAAAAAAAAGTCAAGTCAGACTGAAGAAGTCTTTCGGATGAAAGACGAAACGTTTCTACTTTTTTTTTTGTTGTTTTTTTTTGTTGTTTTTTTTTTAATGTCCAGAGGACCAGACTTAACTTTTTTAGAAACAACAAAGTCCATGCTCAATAATCCAGGTATACAATCCAACCTTTTTCAGTCGATCATCTGGACAGTTTCTTTTTTTTTTTTTTCTGAAACGTTTCGCCTTCAATCCAGAAGGCTTCATCAGTCAAGGAAACACACAACAAAACTGAATCTTCCCCCAACAGCTTACTCCAAAGTGGAACAAACCAGTTCTGCTTGTGATAAGATGGTCTCTTTGGTACGCCCCCTCCTCCATTGCCGGCCCTCTTCCTTGTTGACAGTCTTGTCAAACCGGTTGAAAACAACAAAGTCCATGCTCAATAATCCAGGTATGCCAAAGTGTATCTAAAAAACCTGACTGAAAAATGTTGGATTGTATGACTGTCTCAGAGGAGTTGACGAGGGACAAGGAGGGCCATCTCAGCACCAGCAAACTGGTTTTTTTTCCACTATGGAGTATGATGTTTGTGGGAATTAGTTTTGTTTGGGGGCTTCTCGGATTGAGGAAGTCCTTTGGATGAAGGATAAAACGTCTCAGCAAGAAAAAAAAAACATCCAGATGACCTGACTGAACGTCGTTATTGCACAATTTGCTGTTTATAGAGATTTTACCTGAATGAATTCCTAAAAATCTGTCTTATTTCCAGAATGAGAAAAAAGCTTGGCAACATTTTAAAACCCATTCTGCTTCTGAAAAAAAAGTCAAGGACGTCAACTTTTCTGCCTTTAAAAAAAACAAAACAAGGTTTTTATTTTTACGTAAATAACTGAACAGTTGGCGCACGTTGAAGGTCAAGCGCAAACCTTGCACATGTTCACAGCATTCATGAATGAAACGCAGACAGAAAGTGAGAATGCTTTGGAACGAGAGGAAACAAAGACGAGGCGCAGAAAGAGCCGGCGTGGCATTGAACAGCTCAGTTCATGTAGTCAGAAGATGATTCACAATTTTTATTCAATCAGAGCTTCTTTTTAAAACCATTCCATTCAATAAAAGTTCAGTGAAATAAAGTTATTTCAGTGTCATCTTAACAAGAAGCCAAACATCGGAGCCTCTAACCCCAGGGTTTTGACTTGAAGGTGTTCATTGAAATCGTGCAACAAGATCAGTGATTCCTGTTTATTTCTCATGTTTTTGGGTTTTTCTTTGTTATATCCGTCCCTCGTGTTTTCATTTGAGTTATTCGTGTCATTTTTTTCCCACAATCTGCTCCAGCTCCGCCCACTCTCACCTGTTTCCCGTCCACATTTAGCACAAGTGTCTCCACCTCCTCATCAGTCGTGGTTCACTCACCATCCGAGCACCTTGCACGCCGCATCCTCCCCGTTTTCTCCCCGTGACTCTCTCAGATACTCTTGAATCAAATCTACTCCAGTACAAACATTTTAAAAAGTGTTGTAGATGTGAAGTCACCGGAACATTTAAGAAGTCAAATAGAAGCAACCAGCTGCTACATATATTACTTTCTGTCCATTTCTAATTATTTGCAGCGTCATTGTGACAAAGAAAAGGGAAAAAAGCTTATTTATTCATGATCTGGTGTCTGCCGGAGTAATTTGATTACAGTACTGATAAGGCAGCTTCGACCAATGTTGTGTCAATCTGCCAAAGCTGACTGATGGGCAAGTTCTTGTTTTATAGCATTTATTGTTTCTAATTTTTGACTGTACTAAATTCAAAAATCACTATTTCTTATCTAAGCATTTCCTTACAAATTTCTGCACAAGTTAAATTTCATGTATGTGTGAATTCATTTAAATATGAAATAAAGCACCATGAATTAAATTAATCTGGACTATATAATTCATTTTATTCATATTGAATATTCATATTGAATTCATATTCAATTCATATTCATATATTCATATTCATATTCATATTTATTCATATTGAATCTGTCGGAATCAGTCTCCCCACCATCACAGACATCTACACCTCCAGATGCAGGAAGAGGGCCACCTGCATCATGAAGGACCCCACCCACCCAGCACACACACTTTTTGCCCCACTCCCCTCAGGAAGGAGGTTAAGGAGCATTAAGTGTAGAACCACTAGACTGAGGAACAGCTTCTACCCTGAGGCTGTTAGACTCATGAATCTCTAACTAGAATAATCACTGTGAAAAACCATATCATGTTGCTGCTGATCTGTTTCATGTTGCTGCTGATCTGTTTCAATGTTGATGTGTTCATGCGTGCACATCTGCTCACAGACTCATGTTCATGTTTGTGCTGATGTTCAATGTTTTATGTTATGAGTGCTTAGTGTATATTTAGTTGATGTTTTTCTTAGTTCATATCTTAGATGTTATTACTGTTTTTCTTATACATTTTATTGTTGGATGTAACTGGGACCCTGTGTACATAATTTCGCTCCACCACATGTACCACATGAGGTACGAATGACAATAAAGAAACTCTGACTCTGACTCTGACTCTGACTCTGATATTGCATGTTTGGCGTCTACCCTTAAGCCTATGAGAATAATTTACTTTTATTAAAAATCTTATTTTTTGTGGAGTATGAGTGAATATGACTGTGACACCAAACAAATGATCATATCTGCACTGATCTGATTAAATAAATTCAGCAAGGGAAACAATCCAATTAGTTTATGGGTTTTAAATTAAAAAGACAATCTCTCTACTGGAGGTCTGAGTAAAAAAAAAAAAATAGGTGACCCCAAAAATGTTTTCACTCACGTTCAATACGACTATGATGAATTTATTTGTTTTCCTTTGGGGAAAATAAAGTTGTTTGCAAGTAATCTTGAATTTCTACATGTGTTTACGTGTGTGAGTGTGAAAATCTTACATGTGATCATAAATAATCAAAAAAGAAAATGAGAGCAGGAGTTGGTGATGCTGTTCTCAATTTAAATTTGTTTACTAAACTCTTTTTTTCACTCCGTCCACCTTTTATTTTAATGCATACCTGTTTTTACATAAACGTGACCAGGGGCGATTCTAGGGTCTGACCTTTAGGGGGGCTTAGCCCCCAAGTACTGACAATGGCTCAGCTTGAACAACGCAGCCCATGGTGTGGTTTGTGAAAAGTGCTTACGGCACCAGTATTCCCAGGTGGGCTCCCCCGACCGACCCTACTTATCAGCCAAGATCAGGAGCTTTGTCACAAATAAGCACATTAACCTTTAATTTAACTATTAAGCTGCATGCATGTAATTATGACAGGTCTCTCTTGTAAATGAGTCCTCGAGGCTCAGTGGGATTTACCTGTCTAAATAAAAAGGTTGAATGAATGAATATGAAAGAAAATGGAGAATTTACTTGCAGTTAGCTTCATACAGACCAACATGTGGTACTTCCTGTTTATCACGGTCATATTCAGCTCCTCATGAGGTCGATCGACAACCTTTTGTTCATCTATTCACATTTTTCTAGACTTTGTTTAGGTTTTGGGAATGGAACCAACTGTATTCCAGCCTCTAAACTCTCAGGGTAACAAGTCTGAACTGCATGTTCTCCATTAACAAACGTTTAAACATTTTTTCTGATGTCAGTTGCTGACGAGTCTACTGGATTGATTTTCATTTATCCTTTTTCCGGCCACATTTCTTCCTCAAAGACGATGGGTCCCCACTATCCTTCCAGTTTTTAATAATGTGTTGGACAGTTCTTAACCCAGTTTCAGTAGTTTCTTCAATCTCCGTAGATGTTTTCTCTGCTTGATGCCGATGATTTGACTCTTCTCAAACAGACTGACGTCTTTTCCACGACCACGCGATGCGTCTTTCCACATGGTTAAGAAATGAGAAGCAACTCGTTGCACCAGTTGGGGTTAAATAACTTGTTGTAGCTGAAAAATAATCACCCATGCAGTAATTATCCAATAGAAGGTTCATACCTATTTGCTTAGTTAAGTTAAATCCAGGTGGCAAGATTTTACTGGTCGTCATCATTTATTCCATATTTATTCCAAATTTATTCAATATGTTGGTGAATCTAAGATTTGAGAACTGTTTCCTTACAAAATCTTAACGGTGGTTTCTTAATTTTTCATGGGTGCTAAGTTAAAATTTAGGGGAGCTTGAGCGCCCTCAAAAAGAGGCTAAAATCATCGCTCTGAACGTGACAATAGGACTTTCAGAATTTAAAGAAAAACGTCCGTAAAACTCTACGGTTTGTGTGTCAGAGAGAGTAGGGGATGATCACAGTTCAGAAGTTAAATGTGGTTTTTTGTATCTTTTTTTTCTTTACTTCACAAAAGATGCACAGATTCAAGGCCTCTCTCTTTAGGAGACACAAAAAACGAACATAACTTTTTTTTTTTTTACTGAAATTCCTTTCGAGCTGCAAACTCTTTGTGACTAAACATATTTTTTATAACTTTCATACTTGAAAGTGTCTCAGCTCCAGGGTTTTCATGGGGAACGCTGAAGCTCCGTAGTGTGTTCAGTAGGATTTGAACCCAGGGTGCAGACGGACACGAAGGAACTCGAGGGTAAAATAAAGAAAACAGATTTATTTAAATATTAAATACAAAAACTGAAGTGGCAGCAAAACTTTACCTCAGGGAGACATGAAGGAACACAACATGACTGGCTGTAGAAAGCACAGTCCATGGACGAGGGACAAACGAGGGCTGGGTGATATCTCGATATTTGTAAAATATTGAGATAATTTTATAATCGATATAAAATGACACTATCAATATAAAATGATAGTCTCATACTCTCTGTACACTCTTGCGCCTCACCCCCTGCGGAATGTCAGCGTCATTATGTGCTTGTGTGCAAGTTATTTTTTTCATTTTCATGCTGTTAACTTTCAGCCAAAGATTAAGAGCATGTTAAGATTTTTGTCTCCAAACCCTTCTGTTGTCATTTTCACCACTTTTTATTATCTGTCCAAACAGGTCTCACTTTTAAACGAGTCTTGGATGCTCAATGTGACTCATCTGTTTTTAAAGAAAGGTTGAATGAATGAAAAATAAGTGGACCTCGGTCCGGACCCGAACCAAAGTGATGTCTCATGCGGACCCAAACCTAATACTGAAACGGAAATGGCCACTTAAAATCTTGTTGAGCAAGGATGTAACTTTCATTGTAATCGACAGCTCCTGGTTATAAATATATAAATAAATATAAAACCGCAAATAAATAACGAATAAACCTGGTCTCCTGTGGTGTTTTTCCTGCACAGTTTTGTGGTGTTTTTTAATCGCCAAGAGAATCTGTGTCTTTACAACTTTTGTCATGTTCACCTTAGCCTGACAAATATCAGTCAGCCACCAAGACATCGAGTGTATTTATAATTTTTTATTGCTAATATAAAAGGATATAAGCTAGCTGTTAGCAGGACACGAAAAATTAGACTTCCTGAAAAGAGAAGTGGCTTTCTGGTAAATCCCGTTCAAATGAAAAATATGACACAATACTGCTGCTGTTGTTTGGTAGTTAATGTCTGTTTTTTGTCTAAAATAATCAGCTCTAGCATATTTCTTAAATACGTTAAATATTACTCTTATCATTCTGTGATATATGAGAACATAGATCCTCTTTTCAAAGGAGAAAAAAAATGATTTTAGAAACAACAAAGGGGAACACAAGATTTCAGCCTGAAGCTCACACCCTGTAATGTTTTGTTCCCCCATGGGACAGGGATTAACCAATCATCTTCAGATGTAGGTTGTTCCATCCTACCATCACACACAACTATCTTTGAGAATTTGAAAACATTTGCTCTTTAATTGCCAAAGTTACCTAATATTTCAGCCGTCTGACATCATCTGTTCCCCCCCCCATAACATGGGAACAAATTGTCTCCACTCCCAGTCACCCCAGGTGTGTGACATCATGTCTCGTTAGCGTCTGTATTGATTCAACGTCTCTGTGTCTTTTCATGTCTGTGGATTGTGCTCACAAGCCGTTCATGTTCCGTCTCCGTCGTCTCCCTTCACATGAGTTCTGCTCCTCGTCTGCTTTTTGTAAAAATAAATTATTTATTGTTTTACCTCTGAGTCTCCTGCCTCTGCCTGCACGTGGGTGCAACAATCCACTCACTCTATGATAGTTTCATCCAATGGCTCATGAGATATGTTGGTTTGACCACAGACATTATTGCGTCATCCTTGGGAGCAGCTTGGAGGGTGATCAACCCAATCTTAAAATCGAGTCAGCTGTTTTCCATTGTATGAGAATGTAAAGACCAAACTTGAATTTTTGAGGGGTGTTTTAACAACCGTCATGTTTGTAAGGAGGTCCATGCTGTTGCACTGAGATTTCTTTATTCCCAGGAAACTCGACTCGTGGAAAGGAAAGCACGAGGGAGCAGCATCCCTTTTGATGTTGTAAACGTGTTGCACATCCTTCATGTTCATGACGAAGTGAGCGAACGCTACAGTTGGTACCCAAGCTGCACAGGGCGGGGGGGAGAAACCAACGCACTGAATTGGTAAATTGTGAGTTCACAGCATGCATGTGTTATATTCCACGCACAACGTATGTGTGCATGCATCATAGATGCACGTGTGATGGAACGCTCAGAAGGAGCTGTTAAAAATGCAAACGTGCTATGATTTCCATATTCCCATATGGAGCCTCATGCTGTTTACATGGGTAATGAGCACGCTGATTATTCCACGTACAATATGTTTTCATGAGAAATGCATGCAGTTGTGCTGCTTGAAGGCACGTGCACAGCAAACGCTCTCAGGTCCTTGAATCACCCCCAAAGTGCTCCCCACACCTGATATTAACCACAGCTTGAGATGTTAACCTCAGACCTCCAACACAAACAGACAGATAATAAATAAGAACATTTGTTTCTTTAGTACAAGATTGTTTAAGACTTTTAAGGATCAGCATTGAGATCAGCATTTGTAAAGAAGCTGCACACTTGTTTCTGCAAAGATATTTCATACAGGAACATCTGTGCACAACTAATAAAGTTCTGCTAGCTGAGTCGATGTCGTCCGTACGATACAGTCGTAAATCCCAACAAATCCATCCATTATCTTGACCTGCTTTTTTCCTTTTTTGAGTCGCAGGATAAACGAACATTCATTCAAAAATATTGTTGTAAGTAATTGTTTTATCAGTTTGTTTCTTTGCAGCTGAAATGGGCCTTAAATAAGTTTTTATAATGGTTTAAATGCTGAGTCAGCATTTACACTGTTTGTTTTCCTGTTTGTTTCCTGACAGGTGCCCTAATTTTTCCTTTTTGATACTTTTATATGTTTCAAAATACTTTAACTTTTTTACAAGCCTCTTCCTCATTAAAATACACATCAAGATCGCGTCAATTCCTTAAAAATCTTGGTCTCTTCGAAATCTGCTTTAGCTTGCTGGTGCTATTTATGATACTTTTTTTAGCCTTTTGCTACTTTAATCTAGCTTGTTGCTACATGAAGCAAGTCTTCTGTTGTATTTAGCTTTTAGCGATCAACTAACATTTAGCTATCCTTTGGCTACTTTTGACTACCCATTGGCTACCTAGCTTTTAGTTAGCCTTGCTGCTACTTTTAACTATTAGCTACAGATTTCTAACTTTTAGTTGATCTTTTTCTACTTAGCTTTGAGGTAGCATTTTGCTACTTTTTGTATTTTAGAAAGTATTCAGGTTTTTAGATAGCTTTGCTACTTTTTTTTAGCTTTAAAAACTAATTTTGGGCTTTTGGGGGGGGCAAATTTCAGCACTCGGCATTCTCACTGTAAGCTATTTTAGCATAATTTCTTTACACCAAAGTTCATGCTCATTAATCCAACAATGTTCAGTCAGGTCATCTGGATGGTTTCTTTTGTTGCTGAGACGTTTCATCCTTCATCCGAAGGACTTCTTCAGTCTGAGAAGTCCACCAAACCAAACTGAATTTTTGTGTCTTTTTGGTGGCGTGGTTTTAAGAAGCGGACATTTAGAAGACATCACTGACGGTCACAGCCTGAAGAGGCACCACCATAAACAAGGTGAAGAAGGTATAAAAGATGGATGAATGGATGGAGCTACAGACGTGAAGAGCATCAACGTGTTATTCTGGTATGTTCATCATTCTATTCTACATTAACGGCTGAATGGTGCTCTATTCATGATTTATTTTCTGTAAAACTCTGCTTTCCGAGTGCACCTTTTATACTTTTGTGCAAATGCAACAAATGACATGTTTAGGACGTGTTGGCAGCTGTAAAGACTTCCTTTTAAAACCGATTACAAACTAATGCGACTGAGTCATCAATGCAATCAAAAGCATTTCAGTGACACCTTGAAACCTGTTGTCTGATGACCTGAGCTGGGGGGGATTCGTGGAGACGGTAATTTACTGGTGCACAATGCAACGAGGCGGGCTGAGGACAAAGCAGAGGATTATTCAACCTTTTATTTATACAGGTTAATCCCATTGAGCCTCGGGGGCTCATTTAAAAGAGAGACCTGATTTTAACAAAGAGTCATGACAACAGTAGACAATAAGCACAAATCGAGAACAAATAAAAGAAAATGGTATTAAAAACAAAAACAGCTAGGTTGTAAAGCGATGTAGAAAATTAAAAACAGGAGCATGTCTGTGGGTTTAACTCGGGGATTAAAAGAGTGTTTTGTATTGACTGCTGTAACCATTGCAGCTCTTGGTGCAACATCAGAGCAAACAAACTAATCTGGAGAAAGCAACAAGCTTATAAGAAAACCTGAAACTGACACACACTGGTTTGCTGCTTCGCCGTCTTCCCCTCATCTACAGCCATCTGGCTCCGACATGAATGATAATATGATCACAAAGGATTTCATATTGTTATTGGATTATCTAAAGGTCATCACCGGGTCACCGTGCCACGTTCATTTCTTGCTCCTTATGTAACGACTTCCAAATCCCTACAGCTGATGTGCAGCGAAGCCTCGTGTTTACATTCTTTTATTGTCTGCCAAGATTCCAAGCAACACATCTGAGACTGTCCAGAGATGCAACACGGAGCCAAATGTAAATTAATGGCCGTTTTTCATGTAGATTATTGTTCACTGGGGATTTCTGAAATAAGCGTGTGCATGTTCTCCTTTGTTTCTGCAGTGTCACAAAGGTCAGATAAGGACGGAGACAGGATTACAGAGATAAGCAGAAGCTATCACTCATGAGCTAATGAGGACCAGAGGTTTCCTGCAGTCAGAGTCTGAGTATTAAATTAAAAAAACACAACATGGAAACCTGTTGATGTAACTCAGATTACATATAAGACATCTTTATGCCTGAAATAGTGGATTATTAATTGCGGGCAATAATGTGGATTGTTAATATTTAGAGGAATTAACGTGTTTCAAGTGCTACTCAATGCACAAGCTGTTTGAGTCAACCCTGTTTGTCTGTTAGCAAAATATCTCATGAGCTGCAGTACAGATTTTAACTAAACTTTAATGAAGTAATAATTGATTGTACATTTATAACTGATAACCTTCTGGAGCCAGTCCAACTCAAAATGGCTGCCACAGCTGATCAACGTTTCAAAACACAAAAATGTCTGTAGCTCAGTTAATTTTACAGATGTCAAGCTGAACTTTGATGTGGTAGGTGAAAACCATCCTACTCAAATCATCTTATTTATATAGTACCAAGTCACAACAGAAGTCGTCTCGGTACAGAAACATTCACGTACATTATAAAAGCCAATTAGTTCAAGTTATCGATCTAAAAAAAGGAAGCAGCAGATTGTGTTGAATCTTCACTTCATCATCGTCTCCCATCCTGAGCAAGCAGAAAGGCAACAGTGGAAAGGAAAAACTCCCTCATAACAGGAAGAAACCTCCAGCAGAACCAGGATCAGGACGAGCGGCCATCTTTTTCGACCGGCTGGTTTCAGAGGACAGGAAGGAGGAACAGACACAGAATGGAGGCGAGCAGGTCCCTCACTAGTTGTTTCCTCCCTCACTAGGAGAAAAAAAAAAACATGATAGAAATAATTATAAATACAAACTATCCGTTAGATGAAATATGGTCAGTTTTTTCCTCAATTAGTCCAAAGCCTATAGCAGTAGAACTAGGGGATAGCTCAGGAAACCCAAGCCAACCCTAACTATAGGATTTATCAAAAAGGAAAGTGTTAATCCCAGTCTGAAAACTGGACAATGTGTCGGCCTCACGGACAGAAACTGGAAGTTGGTTTCACAAGAGAGGAGCCTGAGAACTGAAAGATCTGCCTCCCTTTCTGCTTTTGGAAACTCTAGGAACCACAAGTAAACCTGCAGTCTGAAAGCGAAGTGCTCTGGTGGGAAAATATGGAACAATATTTTCAACGTAAGACGAAAGTAAACTCTGGTATGCATATCTTTAAGGAATGCTAGACTACTGTATTTTTCACCCTATAAATTGCAGGGTTTTTTTTCATAATTTACATGCCCTGTGACTTATACACCAAAGCAACTTATTTATGGATTTTTCTCCCAAATTTATGAACCAATTTTTGGCTGAGATATGACTGTTTTCATTCATTCTGACTGAAAACATTGAACACTACCATTTTCAGCTGCTAGATGGCACTCGAGTGGTATGGCATCCCGTTGTATCATGTAATTTCAAAGTGGCTATTAATGGCACAATCGGCTTACCATAGCCTGCCACCGTCGTCTGCCTGGAGCAACCGTCAAATCGGCTTCATTTCGCTGCGCCGCCCCGGTGAAATGCAGCTAATTTGACCACTGAAGTGCATTTATTAAGTAAAGTTCAACTGAAACGCACCTTTACTATAATGTTGAGCAAAATAATTATTATTTTAGGTGGTTTTCTTGTTAAATTTCAAAGAAACGTGAAGCGACTCGTCCTTCTGCACGTTCATGTTTCTACGTATCGGCTGTTGAAAATGCAGCTGATTTGACCGTCAAAGTGCATTTATTAAGGAAACGTTGGACTGAGACACACATTTACTATAATTTCAAGCAAACAAATAATTGTTTTTAAGTGTTAATCTTGTTAAATTCTTGTTAAAAGTCCTCCCCTGCACGCTCCTGCAGCCGTCATTTGGCAGCCTAACGATTTTTGGCACAACACCGGCCCACATTTCCAGGTTGTCAGCGGTGATGCATAATAGATGCGACGTATACGGCGTATTTATGGATTTTTTCACTTTAATAGACATATTTGGACTGATGCGACTTATAGGGCGGTGCGACGGGTACAGCGGAAACATACGGCACTATTGATTTATTTATTTATATAATTATACCGTTTCTAAATATTCACGCTTTCTTGGTTCAGAAAATGAATAAATAGGTTTATTTCGTTTTTTCTTATGTTTTTAGGAGAAAACGAATGTTTTCCACAGAGTATTAATGATTAATGTGTTCATAGGTGAAATCGTGCCCTTCAGTAAACATTTGTAACGTTGTTGTGACAAGAGACAAATCATTTTTGTGCAGGCAGCATTAAGAGAACCCTGAATCAGATGGCGCTTCACCACAAAAACAGCTCAGACTTCCTGTCTGGCCTTGTCTTATCCCAGGGAAGGTTGGCAAACACGGCGTCGGGTCCTGCGTGGCATCGGCTGCTGTCGTCCTCTTCCTGCCTAAGTCTAAATGGTTTGAGCAGCTCAGGAAGTAAAACCTGCTGATTTAACACTCCAGAGCTGATATTTTGCAACTGATGGTTTTCAGCTGTAATTTTATGCTGATTTTGTTAGTTTCTCTGTCAAACAATGCGGTTAATAACATGCAAAAAAATCAGCAAGAGAACATGAATTTTGTGTTTAATGACCTTTTTTTTTTGGAGCTTCCCCTGAAAGTTTCTGAAGGCTGTTTCCAAACAGACAATAACGAGCTGCTCGGCTGTTTGCAGCCACTCCCACCTGACACATTTCTCACCCGGAGTCGCAGACGTCTCATTCGGGCCACGACTTTGTTGCAGGAATTTTTGTGGTTTTTAAGGCTTTGGAGCAACACATCGTTTCCATCACTGCTGGTGGGTTTTTAAATCCTTCTGAAAAGCCACAGCTGGACCTGCATGCCACATCATCCTGGCCTACATCCACCCCTGCTCTGTTTCTCCACCCCTCCCCTCCGCTTTCCTGTCCACGAGGGCCGGGGGAATGAGTTCACTCTCCGACCACGAGACAATACCTCACCCGACATCTGAATCACAGCTATAAAAAAAAGTGGAAAACATCTCCGTATTCTTTTCTCCCGCTCTCTTCAAAACAAACAGCTCATTTATGAGTGAGCGTCTGGATTTACAAACACGGCCTCGGGTGCTCTGACTAATTTCCAGTATCTTGTTGTCAGTCGTTTCTCCTAAAGAGAGGATTTCTGCTGAAAGAATGTGCTGCGTCTCAGGTGGTCTTTGATGGGAAATGGTTCATTTAGACACTGAACAGCTGACTGCAGGTTTAAACAATGCCAGTCTGGCATCCTGTGTGGCTAAATGAAAAGGTTAAGGGGGTGACTTAATAACAGGTCAGCCAAAATAACTGGCTTTGTTTTTAATTGACAAAACAGCTTACCGTATTTTGCGGCGTATAAGTCACATTTATTATGCATTTGTTTAATGGTCAAAACAGCTTCATTTCGCCTGGGCGACAGCGCCATCCATCCATCCATCCATCCATCGTGGGCGGAGCCACTAACTCTCCAGCGTTCCTCCGCCTGCACCAGGTGAGTGAAGCGAGCGCGCACGAGAGGACTCGCTGTTGCAGTTCTTAGAAATTTAACAAGAATAACACTTAAAAACAATAATTTGTTTGTTCGACATTATAGCAAACGTGTCTTAGTTTAACTTTTCCTTAATGAATGCACTTTACTAATCAAAACCGCTTCATTTCGCCTGGGTGGCACGGTGCCATCCATCCATCGTGGGCGGAGCCACCAACTCTCCAGCGTTCCTCCGCCTGCACCAGCTGAGTGAAGCGAGCGTGCATGGGAGGACTCGCTGTTGCAGTTCTTCGATATTTTAAGCATAAGTCAAAAATTGTGTTATGAATATGGAAATAAAAAAAAAACATATATAAGTCGCAGGACTGACAAATCGATGCAAAGAAACTGCGGCTTATGTGCCAGAAAATACGGTAATTGTTCCGGCAGCATGAGTTGGAAACGGTGAGAAGTGGCTGTTGGGTCAAACCTGTTCGGTTCATGCAGTATCTGCTGTCAGACGTCCTCTTGATCCGCTTGATTTAATGGCTAAATATACGACTAAGCACTTTATTGGTATGTGGCACTGCCTATTTGGAGCCTGCCATGTGTTGGTTGACTTCCTGCCTGAGAAGATGAACTGCTCTGCAGTCAGAGCTAGACGGAGGCATTCGCACTCGTTGAGGATTTGAATTGAACAGTAGGGGGTACTCGAAGCAGGTGGAGAGAGGAGGGTGGGAAAAGAAGGACAAATGAGGTGAATCGGTGACGGAGAGCGGATAGAGACTCGGAATCCAATATTGTTCTATTAGGAGTGATTTTATTTTGAAGAGGGCTCTGAGCCGCAGCTTAGGTCTGCTGGGATTACGGCCAGAGCCGCCGCTTTGATGTTGACCCGACATGAACCGAACCGACTCTGTAACCAATCGCTCCATCATGGCCGATCGTTTCCGTTTCTATTGATTTTTTTTTTCTTCAAACAAACATCGACCGAGCACATGCTCTCAGATTAACGTAACCTTTATTGACGTTCCACTTTTGTTACCGTGCAAATGTCATACGTCAATTTACTCTGACACTCGTAATTAATTTGAAATCCTGCTTCGTGGATGACTTCAGCTGCTCTTTAAGACCTTTCGGTCGGGGTGTTTTTATCAGGGTGAGAGCTGTGATGATGACTAGCTGTGCAGGCTTGGATTAGCACTGTTTGTGGATGCAGTGAAAAACAGAAAAACAACTGTATTAGTCATTTGTTTGAACTGTGAAAACAGCTTACGCGGCAGATAAGAAGCACTTGTGTTTACAAATATGGTCAATCTCAGATGCAATAGTAGAAATAAGGCTGGAACAGAAACAGCGTACCGGTAGTTCCGCACTTTTGGGTGGGTTTTGATGATTCCATGTAGATGAATTGGTTCCCTGTCAAATTCAGAATCTTCTAACCTACAAAGCTGTCAACAACCTAGCTCCATCTTATAGTACAGATCTTATTGATCCATATTTTCCTAATAGAACACATTGCTCTCAAACTGCAGGTTTACTTGTGGTTCCTAGAGTTTCTAAAAGCAGAATGGGAGGCAGATCTTCCAGTTATCAGGCTCCTCTCTTGTGGAACCAACTTCCAGTTTCTGTCCGTGAGGCTGACACATGGTCCAGTTTTAAGACTTTCCATTTTGATAAATCCTATAGTTAGGGTTGGCTTGGGTTTCCTGACCTATCCCTTATCCTATGCTGCTATAGGCTTAGACTACTAGAGGACGAATGGACCTAATTTCATCAAATGAGTAGTTACGAATGAATACAAATTAATAGTTTGCATTTGTACTTCTCTATCCTAACTTCTTGTTGTTGTTGTTGTTGTTGTTGTTGTTGTTGTTGTTGTTGTTGTTGTTGTCTTTCCTCCCAGTGAGGACCTGCTCACCTCCATTCTGGACTTGCCATTCTGTGTCCGTTCCTCCTTCCTGTTAAACTCCAGCCGCTCGTCGTGAGCCTGGCCTGGTTCTGCCGGAGGTTCCGTCCTGCTGAAAGGGAGTTTTTTCTTTCCACTGTTGCCTTTTGTGCTTGCTCAAAATGGGAGACTGAGATGAAATGGACTCAACACAATCTGCTGCCTACCCTTGCTTATATAAATAATGTTACTAATTGTATTTTTACGTAAATGAATGTTCCTGTTCAGTGCTCTGAGATGACTAATGTTGTGACTTGGCGCTATAGAAATAAATTGAATAAAGACATTTTTATAAACTGTTGCTTGTTTGAGGATATTTTTAACAGCAAATAATGTTTTTGGAGAAAAAAAAACGTGCATTTGTTTAGACAAGGCTTAAGAACATGGTACTATATTTTAGCCACTCGTACATATTTGTTGGACGACTGTAGTTCCTGGTTTTAACGCTGTGAAACCACAAAACAAACCAGTGACAGAACAACTCATTTCTTAGCTTCTTGTAAAAACACAGTGATCCATCTCTTGACTGCCCAGGTGTGTGCAGAAAAACAAACGTGATTATGATATCAGCAGCGAGTCACCAGACACCACAAACAGGAAGGAGTTTACACGAATAAAACAGCTTTGCACATCCTGAATTGATATCAAATTTCTATTGAAATGTTGTTCCATAAAAATACCCCTGCTGCAGGGTGTAGTACAGTGTACACAATTAAACAGAAACCTGTGACAATACGTGCACTACTTATTTTGACTTGAGTTTCTGTCTCGGCCCCAGGTGGGGAGGGAATGTGTGATTTTGAAACTCGAGACCACCGTTTCCTCTTATTTCCCATCAACGTGCATTCGGTTTCTTTAAACTGTGACTTTGAACTGTTTATATGAAACTTCCGTCTGTTTTCAGTAACTTCACCTAAAGGGCCTGACACACAACACTGAGTCGAGAACTGACGAAAGCCCCCACCCCATCAGTGAGCGTCCTGACATCGCCTGCACCTGTGCACAAGAAACTCCACTCGAACTTTTTTCACAGGTGCCAGTTTTGACAAATGATCATCTGTGATCATTTTCAAAATATTTAACTTTATTTATAAATGTCACAAATACATTAAGATCTCTTCAGTTCGTTCAAAACATTGTTTTTTTTTTAAATCTGTTACTTGCTCGAGTTGTCTGATCTCTTGCTTTTAAGCTGCTGCTTTCATTCCCATCTGCTCATTACAGACTCAGGTTCAGGCTGCTGTTTAATATACCGTATTATTTTACATTATTATTGTTTAGCGTATATCTTATGCATATTGCGTATAGCTTAGATCCTTGTATACTAGTCCCTCGTTTATCGCGGGGGATCCATACCCTGAAGCCTCGCAATAAGTGAAAAACTGCGAAGTGGGAATATTTATATAAATAATCACATATAGCATAGAATGTCATGATTTCAGCTCCCTGCCTCCTCTGCTCTTTGCCACCTGCAAATGCTCTTGGCCACGCCCACTTCTCCGCTCTGCATGAAAATCAGCTGATCAGCTGCAGCAAGAAGTTTATCCTGCCGTGTGAGCTGCACAAATGTGCAACAGGTGCTAAATAATTTAAAATAATTCATTTTTAATAAAAATGTCATGCTGATCGTGCGGCTCATCTATCAATCAGCCAATTGTGTGTCATGTCCTATCTTATTTTGAAAAACTGCAATACAGCGAGTCCACGACAAACGAGCCGCGAAGTAGCGAGGGACTACTGTAACTGTTTCTTTTTATACGTTATATTTTTGAGTGTAACTGAGACCTTGAGTACACAATTTCATTCCACCTCTTGTACCACATGTGATAAGAATGACAATAAAGAACCTTATAGCTTGAAACCTTGTGCCTTTTTTAGCTTGTAGCTTGCTTGTTGCTACCTTTAGATTTTAGCCACAATTCTGCTACTTTTCACTTTGAGCTAATATTTAGCTACTTTGAACTTCTAGCAATAAGCTTTTTTATACATTTGCGTTGTAGCAAGTTGTTTTAGCTTTTAAATATTTTGTTACTTTTAGCTACTCTTTTTGTTGCTTTAAAATTTACCTAGCTTTTTGATAGTTTCAGCTTCTTTAAGCTTTTAGCTAACATGCTGGTGCTTTTTGCTAGATTTTTGCTGCTTTTAGCTTTTTTATTTTGCTCTTTTTACCTTAACTAGAATTTTGCAACTTAACTTTTAACCTAGCATTTTCTTGCTTTTAGCTAGTGTTTGCTATTTTTAGCTAGTTATTTTGCTACTTTTAGCTTTAAGCTGGTGTTTTGTTTTTAGGGACATTTACCTACATGGTGCTTTGGTCCTTTTAGTTTTCGTCTAGTGTTCAGGTTATTTTTGCTTTAACTCAGTTTTGGATTCTTCAGCAAATTTCAGCAGTTGTCAACAAATTGTCACAGAAAATGTAAAACTAACACAGTCAGAGAAGGTGTAATATATTTATTACACCTTGTTTCAGTTCACATGTACACAACGTAAATACATTTTTCTGTATTTACAATTTAAGCTATATAGATAATTTTAAGAGTTTTATGCACTAAAAACACGGAAGCCAGGTGTTTATCAGTACTCCTGATGCCCCAGAGCAGCATCAGAGCAGAAAATATTGTGCAGTGGTCATATTTATTTAGCAAAAACACTTGTGTGTCATTTTGTTCCTCTGATTTTAGTTCAACTTATAAAACATCCCAAATGAAGACAAATATGCTTTAAGACGTTTCTTTTACAGTTTATTAGACAAATCAGTGGATGCAAAAGCAGGGGGGAATGGTGGCGCAGAGGTTAGAGAAGATGTGCCTGTGATTGGAAGGTAGCCGGTTCAACTCCCTGGGTGGAAAAGGTGAAGCACCCGCCTCCACCTACATTTGCCCCACTCTGGGCCGCTGAGCAAGGCCCTTAACCCCCACCATCTGCTCCATAGGCGCCCTAGACAGCAGCTCTCTGCTCCACTCAGAGGCTCATGGCTACAGTTCCTGATGCCGTCCTGCTGCCATGTTGGCTGCAGGCGCTCCTCTTCCAGGAAGTAGTAAGACTTCTGGTGCCATGGCAACACCAGAGACACCATGGAAAAAGGCACTTTTAGAATTTTTATTTTTTTAATTTAGTTTAAAATATATTAATGTTAGAATTATACGTCATGAGTCACTGCACAGATTTCAGTGAAACTCTAGTTATTGACTATATCATGGAGTCAACCCGTTTCAAGATGGCCGCCACAGCACTATAACCTTAGCCAACGCAAAAAGACCATAACACTGTCAACTTCACAGATGCTGAGCTACAGCTGGGTATGGTAGTAGCTGAGAGTGATCCTCACCACATCCTCTGAGGGTTATGTCACAATATCAAATGACATTGTGCAGAGGTAGTAGAACATAACAGACATGGGTGGCACGGTGGTGCAGTTGGTAGAGCTGTTTGCTCTCAGTGAGAAGGTCACTGGTTCAAATCCCAGCTCGGGACCTTTCTGGGTGGAGCATACATGTTCTCTCCGTGCATGTGTGGGTTTACTCAAGTTGTGTTTATTTGTCATATGCAAGGTTAACACAAGGTCAATGAAATGCTTAGGACGAGAGGAACTGATTTGACTCCGCTAAAAAAAAAAAATCAAAGAACAAACAAACAAGAAAATACTAAAAGCAAGTAATAAGGGTACAAAAATAAAGTACCGGTACTAAAAATTGAAAAAGTAATTATCATTTTTACAACATCTCAAAGAAAGATAGTAAACAACAACACGGTAGAATATAACGGTGCAACAGGATGAATTTGAATGAATAAGTATTTCAAAGTAGTAATATAAGCTTAAATGCACATTATTTAAATATATATATATATACTGTATATATAATTTCACATAATTAACATATCCTACACAGGTTGTGTGACAGGTTATTGCACATGTAATGACACCAAGATTGAATTATTATGATGGTAAGGTAGATACAAAGATACTTTATCATACATGATACAGCCTAGTATCAGCCTAGATGCAACTACATAGTGCAACAACAATAAATAATAACTGTCACAAGCTAATATTAGTCATATTATTTGTCACAGATGTGGCTTGGTGCAATGTTATTGCCAGTTGTTCCTCAGGTACTCCAGTTTCCTCCCACAGTCCAAAAACATGCATGTTAGGCCGATTGGTAACTTTAAATTGTCCCTAGGTGTGAGTGAGAGCGTGAATGGTTGTTTGTCCTCATGTGTCCCTGTCATGGACTGAAAACCTGTCCAGGGTGTCCAACACCTCTCGCACAGCGAATGCTGATATGGGCATCAGTGACCCCTGCGACCCGAAAAGGAAGAAGCGGGTAAAAATAATGGATGGATGGATAATAGGCATTGAAGAAAAATATTGTAGTTTATTTGGAAATCCTATCAGACTGCACGCCTGCAGAGCAGACGATGTCAGCAACTGCACTGTAAAGCCTGTTTGTGCTCCATATTGCTTAGACCGTTAACTTCCTGTGCAGTTTCATGGTGGCAGAGGTTAATTTGGGTGATTTTCGAAGGCGGAGTCAGTCGTAATGCACTCATCAATTATGCAAGTCTTATAATGCAAAGCATCTATAAAATGTCTCCAGATATATATAATTTATCAACCTCGTTCCAAACCCCTTCGCTCCTGCACTATCCTGAGGAATAGGTCAGCAAAAATGCTTACGGCCTTCCTAAAACAATTATGTTCAAGGTAAAGGTATAAGCTGCTGTTTTCAAATGTTATTCCATGGACAGAGGAGAGAAACGGTTGTTCAGGGATGGAGTGAAGAAGCAGAAGATGAGGGGAGGCAGACAGCCAGCGAGCTTGTGAGTGATTTAGAAAACCACTCAACATGTGGAAAAACCCAACAAAGCCACGTCGGGGTTCATCTCAGGTAAACAGCAGATTTAGTCATTGACAAAACTGATAAGAAGACCTGCAGAAACCACAGTGATGAGCAGATTGTCTTCATAAGAAATGAAGAGTTTCACAACATGTCACTTTTACTCGTTACTTTTCTCACACTGTGACTATTTTTCTGACTAAGTTCATCTTATGCTGGGAAATGACAGAGGTGTTTTGGTTTAACCTAAAAAAAAAAAAAAACAAGTATAATCTTGTGCAATATTATATCTCATGATCAGTTGGACTATGTGTGGTCAATGTGTGTCAGCTCTTGTCCATACCTGCAAACTTACGAGGGACGAGAAAGGTGAGAAACGTGTAAATTAAGCGTTCTGGTATGCTCCAAGAAGAAAATTTGGTGAAAAGACAACCGCTTCGGGTAAAAAAGACAATTACTAACATATCCTATTAGGATATAGGTACATAAGAAAGATGGCGTCAACCAGAAAATAAAAATAAACGAGCAACAACAGCAAGACAACCAGAGGAACCAAACATAGCGGAGCATTTTGCTAATGGCAAAAACGATTTTCTTAAATACGTAGCGCTAAGCTAGCAGCGTGCAATACAGATGTGCTAGCTAAGAATGCTACAGACATAGCGCTCCGCTTCTCTAATGCAGTGGTTCTCTAAAGCCCCTTATCCACAGGGCCGGTTCTTGTTGGACCCTGTTGCGTCCGGTTCTGGTGGGACCTCTTTTTTTCTGTCTCCACAGTGCCCATAGTTCCCGTTTAGTGGGCGGATTGTTCACCTCTAGTGGGCGGATTATTAATATCAACGCACCTTACCAGCTGGTGGCGCTAATGCTACATTAAGCTCTTTTCTAAGCACCACTAACATGTATTAGAAGAAGAAGAGCCGGGAAAACAACACACAACCAAAATGGATGACCTCCTTGATCTCCGCCCTCCACCAATGAATACGCCCCCAGACCAATCAGTGACCTACAGTGCGCTGATGTCACATCTAGACCCAACAAGAACCAGACCTGGGACCTCAGAGAAGTAGGTCCCAAAAATGGGGTGGGTTCCACCGCTGAAGGCACTGTGGATAAACCACGCAATCGGCCCGAACTAGTTACATAGGAGCCCTAAAGGCCCTGTGGATAAGGGGTTTATGGGGACCCCCGAGGGTCCGTGAGCCTGTGCTTGGGGGGGGTCTGGTTTTTTTTTTTGTTTTGTTTTTTTTTTTGGGGGGGGGGGGGGGGTGTGCAAGCCCGTAAATGTTTAACATCCCGTTAAAATACACAAAAATGCAGGAAATCGCATTTATTCAAAATTTTCTGGGGGAGGACCCTAAACACTTACAAAGATTTCAGCAACCTTTCTTATATTTTTTTTTTATTCATTCATTCAAACTTTATTTCTCCAGGTTAGTCTCACTGAGCTTTGAGGACTCGTACAAGAGAGACCTGTTTGAATCAAAGAACAGAGAGGACAACAGTAGACGATCATACAAAAGCATATAAAATGAAAAGTAAATGTAGTAAATTATATAAATAATTAAACAAAAGCAGCTACATTGTAAAGCGATGTAAAAATACTAAAAACAGAAACATGTCTGTGCTGGTTTATGCCATGAACTTAGCAGATGTTTAAAGTTGGGCACGAGTGATTTCATGTGAAGGAAAAAAGTGAACTAGAGGTTGTCACAGATGATTTTCTGTTTGTTCTGCGTCAACAAAATAAATACTCTGGGAAACAAAGCCTGAAGCACTAACGCAACACAGACGCACAAACTATGTCAGACTCGTGTCGCACATATGATGATGCCATGACATTGAACTCCATTATGTTTCCAGATTCATTTTGTTTTGTGATAATCAGTCAAGTGTGCGAAACCTTTTTTCTTTTCTTTGGAAGCCCATTCAGAGTGAAAGCAGGTCGAATCGTGGTGAGTCTTTAGTTTCTGTATCACTATCAACAATTTTCTGCAGGGTCAATAGATTCTGATCTGGTCTTACTGAGAGATAAAAAGCAATCTGCAAGCCTGATGGTAAACACCGTCATCTCTAAATACAAGAAGAGCACGCTTTGCAGGAGCAGCACAGTAACACTCACGAGACAGCAAGTCTGCAGACAGTGCAGCCTTTTCAGATGTAGCAAGCAGCCATCATTGTTAGGCTGATGATCCTTTTTGTTTGTTTTTTAAATCTTTAATTGTACAGGTGGTCTCTGAGTCACGAGAACTCTTTTTTAAGTGGGGCCTGTTTGGCTGGGGTGCCAGGGGGAGCAGATGAGGTTGAGGGGCTTGCTCAGGGGCCCAGAGTGAGGCAGGTGAGGGTGCGTCGCCTTTCCCGGACGCATTTTGCTGTTGTCAGTCCAGGGAGTTGAACCGGCAGCTTTCCAATCACAGGCCCACCTCCTTTAACCTCTGCACCACCACTCCCCCTTATACTCTTATATATATATTCTTACATGTGAACAGCTAGTTCTGGATGTCAGCAACAAACTGGTAAAAGACAAAATGTTTCAACAAGAAGAATCCGTCCAGAGGACGTGTCTTACCTTGTTGGATTTATCTACCTGGATTATTGAGCAGCATCAGGACGGCTTTCATACAAAGATTGCCCAATCAGACTAAATATCCCAAAATTTGTGATTTATTTTTGATGAAAAGTCGCCCATTGTAATAAAATAAAAGCCTGAAAAGAATCTGTGGACCTCCGCTCAGCAAGTAAAGGTGGTGTTTGACCAGGCTGTGAGTGACAGCAACTGTGACGGAGTCTCCTGAATGTCATTCTTAGTTTCCGTGCTTGAGTCACCGAAGCTCGCAGTTTTGAACTTTGACCATTTTGAAGAACAGAACTGATAAAATGACAGCAAAGCTGTAGCAAACATCGCAGTGCGCACGCACGCGAAGAGTTTAACATCAGCCAGTTCGAAAAAGACGCTTTCAAGGTGCTTTATTTGTCATACGCGCCACATGTGGTACACGTGGTGGAACGAAATTATGTACACAAGGTCCCAGTTACATCCAACAAAAGTATAAAATGTAAAATAAAAACCGTAATAAGATTTAACATGTGAACCAAGAAAAACGTTAACTAAAAGTACGCTAAGCACTAGTAGCGCAAAAACAACACGCCGAACAGCAGAATGAACATGAGTCTGTGAGCAGACGAGCACGCATGAACACAGCAACATGAAACAGATCAGCAGCAACATGAAACGGATCAGCAGCAACATGAAACGGATCAGCAGCAACATGAAATGGATCAGCAGCAACATGAAGCGAATCAGCAGCAGCATGAAGCGGATCAGCAGCAACATGAAACAGATCAGCAGCAACATGAAACGGATCAGCAGCAACATGAAATGGATCAGCAGCAACATGAAACGGATCAGAAGCAACATGAAACGGATCAGCAGCAACATGAAGCTGAGCAGCAGCAACATGAAACAGATCAGCAGCAACATGAAACGGATCAGCAGCAACATGAAGCGAATCAGTAGCAACATGAAACAGATCAGCAGCAACATGAAACAGATCAGCAGCAACATGAAACAGATCAGCAGCAACATGAAATGGATCAGCAGCAACATGAAACGGATCAGCAGCAACATGAAGCGGATCAGCACCAATATGAAGCGGATCAGCAGCAACATGAAGCGGATAAGCAGCAACATGAAATGGATCAGAAGCAACATGAAACGGATCAGAAGCAACATGAAACGGATCAGCAGCAACATGAAACGGATCAGCAGCAACATGATGTGATTTTTCACAGTGATTATTCTGGTTAGAGATTCATGAGTCTAACAGTTTCAGGGTAGAAGCTGTTCCTCAGTCTAGTGGTTCTACACTTAATGCTCCTCAACCTCCTTCCTGAGGGGAGCAGGGCAAAAAGTGTGCGCTGGGTGAGTGGGGTCCTTCATGATGCAGGTGGCCCTCTTCCTACATCTGGAGGTGTAGATGTCTGTGATGGTGGGGAGACTGACTCCAACATCTTCTGTGCAGCCTTCACCACTCTCTGCAGAGCTTTTCTTTCTGCAGCTGTGCAGCCTCCATGCCACACGTTGATGCTGGAGCACAGGATGCTCTCCACTGCACACCTGGAGAAGGAGGTGAGGACTGAGCTTCCCAGACCAGACTTCACAGGGTTCTTCTTGGTTTTTCTCCCGTTTTGAATGTCCTGCTTTTATAAGGGACAGATAAATAATCTTCTTACAGTCAAAAACTGATAAGAACTCTTTGGTGTCATCATTCTGCTTCAGATTATTAAATATTAAAACATATTTCTGGTTTGTTTTTTCTTGATCAATTCCAGGTTGAAATCTAAAAATGCAAACCTTCAAACTTGTACTGTATTTTTATGCTATGGAGTGGGGGAAGTGCAGAGAGAAGGTGGGCCTGTGATCATAAATGTCGCTGGTTTGATTCCCCGGACCAACAACATCAACATATTGCTGTGTTTGCTAGTTGATATATTTTAGTCCCCAACTCAAGTCAACACCATTTAAATGAAAAACACAGTATTATTTTAAACTATGCATACTCTAACATAAAACATGTCCAGGTTTCAAAACCATGCCGCTGATGAGAGATAACTTTAAAAAAAACTGGTTCAAATCTTTATTTCGGATTGTAGATTACAAAGATTTACCGACAGACACTTTCATCCAGAGTGACGTCACACACAGAGGCATAGCTGTTCACAAACTGTAGATGATTTTCACCGAGTCATGATGTTGCAACTGTGACTCAGATGAATTCTGGTCAGATCCGAGTCTGGACTGAGATCAGCGCCGCAGCTGTTTTCATCAACTCGCTCACTTCTGGGAAAGGACGAGGGGAATCAGCTGCCAGGAGTCAGTGGGTGTGCATCTGTTTGAACTGAGAGGAAATATCAGCTGTACAGTAAGGAGGAGGTCACGGAGTTGGTGGATGTGTTCGGATCAGCTGTTTGTGGAGTCGACGGAGGCCTGAGTGAGGGATGAGAAGAGCAAAACACGAGTAATGACCAGGAAAGGCAGTGAGACAGCTGCCCGGGAGATGCTGGACGTTCCTGGAAACAATCGCAGACACCTAAACTCACTGAAAACGACTTTTTTCACTTTGCCCCTAAACTTCAGCAACAAATTCCTTCCCCGCAGTCACGAACGACACATGAGCTTTGACGAAACACTTAGAGCTCTTTCGTCCTCGGAGTCCTTGTTTAGCTTTGAAACGTTGGGAGATAACGCGTGAACTTTGTCGACTGGAATTTGGATTTAATGCCGTGAACAGGCCTTTTTAAGCTCCCTCCTGCTGCCTGGAGAATGTCTCTGAAGCCTTAGGAATGCACTGACATCACCCGTGAGCATTCTGCCAGTTCCAGGGAGTCGGAATAATCAGATAAACTCAATCTCCTCGCCGTCCTCCCTAACAGTATTGTGGCACTCCTGTGTGTTTTTGTGTGGTATTGACATACGAGCAGTTTCATGATGAGATTTCCTAGGAAAGCCTCAAAGAATTGAGGAGGGGGAGCATCTTGAAATTGTGACTTCATCATATTTTTTAACTCTTTTTGCCGTACTGGTGCTCTCTCTGATTGGTAATAGTGTGTTTTGAGTTTAGACAGGCCAACGTCTGTTACTTTAGTATGGGCTGAATTAAAAATGCATTTTGCACAGACTTGGGCACTAAATATTCATAAAAAACTAAAAACAGGAACATGTCTGCATTGGTCCATGCCAGGAGTCCAACAGATTCTTAAAGCCACTTAGAGAGGTCAAAGTTGAGAGCTTCAAATCTTTTTGTAAGATATTCCAGGAAACAGGAGCGGAGTAGGAGAAGGCCTTGTTGCCTAGTTCGGTCCTCATTGAGGGAACACTGCAGGTAATGATGTCCTGAGAGCGCACGCTGTAACTGCACTCACGCAGAGACATGTAGGAGGAGATGTATGAAGGCAGCAGACCAAGAAGTGATTTAAAGATGAAAATGTACCAGTGGCAGAGTCTGAAGTTAATAATGACCAGTTAACCAGTGAATACAGGATGCAATGATGGGTACGGTAGTTAAGTCCAGTTATAAATCTTAGCGCACCGTGATAGACAGCATCCAGCATTTAATTTAATTAAAATGGTAGAAGACAAAAAAGCAAAAGCAAAATAACTACAAAAGTTAACCAACAACATAGAAATAAAATAGCTCCATGTGTTAAGCGGGGGACGGAAAGAGAATTCAATTCAGTTTTTCAATTAAACCTTTGTTTATACAGGTTAGTCTCATTTAGCCTCAAGGACTCATTTACAAGAGAGACCTGATTAAACAAAAAAGGATGACAACAGTAGAAAATCATAAAGAAGCATGTAAAATGTAAAGTAAATGGAAGAAATTATATATATA
>NC_056508.1:44095102-44113763 GCF_014905685.2 Nematolebias whitei | reverse complement strand
TCATAAAGGCATGGCAGTTGTTTAAACAACTGCCATGCCTTTATGAATATTCAGAATGCAAAGTGTTTCTTTTTGCCTCTGCATTGCAAATGTTGCTTGTGTGACTGTTTAATGACAAAAAATAAATAAAAATGGAGTTATATTTAACATCTAAGCTAATCACACTGAATTGAGTCAACAGACAAGAAGTGAGTATGTTGGGTCTCCCATGTTTTTCCAGGGAAACGACTCTGACAACGTCCACCAGAAGCTACAATATGTCACGGTGCGATATTATTAACCGTGATGTGAGAATGTGTGATATCGGTTGCCCCTCCTTCTCTGTGCACGCTCACGAATGCACTAAAATACACAAAAATGCCACATAACGGATGCACGAGCTCCACGTTTCTGTTAAAAGCATGGGTGTGTTGGTTTCTGTGGAAGTGGGGGGAGGGGTTGAGATAAGTGCAGGCGGGGGCTTCCTCGGAACAGTCGGGTGTGGGGATCTTGGCGGATGTAAACAAACTGATCTGGGACCTGCTCAGAGTGGATCAGGTTTATTTCTATGGAAACCTTTTTCAGTTTGTTGAGCCCATAAAGATGAGTCACAGCCATGAAGCTAAAGTTTACCCTGCTTGTTTTCTAACGCTGCCCTTAACTTTAGTTTTCTGCACCTCAAACAGAGTGCCCTTCATTCCCTACATTGTTTTCTGTCATGGAGCTGAAATGATTCATAACTGAAGAAATTGCAAAATTATGCAAAACTGCAGCGTGAACAGTAAACAACTTTGCTGAACTTTGATGGCAAGACTGAAAACGAGGCCCTAATGACTGAAAGCTATATTTAAAAAAAGCTAAAAGTAGCACGATGCTAGCCAAAAGTAGCAAAAGGCTAGCTAAAAGCAAAAAAATTAAAACTATAGCTATAACCTAAAATCAACTAAAGGTTAGCTAAAAGTAGCAAAACCCCTGCTAAAAGTGTCAAAAGGCTAGCTAGACGCTAAAAGAAAGGAAAGAATGAAAGCTTAAAAAACACTAGCTAAATATACCAGAAGGGTAATTAAAAGCTAAAAGTAGCAAACTTATAGTTAGAAACTAAAAATAGAAAAAGCAGCAAATAGTTAACATATAGTTTAAAGTAACAAAAGTCTACATAAAATGTAAAAGTAGCAAAAGGCTCGTTAAAAGATAAAGTAGGAAAAGTTTAGCTTATAGCAGCAAAAGCAAGGTTCCTAAAGGAAGAAAGCGTTAGTCAAAAGATGCAAACACTAGCTAAAAGTACCAAAAGAGTAATTAAAAGCTAAAAGCAACACTCTTATTAGAAGCTCAAACAACGAAAGGGTATAGTAGCAACATGCAGCTTAAAGGAACAAAACATTCATTAAGACTTAAAAGAAACAAAATGCTATGCAAGCGCTAAAAGTAGCAAAAGGCTAATCGGAAAATAAAAGTAACAAAAGCAAGCTGAAAATTAAAAGTAGAAGAATGATAGCTAAAACTAGCAAAAGTCTTGCAATCAGTAGACAAATAATAACTAAAAAAAAGTCTCCTAAATGAGCTGAATGTTTTGTGACTAGCTAAAACAGCATAAAGTATGCAAAATGTTGTCAGACTGCAAAAACATGCAGGAAAAGAAAAAACAATCATTCAAACAATTGGAAGCACTTTTCTTGTAATAATTATTGTAACCCTGCTAAGGTTTTAGTTACACGTAATAGTTTTTAAATGTGTCAGCAAGAAGCTTTGTGTAAGCTTTCAGTGAAAGCTAATACTGAAACATAAATCGATAATGAGTGAGCGTTTGCTTTTGAACAATTCTGTCATGACACAGCATATGCTTCTTACTCTGTCATTTCCAAAGAAAACAGATAAAAAGTCCACGTGGTTCTTCTGGTACTCAGCTGTCTCACTCTGTCCCCCCACACAAACCTTGACGCTCAAATAAAAGCTATTCTTGATAAATGGGTAGATTTTTGAAATCGCACAAAGCAAAATTCAGGTTAAAGTAGATATGAAGATAAACTTTGTTTTGAAATTAAAATCTAGTGCGTTAGTCTTGTTTCCACAACCTGGTTTTAAATGAATTAACCAGTTTGTGTTTTCAGCAAGTGGCAGTAAAGACAGCAGGCGGAATCGTGCATGGTTACCTAAAGTACCACATAAGTCACTAAACAGAAACCAAACTTTATTGAAAAGCAATAACCGTCTTTTAATCTAAGAAAACTTTTTTTTTTTAAACCATCACACGTGAGATACAGGTGGAGCAGTGGGCAGCTACGTAAGTGCCCGGGGAGCAGTTAGGGATTAGGTGTCTTGCTCAGGGACACGACATGTGGGCATGGCGGGGAGTCGAACCGCGACTTTCTGGTCCCAAGTCAGATCTACCCCGTTCAAAATCTTACTTCTAACCTACAAAGCTCTCAACAACCTAGCTCCATCTTATAATACAGATCTTACTGTTCCACATATTCCTAACGGAGCACTTTGCTCTCAGCCTGCAGGTTTACTTGTGGTTCCTAGAGTTTCCAAAAGTAGAATGGGAGCAAGATTTGTCAGTTATCAGGCTCCTCTATTGTGGAAGCAACTTCCTGTTTCTGTCCGTGAGGCTGACACACGGTCCAGTTTTAAGATTAGGCTCAAGTCTTTTCTTTGTTTCTGATAAATCCTATAGTTATGGTTAGCTCAGGTTTCCTATTATCCCATAGTTATGCTGCTATAGATTTAAACTGCTGGAGAACAAACTGACCACATGACCACTGTGCTGCAGTCTTTGCTCTACCTGTTTGTTTCTGTAATTATTTCTATCTTAAGTGTTTTTTGTCTTTCCTCCTATAGAAAGTTCACCTGGACCTGTCATTTTATGTTTGTTTCTCCTCCCTGTCCTCTCAAACTCCAGCTGGTTGAAGCAGAGGAGCCTGTGCATCTGTCCTGAGCCTGGTGGAGGTTTCTCCTGTTATGGGGGAGTTGTTCCTTTCCACTGTCTCAGGATGGGAGACTGTGACGAGGTGAAGATTCAACGCAGTCTGCTGCTTCCTTGGATATTGACTTTTTATGTATGTGGATGTTTCTGTTCAGCGCCCTGAAACGACATGTGTTGTGACTTAGTTGGCCCTACGTAAATAAACTAAATTGAATTAAGAAAAACTAAAAGTCATCAGCTTTTTTCCATATGAGCAGAAACTGTTCATTGCTCAATTGTCCTCTTAGTCGTTTTGTGACTTAAATCACGGCAGATAGTCGTCCAGGTTCTGGTTTTACTGAATGTCCCGTTTTGTTAAAAACAAGTTTTTCCTCTCCACTGTCCCCCCTGCACCACTCTATGTATCCTCAAGACAAAAAAATGTATCAAAATTAAGTTTCAAAGCAATCTGCTGGTTTCCTTAGTTAGACAACTTTTCTGTTACTGATATTTTCACATAACAGAATCTGATTGTTTGGAATTGTAATATAGTTGAATTTAAGTAGGCGGGTTTAAATTTGAATCTTCCTGAACCAGATATCTGGATTGTATCAGAAAGAACAGGGTAAATGACTCGCTAACTGAACTGGTGCTATGTGTGAACAAGCTGAAGTGAACTGAAATGTCCACTATGTCATAACCAAGCCACAAAAGGTGCAGCAACGTGCTCCAACATGCAAGTTCTGTTTGAAAAAGGCACAATAGAAAATTGAGTTTTTTATAAATGAGGCCATAAACCACAAAACACTGTAGAAATCCGACTGACTCCTCCCTCATTAATCATTGTTTAAGTTATTAAAACCAACATAAATATATCGTTGAAATGCTGCAGGTGTACACTTAATTGTTAATAGATATTCTGTGTTTCTACAACTGCTGTCCTCACTGGAGATGTAATTCTTCTTATCAGTTAAGATAACTTTTCAATCGCTAACTTAAATTATGAGATAACTCTGTGTCAGTGAGTTCACTAAAGGCAGATTGCCCCAAACTTATAAAACTAAACCTCCGGTTATAAAATCATAAAAACTGCCAAATAAAATGTAAACACACGTAAATTATTACTATGATCATAACTTTGCTTGCTCTATAACATGACTTGGAAATGTTAATTTAGGTGAACACATGAACAATTTCATGTTGCTCGAAGAGTTTGTGTCACATTTCAGGAAAGGTGTGTGATCCTCTGTGCATTAATATCACGGATACGTGCCTTTGCAAGTATTTCTATATAAATATGCCCTTCTGCGTTCACAGTTTACAATGCGTGTGGAAACATCAGCATGCCAGATTTATAACACACACACAGTGTTCAGCCAAATCTCTGTGGTTATTGCTCCCGGAGTCACACCCAGAGCACTATTCCTGCTGCCGGTTGTTACCATGACACCACGCTGATAACCTTTTGTTCCGATTACTGGGTCCATACAACATAAATAGTCTTATATCAAGTGGCTGGCAGTTAATGAGGTGATATTGCGTTGGGATCTGTTGGAAAATGCAGACATGTGCATCTGCAGCCAGGCTGCAGAAATTAACATTTGCTGCATTCATTAAATGCCTGATTAAGACTTGAGCTGATATCACCTGAGGTGATGCTTCCTCTGCTCTCAGTCGCCTCTCCCCACCCCGTGCCAAGCTTTGTCCAAGCTCTCATGTTATCACGGCTGCACATATGTTCAGCTTGGGCGGCGCCACTGCAGATCAACCCCATCATACCAGAAACCCAACCAGAACCAGGTCCTCTCGTGCACGCTTCGAGTCTTATTTGTATATTTGATTGTGGTGTTTGTTTGTTTTTTATTTGCTGTTATTTTTTTTTAATTTTTGACAACAAGATAAAATCATATTTTGAAATCTATGTAAAATTTTGCGTCCAGTTTCAAACCAACCACACAAAAAAAAAAAGATTTATTTTTCCATCACCATTTATTAACTTCCGTCCATCCATCCTTTATCTTGTTGCGGGTCATTGAGTGTCCTGCGGGTCTTATTCCAGACCCCAGGCCCCACCTCCAGTAGCGGAGGCACCCGGTTTGCACCTCCCTCAGAAGTAGTAACCCACTCTATCAATAAATCAAGGAAACGTGAATTCACTTTTGCCAGCTGTATTAAATCAAGGCAGGAGAAAGTTACAGTTTGCAGCGCTGGTGTCCGATATAATTCGACGTGAGATCAGGAACCGGAAGGGCCGATGTCACATGGCATTACAAATATACAGGCCCTAGACTCCTCCTTTTTGCAGAAGGGGAGCGCAGCCTATCACGTGGATAAGGGGGAGGGTCTAAGTGTGATCTCATTGGGTCTTATGTGGTTTTAACGTGTAAGGAAAAAATAAGACCGTGTATAAAAAGCCTTTCTTCGTGATGCAGCGGACCAATAAAGACAAATAAAAGCTCTCTTCCTTGACGGATATTGGATCCCTGGGAGTCTCTTTTTAGAGTTGCTGGCCCCGTTTAAACCAGTCAGAACTGGGTCATAATTTCATTATAAACCCGTCTCGGAGTAGATCAAATACTAACCATCTTCCGCTTGTTCCAAAGTCAGGTCTCGGGGGCAGCAGCTTGAGCAGGGAGGTCCAGACATCTCTCTCCACGGCCATCTCTTCCAGCTCTTCTGGGAGGACTCCAAGATGTTCCTAGGACAACTGAGACATAGTCTCTCCAGCGTGTCCTGGGTCTTCCCCAGTCTTCCCAGTCAAACATGTTCGTAGCACCTCCCTGGAGAGGTACACTGGAAGCATCCTTACCAGAGTTCATAGGTGAGGAGCGGAGACTGTCCAGTAAACAGAGAGCTTTGCCTTACAGCTCAGCTTTCTCTTCACCACAATGGACCGGCACAGAGTCCGCAATACTGCATCAATCCGTCTGTCAATCTCACGCTCCACTCTTCCCTCACTCGTGAACAAAACCCTGAGATACTTGAACTCCTCCACTTGAGGCAGAACCTCACCCTCGACCCGAAGAGAACAATCCTCCCCCTTTTCTGACTGAGGACCATGGCCTCAGATGTGGAGGTGCTGATTCTCATCCCAGCCGCTTCACATTCAGCCGTGAACCGCTCCAATGAAAGGTGGAGATCACGGCACGATGACGCCAACAGGACTACATCATCTGCAAAGAGCAGAGATGGAATTATGAACTTTTTTGATAATAAAGAAGAGTCTCTATTAGACTTTTGTCAACCAGCCTTTTGGCTTTTATACATCAATCCATCAACCACCATCTGCGTGACAACCTTACCAAAGCCGTCCCACGCACTCATGACCAAACCTATCCCCGACAGGTTGCCCGTTGATACGACTCTCCGCCTTTGTTCCGCTCATCACGTGGACGAGAGTGATGGATCTATTGTTACCCTGTGTGATATTCTCACACATGCGGGATGACTCACCGAGGACGAAAGGTGCATGAATCTGTGTGGTTGCTTTGTTTTCATACGTCAAACTGTTTATGAGTCACATCCTCTTTCTTTTACTATCTTTACGCAGGTGCTGCTGGGTTGTGAAGAGGAATTACAGGCATGAAAACATATATATTTACTTTGACTGCGAGGTTCCCCTTTTCGTTTTCCTCTCTGTCTAATTTTTGTGTTTTTCTGTTTCTAATTCTCTGCTTGGCTGTCTTCAGCCTCGTCCCACACGTGTTGTTTTACAGATGAAAAACAAAAAACCTTCAGTCCTGTTTTCCCCTGAAAACCTGTTTTCCCATTCAGTTTCCCTTTGTAAAATTAGATGTGTGTTTTTAAAAGATACTTGGGACTTTTGTTTGCATCCTAGTATTTAAAGTTGCTCTCTTTAAAAGCAGTCGTTCATAATGAGCCTGTAATGACTGGACATCTACATGATAAGGCAAAATGTAAAAACAGCTCAAAACGGCTCCAAGTCGCACGTATTTGTCTGCGCTGGTTATAAATGCAAAAATAAATTTAGATTAACAAATAACTTTAAGTTTTAAAGCTGCTGCCAGAATCTTAATTGGAGTTAGTAGGAGATCATATCGCTCCAGTTTTAGCTTCTCTCCACTGGCTCCCTGTCAAATCCAGAATAGAATTCAGAATCTTACTTCTAACCTACAAAGCTCTCAACAACCTAGCTCCATCTTGTATTCAAGATCTTATTGTTCCATATTTTCCTAAGAGAGCACTTTGTTCTCAGACTGCAGGCTTACTCGTGGTTCCTAGAGTTTCCAGAAGCAGAATGGGAGGCAGATCTTCCAGTTATCCGGCTCCTCTCTTGTGGAACCAACTTCCAGTTTCTCTCCGTGAGGCTGACACGTTGTCCAGATTTAAGACTGGACTCAAGACGTTCCTTTTTGATAAATCCTATAGTTAGGGTTGGCTTGTCACGCTGCCTTAAGCTTAAACTACTAGAGGACAAATTGACCTAATTTCTTTAAAATAATTGTTAAAATTGAATAGTTTTCATTTGATACTATTTCTATCTTAACGTGATTCTTGACCTGCCATTGTGTATCTGTTCCTACCAAACCCAGCCGGTCAAAGCAGATGGAGCTTGTCCTGAGCTGGTTCTGCTAAAGGTTTCTTCCTCATGAGGGAGGTTTTCCTTTCCACTGTCGCCTTCATGCTTGCTCAAGATGTGAGTTCTGTGATGGAGTTAAACTCAAAGCAGTCTGCTCCTCAGATACATAATGTTAAATAATTATTTTGATATGAATGTTTCTGAGATGACTTCTGTTGTGACTTGGTGCTGTATAAATAAACTGAATTGAATAAAGTTGTTAAAGGACTAGCGTTTTTTTTTTTTAAGAGTTATTAACGTTCTTGTGTTTGCTGAGGCCATTAGCTGTGGCTAATTGACTCTAAAAGGCTGTAGATGTTCATCCAGTGATTTACTTTCTGAGAGTTTCATTTCAATCCTTCCACTAGATCTTTAGATATTTTGCTAACAGTACAGACAAACAAACACATATGCATCTGCTGTCATGCAGATTTTACCTCAACACACACCTGATGGAAATGTCAACTTCCTGTTCGCAGCACAGCACGCTTCATTGTTGAGCACATGGAAATTGGGTTGAGCGAAATCCCCATTGACGACGTCTTTCCAGTTCCCCTTCCACAAATTAAGCCACTTCCTCATGCTGGGCTTTGAGGAAGTCAACGACCCGATATCACGGATGTTTTTGTTGACTGTGCTGCCATTACACATTGTCATCTTTATAAAACTGCACATTGAAAGAAAAAGTTTTTAACTTCTGATTGATCCGGTAATTCACAAAAGCTTTTATTTCCTTGAGAAACGTGTCTGCCTTTTAACTTGTGTCAGAGTTTCCCACTTCCTGGAGTCAAGAGATCTGGTACTGAATGATGAAAACCAAGAAGCTCGTCTCCTGGGGTGAATGAGGAGTGACAGGTCACAGAGACTACTGACCTTTAAGTTCCTTCCAACCTGTTGACAGCGTTGTCGTGTTGATGCAATGAGATGAGCTAGACTTAAAGTTGCTTTCGTATTATCTCAGACACCAGTTATCCCTGACGCAACCAGGACAAGGTTGGTCTAACCAGGTTGAGTCAGGTTCTCTGGAATGATTCTTCTCGTTGAAACGTATCGTCTTTAATCCAAAAGACTTCTTCAGTCTGAGGAGCTGCACTAAACTCAGTCTTATAAATAGCACCTGCTCATAGTGGATCAACCAGTTTGCTGGTGACATCCAGAACTAGCTGTTCAGACGATCAAGGAGGACCATCAACCCAACAATTTTAGTGCCCTGATGGCCGCTTGTTATTCACAGCGGGCTGAGCGACACTAGCAATAGGAGAGTGACAACTGAACACGGAGACCCCCGCCCCTGTTCGACAATGGACCATTTATCTTCATAATGATGGCTTCCTTCACTCCTCTCTCAAACCAACGTTCCTCTCTATCAAGGATGTGAACATCTTCATCCCTGAAGTGTAGACCGCGGAGTCCTGACGTGGTGATGTTGCTCTTCTGTGCTGGGCCGTACTTTGTTCTTGATAGAGAGGAACGCTGGTTTGAGAGAGGAGTGAAGGAAGCCATCTTTGTATGGAGAACCTGTCCATCATTAAACATGGGTGGAGACCTCCATGTTCACTTATAACCCTCTTACAATGCTGTTATTGCTAGTATCACTCAGCTCTCTGTGAATAGCAAGTGGCCATCAGGGCACTAAGGTCCAGTTGTTTGGCTGATGGTCCTCCTTGTACATGTGAACAGCTAGTTCTGGATGTCAGCAGCAAACTGGTTGATCCACTATGAGAAGGTGCTACTTATAAGACTGAGTTTATTGCAGCTTCTCAGACTGAGGAAGATATGACTTTACTTTAAGATTTTTCCACCTGGATTACTGAGCATGCATCAGGACAAGGATTGGATATCGTAAAAAATAAAAGGAGCATCCCTTCCGTATCCTTTGTAGGAAGGATTTTAAACAAACATTACGGTCAACCTTGTTTGACCTGTTTGTACTGACTGAACATTACTGAGATTAGAAACTGTAATTTCATTAAATTAATATCTAACGGCCATATTGAGTAGAAGCGTATTAAATTTAGTGTGTGTGAATGTGGCAGAAATTAAAACACAAAAATAATCTTGTCTCATAACTCCATACAATCATGAGACACTAAAACTGACTGGCATGTGTACAGTTTATTTAAGGGGCACATAAAAGGTCTTAATTTTTTTGTACTAGTGACATAAAGCTGAAAACGTTCGAGCGGTCCTGGTGGATTCCAACCTCCCGCCGCTCATCCAAGTATTCTGCTCCGCTGGCGTTCGAGCCATGCCACCGTTACATGATTGCCATTAGAGTAATTGTTGGACAGCATCATTAATTGATGAGCTGCACAAGCGACCTGTTTCCCAAGCGGTGAAATGAGCGCCACAACAGAGAGCAGCTCCAAAACAGACCAGCGTGGAGGCATTGTCGTGCTAACTGTCTGCGCTCCTCTATTGTTGGTAAATGGCCCCTGAAACAATGGGCTGCATTCCAGTCCTGCTGGGCCCTGCAGCCAGAAACCATATCTGCAGATGAGAGTTGTGTGTTTGTGTACATGTGTCAGCTCGGAGCATTTCAACGCATTTCTGACGTCTTTGCTCGCCTGCAGAGAGCGTGTTTGTCTGTGTGTGGCCTCTGTCAGAAGAGGAGCTTGTCTCTGGGTGAAATGACCTTTGATGACACCGTTTCATGTTGGCCCCTTCATGCTCACGTTAATGGACCGTCCACGGAGAAAACAGATAGAGGAGAGCAAGGCGTCTTAGAAAAGAAAGATAATTTACTAAAGCTTTTCAATGCTAAATTAAATAAATTATGCACCAGATTGATTTGAATTTCATTTAGAAAATAAATTGTAGATATTTATGTTTTTAAAAATCAAATATATTTATTATCAGTGGTTATCACTGCACAGTATCGCCAGTGAAATATGCCTTATGACTAAAGAAAAAGCTGTTCTATTAGAATACGTCTTTCCAGAATGCAAAAAAAGTAAAATTATTCCTCCAAGTCTGTGTTGTCTTTTTTTTCCTGAGTGGAAACCTTCAATTATTTGGGAGTCTAGGTCATAACTATTAGAAGAAGAAGATGGAATGACTGATCAACGCCTCATACGGAATTCTTCGGTCTGTTATGGCGAAGAAGCTGAGCTGCGAGCCATTCATTCAACCTTTATTTCTACAGGTTAGTGTCATTGAGCCATCTACGTTCCAGCCCTCACCTATGGTCACGAGAAGGATCATGACTGAAAGAGCTCCAGTACAAGAAGCTGAAATGAGGTTCATCCATGGTGTGGTTAGGCTCGGCTTTGAGTGAGGTGCTCCATGATCCAGAGGGAGATCAGAGCAGAGCTCCTTCCATCTGGAGGTCTTCTTCTCACAATACCACTGGGAGCAGACCCTGGGCAAACTCAGAACTCACTGAGAGGGTTATAAATCCTCTCTGACCAGGAAATGCCTAACGTCCCCCAGGAGGAGTGCCGCTGGGGAGAGGGATGGCTGGGTTTCCCTCCTAGACCTGTTGTCTCTGTGATCCGACCATGATAACTGTCAGAGGATGGATGGATGGATGGATGGATGGATGGATATTTATTGGCAGAATTACAAAGCTATAATATGCATTTCTGCCATTTTTCATTGATTTTATTGGTGGAAAGCCCTTCAAAATAAAGTGCAGTGATTTGTCTTAAAAAGTAAAATAAAACCCCCAAAGTGTAAACAAAAACAGTGAAGGCAGTATCTCACTGACTTTCTGCAGCTGGTTAAAAATACTTAAAATTGCAAGAAAATATGTGAACTTACTACATAGTTTTTGTCAAGCGAAAAGAAAAACAAGGTCACATACGTTAAAATGGGAGAATGTTTTAAAAGGTTCCTCTAATATTAAATAACCCATAAAGAAATAGGTTTATTTGCAAAGCGTTTATACAGGTGACCTCATTAACTAATTAAATTTAACCTGGAGGGGGCAGGGTTGACAGCTACAATAACCTTTAATTCTTAAAACATACATGCAACCAAACAGGCTTTACATGGTAAATCTTAAAGGTTGGTGAGCGCAGGAGACCTACAATGTACTTTTGAAAGGTACGAGGAACCGACCAAAACGAGAAAAGCTCAGCAGATTTTTGTAACTGCAACAAGTCACAACAAGGCAGGGACGGTGTTTCTGTCTCCTAAAACTGACTGTTCCAATAATGACTCTGTTGACCCTGCAGAAACAGTCGTTTATCGAAATATAGATACTTACAGGACAAAAATACAAACATTCACGCTGTCTCCCCGGTGTCTAAGGTCGGCGTGGATGAGCATGCTGAGTTACAACAACAGGTGCCACAGCTAAAACGTTTCAGGTGGAATTTGTGCTCCAGAGTGTTTGTTTCAGCACCACACATATGCAGATATAAATAGGCCGGTAACTGTAAACATCGTGCAACGAGCATCCGCAAAATCAATTTTAAAGCCAGAAGATGAGTTTTGTCAAGAACCATCATGGTGTTGATGTTTTTGTCTGCAGTGTTAGCATGTTTCTGATGAACCTGGACCTTTTTCTGTTCTCCATTCTCCAAGCCATTTAAATAAACTCAAAAATAGCAATAAATCATTCACTTTTATAAAATACTGACCTGAAATTTGATGTGGCAGTAGCTGAGACTCATCCCTAACTTGAAAATAGCATCACATACAATCCATCCATTATCTTTAGCCGCTTCTTCCTCTTCAGGTCGCGGGGTTCACTCGTGCCCATGTCCAGCTATCACTGTTCGAGAGGTGGGGGACACCCTGGACATGTCTCCAGTCCATCACAGGACCACACGGAGACAAATTAGACAAATGACCATTCACTCGCTCACGCACACTTAGGGACAATTTAGAGTTTCCAATCAGTCTAACATGCATGTTTTTGGTCTGTGGGAGGAAACTGGAGTACCCGGAGAAAACCCATGCATGCACGGAGAGAACATGCAAGCTCCACCCAGGAAGGCCCCCCAGCTGGGATTAGAACTGAGGTGACCTGCTCGCTGAGAGGCGACAGCTCTACCAACTGCGCCACCGTGCCGCCCCATTACGTGCAATGTCACGTAATATTGCAAGATCTCACGAGATCCGTTGATGCACAAAATATACTGTATATTGAGGAAGACTCTGCTACTACCACATCGTTTAGCTCCATATCTGTCAAACTGACAGCGTTGTAGCTATTTTTTCTGTTGGCTAATGTTGCTTAGCTGAGGCAGCCATCTTGAATTGGACTAAGTTGTAGACCTGCAAACAGTTTTTATTTTTGGAAACTTTATTTTGACTAAAGTTTTCCAAAGTCTTTAATAGGAGTTTTCTTCAGCAGTGGTGTTCTCTTTGCCAATCACCCTTAAAGCTCAGGCTGGTGAAGAGCTTGGGCAACAGTTGTTGTATGCTCAGTGTCTCTCATCTCACCTGCTGAAGCTTTGAACTCCTTCAGAGTGGTCACATCTGTCTTGGTGGTCTCTCTCATTATCCTCTTTCCTGCACGGTCCTGCAAGTTTGCGATGACCGTTGCTCTTGGTAGACTTACACGTGTTCCCATATTCCATCTATGTTTTGATGCTGGGTTTACCAGAACTCCTGAGGATGTTTAGAGCTTTGTAAATCCCTTTTGTATTAATGTCCGGACTTGCTCTTTTCTTTTCTCTAAACTAAATTATTGCAGTCACTGCAATGGGGGTGAATATGTCTGCGATCGCTTGTTTTATGTTCCACATTTTTATTTAAATGGTATTTATTGTTACCTTTTAGAGTTTTGATTTTACATTGACATTCAAGGGAATTGTTTTTGTTTTCTGTAAAGCAGGACAATATTTATTAACACTGTAGCTCTCAGAGAACAAGGTTAGACCCACTACGTATAAGTCGATGATCGTAGCTTAAAACTTTTACGTAATAAAGGCAGAAAACGTGCACTCCTGAAAGAAATGCTAGGTCTTTAAATGTACCAAAGTAAAGTCTACCACCTCAACAGAGTCAATAAACATCACATTTTACCTAATGACCCGTTAAACTCTCGTTCTAAACCCAAACTCTTGCTCTGGGACCCATGCTCATTAGAACATATCACCATGAGGGGATCCATTGGTAATAAACCCACAACCTATTTAGAGTCTTGACCCACAAGAAGCAATTCAGATTAAATTTCCCCGGAGAAATGCTTCATTTGCATGAAAATTCACATTCTCGTTCATTTCTTTTGTGATATTCTATTGATCATCAAAGGAGCGCTGATCTGTTCTCCAACGAGGAGGTCAGAGGTCAGGGTGAGCTACAGAGCGCAGCGGAGCCAGAGGAGATTAAGTGTCAGGGATTCACTGTCTCAAATAAACTAGGCTTCTCAGGTGAAGGACAGACTCATTCACAATAACGTTTCTTTTCCCAAAGCTCTACAGTGTGATAACAAACGGGGAAAAAAAACTGTCAGAGTTTGTAACGTCTGCTTCAGTGAGCTGGGACTCCTGGTACTCGGTGTTGGAACTTCTCATAAACCTATCGGCATCAGAGACAACAACTTTAAGCTGTGGTTGAGTCTTGTAAACTACATGTGGCATGGCGTCAGACTGATGAAGTCTTTCGTATAAAAGACGAAACATTTCAACCAAGAAGAATCCGTCCAGATGACATGTCTTAACTTTTTTTTGGATTTGTTTACCTGGATGAGTGAGCATTTTTCAGGATGCATTACCAGTTGGATGTTGATTAAAAACAGGAAGTCATTATCCAGTTTATACTGATTCTTTTTGGGTCAGATTTAATGGCTTAGGTGACAGGATTCATGAGGAACAACAACTGGTTGTGAATCAGCGCAACGGAGAAGATTAATGTAAGAACACAGTAAATCTGAATATAATTTAGTCTTGGTCATTTAACATGTGGATACTTAATATAAAAGTCTGGGTACTTAGCTGGGTACTTGTATTACAGACCTTATTGTTCCATATTTTCCTAACAGAGCACTTTGCTCTCAGATTGCAGGTTTACTTGTGGTTCCAAGAGTTTCTAAAAGCGGAATGGGAGGAAGATCTTCCAGTTCTCAGGCTCCTCTCTTGTGGAACCAACTTCCAGTTTCTGTCCGTGAGGCTGACACATTGTCCAGTTTTAAGACTGGGATTAATACTTTCCTTTTTAAGAAATCCTACAGTTAGTGTTGGCTTATTTCTTGAGCTATCCCTTAGTTATGCTGCTATAGGCTTAGGGTGCATTCACACCCGCCCTGTTTAGTCCGCTTTAATCGAACTCTAGTCCGTTTGCCTAGAAAGTCTGGTTCGTTTTGGGGAGGTGTGAATGCGCAATCGAACTCTGATTCGGACCAAAAAAGCAAACTATGGTCCGCCTAAATACCTCTCAGTTCGGTTGAAGTGAACTCAAATGTGCTTTGAATGCAAGCGGACCGGAGACCACTCCAAAAGCAGGAAGTGGACTACAGCGCAGGGCAAACAAACGCACATTTTTCTTACTTCATATGGAGCCGTCAGCCACCTTGTGTGAAAACAACATTCTCCATGGTCTTCTGTCTCATCTTCTGCTCAGGTTGAGTCCATTGTTGAAAAAAAATGGCAAAACAGAACTCCTAAAACTGCTCAAATTTAACATTACTCCATTTTTGTTTTTATTTCCAGAAATGTGCGCTCAGTGTCTTCTTCAGAGGTTTTCGTGTCATTTCCTTCAGTAGTTCTTGGTGCAGTGCCACCACGGGGGGGACAGGTTGGCTAGACTGACTCAGTCAGTTGTGGTCCCCAATGAAACCGAGTCCACCGGACTATCAGGTGAGAAAATGATCTTAGACTGCTGAAGGACAAACTGACCACATTTCTTCACTCTGCTGCTGTCTTTACTTACCGGTACTTTACTCTGCCTGTTTTGAATTTCTACCTGTTTTTTTTTTTGGTTGGTTGTTTTTTTTTTGTAATTATTTCTATCCTTAACATGTTTTCTTTTTTGTCTTTCTTCCAATAGGAGGTACACCTGCACCTACACCTGGACCTGCCATTCTGTGTTTGTTTCTACTTCCTGTCCTCTCAAACCCAGCCGGTCGAAGCAGATGATCTCACATCCTGAGCCTGGTTCTGCTGGAGGTTTCTTCCAGTTAAAAGGGAGTTGTTGGGTTTTTTCCTTCTTCTTCTTTCCACTGCCTCCTTTGTGCTTGCTCAGGATAGGAGACTGTGACAAAGTGAAGATTCAATGCAATTTGCTGGCTTCCTTAGATAGATATATTTTACTAATTGTCTTTTTTATGTATGTAAACAAAAAACTACAACATTCCTCTAAAGCTTTTAAGCATCTAGTTATAGCAAGCTTATGGTTATGTCATGGCCAATCAACAATCACCAGTGTTATATACAGTAGATAAATGGTTTTAAATGATCATATTGGATGAACAACGGCGCCCATTCGATCATTGGAGTTTTGTGTGTTGCGAGTCTCTGAAAGTGTAAGTAGTTTGGAAAAAGGATAGCATAATGCAGATTTGTCGTAACAGAATGCTCGTGTGAGGCCAGTTCCCCCTCTTCAGCTGTTTCCACACAGCAGAATTTCCAGTTTTAGTCACCAATTCCTATTTTTGATTTAGGCCAGCATATTGCAGCTGATTTACAGGACCATTAACGAAGCTTCATGAATGCCTCTGCTGTGGTCTCCAGCTATAAGTACTTGGGTGTGCACCTGAACGACAACCTCAGCTGGGGCAACAACACCACCAGCCTGACCAAGAAAGATCATGAGAGACTCTACTTCTTCATGCGGCTGAGACGAGCTGGTCTGGGAAGCTCAGTCCTCACCTCCTAGAGGTGTGCAGTGGAGAGCATCCTGTGCTCCAGCATCAACGTGTGGCATGGAGGCTGCACAGCTGCAGAAAGAAAAGTTTTGCAGAGAGTGGTGAAGGCTGCACAGAAGATGTTGGAGTCAGTCTCCCCACCATCACAGACATCTACACCTCCAGATGCAGGAAGAGGGCCACCTGCATCATGAAGGACCCCACTCACCCAGCACGCACACTTTTTGCCCTGCTTTCCTCAGGAAAGAGGTTAAGGAGCATTAGGTGTAGAACCACTAGACTAAGGAACAGCTTCTACCCTGAGGCTGTTAGACTCATGAATCTCTAACCTGTTTTTCTTTTGCGTTTTATTGTTGGATGTAACTGGGACGCTGTGTACATAATTTCATTCCACCACATGTACCACATGTGGTGCGAACGACAATGAAGAGTCTCTGCTGTTAACCAGTTTCCCCACGCCTGTTTGACCAATGAAAAACTTGTCTTTTTAAAAAAAACTATGTACAGAACAAACAAATAGCAGCTCCTGAAAGCTTTATTGCATGATTTGTTGACGAACGGCGCGCATTTCACTCGTGAAACTATTTTAGTCATGCAACACAACAGGACGGGGCCCATCCTGACAGTAAACGCCTATGTGACTTAGAAAAGATCTAAATCTGCATTCTCTAAATTTAGACACAGGCTAATTTGACAACACCAAGAATCATGTGAATGACAGCTCATGAGGCGTTCAATTCCTTCCTTCTGGTAAACAAAATCGTTTCCGGGATCTGTTTCCTCCACGACACAGATCCTGTAACGACGACTGTTTTAACTTTAATTTCTTAGTCTCTCACCAGAATTGCACAGACTGGATCATAAGCTCGCACAGGAAGCAGCAGTGTCAACGTAACAACGTTTAGTTCTTGCTAAAATGCCTTTCAGGTCACTGTGCCCCTAACATGTTATATGAGCGAAATCTTTAAGCTATTAAGGCAATGTGTTGTTAAGAGCTGAGGACGGGTGCGAAATAAAAACCTTTACTAAAACCAAAAGTGTGGATAAAGTGCCTGTTATCTGAACCGCTCCATCAATTAAACACGGAGGTCGTGTCGTTGCTTTGGCGTGAGCAGTTGGGAAATAAAACGTTTCTTTTCAACCATGTTGCTACACTTAAAGTCAATGTGCATTTTATTAATAAAAACCACATATGTCTAAAAAACTGTAGAAGAAAAAGTGAACACTAAGCCCCGGGATCTAATTTTGCAAAATCTTTAATCTCTTTCGCAGGTAAAAGTTCTTGATTTATTAGGGATTTAAAGGTTTTCTGAAATCTCTTGTTCCTTTCAAACCCACCCTGGAAGCTTTTCAGGGCAGTTTCAGATCTCAAACAATACTTTCTTTTTGAGTCATTCCTTTGAGGAGTGCCAGGGTTTTTAGGGGTCATTATCTTGTTAAGGGGTCAACTTCCGGGTCAACTTTCACAGATTTGCCCTCACATTGTCAAAAACTCTTTGATGTCACGCAGAATTTAGAGTTGAGTCTAATGAACTAGTAGCTGCCTAATCCCAGATGCAGTAAAAAAAATATTAAATCGAACATTTCGCTCATACTTCATAAGACTTTTTCACGTTTTCCAGCTCTTGTTTTGTTTGTTCAAAGGTTCTTGTCGCGCTCACTAAGCAGGTCAAGCTTGTATTGTCTCCTTCCACATGGAGACACATGCGCTTGGACACCAACAGCTGCAGGTCGTGCTATCAATTCTGATAAGTTCAGAATACAAACACATTCAACGTGTACAAAACAGCTAAAATATATTAACCTATTTTTTGTGCAACAACAGGAGGAGTCGCAGAAACCAGACCATCTTAGAACTTGTTAAATAACTTGTCTGCTTTAAAAAGAAGAAAAGGATGTTTGCAGGGGCGATTCTGGAATTGCTTAGTGCCCAGTGTTGACAACTGGCATCAATTATAAAATGGGGATGACACACTGCTGGTGGCGTCTGGGGGCCCTCCTCCAGAAAATTTTGAATAAATTAGATACCTTTTCCTGCGTTCTGGTTTATTCTAACGGGTTGTTAAGCATCTACGTTTACCTACATAAGTAAACGCTTGATGCAATAACTTTTAGAGAGCTCGGCACAACGAGTGTAGCGCTAAGCTAGCAGAGTGCAATACACACTAGCTAAGATGCTACATGTAGCGCTCTGCTTGACATTACACAACCTAATAAACTCTTTGTACTAAATCAGTTTAGTGTTAACTGATCATAACAAACAAAAACTAAATTTATGCAAGAAGTTGCAACATTTGGGAACACTTTACGATAAGGTACACAAAATTTGCTTAACTGCTAGGGAACGCCTCAGGAACCAATCAGGAGCTAATGGGTAGTTAATCAGTAATTACTGGGGAACACATAGCCAAGCCTTATTAGGTAACTACTGGTTAGTTACCTT
>NC_056508.1:44076261-44095092 GCF_014905685.2 Nematolebias whitei | reverse complement strand
GGAACTAATCAAGAACTAATGGGTAGTTAACCAGTACTTACTGGGGAGCACATAGCCAAGCCTTATTAGGGAACTACTGGTTACTTACCTTGTAAATGAAGAGGAACTAATCAAGAACTAATGGGTAGTTACTAAGGAAACCAAAGAGGATCGAACCAGGAGCTATAGGGTAATTAACCAGTACTTACTTGGGAACACACAGCCAAGCCTTATTAGGGGACTACTGGTTTGTTACCACAGAAAGAGAGGAAAACTTATTCATGTTGGTTCTGAATAAACCCTGCACCAGTGAGATCACAACTCGCAATTGTCAAAAACCTGTTTTCCTACTGATTATTGATTTTATTGGATTTTCTCTTTTGTAAACCTATTGGTTAACTACCCATTAGCTCCTGGGTCATTCCTCTTTGGTTTCCTTGGTAACTAAACATTAGCTCTTGATTAGTTCCTTTTTATTTACAAGGTAACAAACCAGTAGTCCCCTAATAAGGCTTGATGGTGTGTTCCCCAATAAGCATCGGTTAACTACCCATTAGTTCCTGATTCGTTACTGAGGCGTTCCCTAGAAGTTAAGCAAATGTTGTGTACCTTATTATAAAGTGTTACCCTACATTTACAACACATAAAACAAAGCACAACTAACTTTAAGCATTAACCTTTAATTTAACCATTAAACATACAATGTAATTATGACAAAAAATGGAGGATTTACCTTCAGTTACCTTCAGATGACCATGCGGTACTTCCTGTTTATCACTGTTGTATTCAGCTGATCATGAGGTCGGCTGCAGGGCTTTATCCATCTTTTACATGTTTACAGACTCGGTTTAAGTTTTGGAAATGTAACAAACTGTATTCCACCCTCTAAATGCTAGAGGTAACGCTGACTGAATTACATGTTCTCCACTGACAACGTTTGATCATATTTTCTGATGATTTTTCACAAAATCCCTCTGAATGCAAAGCGTTCGTAATGCAAAACCCTGACAATGTTGTTGGAGAAAAAGGGGTGGAGCTCCTGCAGGTAAGGGGCGTTTCACTTCAGGACAAAATGAGGTCGCTGATTGGTCCGTTGCTGATGAGCCTACTGGTTTGATTGACAGGTGGTGTTTAAGATCCGACTCGTGCAAAAAAATTATACATTTTACCGACCCGTTTAAGAGTGTCATCATTTATCCCAATTTTATTCAATATTTTTGGTGAATCTAAGGTTTAATTCTTTTAGTTATATGCCATTTTGCAACATTTACCTTGTAGCCAGTCTTTTGTTGGGAAGGTTTCTGATTCAGCATTCAGAATGTTGTTTTCCCGTTCCCCAACTACATTATTCTTTGAAGGAAAAAAGAAAGGGCTGAAACATTACCAAATGTCACCCGAATCTTGTTGCACAGCTATGATACACCTCAGCTATTGTTGCTATAGTTTATATGAAACTTAATAGCAGTTTATAAAAAAAAGGCATAATTGTGTCTTTTTGTTAATGTTACTTAAGCTCATGGGGGTTTTTGTGAAAATTGTGTTGGAAAACAGCACGAAATATCCTCCCTTTGTTTACAACTAAATTCTTCAGTCAGTCCTGATCGGTTACTGAAATTCTCGCAGGGTTATTCAACTAAATTGCTCAGGGGACCACAGTTACTGAAAGCCAAGAGGTCAGAGGCCAGACATCCAGCAGTTATTTGCATTAGGTAAGTTTGTTTTATTATTTTCCATCTAGTTTTATTTACAAAATGAAGCCATTGGTGAGCCGAACTGAGCTCACCCGTGGGCCTGATTTGGCCCCTGGGCCACCAGTTGAATAGCCCTGCGTTAGAGTCCGAATATCTCGAGACTGTCTGAAACGTACTCGTCAATGTTAGAATGTAAACAAACCCATAATTGTTGACAACAAAACATAATTTTGCTTGTTTTGCTCATTTGTTATACATTACACGACACAATTTTGGTAGTGAATTATTTTTAATCAAATAATTTTTGTTTTCATTCAACCTTTATACAGGTTAGTCTCACTGAGACATGAGGACTCATTTACAAGAGAGACCTGTTTTAGACAAACCACATATAGGATACACACAACAATAAACAGCCATAAAATGTGTATAAAATAATAAATAAATAAAATTTGTGATATAAAACAAATTAAAATCAAGTTTCATTTTGAAACAAGGTAAAACACTAAATGCTAAAAACAGGAACATATCTGCATTGGTTTTTGCATTGAACTTAACAATTGTTTAAAATCCCTTAGAGAGGTCAAAGTTGACAGCTTCAGGTTGTTTTTTTTTTTTTGTTTTTTTTTTTTAAGTGTTCCAGGTTACAGGAGCAGAGTAAGAAAAGGCCTTTTTGCCAAATTCAGTCCGCACTGAGGGGATGCTGCAGGTAATGATGTCTTGAGAGCGCACGCTGTAACTGCACTGACAACCTGACAAGTAGGAGGAGATGTATGAAGGCAGAAGACCAAGGAGTGATTCAAAGATGAAAATGTACCAGTGTTAGAGTCTGCGTGAAGCTAATGATCAGTTGACCCAAGAGTACAAAGTGCAGTGATGGGTACGGTAGTTGCAGCCACTTATGAATCTTAGCGCACTGTGATAGACAGCGTCCAACATCTGCGAGGCGCTTGTAGGAGCGTTCATGTAAATAATGTCACCGTAATCAATGGCCGGAAGAAAAGCAGCAGCTACAAGGTGTTTCCTAGCATTCAGAGTTAAACAAAATCTATTTCTGAAAAAGAAACCCAATTTTAATTTCTTTATCAAGTTTTCGGCTTAAAAGAGAAATGGACATCGACCAAGATTCCCAAGTATTTCTAAGAATGGACAAACTCAATAGGAACACCATTCGTAGAAAAAATAGAAGGAAGGACTTCTGGTAGCCACTTCCTGTTTGAAAACAACACCCCTTTGTTTTTATCAGCATTTGGCACCAGTTTGAAATGGAACAAGTCTGACTGAATGATGATGGATGCAGACTGTAAAAGCTGGAAAACCTTAGCAACTGTTTTAGCTCGACAATAAACAACAGTGTCGTCAGGATAGAAATGCAAGGATGCATCAGGAATAATCTGACCTACATTACTTACGTAGATTGTAAAGAAAGTAGGTCCTAAAACTGAGCCTTGTGGTACACCATTACAGGCAGCTAAATAACTAAGACGAACCATTGTGTTGAACAAATTGCTTTCGGACTGAGGGATAATTAGAAAACCAACCAATAGTGTGATCTGAGAACCCAATATCTGAGAGTTTATGACACAAGATGTCATGATCTACAGTATCAAAAGCTTTAGACAGGTCTAAATAAAGTGCAGCACAATAATCCTTAACATCCAAAACTTCAACAACATCATTAAAAACCTTCAACAAAATGGTCATTGTGCTGTGTTGTTTCCTGAATCCAGACTGATTGATTGGAAGATAAGATGTTAAAAGAATCCAAAGATGATACGCAGAAACAAAAATACTGAAATTTGCATTTTTTAAGAGCCATTGTGACTTTTAATTATCTTTTGTTTTTCCAGCACACATTAGTGGTTCAGTCACCAAACGACAAAACATTCCCACTCTCCTCTGGGCATTTTTTTCATTTACTTCTGCTTCTGTTAGAATTACATCACATCAGAGTTTATACTTTTACGCAAGTGTATTTCTGTCTGCATTTATTTCTATTTGCTTCTTCTTTTTTTAAACCAGAAAGTCCCATTTTGGTTATTATTCAATAATACGAAGCAAAATGTCTTTCATTTGTTTATTTTCTATGCTGTTCAGAGTCACAGCTGTAATTATAACCCATGAAAAGGTCAACACAGAGACAACATTGTGCTTTTACAGTTTTGGACAAAGTGTAATCATTAGGACGCTGCAGTGGCTGGAAAAATCTCAGAGGTGTGGCAAACTAAACAAAAAGGACATTATCTACCGTTGTGCTGGTTGGGCGTCCCCTTCTCTCCAATAAAGCAGCTTTATTGATGCAAAACTTCTAACTTAACTTGCTTCCTCCTTTGGCTGGCTCTACATGTGGACCAAGAAACAAATAGAAACCTGGTAATCCTCCAAGGAATGCTTATCGCCCGATCATCTTATGATGATAAATGACAGAGTTGGAGCCTTTTTGTGGGAGTTCCTGTTTCACTGCTGTCCTGAGGTCAACTAGACGGCACCTGACACACCTGTGAACAATCTCCTTAATGAGACGCCAAGAGTATAAAAGGCAACAGATGACTTCGCCTCACTGCTGGAGCATTACCTGCCAATGTTAGTCATAGCCACTTAGTATCCTCATGACTTGAGAATTACTTACCTGTGTCTTTTGATATTTCCAGCGTACCTCCTGTGACTTACCTGCTCCTGGACTCCTCTGTGAAACTCTGGAAACCTCCTTGTGGCCTCCTCAGCCGTCTTCCTTGTCTTCCAACCATACGCCCACCAGAGGCAACAATCCACTCTGGATGATGCCTTGATTGCACAAGATTGTTGGAACCAATTCTCCACAAGCAACCAATCTCCTACCTGTAAGAGCCAGAAATAATCTGCTTAATCCATCCCTGAAGTATTTCATATGTGACCCTTCTCCTGGCTCCTCAGGGTTCCTGACATTACCTGTGCCTTTAATCCTCACTGTAAATAAACTCGCTAAACTTTCCATTCTGTCTTAAAGTTCATTATTCTGGGTATTCAGTTCTCAGAAGAGTTTTGATCAAACCTCAGAAATAACAATCTCATATGACATTAGGTGACACAGATTATGTGATATGAATCCCTCAGCTGCTACTACGTACAATTTTAGCTCATTTTCTGTAAAACTGACAGTTATAGCCATTTTTGTTTTGACTAATGTTTGACAAGACACCAAAAGTTAATCAGAAGCTCCTTTTTAATTAATAATTTCTGTGAGTTTTATTCAAATGTATTCATCGGTTCATGAGATATTTTGGTAACAGACAAAATCAAACGCAGGCAAAAACATTCTCACCCGCCTTCGCCTCCTGGCAGCAGGCGAAAAGGACAAACATTAACTTCAGCAGCAATGTTTCACTTCAGCTCATTGTGTGCCTTTAGCTTATTTGACCTAATAAATAAAACACTGCTAAAATGCCGATGAGGAACACATTGCCCGAGAACAAGGATCATGTTCTTCCATCCTCCGGTTTTTTAATATCTCGATGTGTTTTTCTGTTTTATTACTTCCAAACAGGAACATGTTGTTCTCCACAACACGAGCCATGGATGAAGGTTTCTCTTGTTTTGGAGAACATCCAGTTTTGGGTCTAAGGGCTTCAGGGAGGGACTGATCCCAACTCCCTTTTACACGCCTGTATCAAACATTCAATCAATCAGGGACATAATAAAATGCATTTTGCAGACCAAGTCTAAAAACATGTGTCTGTTTGGATTACTTTGGACTATTATGTTGCACATGCAAGGATTCTGGAGGCAAAACAACTCGTTTGTCTTCTGGTCGAGAGAAGTAAAAACAGTTTATATTTGTGACAAAGGTTTTTACTGACCTCATACAGCATGACATTGAAGTTGACGACTCAAACATGGTATCAGAAAAGTAAGAAATAAATAAAGCTCCGCACTAAAGCGGTTCAAATCTTTTGCATGCATGTAATGGATCCAAGGGGTCAAATATTTGGCCTAATTTGTGCCACAAATACGCAAATAGTATGAACTTGAAGAATTCAGGAAGCTAAGAACAAATAAATTTAAAATTTGGACATTTTTGAGTGTAGATGTATGATGATTTTTTAAATTAAAATTATTATTCATATAGCACATTTCAATCCTAATTAGAAATATAACAATAAAGGCTTATAGAATTTGTTTGTTTGGATATTTTCCAACAAATTTTGACTGATAGCTGATGCAGACTTTTAATAATTAGGGCTCTTCGGTATTTCCATCCATCCATTATCTTTACCCGCTTCTTCCTTTTCGGGTCGTGGGGGTCATACCATACCACTTTATTTATAAAGCACTTAAAAACCGCAACAAGGCCAACCAAAGTGATGTACAGCAAAAATAAACACATAAAGGAGACAGGATAAAATACATAGATCTAAATAGGTAAATATATGAACTAAATGGCTAAAGTTATAGAATACAGACAAGTTAAAATGAACTCTCACCGTGTCAAAAGCCTGGGAATAAAAGTGAGTTTTTAAATGAGACTTAAAAACAGTGAGAGAGGGAGTCTGCCTGACATGCAGTGGTAACTCATTCCACAGTTTTGGACCTGCAGCAGAGAAAGTCCTGTCACCTCTGAGCTTAAACCGAGTGACTGGAACTAATAAAAGCATCTGGTCCGTTGACCTCAGAGAGCGCCGAGGGACATATGGCTGCAGCAGATCAGCGAAATAAGAGGGGGCAGAACTGTTCAGAGATTTAAAAACATACAGAAGAATTTTAAAATTAATTTAAGAGTGAACTGGGAGCCAGTGAAGGGAGGCCAGAACTATCCAGCAGTCACAATAGTGAGAGGTGGGGGGCACCCTGGACTGGTTTCCAGTCCATCACAAGGGCAAAGAAGACAAACAAACATTCACTCTCTCATTCACACCTAGGGACAATTTAGAGTTAACAATCAGTCTAACATGCATGTTTGGAAACCGGAGTACCCAGAAAAAAACCATGCATGCACTAAGAGAACATGCAAACTCTACCCAGAATGCCCCCCGCCCAGGATTCAATCCAGCGACCTTCTTGCTGAGCAGCAGAACCTCTACCAACTGCGCCACCGTGCCACCCTCTTTGTTATTTCTAGTTCTTTACTGTAGTACTTCTGCCTGAGTATTTCTGTAAAGTTATTGGTTCATCTTCTAGTTTGCACATGTTTGCATGTAATTTTTTTTTTTTTTTTTTTGAGGGAGTGGGGTGTGCAGGAACTATTTGTAGGACCTGTGTTGAGGCAAAAGCTGTCACAAAAGCTATGTTTACACGGACATAAGTAGTCGGATTAAACGGCCATTCGGAATAAAAATGTGTCACGTAAAAAGCCCCATTCGGATTATTTTTTTTATTAATTCAGAATGAGACGGGTGGTTTATGCCGATTCATAATCCGAAAGGTGTGCATGTAAACACTTAATCTGTTCATTTTATTCCAATCGTGAAAAACTGACCAGACTGCGCATGTGCGACCTATGTCATTTCCGCCTGGCTAATGCTAACAATATTAGCATGTCGGGGAAGCAAAACTGGTCGGTGAGCGACAACATTTCTACGAGAAACTTTGAAAGAGCTCAAAATGATGTGTATCACCTGTGGCTCAGTCAGGGAGCGCAGCAACGTCTCCACCGTCATTAAAACCTGTCGCGGGTCCATTTTGGGCGCTCAGGTTTGTTTACGTTCATCCCAGAAATAAACCGGAAGTAGAACTTCTCCTTCAGTGTTTTTTTTTTTTTTAAGGAGAGTTTACCACTTTGCGGATGTCAGTACTTCTGTTCAGAACAAAGCCCGCTGCATGTAAACGCTCGTCGTGAACGGATTGTGCCCATGTAAACGATGCGTTTGAATTATTTAATCTGAAAACATTTCAATCCGATCAAAGAACTTTGTGCATGTAAACATAGCTAATGATATCCGCTGCTTCACCTGACTGATGTTACATAGTAAGACATCAACTCTGCTGCCTGAAATTATGAAAGCAGATCAAACTGAGAGGATCATTTGCATACAGCTCAAATCAGCTGTCCCCACCTGCCTGCACACGACTCCCGTCTAAAACTCTACTGACGTGAGAATGCATGACTGATGGCACACTGAGAAATGTTTGGAATTTGACTGAACTGATGCACTTCTGAAAGGAAAAAGGTATGGAGCAGTCGTGTGCAGCTGGTGCTTGACTCTTCCTGGAATGAATGAAGGTAAACAGAGGTCTTATGGAACGGCCTGCAGCCTAGAGTATAAATTACATAACATGACTCCTGTTCCTGAGAACCAAGAGGAAAAAATTGGCTTTTCTCCACACCCTGAGGACAACGTCCTCACAGTCAAATCATGGCTGTCACATTTGTCATGATCACTGAATGAGCTGCTGCAGGGCTGCGGAAAAGAAGCAGAAAAGATGGAAGAATCGGTCGCTGCTTCCATGATAGAAAAGATGATGGGAAGAGAGATGATGGATGAGCAAGAAGTAGAAGCAAAGCTCTGATTTGGGATCTGCTATATGTACAAAAACAAACTGAAGGCCACGCAATAAGACGTGATTATCTTCGTAAAGCATATCAAACTTATTTTTCTGGCTGCTCCCTTCCCTTTACGCTGGATACCCCTCCTGACACAACCACTGAGCTACCACAGCCCTCTGTGTGGAGCGGAGAGCCCAGAGTGGGCAAACGAGGGTGGAAGCTTCACCTTTCCCACTCACATTTTGATGTTGTCGACTAAACCGGCGACTGTGACAATTTTGTCGGCGTGTGAATCCAAGGTGCAGGCAGGCACAGGGGTTTACAAGATAACTAAAAATAATATTTATTAACAGAAAAATAAATAAGCTGACGAGGCAGCAATACTCACAGGGAACTAGGAACGAGGAGACACGAGTGAGGAGACGCGGAGGGAGACGAAGCCAAACGCCTTTACAGGACAATGCGTGGACACGGGGAAGACGGAGATGCAGACGATGACAAACACCTGGGGAAGGACGACAGGTGGTGGAGGCAGGAGCTGATTACACGAGGGAGAAACACTGAGGAGAGCAGGACAGGAGACACAAGAATCACACACCTCACAGTGACTTTCCAACCACAGCCTCTAACCTCTGCACCACCGCTCCCCCACGTATAATGTCAAACATGAAAAAGTTACCATGAACCGTATCAGATTGTGCTGTTTGAAGGAGATGACTCCAGGAGTTTTCTAGATATTGTTTTCTGGGTTCTGCTTTCTATGACAATGAAGCGCTCGACAGAATCCACCAAAAACTAAATGGAATCTCAAGTTACATGACTGACCTGCATTAGGCCGTCTGTGTTTGGAAACAAATATGGTGGAATCGGACTTGCGTAGAATCTCAGAGAAGATGCTTGGGATAAAAATAAGAGTGAATTTGTTGCTAAATGCATAAATAATAATAAAAAAGTGAGTTAGACAACTGGCGAGACTAAATATCAGGCAACAAACAGCAGTTCAGATTGTTTTAGAAACATAAAAAGAAAAGCATACCAACGCATCAAATTACCGTATTTTTCAGCCTATAAGTCGTTTTTTTTTTTTTTTTGCATAATTTACATGCCCTTCAACTTATACACTGAAGCGACTTATTTATGGATTTTTCCCCATATTTATAAACCGATTTTTGGCTGCGTTATGACCGTTTACATTCATTCTGACTGAAAATATTGAACACTACCATTTTCAGCCACTAGATGGCACTCGAGTAGTATGGCATGCCGTTGTGTCATGTAATAGGTAAAAGTGGCTATTGGTGACACAATCGGCTTGCCATAGTCTGCCACCTTCGTCCAGCTCGCTTGGAGCAACAGTCAAATCAGCTTCATCTTGCTGCGCCGCCCTGGCGAAATACAGCTAATTTGACCATTGAAGTGCATTTATTAAGTAAAAGTTCAACTGAGACACACCTTTACTATAATTTTGAGCAAACAAATAATTGTTTTTAAGCGTTAATCTTATTAAATTCTTGTTAAAATCCTCCCATGCATGCTTCCACGTCCGCCATTTGGCAGACAATCGATTTTTAGCACAACACCGGCCCACATTTCCAGGTTGTCAGCGGTGACGCATAATAGATGTGACGTATACAGCGAAGCGACGCATTTATGGATTTTTCCACTTTATTAGACATATTTGGACTGATGCGACTTATAGGGCGGTGAGACGTTTACGACGGAAAATACGGTAAGTTACATGATTGACCTGCATTAGGCTGGCCGCCGTCTGCGTTTGGAAACAAATATGGTGGAATCGGACTAGCGTAGAATCTCAGAGATGCTTGGAAGAAAATTAAGAGTGAATTTGTTAAATGCATAAAAAATAAAGAGAGAATTTTTGAGTTAGACGACTGGCTAGACTATATATCAGGCAACAAGCAGCAGTTTAGATTATATTAGAAACTTAAAACTGATCTGAAACACATAGCAGCATATCAAAATAACTGGGCTTCTCATTCTCAAACTTCTCTCCAATGGTCGTTTCACTGTTGACCCACTTTTGGTCTTTTCGGTTCTTTGTGTTGTGAACAAACGCGTGGCAGTTGGCACCGGTTACACTTTTCTTGAACATTTTTAATTTAAGGACACGTTAACCATACAGTAGATATGAAAAATAAAAATGTACAGATTTTGTTTCATAGTTGAAATCATGCCTTTATCCCCAGATAAACATTTCAAACTGGAGCTCTTGTGTGTCGCTGGTTGACTCATGCCTCAGGTTGCCAGCAGGTCTTTTATTTTGGCTGATGACTCGTATTTGTCCAGGGCTGCCTCAGTGTTTCATGTGTCTCTCTTTACCTAAGACTTTAGTTTCAAAATCATGTCTTTTTTAATCTTGCTTTTTCTCCCACTTCTCTGTTTTTGCCTCCGTTTCCTGCTCACATTCTGTTTGCTAAAGATGTAGCGAACATCTTTGGCCCATTAATTTTCCCAGGTAAGTAAACACGACTCTCCCGCATGGCTGCTGTTGATCCGCCGAGCCCTTCGCTCACAGCTGACGTCAGGGCTGGAGAATGTAAACAAAGGCTGGGTTCTCCAGGCCGGGCCTCTCCCACGTTTTCCCCCCAAATCAGCAGCCGTGTTTACAGTAGGGTTCCCTGTGCACATGCAGCCACAGCCGGGTGTGAAGGGTACGAGAGGAAAGTTACACATCCGTGTTTGTTACTGAGACTTTGGTCGATGCGTAGGTTTTTGTTTGATTGGTCCACACCGTGAGGCGTTGAGAGCTGTCAGTAAAGAGTCGCTTTAAAGGTCAGCTTCCTGGTAAAATAAAGATTGTTTTACACAAGAGCTCTTGGACGATTGTTTGATCACTGGTTCAGCATTTACACCTTTCTTATCCTGTTTTTTATTTTTCATACGTGTATGAAATCGTCTTCAGTTCCTTAAAAACACGGGTCTCTTTAAAACCTGTAACTGCCTCTGTTTTTGTGCTCCTTACAGCTTTGAGCTGTTTGCTACTTATAGACTAGCTAAACGTTTAATATATTTAGCTTGCTTTTTTGCTTCTGTTAGCTTTTAGCTACTCTTATGCAACTTTAATTTTCAGCTAGTCTTTTGCAATTTTTAGCTTTTAGCTAACCTATTGCTACTTTAAGCTAGGCTTTTGTTACTTTAAGCTTTTGGTTAGTGTTTTGCTACTTTTAGCTTTTACCTAAACTTTTCTTATTTTTAGCTAACATTTTGCTGTAATTAGCTAGTATTTTATTCATTTAGGTTCCAGCAGGCCTTTTGCTACTTTCAGCTAGTGTTTTGCTATTTTTAACATTTAGCTAAACATCCTTCTTTCAGCTATGCTTTGGATACTTTCAGCTTTTAGGTAAAGTTACATTACTTTCGCCAGATGCTTTTTGCTTGTTAGCTTTTAGCTACTCTTATGCAACTTTAATTTTCAGCTAGTCTTTTGCTAATTTTAGCTTTTAGCTAACCTATTACTACTTTAAGCTAGCATTTTGCTACTTTAAGCTAGGCTTTTGTTTAAGCTTTTGGTTAGCGTTTTGCTACTTTTAGCTTTTACCTAAACTTTTTTTTACATTTAGCTTACATTTTGCTGTAATTAGCTAGTATTTTATTCACCTTTTGCTACTTTCAGTTTTTAGCTAGTGTTTTGCTATTTTTATCATTTAGCTAAACATCCTACTTTCAGCTAAGCTTTGGGTACTTTCAGCTTTTTAGCTAAAGTTACATTACTTTAGCCAGTATTTTATTACCTTTAGCCTTTAGTTAGCGATATGCTACGTTTGATTTGTATCTATTGTTTTCCTTCTTTAGACAATATTTTGCTCCTTTAGGTTTTCTTCCAGTGTTCTGCTGGGCTTTAACCACTCAGCTTCAAATTCTTCTTTGTCCATGTGTTCATGAGTCTGTCCATTATCAAAATATCTTGTGAAACTTGCAGAAAATAAATTTTAGGTTCAAAATGGCCACCAACATTAGCCAACCAACATTAAAAATAGGAGCAATGCTGGTGGGAACAGGGTCTCCAAAGGCAGACTGGTCCCACATGACAGGCCAGATGAAGAGTGATTCACAATACTTGTATGGACAGAAGACAGTGAGGAACTCGATGTCCCTCACCCAGATGTGGGTACCAGGGCCCTCCCCTGGAGCCAGGTCAGGTGGAGAGGCTCATCAGGAAGACTTTACCTCTACTCATAAGGCCCACTCAGACTCAGCCCAAATGGACTACATGGGTTCTCCTTCCTGTGGGTCCACCACCTGCAGGAAGGGCCATACGGGTTTGGTGCAAAATGCTATGGGCGGTAGCCAAAGGCAGAGGCCTTGGTACCAAAGCCCAAAGCTGGCTCTTGGGACATGGATTGTCACCTCTCTGGAAGGGAGGGAGCCTGAGCTTGTCGGCCTCACCTTAATGTACAACATGGATTCTGGATACGCTCTCCTTGAGAGGCCCTGGACCTTATTCCACGCTAGAGTTGCCCATGGTGCAAGGTGCTGGATTGATACTTATAGCCCCTTGGCTTGCTTCCACAAATCAGAACCTGGAACCTGCTGAAAACTGCTACTGGTGCATCTGAAATTGCAGATTAAAATAAAATACGGTCATTCGCATTTTCTGAAGGCACAGCCGCTGTCGTTGAGCCAGCTGCTCCAAACTCAATGAACCTCCAATTAGTTTGCCACCATGTGCCCCCTCATTAACATCTACAGAAACCCTCTGTGTCATCAGAGACACAAAGACTTTGAGAGCCACGAGGGAAGATTATAAACTTAGACGCAAAAGCAATTCCTTCTAAAAACAAATTGACCACGAGGCGGATGTTAAGACCTTTGAACATCTACCGCCGAAACAAAAAACGGAGATGGAACAGCATGTTCTTCTTGCTCTGACACTAATTAGGCTGTTTATTTACACTAATGAAGAGGGTGGTTGTTTCACTCATTTTATCACAAAGGGAACATCAGATGTGAAGAAGGCCGTGTATATCTTATCCTGTAATAACGCATAGACAGGATGTGATCTGCGCAGATAGAAATGAAACGGAGAAAAGATGAAGCTGAGGAGAAAAGAAGACATTCGGCTCTGCATTCCTGCCCTCCCCTGTGGGCACTGCGTGACCAGATGACTCCACGTTCTAAAATCTACTGACAAACACACACCCAAACACACCCCAGCACACACATACAACACACACAAGTCAAAGATGTATGTAAACACATCACTCACACACATGCAACGCATTCAAAGGTAAATCCACTTTGGATGAGAAAAGAATACGTAGGTGCATCCATATAAGCAAAAGGGAGCACATTACGCCTGTTTTGGCCTCACTGCACTGGCTTCCGGTTCACCTTCGAATCAAATTCAAAATACTCTTGTATGTCTATAAATCACTAAACAGCTCTGCCCCCTCCTATCTTACTGATCTGCTCCAGCCGTATGTCCCACCACGTTCTCTCAGATCAGCAGACCAGTTGCTCCTCACAGTCCCAGGAACCCGCCTCAAGCACAGAGGTGACAGGTGTAGATGAACAGATGCTGGGATATATTCATCATTTAACGTGGTGCTGATAACGCCAAGGTCGCGGGTTCGATCCCCGTACGGGCCACCAGTTTGTAGATGAACAGATGCTGGGATATATTCATCATTTAACGCGGGTTCCTCATTTTTCTGGACTGAATAAAACGTGCATTGAATTTAAGGAAATGCAAAGTGAGACGTCATTTATATTTGACCCATCAAAATGAATGCGGTCATTTATTTACAGAATCAAATTTAACATCAAACATTTACATTAATTTGGCAAATTATGAAAATAACAATATAAGCAATCAATCAGGAAAAATCATACGGCCATGATTTTTCCGTTGCTGCACCACAGACATTTATAAACTGTACAACTATGATCTTTTACCCACACGGATGTGAATAAGCACTTTACACAGACATTTCTAAATATCTGGGAGAATTTCTACTTGATAGAAAGTTAAAGATGAAAAGAAGTTTAGAGGGAGTTAAGATGGTATGTGAGGGAAATTAAGTGTTCACCAGAATCGACACTCTCCGGCTTTCTTCAGCTTTTCCTTACAGTACACTTAGGTGATGAAATCGGCTCCTTTACCTGGAGATGTCTCAGGTGAGATTCCGTTTAACGCACCCTTTCAGCGTCTCAGTAGGATGCTGTTACTCGTCCGAAGTAATGGCGAGGCTCTGTTCGACACATATTCACCTCAGTGGAAAATGTTATAATCCCATGGAACTCGGAAGAGCTTTGTTGTCATGTCAGGAACTCCAACAGCACTCCATCAGAACTCAGCAGAACTTGAGTAGACTCTCACCGAACTCTACGCTCTCAGAACTCTTAGAACTCCGACAACTCTCTGAGTCTCTGAGTCTCTAACTCCGTGAGTCTGTGTAGACCAGGAAGTACTGACATTTTAAAGACTCTTTCCCGGTTCACTTTTTGGGATTTTTCATTGGTCAGAAACGACCAGACGGGGTGGGTTTTGTGACGTAAGAGGTTAGAGACAGCGAGAATTGTTATGGGACAGCTCAGAAATGTTCTCACAGACCGAGAGGGTTTTGTTGTGGCGTGTTTAAGAAACAGGTGCAAAACATCTCTATTTACGTCTGAGAGGATTCTAAAACATGACAGTTTTAACATAACAACTTGTTTTTCGTTTGACTGTAACCTTGTAAACGCACACACTTGCTCATTCAAAAGCAGAAATCAGAAAAATGCATAATTACTCTGCAACAGCTTTTAACATGAGTTCTAACTTTTGCATGAGAATAAAAACCATTACTCAGTTAATAAAATTGATTAGTTCACTGCAACATCTAAAATGGTTTGAACTAAGACACTTTGATTATCAACATTTGTAAGATAGTAATGATAATAAAAAGAGAGTGTTCTTTTCACTTGAATCTTCAAGAAAGAAAGTCTCAGGATGGGTGAACCTGTATTTATGGATTCAAATACATGAAATGACAGCTTCTGTCCCACAAGGTTCTAAAGGTCAAGAGTTTTGACCTTAGACTTAGTTTCGACGTAGGCCTAGTCCACTACACAGGGCCTTCTCTGTAGCAGGTCCAAGACTTTGGAATGAGTTACCTCTGCTCGTTAGACAGGCCCCCTCCCTCACAGTTTTTAAATCTCGCTTAAAAACACACTTTTATTCCCTGGCTTTCAGCACTGTGTGATCTGTGCTGAGTCTGTGTGCATCACACTGTGTTGGTCATGTTGCAGTTGTTGTTGTTATCCATTATTGTTTTTGTCGGTTTCTACTTTTTGGTGTCCTGTTATGTAATCTGTTGCTATGTGCTTGTTCTGTTTGTCCCTGTATAGCACTTTGGTGTGCTTTGTCACTGTTTAAAGTGCTTTATAAATAAATTGGTATGGTATGGTATGGTATATCACCTGCTTCAGGTAATTAATCATGGTTTGCATAGTAAAATGCTGTTCGTAACAACAGATGTTGGAATCTTTCATGAAAGTGGAACGCGGCTCCAAAGATGCAAGTCAAACAATAAGAAAGGCTGGGCGAACATGTGAATTAACACAAAAAATTATTTAAATTATGTTCATCTACACTACAGAATGGGGAAAACATTTGAAGTGTTGATTTGCGTTGTTTTGGGGATTTTGTTTGTGGCAATAGTTTTTGATAAGCAACGGTTCTGCAGTGCCACCAGGTGTTGGTAACTTCATAGTTTGGTCACTTTCTTTTGCAGTTTTTGTGTCTTTATTCCGAGACTTTAGTCGGTACGAAATATTCCACTTCCACTTTGACAGCCGATGACTGTGGTACGAGGGAAACTGAGCTTTTTAGCTAGTGCATCTGTGTTGCTTGCCGCTAGCTTAGCACTACGTCACTGTTGACTGTTGTTAACGGGGTGGGGGGAGGGGGGGGTGCTTGGTTCTGTTGAAAGGGCGAGGTGCCCTCCTTGTATAATGTCAGGGGAAACACTGGCATGCTAGCCATGGATCAATAACAACTTGTTACATTTTGTCCACTTTATCTCTTTCTTTCAGCCATGATCTGAAGATCCAACCAAGAATCAAATCCTTCCCTGTAAACGACACGATTAAAACCTGTGCACATCATTCAGCATCCGTGTTGCCTTTACAGACGTACATTTACGTTGGCATGGCTGCACCTCCAACATGTCATACTAGCTCTCTAAACCTGATTTTTGTTCCACGGTGTTACTTTTAAACTCTTGACTGGATCTGTATCATTTTAAACAACGGTAGATCAACATGCATCACAAGGAATAAGAAATGTAAAGCTGCGATTCTATACTTTTGGCTGATATAATGTATTCCAAACATTCACAAATCATGGATTCAGGGGAGCTAAAGTCATATTTGGAAGGTATGGTAGCACTTGCAGTGTTTCCCCTATAGTGTTCTTGCCTTGGCAGGACGCTCATATCTTCCATAATTTTTGTCGACCGCTGGGGTGGGGGGTGGGGGGTTACGGAGACAGCTCAGCGTGAACGGAGACATCTATAGTCATAGCTTTTTAGCTAGCACATCTGTAATGTGCATTGCTAGCTTAGCGCCACGTCAGTGTTGGGGCGCTGACAGGGCGGGGGCGCCCTGCTTATGTAATGGTAGGGGAAACACTGACCGGTGTGTGTGGACTGTGTATAAAACTATATCCATCCATCCATTATCTTTTACCCGCTTCTTCCATTTTGGGACACGGGGGTCACCAGTGCCCATGATAAACTATATCTTGTTTACTAATATTAACTAAAATGTGCAAACAGATTTGGCTCCATATGAGGTCCAATAGAGACCAGAGAACCTTGTCTGAACCTTATAAACACTCCCTGAGGTAACTTCCAAAGTCTGTCTGGACAGGAGCTTTGACAATGCTGATCTGTTTCATGTTGATGTGTTCATGCGTGCTCATCCGCTCACACAGACTCATGTTCAGGTTTGTGCTGATGTTCGACGTAATGTTTTTTATGCTATTAGTGCTTAGTGTATATTTAGTTGATGTTTTTCTTAGTTAATAACTTAGATGTTATCGTTGTTTTTCTTTTACATTTTATTGTTGGATGTAACTGGGACCCTGTGTGCATCATTTCGCTCCACCACATGTACCACATGAGATGCGAATGACAATAAAGAAACTCTGACTCTGACAAGCTTTCTGGCCTATGACAGCATGAGGAAACACTTGTAAACAAATACAGTCATACTGAGGAAGTCAGTTCACACACGGGGATTTTTGCTTTGGCCACGTTCTTGTTGTTTTTCCTTGTATGTTTCAGTCTGATAAAAATACTTTTACTGGCCAGATATTTGACTCACATGCACATGCTTAGCTGCATTTCCTTGGTTTGCTGCAGCAGGAAAAAGCACAAACAACTTCACTCATAGCAAGACTTTTTAAAAGTACATAAAAAAGGAGAGGAGACAAGTAGCTGAGGTCAGTTCGGGTGAGTTCAGTAAGTTCAAGTTGGCCTACTGGGCCAGCAGCGGCTGGGAATCCAATCAGAAAGCTCAGTCTTTTCCAAACTGCTCTGCTAAAACAATCAAAAGAGAGTGGGGTGAGGTGGGGGGGTCCTAAACTTCCTGATATGGGGTTTCCCATGGAAACAGCTTGGAGCTGTTTCTGGGCCATGACATCACCCGGCAGCAACACAGAGGTGTTTTGATTCAGCCGGATGAGAAGAAGAAACTGGTGGGAAAACCCCCACCGCCGGCACGGCAACAACAGAACCTGCCAACTCCTCTACCCAGGCCACAATGCAAATCGACTGTAAACAGTGAGGAGGTGGGGGTTGAGAAAAGTAAAAGAAGAAAGTTGGGGTGGGTGATTAAAGCTAAAGACTGAAACAAAACAGAGCAATGAAACCCTTTAAATGGTAAGACAGAAAGAACGAGGCATAACTTTCCTACACTCGTGGGGATCAGTGTTCCACGACTCTGTCACAACTCCTATTCACCGGGGAGACTTCTATTAATAAGATGCATGAGTGTAACCTGCATCTGATTCAGTTTCTCACAGCAGGCTTGACTCATCCTGAAAATAAAAAAACAAAACAGCTGACTGCCAAAAACGTAAAGAAAGGAGAAACTCCCGGTTCTCCCTCTGTGGGAAGTTGGAGATAATCCCACCATCAACATTCTTCCAGGGTGACACTGGGCTGTTTGTGTGACGCCAGTTTAATATGTCACCACCGCTTGTTTCCCACGTGGATGAATGTGTACAGCCCATGCTAAACAACTCCACCCCCCACCCCACAATAACCCTGCTCCCCCCTCCTCATACCTTTCTGTGGGAAGGTGACAGGTTAGGTTAGATTTGTCATGTGCAAAATCAACACAAGGTCAACAAAGTAATGAAATGATTAGGACGAGAAGAACCGTCTCGACTCGCCAAAAACAAGAAAGAAGAAAGAAATATCAAATCATGCAGAAAAAATACTAAAAACATACTAAGAAAACATTTAAAAATACTACTAACATACTAAGAAAACATTAAAAATACTAACATACTAAGAAAAACAAAAAAAACTACAAACATACTAAGAACACATTTAAAAATACTACTAACATACTAAGAAAAACATATTAAAATACTACTAACATACTAAAAAACATTAAAAATACTAACATACTAAGAAAACATTTAAAAATACTACTAACATACTAAAAAACATTAAAAATACTACTAAC
>NC_056508.1:44052252-44076251 GCF_014905685.2 Nematolebias whitei | reverse complement strand
ACTAACATACTAAGAAAAACATAAAAAATACTACTAACATACTAAAACACATTAAAAAATACTACTAACACACAACATAATAAAAAATACTACTAAAATACTAATGAACAAGGCGCCAACAGTGAAAAAGAAAAACATCTACAGTGTGATTCAGTTAGCAGTAAGGTTCTTTCAACATCATGGTTCTGTTCTGTTAGCGGTGTGTTCTTGTTAGCAGCTTAGCAGGTCTTGCTACTAGGTCCGGTCAGCAGCTTGATGGTAATAACGACCGCAGCAGCTGCCCTCATAGACCACAGTCCAGAACAGGGTCCGACAGACGGAGAACATCCCAGGTTTCCCCGCAGAACTGAGTGGGTCCGTACCGCATGTGTAGGCAGATGAGGGATCTTGTTAGCAGCGTTAGCAGGTCCGGTCAGCAGCTTGGTGGTAATAACGACTGCAGCAGCTGCAATAATTCTATAAATCAAATGGGGCAAATGCATGTTGAAAAGGGTTTAAACAAGGCCCTGCATCTCTCGAAGAAGTACATCCCCGACAACTTTCATGCCAGAACTTTAAAGTGCAAGAATATTATGAGAAAATAAAGAGATTGAGGTAAAACCTAAACCATGTTACGTGAGATGGAACTGAAAATCACAAGGTGTTGCACTCAGAGTATGTGTCGGAATGACTCACAGCTACTACCACATCTAATGTTAGCTCAGTATCTGTAAAATGATTAACTTCTAACCATTTTGATGTTTTCTAAGGTCATTTGGCAAACGTTAATTAGTTTATGTTTGTCTATCTATCTATCTATGTATCTATCTTAAAGTTTCGTTAAAATCTGATCAGAGGTTCATGAGATATAGATATGAGACTGAGTTGACAAAATTGTTTAATGGCAAAGTGTTGAGCTCAGAATATGTATCAGGAATGACTCTCAGCTACTACCACACCAAATCTCAGCTCAAAATCTATAAAACTGACTGAGTTATTGTCATGTTTGTGCTTGATAAGGACGCTTAGAAGGGATATGATGTATTTAGTCAAAATCAGGTGAAGCTGATGTTAGACACAACATGATCAAACCAACATGAGTTGACAAATATGGGGGCTTTTACATCTCCATGCCCAGGAACCTGTTTTGCACTGTCGGCCATTCTTCCTTCCTATTTGCCGCAGCGTGGTTAGATAAATGCCACTGAAGCTCAAAAACATGCTTTTGTCGCTGTGCTCAACAATAAAGCCCAAATAAATGCCCGTTCAAAACTTGCTCGCAGTCAAACAGCGCAGCGCTAAGATGATTATGTTTTTTGTTTTTGCTTTCATGGGATGCCAGATAATCCCCTCTCTCAACACTGTCATTATCCAGAAGGAATTCCCAGGATAAACTAGGAAGTGTTGTTTCCTATGATCTAACCCCCAACATGATGAAGTCTGAAGCCGACAACCGGCTCATTGTTGAAACCTTTCACAGCCTTCCCGCCTTACTTTACTCAAATTATACCCACTTGTCTTTAACAAACACAACAATGGCAACAAAACAAGCCTTATATGGTCTCTGTGGTGATCACATGCCTAATTGAGACAAGTGGGGATAATTCCTCAGAGGAACAGTCTGAGTGGCGCTACACAGGTATGCCAATAACCTCTGACCCTGAACCGGGCCTGTGCTGACATGAAAGTTGACCTGTGATGACCTTTAGGGTATACTGCAAACCTTCTGTGGAGCTTTCCCACAAAGACCCCTGTTTGATGTCTATTGGAGGCTTTTCTCATGGCCCTGTCGGTCAAGACCTCTCAGGTCCTGAAGAGAGGAGGGGGGAGGCGAGGGGTTACCTGAGGAGAGGTCAGGCCACACCAGAGGTTACCCACCTCACAGCAAGTCCCTTCTTTCTTTAAGTGACCCCTAAGAACAATTTGCCTTCCCTAATGGACACCCCATCTTCATCCCAGACGCACACGTCGGCTCGCAGAGAGAGTTCAAGCGGCGGCAGCTGATCCAGAAGCCTGACAGATACTGTTTCTGTGTTTGTTTATTTGTGTGGATTCAAGCGTCAGAGCAAGGGGGGGGGGGGATGTGGTCTTGACTTCCCTGACCTGTGAGCTCACAGAGGACAGCCGCAGCGCTCGCATCACACATTTTTAAGTAATAAAATCCGGTCTGAGCAAGCTGACAGCGGTAACGACGAGCGAGAAGACGTTTGGTGTTGAAGCGGAGGTTTCTCACCCAACCAGGCCTTGGTCAATAAATTCCTTACTGTCAAATCTTAAGTGGTACAAAACGATGACCCCGTAGGCCTCTTTGTCTGGCAAACCCATCAACGTAAATGACACGGGCAGGCTTTGTTTGTCTGAGGGAGGCCAGGCTGCTCTTCCTGCTGAGCTGCAGGGCGGCTTTACGACCACCCTCCAATTATGTGGTAATCTTTGTCAGTCTGACGAGACGCCCACAGACACCACGAAGCATCTTGCTTCATTCAGACTATTTCCGCAGCAAAACTGCCCATCACACCTGCAGAATGCTGGGCTGTCACCAGCACCTGTCACACTGCCTGTATGGGGCGTCCACACGGTGTCCTCGTCCGCTGGGACCTTTCTTAGTATTCGTCTTATTTTGGGTCAGAATTCAGATCTTTGGTCTCCAGTTTATGAGTGATGAGCTGGGACTGTCTGTCAAAGGGAGTTCTCATCAGCATGTTGAGTGCTTTTGTTTTTTTCCTGATAAACTGTTCAAACATGAATAACTGTAAATCTCCTGATATACGAAGTGCCAAAACAAGCATCTTCTTCTTCTTCTTCTTTCGGCTGCTCCCTCCTTCAGGGGTCGACGCCGAGAATTAACTCGCACGAAGACTTGGCGATTGATTTTACACCGGATGTCCTTCCTGACACAACCACAGCCCTCTGTGTGGAGCAGAGAGCTGCCATAGGGCGCCCAGAGGAGCAGATGGTGGGGGTTGAGTGCCTTGCTCAAGGGCACAGAGTGGAGCTCATGAGAGTGGAGGCAGGTGTGGGTGCTTAACGATATCTTTATATTGATGTAAATTTCATTGTAAAATATAGTTGTTGTTACTTTTCCCTTGCATTTTTAAAAATTGTGTACTTGACACCTAATAAATTAATTAGTAACTCTAATGATTAATAGTATTCTTATAATTGTGATAATTAGTAATGATTAATTCATTAAAAATATTTTGTCACTTTAATAAAAACATAAATTGGAGTCAAACTAAAATGAATGTTTAAGTATAAAAACGTTGGACTTAAATTTTGAAATCTAATGTTAAAAAAAAAAAAAAAAAAACGACAATAAAAAATAAAATAAAAACATGTAAACAAATGAACTGAAAATATAACACGGGTCCAGATCAACACATGGTACAAATAAAGATAACAATCATACAGAAGGATATTTCAAAACAAGCATACTTGTAGATTTGTTTCTGTTTGTTGTGTGTATCTTTTATTTGTTTATTTATTTATTTTGCCTGTTGTATTGTTGGAAGTGTAATTTTAAGTCCCGCCCCTCCATGTAAACAAATGTTTGTTTGTTTTCTTTAACTAAACAATAAAAAATATGTTTTGGCTGTTTAAAAAAATGTTCAGGTACTGACTGTTGTTTACTTTTGTAGTTATTATTTGCTGCTGTGTGTTAAAATTTAAAAAATAAAAGTTTCGTTCCGAGGGTGCAGCCCAACATTCCCCATGTGCATAGTCTGGCTTAAAAACAATTAACATGGCAGCACCCAGAAGAACTGACATTTTGACTTCAATTCTGAACGCGAGAACGTAGAGATGTCCGAGTTTACTGACGATCAGACGGACCGATACGTTCAGCAGCTTCAACACATCTTAAAAACAAGACAAACTGTTGTGCAAAAGCATAGATTTTTATTACAAGTAACATTTTCATGTAATTTCTGAATCAAAAAAACAAGTTTTGTAAGTCTGAATTTGGTTTGGCTGGTAATTAACCTACCCTGGAGGAACATTTCTAACCTTTTCCTTTTTATTCTCTATTCTGTGACGTCATTGTTTCTGTTTCCTGGCGTGGCAGTGAGTGAGTTTTGCAGCTTCATGGATCAAGATGTGGACAAACCAGTGTTTCAGGCGCAGACAAGTGGCATGACCATTCACCCCTCTGAGTAAAACAGAGAGGGAGGACTAAAAGGTTTGAATCACATCTTCAGAGGACTAGTTAATATGTTACATAGGAAGTATCGTAATATCCTGATGAAGGGCGAGGGTGGAGTACCAGGCCAAAGATGAATGAAAAGGTCAGGGAGATAAGAAACTTTATGGGCTTCTTCACTTTACGTCCTCATACTTACATATTTTTGCAAACGTTTACAGTAATAAAATTTAACTGAAGTGGACTTTTTATGTACCCACAAAGGTTGTTTTTTTTAACAACAAAGCAAAATGAAAGTTCTCCTTCATGCACTTGAATATTAAAATTGAATTCTGGCAAACAAATCACTTTAGGATCAAATACAAATAAATGCAACGTCTACAGATTAATATTTTTATTACTTTTATTACTGTCGCCGTGACAAAAAAAGTGCAATTCCAGGCACGTACTGAAGTGTGTATTTTCTCGTAAAGATACTTGCGTGTTGTGAAATAGTCCTCTGCGTGGTTTCTTTTTCTTTAGAAAAAGGAAGTCATTCGTAGGAACCTGGTTATTGCGTATGCAAATCAATTTATCAACCGACACACTGGTTTGTTTTTTTTTATACTGTGCTCCTTTATGGCTTTTTAAATGTCAACATGCTGAGCACGTTGGACACTGATGAAAAAAAATTGCTAATAATTTCAGCTGATGAGAATTTCTGCACCGGGCTCGGTGGATCCGTTTGCTGACTGTAAAAAGTGGGAAGTCCTGCTTTACTGTAAGAACCTGCCGCTCGGTCCTCAGGGGAACCTGAGACTTCCAGATATTGGTGCGAGCAGCTGGTCGTAAACTAATAATATGTCCCTCTGACAGACGGGGTTGGATGGTCGTCATTTGAGCCCTGCTGATCGTGCAGGCAGGCGTATCTGCAGCCTGCAAAAGATGTGCTCACCGGTGGCGTTTCGACGTCACTCCCGTTGCTTCGGAGCACTCGGTTTTCACGCACCTCCTCAACAACCCTGACTGAACATGAACTCAAAGCACTCTCTGGACTGCACCGAAAATACCTCACTTTTAAAAGCTCCTCGTTGCAAAACCGGTCCAAACAACAAACTGTAGTTTAAATTCATAAGGTAATAATATTAATATGCAAAATATATTTGAATTATATCAATGACTAATTTTTATTTCTCCTCGTACAGCTGCTGCCTTCGTCAGGGGTCACCACAGCGAACCACGAAGACTTGGCAAGGGATTTTACACCGGATACCCTTCCTGACGCAACCACAGACCACCGAGCTGCCACAGCCATGGGTGCCCAGGGGAGCAGGTGGTGGGGGTTAAGGGCCTTGCTCAAGGGCCCAGAGTGTTGGCAGGCATGGGTGTTTCACCTTTCCCACCCACATTTGATGTCGTCGGTCCGGGGAGATGAACCAGCGATCTTCCGCTCACGGGCCCACCTTCTCTAACCTCTGCGCCATCACTCCCCCATATGAACGACTAATTATGTCCCTAATTTAAAAGTGACAAACAAAACTACCACTTGTTGCGCTATTTGTTGAGTGAAGTTTGTTAGCAGTGGAGTTGGAAAAAAATTAAAAATGTTAAACTTACTGGTCCACAGTGGTGGGCACAGTTTTGCTAATCCGCTAGCAGTGGAACAGCATTTTCGCAAACTTTGGAAACCGTTAGTGGAATTAGTTTCTGCTAAATTAGGTTTAATCAACGTTAAAGCCTGCTAACAAAATTCACAAGCTCGCTCGTGTCTGTTGTGGGTTTGTCTCGAAGTGTCCGTTGAGCCCGCTCTTGGCTGACTACCTGTACATGTGACAAGCTGTGATTGGTCGATACAGCTGGAAGGAGACAAAGGAACCGTTGACACGATGTGTTTTGTGAGTGAAACCCCTTCGATTCCGCTGTTCATGACACAACAGCCCTCATTCTCTCTGAAACTGAAGGTGTCTGAATCCAGGTCTCAGACTGGAGATTTTCAGGGGAACCCCCCACGGAGATGTGAAATGCTCTGCAAGTAAGTCGCACATGTGCGCTACAGGTGTACATTTCCCCAGTCGGCATATTTCTATCAACAACAATGGTGCTGGAGTATAAAGACTGATTAAGCAATAATTTACAGGTCTCTCTTGTAAATGAGTCTTCGAGGCTCAATGAGACTTAAGGCTCTCACAGACTCGGGACCTCAGTCTGTGGAGGTCCACGCGTACCGGATTAGACTAGCAGTGGACGCCCGCAGAGCATGTCCGTGCAAAGCTCAATTTTTGCAACCGTGTATGCGTACTCAGTATCGCGCAATAAGCTGCCCGGTGACGGACTGTTTTGTGTGCGACACCAATGTATTAAATTTCCCTTCTTCGTCCCTGGTCTGGTTTATTGGCCTTTTCTTTTGTTTTTGCCAAGAGGCAAGCGGTCTCTTCCTCCTCATCCGTTGACGCCATGACTGAAATTGTGAGAAATGAAGGAATTTGTCACGAGCGAATTAAAAGCAGACCTGGTGTGGCTGTGGGAGGGTCTGGAGATTTCTCGGTGGGCTGGTCTGATGTGTGGGCTGCAGGGCCAGTGCTCCCTGTTTTTTTTAAAGAACTTTTTATTAACATATAAACACAGAACATTGTGGCCGCTCGTTTTTTTTTTTGTTTTTTGTTTTTTTTTGGGGGGGAGGGGGTTGCGACCTGTCAATCAATCCAGTAGGCGTGTCGGCAAATGACCAATCGGCAAACTCAATTTGTCTCGAAGGTAAACGCCCCATGCCTGCGGAGCTGGGCTGCAGCCGATCAGGGTGTACGCTCGATGAAGTCTCAACCGTCTGTGGACGGTGCGCACAGTTTCCGTGCGGACTGAGATCCGGACGATTATGTGGGAGCCTTAACCTGTAAAAATAAAGGTTGAACAAATGAATGAATAAACTGACCTCATCATGAGTACACAACAACTTTTTCTGCTAGCCATGCTTTCCACTCTCCAAACAAATATTTACATTCTACACCCAGCATGGCGTAGCACAGCGGACTCAGGGAGTTTCTGTGGTTCCATGTAAACACCGAATGCCGTCCGTGTAAACGAGGATTTTTTTTTTCCCCTCGAATCAACAACCGAAAAGCACAGTGGCTGTGTCCGTGCAAACAGGGCCGAAGACGTGTGACGCAGAATGAGTCAGTCGTTTTAGCGTTAGCTTCCGCTAATTCATTTTTTTAAACCTGTTTAGCGGTTTGGAATTGGCAAAGCTTTTTTTTTTTTTTTTTTATGTTGTTAGCGGTTAGCAAATCTAAGTTTTCGGTTAGCTGTGCTCAGCACTGCTGCATTAGCAAAAACTACTTGGACCCTAATTTTTATTCTTGGCAGCTGTCATACTCAAGTCTTTTCAGTTTACGTTTAGCAACAGATTCACACACATTACAAAAAAAAAACTTTCATTTCCACGCTTGTTCAGTTGTGCCATATGTGTTAGCCAACACAGCCTAATCATTTCCATGTGGTTTTCAGCATTTTTTGTTGTTGTTTGCATTGTTTTCCTGGACTGTGGACCCACGTTCCAGAACTGCATATCAATAGATCTGGAAAACTGACGAAGTAAACTCTTTCAATCGGCACCATTTCATATATCAAGGTCATCTTTTTTTTTTCATACTTTGCTATTTGTACCTTTTTAATTGCACACGTTCATTTGAAAGTTCATCAAATATAGCACAATGATTTGTGCATTTTCTCTGTAAAATCACTGCAGTGCATCTATTTCACAGACAAACCCGCAAGGTTGAACAATAACAAGTAGCTACTTAATTTTAGGGGGTTATTAAAGAAAAGACAGGGATTAAGTGAGTCAAAGCTTCTCAAGAAGATCATCCAAAATTTTAATCTGGATTCAAAAAACAGCAAGTAGCCTCTTTGTCTCAGGACCTCATGCTGAAGACTGTTGAGATTTAAAGGTTTAAAAATAATCAAGACCTCGGCAGCTTTAATGACACAAACGCATGCGACGCGGATTACATATTGAAATGAAGGGAAAAATCTTTGAAATCTTTAAAAATAACAAAGAACGCCTAATTTGAAAAAGCTCCTTGAAACCAAATGTGCCCAAACAGCAGATAAAATAGTCTAACTTACCAAAAACAGTGGCTAATGTTTACATTCTTGCATAAAGAAATGACGTGTGTTGTGTTGACTGCACACCAACCTGCGCTCTTATTGCCTCACTTTCTATAGGAATGAGGCCACATTCCTTTAGAAGGGTCTGATTTAAATATTCTCCTCAGTTTAAACCCTTCAGGAATTTGCCCAGGGCATTTCAAACTCGAGTATGAACAGTCCTCTTCTGCAACTGTCATTCCAGAAGACCACGACGACCTACAGACACACGAGAAATGCTCCATGCTACTTGCGTTTCATAGCGCTCGCATTTTTTGTGCATCAAGCAAACAGATAAAGGTGCTTTGTTTACATTGAGTGCATGCCTGCATTTCAGAAATGCACGTCAATATATCTGCAGGGGCATTTGACCTTTTTTTTTCCCCCAGTTAATTACCATAATGCCTCATGTATATCATTCAGATTAAGCTGTGTTCAGTTTGCTAACGCCACGAATCATCATGAAGACGATTTTGCAACTTTTCCATGAAGATTCAAAGGAAAACAAAAGGTAAGTTAAAGCAGGGGGTTGGGAGAGGAGGGAAGGAGCATGCCATTCAAACAATACGGTGCGCGGGAAAATGAGGGAGGAGAGAGGAGGAGTAGAGAGGAGAGAAGGGGGGTGGAAAGGAGGGGGTAAATGGAAGTCTTTTTATCTCTAGTTTCCCACATCCTGCGACGAGCTGCAAACACGGCCACCCAATTTGAAAGAATGAGCGGAATGCGCCTTTTCTCCCCCCTGCCCTGCTTTGATGCGCAGCCAGTCCACAGGCATGGCCTAAAAAAAAGAAAGCTGCAAACCTGGAGCTCACAATCAAACCAGGGCCATGAAAGTGCGGCGTTTAATGTGAAACTGATCAGCTTTGGAGGGCTGTTTAGACAGATGGAATCTAAAATGATTATGTCACTTTGTGCAAAACGTTTTGTCCTATTTTTATTTAAGTCTGAGCGCAACTTTGACAGCAACACGCTGCTTCTGTTATGCGCGTATGAAATATAAAGCCCAAACCTTAAACCAAAACAGGAAATACTTCTGATAATATGTGCAGTATTCTCATGGTTCAGAAGTTCTTGACTATAATAATAATCAGTTCATAATATCAAGCACGTTTTTTTAAAATATATTTAGAAATCTCACAGTGCTGCAAAATCTATTAAATATATAACTGGTACTAAATATAAACTAGAATTAAAAAAAAAAAAAGTATTTATTTGTATAGTCTTCCTTTTTAGCCACTGCCTCCTTTACATCACACTTGGCGTTGAATTTGCATTTCCCCCCCAACGTGAATTCATCATTATGCTTTATTGTAAACCTCCCTTTTTTTGGCGCGTTTTGATTCCCGCCACGTCTGTCTGGCCTGGCTGGTTATGAGCTTCAGTCTATTTTCATTCTTTGATTGACGGGCGATTCGAATGCGTTTCTGCGCTCCTATTGGTGCAGAGGGCGGAAGAGGACGGACTAAGACTCAGACGTCATCGGCTACGCGACCGCCCCCTTACTACAGCCATATAACCGTCCTACCCCCCAGCTTCTGTTTTCAGAAGCCGGTGTCTGGACTGGAGCATTGGTGTGTTTACCTCTTTGTGCTACGCGCGCGTTGTTAGTTTTACTCGTCTGTTTACAAATATTACGGGAACGGCGGTTGTTTTGCGTTCAAGAAATCACAACGAACCGCCGATTCGAGATTTGATCTCATCTTTTGGCTTCCTGGAAACACAGCAAGGACGGATTGTCTCTTTCTTTCTGGATGAAAGGGTTCCTGCCGTGTTTTCGTCCTTCCTCCAACGTGGACTTTACGAGCCGTGAGACCGGGGAGAGAGTCACGCTGTGGGAATAAAAAAAAAAAAAAAATCACACGCCAGTGGAGGAGGACGCTTCGCTGACCTGCTTTAGTGGATTAAAGGAATGCTGCTGTCGAAGCTGGCCCACATCTCCGCCGTAGATATGCCGGCGAAAATCCAGCTCCAAGTTCAACAAGGTTAGACGCCCTTTTTTTTTTCTTCCCCCGGCTCTGTGTTGTCTGGGAGGACGTGGCTCCCACAAGAGCTCGCTTGTATTTTACACGATACTATTCGTTCCAAAAACCGCGCCGAAGAAGGGATTTTTGATCAGGCGTTTATCTGGTTTTCTAAATTGTTGTTGCAGTGAAGGACAAGGAGCCGTTCGAGAAGCTTTATCAGGTCGGCGCCGTGATGGGCAGCGGCGGCTTCGGCACCGTCTACTCCGGCACGAGGACTTCCGACGGAGCTCCGGTTAGTACCCTTTTAATTTGTACGACTTAACCTTTTTTAGAAGATTTAAAAAAAAAAAAATACATGTTTAGTTAATTTTCCTGTCTAAGGCGGTGTATTTTCTGCTACGCTAGGTTGCTGTCAAACATGTAGCCAAGGACAGGGTGACGGAGTGGGGAGAACTGGTAAGAGACATTTTGTTCTTCCGCCGTTATTCACGTAAAACCTCTTAAATCGTTCAGAATCTGATTTGAGTGTTTATTTTATTAGCCCAGCGGCTCCCGGGTTCCCATGGAGGTCGTGCTGCTGAAAAAAGTGGGCACGGGCTTCCGCGGCGTCGTCAAGATGCTGGACTGGTTCGAGCGGCCCGACAGCTTCATCATCGTCATGGAGAGGCCCGAGAACGTCAAGGACCTGTTCGACTTCATCACCGAGAAGGGCGCCCTGCCGGAGGAGCTGGCGCGGAGCTTCTTCCGCCAGGTGCTGGAGGCCGTGCGCCACTGCCACAGCTGCGGCGTGGTGCACCGGGACATCAAGGACGAGAACATCCTCATTGACCTCCGCACCGGAGACATGAAGCTCATCGACTTCGGCTCCGGGGCGCTGCTCAAAGACACCGTCTACACCGACTTTGATGGTGAGCTTAATTCAGTCTTGTTCAATTCTTATTACTTGTTTACCCTTTCACCCAAATTACCTTGTGTAATAGAAATCCCCGAGGTTATGTCACCCCCACTCTGTGGCTTAGATTAGAATTTGTCGCCCCCTACTGGGGAGTAATGGTATTTCTACAACTCAAAGTTTGTAAACAAAGTCACGTGTCTGCTCCTCCTTCCCCCACCGCTCGCAGCACTGGCCTGAGCCCAGATAAAAAGATTTCAAACAGGCTCAGCTGGTGGTTTTTGTTTAGTTTCTGCAGTTCTTTCTTTCTAGTTCTTTACATTTGGCGTATCGGTTAAGACTGCTCTTTTTATTTCTGACGTTTTCAGCTTTTAAAGGCTAATCTCCGTTTTTGTCTTGCAGGCACAAGAGTGTACAGTCCTCCGGAGTGGATCAGATATCACCGCTATCATGGGCGCTCGGCGACCGTGTGGTCCTTGGGCGTCTTGCTGTACGACATGGTGTGTGGGGACATCCCGTTTGAGCACGACGACGAGATCACGAGGGCGCAAGTTCTTTTCCGGAGGAGAATTTCTGCAGGTAAGCTCGGACTGAATCTCACTCCGTTTGCCACGCGTGTGCATTGTTTATGTTCCCTGTTGTTCTTCAGGACTAATTGGTTTCCCTTCCTCCCCCTCCCAGAATGCCAGCAGCTGATTAAGTGGTGTTTGTCTCTGAGGCCTGCCGACCGCCCGTCCCTCGAGGACATCATCAACCACTCGTGGATGCAGAACACGTCCTCCTCGGTTGTGCCAGCCACGGTACAGACCGGTACCGCGCAGACTGAAAAAACGACTACGGAGATCAGGCTGCACAGCATCGGCCACGAGCCCACCGCCTTCACGCCCACCCCCATAGCTGTGGCTCGATGATGGAGGCGAACTGGACTGTACTGACTCAAAAAAAGAGGCTGTTACAAAAAAAAAAAAATAAGATCTGTAATAGACCAAAAGCAGAGGTACGTGCACAGAACTGCACGTTCTGCAGGGTCACCTTGTGGTTTCAGCTTGGCTGATCAGAGCCTCTCCACGCCGCTGCTCGATCAATCACTGATCGGTGCCGCAGCACCGGACTCCGATCCAGGCGGCGGGTGCTCCAACATCTAAGAGGGCGAGAATGGACACCTGCAGAGTGAGCCGGCCGTACAGCAAGTGGACAGTAACGCTCTCTTCCTCGAGCTCGTTGTCACAGCAGAGGAAAGAGCGGAGGCGTTCGTGAAGAGATGCCTTCATTATTTTTTTTAAAGTGCCTTCTGTGAGATCTGTTAAGGCGGGGGGGGGACCTGAAAATACTTGAATTAGTGAAGTCAAAAAGGCAGCAACCTTTTTGTTTCCTGCTCTGTAGACTTTGTTTGTTGACAGTTCTTTCCTCTCGTGGGCCTAGATCCGTAAAGCCCGTGTCATTTACAACCACTACTATCACCACTACTCCAACGTCATTAGCAACCAGACGACCTCATCGCTCCGGCAGCGACTCGTGCAAATCATTAACGAGAAACACTGGACTTACCTCGGTCTAATTGCTTTCAGCATCCACCTCTACTCTACAACCTCTGCTTCCTTCTGTTCCCGTGCACGGACACGTGCACACACAGACCCGTCGACCTGAACGCACACAGCAATGCAAACCTAAATCGTACCGAGATCCGAACATCCTCTGCTCTTTAAATGTTGAGCCGTGCCTCACGCAGGTCTTAAGAGTGGAGTGGGGACAGAGCTGTAAAAGATATTTATTGTTGCTGTGACTCCGCTCTCACAAGCAAAGCGTTGTTGTTGTTGTTGTGCAGAGTTAATTTATTTATTTATGAGAGAATTTTGGGCTGTCTTATGAGCTGATACTATTTCATTCCTCAGTCACTGAAGGACCCACAGATTATTTAAGAGAAAACCAAAGGGGGATTATTTTTATATTTATGGCTTGAATCGTTTTTTTTTTTTTTTTTAAAGAGCAAGATGTGCGTTTTGTTTGTTTGTGTAAATAAAGTGTAAATAGTCGTAAAGCACTTCCATCTTGATGTATGTAAACATCTAACGTCTACTGATGGTAACTGGTTTCGTCATGCTGTCGTCTGAATGGTGTGTGTGTGTGTGTGTGTGTGTGTGCGTGTGTGTGCGTGTGTGTGTGTGTGAACCTGCTGCATGATCGCAGCTTGGATTGTCTTTTTTCATTCACTCAAACTAGAATTGTAAATTATGTTAGAAACTATTTTTATATGATTTGAATAAATATTTTTGTAACTGACTCTTGACTGTTTTGCATTTCTCTCCATAATTCTGCTCATAGTTCTGTAAACTGTTTATTATGGAGCCCGTTCAACGCCTGCGGCGACTTTAGTGGGTTCGATGGTTATACAACTTCCTGTTTTGACTTTTGTTGAAAAAAAAAACAGCCGTGAAGTTGATGAAGAGATAAAAGGTTAAAAACACCAAAGTCAGTGAGGTGATGCAAGGACAGAAATTAAAGGACGAGCGCAGTTCAGAGCTTAATGTTCTACACACACACAGGTTTGGTGGTAGTAGCTGAGAGTTGATGAAAACACGTCCTTGAGCATGTGAGGTTTGATCAAAACGGGGTTTTTTTTGGGGACTTCTCAGTTTTTGAACACAAAGTCAATGATGCATCTACAAATTCAATTTATTTATTTATTTAGCGCCAAGTCACAACAGACGTCCTCTCAGGACGCTCATAAATAAATCATATATAAAATAATTTAACATTATTTATCTGAGGAGCAGACGGCTTTGAGTTTAACTCCATCACAGAACTCTCATCTTGAGCGAGCACGAAGAAGACGGTGGAAACTCCATGAGGAAGAACCAGGCTCAGGACAAGCTCCATCTGCTTCGACCGGCTGCGTTTGAGAGGAACAGATACACAATGGCAGGGTGAGAATCATATATTAAGATAGAAGTATCAGATTAAAACTTCATATGCAACTATTCGTTTGATGTAATGAAGTCAGTTTGTTCTCCAGCAGTCTAAGGTCGTTTTCACACCTGACAGTCCGGTAGACTCGGTTCGTTTGGGGACCAATATTCAGAACATTCGTTACATTTTCAACTGGTGCGGTTTGCATTCACACGTCACTCGAGCCAACCTGTTCCCCCCCCTCGCCTGTGGTGGCGCTGCACCAAGAACTACTAAAGGAAACGACACAAAGACCTCTGAAGAAGACACTTCTTCTGGAAATAAAAACGAAGTGGTGTCAAATTTTAGCGGTTTTAGTTTTTCTGTTTAGTCGTTTTTCCAACAATGGACTCAGCGTGAGCGGAAGATGAGGCAGAAGACCACGGAGAATGTTGTTTTTCACACAAGGCGGCTGAGACGGCTCCTATGAGGTAAGAGAAATGTGCGATTGTCCTACGCTGTACTCCACTTCCTGCTTGCTTTCACACTGTACTCGAACTGTGCTAGAGTTTTCTTCTACCGGACCGAGACCTAGGTTTTAGACCGGGCCAGAGTTCGCTTTTTTGTTCCGTGACAAGAGTTCGATGGCGCGTTCACACCTCCCTAGATGAATCGGACTTCCTAGGCAAGCGGGCTAGAGTTCGGGACAACAGGGCTGGTGTGAATGCACCCTAAAAACTGAGGTCTCGGTTGGGTTGAAGTGAACTCGAATGCGGTTCAAATGCAGTGTGAATGCAAGCAGACCAGAGACCGCTCCAAAAGCAGGAAGTGGACTACAACGCAGGGTATTCTGGGTAAATACAACCAAAACAAAAGTGCATTTCTCTTACCTCATACGGAGCCGTCAGCCGCCTTGTGTGAAAAACATTCTCCGTGGTCTTCTGCCTCATCTTCCGCTCACGCTGAGTCCATTGTTGAAAAATGACAAAACAGAACTCCTAAAACCGATAAAACTTGACGCCACTCCATTTTTGCTTTTATTTCCAGAAGAAGAAGAAGAAGACGTGTCTTCAGAGGTTTTTGTGTCGTTTCTTTCAGTAGTTCTTGGTGCAGCGCCCCCACAGGCGAGCGGGGGAACAGGTTGGTTCAACAGGTTGACTCGACTGCACAGTGCAGTGTGAATACACACAAACCAGCTCAAATGTAAACAAGATGCTATGAATATTGGTCCCGAACCGAGTCTACCGGACTATCAGGTGTGAAAACAACCTTAGGTGGACCAGAGTTTGCCTTTTTGGTCCACATCAGAGTTCGATTGCACATTCACACCTCCCCAAACGAACCGGACTTTCTAGGCAAACGGACTAGAGTTTTTATTAAAGCGGACTAAACAGGGCTGGTGTGAATGTACGCTAAACCTATAGCAGCAAAACTAAGGGATAGGTCAGGAAACCTAAGCCGACCCTCAAAGGAAAGTCTTAAAACCGGACCATGTGCCGGCCTCATGGACAGAAACTGGAAGTTGGTTCCACAAGAGAGGAGCCTCATAACTGAAAGATCTTCCTCCCATTCTGCTTTTGCAAACTCTAGGAACCACAAGTAAACCTGCAGTCTGAGAGTGAAGTGCTCTGTCAGGAAAATATGAAACAATAAGATCTGAAATATAAGATGGAGCTAAGTTGTTGAGAGCTTTGTAGGTTAGGATTTGACAGGGAGCCAGTGGAGAGAAGCTAAAACTGGAGAGATACGATCTCTCCCACTAACTCCAGTTAAGACTCTGGCAGCAGCATTTTGGATCAACTGAAGACGTTTTAAAGACGTTTTTGGACACCCAGATAATAAACCATTGCAATAGTCCAGTCTAGACGTGACAAATGCATGGACCAGTTTTTCTGCAGCGTTTTTAGAGAAGATGTTTCTAATTTTAGTGATATTACGCAGGTGGAAGAAGGTTCTAGTAGCGTTTTTAATGTGGGGGATAAAAGACGTGTCCTGATCAAAAATAACACCAAGATTTTTAACATTAGAGCTGGAGGACAGATTAATGCCATCTAAGGAGGGAGAAAGACTGAAAAATTCATTCCTACGATGCTCAGGTCCAAAAACCAAAACCAATATCTCATGCAACATATTACAAGAGAACATCCAAGAAAACTTTGATGTTGTAGCATACGTTTTTCATCAGTATCCATCTTTCTCAGTTCAAAGCAGAAACAGCTGCAATCTGTAATAATCTGCACATGCTCCAGAGCAGTAGTGACCAGCAGCCTACCCAGAACCTGTTGTCTTGGATAGATGTCTTGGAGTTGCAGGTTTAATCAGTTGTGAGGCTCCCGGGGGGATTGCTGGCCTCGGCACTAATCTTCAGAGACAGCGCTGCCTGGACCCCACCTACAGCCAAGAGAAGATTTACACAACAACAACAAATGAGGTTACTGCTGATCCCATCAGTCCCTGTTAGTGCCTGTCAGGTGTGCCCACTGTGTGTGTTTACCTGCTGAAATAAAAAGGTGTCAACGTCTACGCAGTTCTCCGCAGCTAGTTGTTTACCAGAATTTATGATTCTTCAGGAAAAGCTTAACGTTTGATGACACCCCCTGAATCCAACAGCAGGTGCCCACCGCAAACTGTGAAATCCAACTTAAACAGCTTGTCCTGAACCGGATCAAATGATTCAGTTTTAAACGGTTCACTCCAGTAGTTTTCCAGATAAAATCATAAGGAGTTCTGAACGGTGGCTCAGTGTAAACAAAGCACCCATAAATCTGCCAGAAGATTTTCTGAATTTGTACCAATCCGTCCTTTATCTTTACTCGCTTCTTCCTTTTAGGGTCACGGGAGTCACTGGTGCCTATACCCAGCAGTCACTGTGTGAGAGGCGGGGGACACCCTGGACAGGTCCAAGTCCATGAGGGACACATAGAGACAAACGAGACAAACAACCATTCACTCTCTCTCATTAACACCTAGGGACAGTTTAAGTTACCAATCAGCCTAACATGCATGTTTTTGGTCTGTGGGAGGAAACTGGAGAACTCGGAGAAAACCCACGCATGCACGGAGAGAACATGCAAACTCCACCCAGAAAGGCCCCCGGACCGGGATTTGAACCAGCGACCTTCTTGCTGATAGGCAACAGCTCTATCAACTGAGCCAAAACGTTCAAATTACAATATTGGACATCTTGATCTCAAACAGCTCCTTCATTGATGTGGCTATTGTCTATTTATTTATTTATTTATTTAGGTAAACAATAGCACTTTTAACTTTTAGCTGGCGTTTTGCTACGTTTGGCATTTAATTAGCCTCTTGTTCATTTTAGCTTTTAGTTACCAATGCCAATTTGTTTTTCTTTTCATCTACTTTTGACCAGCTTTTACAACTTTTAGCTTGTAGCTATATCTTTTTTAGCTTTAACTATGATTTTGCTACTTTTAGCTAGTGTTTTGATACATTTAACTTTTAGCTAGCCTTCTGCTACTTTAAGCTTTTTTTATTCTTACAAAACTAGGTTTTACATTTAAGTTTTAACTAGCCTTTTGCTATTTTTTGCTTTTAGTTACATTTGTGCTCATTTTAGCATCTCTCTATTGCGTAGCTTCTTTTAGCTTTACTTATCATTTTGCTACTTTTAGCTTGTATTTTGTTACATTTAACATTTGGCAAGCCATGAGCTTTTTTTATTCTTGCTAAACTAGTTTTTACAATCAACTTTAAGCTAGGGCGGCACGGTGGCACAGTTGGTAGAGCTGTTGCCTCTCAGCGAGAAGGTCGCCGGCTGAAATCCTGGTCCGCGACCCCCCTGGGTGGAGCTTGCACATTCTCTCTGTGCATGCGTGGATTTCCCCAGGTAACTAGGGGCGGCTGTGGCTGAGTGGTTAGAGCAGTTGTCCTCCAATGCAAGAGTTGGGGGTTCGATTCCACCAGCAGTCACATGCCGACGTGTCCCTGGGCAAGACACTGAACCTCCGATGTGCGTCCCATCGATGTATGAATGTGACAAAGCTCTGGTTATTCTCTGTATAGATCTAGTAGAGTGCTGTTTGAATGAGTAAATGAGGCACAGATTGTTGTAAAGCACTTTGAGTATCTTGATGAGATAAAAAGGCGCTAAATAAATACAGTCCATTCACCCTGGTTTCCTCCCACAGACTAAAAACATGCATGTTAGGCTGGTTGGTAACTCTAAATTGTCTCTAGGTGTGAGTGAGAGAGTGAAGGGTTGTTTGTCTCGTTTGTCTCTATGATGGACAGGAGACCTGTCCAGGGTGTCCTCGCCTCTCGCACAGCGATGGCTGGATATGGGCATCAGTGACCTCATGACCCAAAAACGAAGAAGCGGGTAAAGATAATAGATGGATGGAACTTTTAGCTAGCCTATTTCCACTTTTAGCTAATCTTTTAGGTACTTTTGGCTTTTAGGTACCATTTTCGCAACATCTAGCTTGTAGCTATTTCTAGCTTTTTTTAGCTTTAGCAATAATTTTCTACATTTAGCTGGTGTTTTACTACATTTGTGCTCCTTTAAAGTCATCTTTTTGCATAAAAGGCAGCATCTCCAGTTCAATACCACATTTTCTACATGTGAGAGTACAAAACAAACCCATCCTGAGAAAACGTTTTAGTGCGCTCTGCTTTATTGCGCTGAAGTTCTGAAGAGTAGAGACAAGTCCGCAGGTGTCAAACTGACGCTTCACCCACTGTGACTTTCACAACACTCAAAGTAAAACTGCCACTTTTGCATACTGGTTGAGCATCCACTAATCTGTGGCCTACTGGTGCTCTTGGGTTTCACATCAACTTGTGCAAGCCTTTCACTTGTAATTTTACTTTAAAACTTTTATTGAAATAGATTCCGTTCTCGAAAGCTCAGACGACTCGGAACGACTTGCTGAGCGTATTTTTAAATCAGATAATAATAGATAAAGTAATCAAAGAAGCCACACTAAAAATAAAATGTCATCTCCAGCATGAAGTGAAAATGTCGACTCTTTTGATCTTGAGCTTTCTTCTTCTTGAGCTACCAAAAAAAAAAACCCCGCTTCATTTCCCTGAAGAGGCTGCAGTGTTCTGCAGACCACACATTTCCACGAATGACACAACTCATCATTTCCCCTCTTCTTCTCAGAACAACAAGCTCCTTCAGTGTCGGCTTGTTCTGCTACGAAAGTCCAAAAGTGCTGCCAAAGGATTTAGCTGTTCTTGATTTTTCCAAAAATCGGACGAAGGACAAGAACGGTTATTTAGTTGGAAACGTAAAAAAAAAAATCGCTGAAGGAAAAGTGAAGAATTTGGCTTGAAATCACAATATTCTCCTAACAGAAGCAAAGCGCGCTGAAATAACAGACGCTGGTGTCAGATATGTGTAGCAGGTTTAACGTTGGATGAAGTCTGAAAGCAGGATGAAGATGCTACAGTAAGTCGTCAACTCAAAGGTTTCAAGGAAGTTCTGCACCAGAAAGCTTTTTAAGGAAGTCCTGTCAAGCTTCCCTGCAACTCATTCCTTTTTCGTTTCCTCTCTTTACAAGTCAACGTGACCTCTCTGGGTCAGGAACGTGCTCACCGTTTGTAAATGTTTGCAGAAAAACCTTTCCCCGCAAAATGTCAAACCCTCTTTTAAAAATTAGCCGCAAGCGTCCGCTGAGCCGCGCAGCTTGTACTCACACGTTGAGCTTGTTTAATACCAACACACAATACTCGTGCGGTTTACCTTTCGAAGGTAATAGTTTTCAGAGTCGGACATTTGCATGTGAGTCACAGTTTCCCTTTAGAGTTCCTTCGCCTGTTTTCATTCAGAGTCACTGCAGAAGAAAAAGGCCACAGAGTCAAATGGGTTTTTGCAGCAGCTCCATATTTAGCTTTCTAAAGAAACTGCACACTTGACGGACTCCGTAATAGAGCCCCACGTGTGATAACGAGTGTCGTTTCTTGTAAATATCTCGCCCGCAGTCGTTACTGGCTCGTGTTTTTAAAATATATATATCGCGTCGGAAGTCAGAGCCGATTGGCTCGTCTTTGTTTTGTTCCCGTAAGTCAAGAAATACAGTTTCGTCTTATGAGAAAGAAACAGAAAGCCCAGCTGTTGCATAATCACCCTCCCCGTTCCAACTGTTAGACGCAGAGCTGTTGGGTAATGTTGTCAGGAACGAACCCCCCCACTCCCTCACACCCACCCTTAATTCTCTCTGTCACTGTTTCCATTTGTCCATATCTGTCTTCTGCTTATCTCTCTGCCTGCTTTACTAAAGATACAGGCATGCACGTTCTCACCCGCTCACGGTTTGCTGATGGATAAATGGGAAGTCATGGGAGCGCTGGTTAGGCCCGATGATTCGACTGCAGAGAAATGCACGCAGTGTTCACCGATGCATCAGTCGTGACTTATGTTTGTTTAGCATTCCACCTTGTTCCGACCAGAATGCTTCCTCCAGGTCGAAGTTGAGCCTTTGCCTCAAGCAGAGTCTTAGTCATGAGTGATGTCAGGACGGAGCAAGAGATTGATTGATAGATCGGTTTTCATCCACAGTTAGTGAGGGCGTTGCTCCGGTCTGCCAAAGGAACTGAGCTCGAAAGCTCTTGACTTACTGGTCCATCTACGTTCCAACCTTCATCTGTGGTCATGAGGTATGGATCATGACTGAAAAGAAAACATCATGTACACAAGCAGCTGAAATGAGTTTCCTCTAGGGTGGCGGGGCTCCTCCACGTTGAAAGCAGCCAGCTGAGGTAGTTTGGGTGTTCATTTTAATGCCACCTTTATTTATGCAGGTAATCTTATTACACGAGGTTTCATTCACAAGAGAGACCTGATTCAAGTGAAGAATGTAGATTTTCATTCATTCAACCTTTATTTGTACAGGTTAATCCCACTGAGCCTCGGGGACTCATTTACAAGAGAGACCTGGTTTTAACAAAGTGATGACAGCAGTGGATAACAACAACAACAACAGACAATCATAAAGGATGCATATAAATTTAGATTTAACAAGTGAAAATAAAATGGTATTTAAAAGGAAAAGTAAAAGAAAAAACTGCTAGATTATAAGGCGGTGTAGAAAACTAAAAACAGGAACATGTCTGCATTGGTCCCTGCCAGGAACTTAACAGATGTTTGAAGCAACTTAGAGAGGTCAAGGTCGAGAGCTTCAGATCTTTTTGCAAGATATTCCAGGAAACGAGCGGAGTAGGAGAAGGCCCTTTTGCCTAGTTCAGTCCTCACTGAGGGGACACTGCAGGTAATAATGTCCTGAGAGCGCACGCTGTAGCTGCACTCATGCAGAGACGTGTAGGAGGACTTCCTTGTAAAAGAGATTGATGATCTCAATGGATTTCTTCCTGGTAAAATAAAGTAATAATAAATGTCAGCCAGTTATGAATCTTCGTGCACCGTGATAGACAGCATCCAACGCAACATCTGCAGGGAGCTTGTAGGGGCGTTCATGTAAATAATGTCATCATAGTCGATGGAGTCACTCAATGGATACAAGTAAAGTCAGTACAGTGTATACTGCAGTTGAGCAAAAGTACATCACATAAAATGAGGCAGAATGCTGCAAGTTTTTAAAGATTTGATGGACATGTTTACTGGATGTTTGACACTGGAGGTCCAACTGAGATGGATGGATGGATTCTCAACATTTCAGTAAACAATGTGTTACGATTGAGACAACGGTATTTCAGTCTCTCTTTCACGTCTCCAGCTCGTCCAAAACGCTGCAGCTCGTCTCTCAACAGGAACTCGTAGGTTTGATCATATTTCACCAGTTCTGTCCTCCCTTCACTGGTACGTATCGGAACAGATTTTAAAATTCTTCTGCTGACATTTAAGTGCATAAATGGCCTTGCACCCTCACATCTCTCTGACCTGGTAAAATAAAGGTATAAAAAAATATTAAAAAAAACTTTGAAACAATCTGCCCCAACATTAGACAGGCCACTTCACTTCCTGTTTTTAAATCTCTCCTAAAAACACATTCACTGACGTTTAACACGGTGTGATACGATTTACTATTTCGGGTTTTTTTGCGCGTTTTACTTTTGCATCTTGTTATTTTTTTCTTTAATTACTGTCTTTGATCTTATTGTGAAGCACTTTGGTAACAGCTGCTCTTTTAAACGTGCTTTATAAATAAATTTGACTCGACTATTTTTGTGTTGGCAGAGCATCAAATCAAGAATGCTACGTCACCACAGTCACTGGGGAAATTATAACTTAGTTGCTTTTTTAAAATAATATAAAGTTATCTGGAAGAAATGAAGTTCCATCTTTAGCAAACATTGAAAAATATCGATTTGTTTTGTTTCCAAGAGTTAAATCGAACAATAGCTCTTGCAAAACGACCAGCGCTCAGTTAGCCTTTAGCTCGACTTCACTGTGAAAACTTCAGCTTGAAATTTGTACCTGATAACATGTTTACCTCTAAAATATTGATTATTGATAATAACTTCATTTAATCTGCTCTCTTCCTTCAAGGTGTTCTCTTCTGTTGAGTCACACCAAAACACTATTTGTGTAGAGAAAGTGACAGAATGTCCCTTTAACTCGACACACCTCCCAGTTGAAAAGCAGAAAAATAGCTTGAGTTTCTAACGTTTAATGAGGTCATTCCAACCTCATACAGGAACGCACGCAGAACTAAATGTTTTACTGATGGTGGACGGTTATTGACTGTGTCCCTCGTTCCAGCAGATCTGAGGGTACGATGATCCAGAAAGGGCGAGTCAAGCTGCCTCCTCGGGGAGTAACATGTTCCCGATGTCACCGTTTGGTCAGAGCACCTCCTTCCACTGTTTGTCTGCCAGCTGATTCATCCTGGATGTGTGTGTTTACTGGGGGTGTGTGTTCAGGCACCAGACTGTCAAGCCGACCTGGCAGCTCCGGTCAAACACATTCGGGCTGGAAGGAGCTACTTCCCTGTTGCCAGATTAATCAGATATCTTTGCAGCTCAGCTTTCCCCGCTGATGGAATTCAAACGCGGTAAATTGGGTAAAACGTGGTTTAATTATTTTTTTTTTTACCGGGGTCACCGTCTTCTGATCATCAAACTCAGTTAACGATGTTTTATTGTGTGAATGTTTATGAAGCATTCACACTATTGTGATCCAAACTAGACGAGAGCAACGTCGGTCTACTCTCATCTCCAGGCCAGAGGTCACGCTTTCAGGGATGAAGATGCTCACATCCTTGACAGAGATGAACGCTGATTTGAGAGAGGAGTGAAGGAAGTCATCTTTGTGAAGAGAACTTGTCCATCGTCAAAGAGGGGTGGAGGTCTCCATGTCCAACTGTTCCCCATTTGACAATACTGTTAGCCCTCTGTGAATAGCAAGCGGCCATCAGGGTGCTAAACATAGGCATCGCACTCGCAGCTATTACATGTGACACATTTACCATGAAACATTAGTTCAGTCGGCGCAGTTTCTCTTTCTTCATGAACGAATCCATTCCACTTGATTAATAGAAGAATACTCAAACCACTAAAAGTCCACTCCAGGTTTTCCTGGTTACCTCCATTTCTGCAGCCTCCAGTGTTTCTCGGTCTCCTGCCTCGTACACAGGTGGAAGATGGGGAGACGCCTCTGTGTTGATCGCTCACCAGCTTAGCGAGCTTACTGAAGACAGTTGTTGAACGGGAGGGTTAGGAACATAAACATATATACATGCTAGGATGTATGTGTAGCATCTTAGCTTAGCAGTAAGTGTGACGCTGTACGACGCTGCAGGTGTAAGAGACGCTGTGTGCAGAAACAGCCGTCACATAATCTCTCCAGACATCCATTGCACACAGAACCTTTTCCCCCCAATAAACTTCTGCCTTTCTATTTTATTTTCTTTTTTTTAAGATAACGGTAGTTAGTGTTTAAAAAAATAAAAAGGGTGAAAAGTCGTCTCTTTTGTCACAAGTTCTCCACAAACTGTTAAACGACATAAACAGAAATATCAAACTACACCGCTCTGTGAAAGAAAGAACACTTCATTCATGACTGCAGTTTGTTACATATATACTGTGTGTATGT
>NC_056508.1:44013739-44051852 GCF_014905685.2 Nematolebias whitei | reverse complement strand
CATTTTCAAAAGAGACTTTTGTTGCAAACTTTTCCAAATCTGATGACTGAAAGTACCCATTTACATTAATGTGTGGCAAAACTGAACATGTGCGCCTGACATTCAAGGTGCGTGTGAACAGAGAGTGCAAGGTGACGACAGACACCCCCCCCACCCCCACCTCAAACATGGATCCGACACCGCTGGTTGTAGTTGAGAGTCGTTCACAACAAATGCTTCAAGCACTACTGCTTCCACAAGAAACAAAAGCTAAAGGTGTTAGCCTGACTGAGTCAGCTCTCCATAGGTCATGGCTGAACTGAATAAACCTGACGAGTGGTTTAAACCGTGCATTTTTCATGGATTAGTGTCACTGACCTACTGCGGACCAGAAACTAGTTGAAACTACGGAAAGATACCAATGTTTCGCAGTCATTCATTCTTTCCAAACTCCTGCCTTCCGGCGCTGAGACTTCCTGTCGTGCAAGCGTATTTCAAGGTATCGACATGGCTCATGCACCTGCGCCGCTGCACCGTGTGCATTTAAAGTTGGCTTTTGGGGGGTTTGATATCGCCCTGCTTCACTCATTTCCTGCGCAAGAGGTTGAAGTTCTAATGGGAACAGATATTGATCGGGATAAGACTAACAAAGGGGATGCACCTGGCAGCGCATATACTGAAAACATCCAAACCCATCCTAATAAGATCACAAACCCGTCAACTGGAAGAGGTGAACCAGAAACAGATAGTAGTCACACCTCAGTCCTGAAAAAGAACGAAACTGCAGATGGAAATAGTAAGTGGAACAGTAATTTAAAGCAGCCCTTGGCTTGGAATCAAGACTTTAGCTAATTTGTTGGCCTACGTGCGCTCCAAGATAAAATAAAACAATGAAGGGAGCATCGTAATAATTAAGTGCGCTGCAGTTTCAGTTAGCCCCACCCTTTGTTTGGGACTGAAACCAAACAGAAACAGGAAGTGGTTTTTGTTTATGTGCTTTTATTTAATATTTGGTGTCTTGTTTTTCTTTACTGGACTGCATTGTTAGCGGTCGCAACACAAAAGGTAAAACTCCCGTAAGAGAAAACCGCAGCGCATTAAAAAGAAACGGCTTTGGTACGTCTTACTCGGGTATTTGCTGCTTCTTTGAGTCAAGAATCTTGTCCTCGGTGTTAAGTCGGCACCGCCCATTCGTTGAATCCATCTGTGGGAAGAGCCAACAGTCACGCCGACGCAGCTTGTACTCACACGAGCGTAGTTTTGTTGTTGACTTTGTTTTCACATTTTTGTGAATGACTCAGCCTCCGAGAGAGGTGGGTGAGGTTGCGCAGCTTTCGGCCCCACCTCTGCGCTCTCTCAACAGGTATGAAGGATCCCACGGGCCAAGGTCGTCCGTGGTCGTGTTACACCACCGCGGGTAACAAGCCTGAACACGGCGGAGGCCTACACTGTGTAAACACACAGGTACCACCATACTGAGCTTGTGTTGCAATTCTTTTCCCACACAGATCACCCATCACTGATAACGCACAGACACATTATCCAATATGGGTTCTTCTGATATTTCTATGAAACACCCTCAAATTTCAAAATTGTGCACATTTGTCATGTACACCGTTTTTATTTTTCCTATTTAAGGCTCAATAAGCAATTTGTCAAACCCTTGAATCACAGCGACAACGCTACAACACAAGTTAATCGAACAATTAGCCCGATTGTGTTCAGCGCACTTATTGTTTACAACAAATAAATTCGAACAAAGATGAGTTTACCTGAAATGAACTTTGAAGGCTGTAAGCTTGTTGCACTCATCTTAACTATGGGTTTGGTCATTACAGACAGAAGGATGGATAAAAATTGACACTGATGTTACTAATCTTTACCCTTTTTGCTCTGTAAACAGTGTTTTTTGACAGTTTGTTTAACAAAATCAAGCTGTAAATGCAACAAAGAAGCTTTGCCGTTCAGGTTTTCCACATAAATTAATTCAAAGGACAGTCCAGTAGGAAGCAAAACTTAAAAAAAAAAACTTTTTTCTCTTTCTATCCACCTTATTTCTCATCCCCACGCTGCCTAGTGTGAATTATGGGCGCGACTTCCGGCGCGGACCAGAACCGGCGTTTGTTTATGTGTGAACAGTACGAGCTGAAGTAGTTTCTTAGATCATTGTAGATTTAATTTAAACGTGTAGGAACACCACCTGTCAGAGCTCAAACGGGACAATATGATCATAGCGCTGCCTGCTGAGGACGAGCTGAAGAAGTGGCTGCAGGTTACATCTACTAGCACATTTAGCTACTTTCACTGACTCAGTTCTTCCGACGGTGAAGTGATGAACAACCTGAAAAGTTCTGAGGTGTATTAGTATCAACAGTAATAAGGTCAGACTTGTTTTGTTAAAAGAGGTGGGACACAGTCTTATTTACCTTAAAGCAGACACAGACCAGCCAAAGTCTTAAAGTCCTCCATCACTGAGCTTGGGTTGATTCCAGAGAAAATCATAATACAGAAGACGAACAAATACTATAATGTTGTGTCCTCCGTACACTTGAAATCATACCTGATGTCCTCGTCACACTGTTTTCAATCCTTCTGAGGATCCGGCGTCTCTTCTCCGGTGGTTTATTGTAGTCCAGACACAAAGTAGGATGCAGGTTTTCCTCCGTCGGCCGTTTCTCAACAAAGTGAAATGAGCTCACATACAGAGTTTTGGGTGAAGTTCACATTTTTCAGCCACATTCTTCTTAATTCCTCATCTGTAGGTAGGAGATGGAAACTATACCTCTTTTTTTACAGGAACACTCTTTTTGTTTTGGGTCTGTGTTCAAAACTCTGTTGTTGTAGCCACTGATTTAGTTTGGTCTGGTTGTTCTGCAGCCCTGAACACACCAGGTACCTGAACTCAGCACGGCTATTTTAGTAAACTTCATGGTTGTTAAATAAATGTGAACAAAACAAAAACAGTGTTTTATCTGATAAACTGAATGCAAATTAATTTCAAATAAACTGCGGTCTGTGCTCCACTACCATGGTTAACCAATGTTTACTGCTACTTCCTGTCTGACAGGAAGTAGTACCCATAATCATTTATACAGTACAGCCCCCAGGAATAAGGTGGATACTCTTTGACTAATGTCACAGCTGGTAGGATACTAACTATTGATAAAAACTTTGACAGACCATGACAATGAAGTTAACTGGACTCTAAGGTGGTGTCTTACTGGGCTGCAACTAATCAGCGTTCCCATTGTAGTTGGTAGTTTCCAAAATGTCTTGATACTTTTTTGGAGGGGGTTCAGTTTCCTTGACTGAGTGGCAGATGCGTTCAGTCCTGTCACGAATTCTGAGCGTGTTAAAAGAAACTGGGAGACAATTTTTCTCTCAAAACGGTCAAAGAGTCGTCATGGGTGTCTTGAGCCCATCTCAAGTTTTCACAGAAGCGTCTCAAAATAGTCTCGATCTGGATTTTGATAACTCTTTATAAGAATAAGACAGTTTACCCCCAACTTTACGAGTCTTGTGCTGTACTTCACTTTCAAGGCTCATCTGAATCTTTATCACTACCGATGTACATACATTTTTACTTACTTACTTTTTTGTATCTCTACCTTATTTGTACTTTTATGATTTTCGTAGCGCTGTTAGCTTTTGTTTGTTTTTGAATTTTAACTTTATTTTATTCCCTTTTGTGTGTTTTCCTAATAAACTGAGACTACTCATGACAATTAGCCCCCATAAGGGTGAACCTTCATACTCTGTTGTCACTGGTTTCAGACTTCCTACTCATTATAAACTGTATTATTAGTAACAAATAAACTTTATTTATTAAACGGCACCAACAGCAGCAAACTGAAACAAGTTCCTTCTTCTATACGTTGTGTGAACAAAGACACAAAATTTCAGTCTTGACACAACAGTGAGCTAATTTATGCAGAATAACTCGTAAAACTGAGCAGAACTTGATTAAAATTCTTTGCATACATGAAGGAGGAACTTTTACAGCACATATGGGTAGTTATCCCCCCCATTAACAGGCTTTATTCGGATCGGGACCGCACAGACAAAAGCACTCCAGCAACAAGGATGAGCTAAGCTTTCCTGTTCTGGCTGCCAGAAGACACAAATAAAAAAGGACATTCAAGCATAAAAAGACTTTTAGAATTAGAGCTTTTCATCAAGCACTCTCCAACAGCCTCTTCTCATTTATTTGCTTTCGTTAAAACCTTTTTTCCATGAGTATTTTTCCCAGGCCTGGCTGGGAACTGTGAGACTCGCTGTGGTTACCCAGCGGCGCTGTTTGTCTCCAGGATGCTTGCTGGGTTTCCAGGGTAGTGGGAGTAACTTGTCTGGGCAGTGGGTGACCCTGACTTTCTCTCCGGCTGTTTTCCCTGAGCAGCTGATAGGCTGCAGAAGGGGGAGGCTGCAGATCCTTGAAACTAAAAGGTTATGGGAAGGGAAGGCTTAGGAGCTTTGGGAAGAGTAGATCCGGACAAAAATCACCAAGAAAAGGGTCCTGCTCTGCATTCAGGAGGGTTGTTCCGGTTCGTGTCGGGTTGTTCTGAACAAATGTTCTTTCACTTTACACAGGCAACACAAAAAGATAAAATGTATGTACAACCGCTCCCTTAAACCAGGCAGTATTCACCAAGAAATACGTGTTTACATGTTGATCAATGGGTTTTACATTCTTCTGTCTTAGCATCCTGTCCGTTATGTGCCAAGTTAATTGGTTTGTGCTTAGGGTCAGGGTTACAGGGGACATGGTTGGTAAAGCTGCCACCTCTCAGAGAGAAGGTCTCAGGATCGCATCCCGGCCTACGACTTTTCTGGATGGGGTTTGCATGTTCTGTCCGCATGGGTTTTCTCTGGTACTTCCTCCCACAGAGCCAAAAACATACATTAGGTTTAGATCAGTGGTGTAGTCTACGTGATACTCGGGCATACGGAGAATACCCACTAGAAAAACTTAAGTATTTCAGTAGAGCCTCTTAAAAGTGCCCAATGACACATGACATATCATAGGGCACGTGTCACTGATACGTTAAACGGCAGTTAAAGGCTTCTGTAACAAGCTACCGGTATGAATCGCTTTGCTTTTATACTGTTTTATAAATTCTACAACATGTTTTTAATACAAAGCCAACAGCTGTACAAAGTTTGTTGCTCATTTAATCAAATGTAACCATCAGAGAAATTTGGAAATGTTCAATATGCTTAAAAATCAAAATAAATTGCTGATTATGTTGTACTAACCAGTGTACTTTGGTTTCTAAGCTCAGTATGCCCACTACAAAAATGTAGACTGCACCAATGGGTTCGTTGATAACTCTAAATTGTCCCACATGTAAACCACTGGTTCTCTCTTTTGCTTATATGTGACCCTGTTATCTGTACCCGCCTCTTGTGGCTGATGGATATACTGTACGTGTCGGGGGATTTTTGGTCAAGGTTTATGGATGTTTTTAACTTCTATGACTGAGACGGTTAACTGCCCATGAACCATGTGTTTGAGTTAACAGAGAGATCTTTTCTCTCTCAGAGAGAGCTGAACGAGGAGCTGATTTGATCCTGCATGTGCAGCTGGATGGCCGAGGTCATCAGTGTCTGCCTGTGAGCTGATAAGTGTATAAAAACAATTCTCGCACACTGCCCGTGGCAGATTCTCGTGACTGGGCTCCATGCGTGCTAAACTTCTGTTAATCTGTGTAACCTGTTGTGAAAGTCTGCCCTTGCAAATAACTGAGCCACCGTGTCGCCCACTTTGAAAATTCAAGTTACAAACGTGGACGTAGTTGTCAATGATGGCATTTTTGGTTTTAGGTCAACTACAGCAACATTTATAACTCCTTTTAATCTATTTCTTGTTGATTGTGACAAAACAGCAACATTTTACACAAAATCACTTCATACCACTGGATTTGGATATCTTGTCATTAACCTAATGGCTGAACAAATGACTGAGACGATGCGCCTAAAATTGGTCCTTCAATTTAGAGATCAGTTAACCTGAGCGACATGCAGGAAACAGGCTGTGATCCTTCAAAGACAGATTACTCAGTGTTTGCTGAAGGTGCTTAGTAGTTTTGGGCGATACCTCATCTGTTAAAAGGAGGAGTTTTTACACACGAGCAGATCAAAAACACACTCTGGTGACATGATGTGGATAAAATGTAATTAGATGGGATTACGAGGAGAAGCAGATGGTTTAAGAGCAACAGTAATAAGGTCATTCCTCTCACAGCTCCGTTGAACTGTCCCATCCCTCTGTGAGAACCTTGTGAGATGCTGTGGGAGTGCCTCATTCCTCCGAGCCTGACTCACCACATTACAAATCGTGCCGGCTGCTGCCACGACCTGTAACTGAACGATGGTAGCTCACTCTCACCCCGTCAGGATGTGAGAAAACACACAGAAACATGCATTCCTTGAAGGAACGCATATCGCCCACTTCCTTTCATGCCAGAGTTTAACACTAAGAGCTACTTAAGCTGAGAAATGATGGAGTTGTAGCCATTTCGGACAGACCTTGAAAATACAAAAACATGAATAACGCCATGCAATTTTAGCTCCTAATCTGTAAAATTAACGGAGGTACAGTTGTTTTTGTTTTTGTGTATGCTAAGGTCAACTAGAGAAATTGCACTTCCTGCAAAAATGAAGTGTGAATGCTTATTTCTGAAAAACTTGCTGAAAAACAGCTGAAATTAGCTAAAAAAAACAAATAAACCTGAAATGTATCTGAAATGGAACAAGCCTAAATTAGAAGAAAGCAAAAAGAACAAATATTTGCTGAATTAAGTTTATATAAGCAGAATGAGCACATAAAACCAAACAAGCCTGAAATTAGCACAAAAAAGTGCTGAAAGGCAGAAAGAAGTTAGAAAGCGGAAAGAGCTGAAATGAGCTTAAAAAAAAGTGAAATTAGCTGAAAAAGCTAAATTTAGCATAAAAATAACTAAATAGTTGCTGAAATAGTTAAAAAAAAGCTAAAACTAGCAGAAATAATCTGAAAGGAGCATTAAAAAGAATATTAAAAAGTTAGCTGAAAAGGTAGAACAAGCTTAAATTAAAAGAAGGAAGTGAAGAGAGCAAAATGTTGCCCAATTAGGCTGAAAGAAGCCGAAATTAGCACAAAAAAGTGGAAATTGTCTGAAAAAAATAGAAATAAGAAAAAAAACAGCTGAAAAGTAGCTGAAAACGCAGAAAGAAGATTAACTTAGCAGAAGGAAGTGGAGAGAGCACATTGTTGATGAATTAGGCTGAAAGAAGTTTAAATTATTGCAAAAATGTGGAATTAGCTGAAAAAGCTCAAATTAGCATAAAACAGCTAAATAGCAGAAAAAGCTGAAACTTGCATAAGTAAGCTGAAAGGAGCACGATAAGCTGAAATTAGCCAAAAGAAGTTAAAAGAAGCACAAAAATGTAGTTAGCAGTAAGTATCTGAAAGGAGCACAAGACAGCTGAAATTAGCTGAAAGTAGCTGAAAAATGTTTAAATTTTCAGAAGGAAGCTGAAAGAAGCTGAAGCAGAACAAAATGTGAAAGGAGCAGTAAAAGGTTGTGAACACATCTAAAGATGTGAAAATGTAAAATGAGTTCATTTTCTATGAGAAAAAAATGGCAGAAAAGACTGAATATTTCAAAAAGCTAAAGTTGCACCAATACCAAAAGTCATAGCAGGATTGTCCTGAAAGAGCCGAACGTTTTGATGTATAATTTGCTGAAACAGCACAATAATGGTTGAACGAGAACAACGCTGAAAAAAGCACAGAAGAAAAATGGATCACAATAGTGTGAACAGAACTCCCGTGCACATCGGTGAACTACAGGCGTTTCCTGCTGTGCATTATTTGTCCTCTCATGCAGGCTTGAAAAAGGAACATATTTGCTTTGATGCCATTGTGAAAGGGAACACAGTGTGATATTGCCTCAAGATACAATAATTCCTTTCTGTGCAATTCATGCTTTTGCCAAATAGAATTTATTTCACAACTGGATTGCCAAGAAGCTGCAAGTAGAAACACAAAGATGATCTGAAGGCGGGGTGGGTTCGCAGCAACTGACGGCCGTGTTAGCACGATGAGAAATGTGATTACCACGGCTCAAATGCAATTAGAGCTTCCCACCTTTGCTCTTTGTCTTGTTTTTTCCTCTCTCCCTCGTCTGGCTCTTCCTGTGTGTCTTAAATATTTGTCATATCCTTCCCGCCTACTTGGATTCCCATTCGCCCCTCCCTCTCACACTGACCGGCTTCCCGTAAAAGATGCTGCCTCTGACACTTCCTCATTCCTGAAAACCCAATAAAGAGCTCTGATGTGGCAACGCTCGTGCTTCTGCCTGCAAGTACCGCCTGCAGGGGCTGATGCTGCTCAGCGTTTGGAAACCAGCGACTTGGGAAAGACTCTGATCAGACCTTTCAAACGCGTTGTTGTCAACCGGTGACGAAGTCACGATTTACGATGCTGCAGAGAAGAGATGCAAGTAAACAAGTTTTATGTGAGCAAGTGCTTCCTAATGCCTGCATAAATTAAAGTCACGAGGGTGCCAGGTGCTGTCCTGCTGCGGTTTCTTTAGTTCCTCCACAGAAAAGTCCCAAACGTGCAGCGCCGATCAAAGAGAGGGTCATCTTCTCCTTCCTCTCAGGTCTGCAGGTGGACGTTATCCACCCAAGCTAACAACATTCCCAGGCTGTAAAATATTATTGCTGTCACAACTTGAGTTACAACATGCGTAATTTGGCAATAGTTCTGTTCTAGTTCTTTTTATTGCAGCAGTTGAAGCGAGTCATGCCAGGTCACGGTGCAGAGAAAACAAACAGGTTCAGCTCAGTCCACGGCCCCGTTCAATATTTTCAAGTCTCGTGGTTTCGGTTTACAGAACTCTCCTCATCGGTCCGGGTTTTGGTCTCTGCTGGTGCTTTTTCTTGCTTTTCATCTAAAAAATGATGTTTCTGGGTTTAAAGCTGCCTGCCGGCACGCTTGGGTGCTCAACCAACCAACAATTGTCACATTTAAAGGGAAAAAACAAATAAGTAAAAAAAACAAAAAAACAACAACAACAACCATGATGTAATAAAGAACGTGTTTCCTTTTTTATATATACATTTAAATAAACACGTTAGCTACAATGTATTAGAGTTGCATTCAGGCCCAAAAAATCCAACCCGGCCCGTAGCCATCATTTCCAAACCCCACCCGACCCGACAAATGAACAGAAATTACAGGTCCAACCCCACCAAGACATTTTTAATTCAGCTTTGACTGCTTATAGTTATTAACGGTCGGTGGATGCGAGCGGCTGAATAAAAGGGGCAGAAGATCGGAGCTGAGGGAATGTTTGTCCGTTCATGTTTGTCTTGTCTCAAAATGTATTACAGATCTTATTGTTCCATGTTTTCCTAACAGAGCACTTTGCTGTCAGATCGCAGGTTTACTTGTGGTTCCTAGAGTTTACAAATGCAGAATGGTAGGCGGATCTTTCAGTTATCAGGTTCCATTCTGGTGGAACCAGCTTCCAGTCTCTGTCGGTGAGGCTGACACATCGCCTACTTTTAAGATTAGGTTCAAGTCTTTGCTTTTTGATAAATCCTATAGTTAGTGTTGGCTTGGCTTTCCGTAGCGATCCCTTAGTTATGCTGCTATAGGCTTGGACTCCTGGAGGACAAATTGACCCAATTTCCTCAAATGAATAGTTACAAATGAATCGTTTGTACTGTATTTGTAATTGTGTCTTAACGTGATAAAAAAAAAAAGTCTTTCCTCCTATAGAAAGACCTACTCACCTCCATTCTGTGTCCGTTTTTCCAAACTGTCTTCTCAAATCCAACCAGTCGAAGCAGATGGACGCTTATCCTGAGCCTGGTTCTGCTGGAGGGTTCTTCCTGTTTAAAGGGAGTTTTTTCTTTCCACTGTCTCCTTTGTGCTCGCTCAGACTGCGTCGAAATTAAGATTAAACGCGTCTGCTGGCTTCCTTAGTTACGGTATATAACTTTACTAAAGAACTTTTTACGTATGTGAATGTTTCGTACAGTGCCCTGAGAGGACTTCTGGTGTGACTTGGCTCTATATAAACAAACTGTGATGAACTGGAGACCAGTCCAGGTGTCCTCCACCTCTCACACAGTGACTACTGGATATGGGCACCAGTGACTCCAAAGAGGAAGAAGCAGATAAAGATAATTAATGGACGAATGATTTTCAGTGTTGTATTTATTTTACAGGGGTTTTTCTTTCTTACAAACATTTATCCACATCTATAACTTCTTTTAGACTGAAATCTCAGACTTTACAGTTTTTTATGTTTTTCTTTTTAATTAACCTGAGTTTAAAGTCAAAACATAAGAACATTGGGGCTGTTGTCATATTATTGTACTAAAAAACATCCACCTTCATTAGTTCGATGTGATTTTGTCCTGATATGTTTTTTTGACTCCAGTTTTTTTTTTTTTTTTTTAAGTTCATCTTGGCCTTTGTGTTCATTTTTTTTTTTTCTTCCTCTTATGAGTTCTAGTCATTTATTTCTGTTTTATCTACAGACGTGTTTACTTTTGGTCACTCTTTGGACTTTACTTCCAGTTTTTGGTTAAATAGTTTACTTTTCTGTGCATTCAGTTGAGTTCACGTCCTGTTTTATTCTCGAAACAAGCGTCAGTTACTTATTAGCACACCGGCGTTGCGTTTACCATCACGTCCCTCCTCCTCCATTAATATAAACTTCCAGGTTGTAGGTTGTCCTGGTTACATTTACATCGTCACCTCTGTCTAATGTTGTGCTGTATTATCCATTAATATAGTCTTTTCTTTTTGTCATACCCATCCTGTTTGTCTATGCTTTTGGGAAAATATGTTCTATTAGCATAATTTAGTTCTGGCAGCAAGTTCGGATCTGAACTGGAGGTCTACCTCTGAAAGGAGGCAACAGGTATCCTCTTCATCCCAGAGGAGTTCAGGATTATTTGATAAGTCAGCATATATATACTTTTAATTTGGTTTATTTATATAGAGCCATGCTGTGACAAAAGTCATCTCAGGGCACTGTACAAAAAAATAAAACGTGTCCGAATTATATAAATCCAGATGAGATTTATTATTTGCACACATCACATACGGCACATAAAAAATGCCCATTAGTAAAAGTTGTCCATCCAAAGAAACCATTAGATTATGTCAAATCCTCATTTTGTCACTGCGGCCTCTGGCAGTCGAAACCTATAGCAGCATAACTAAAGGATAGCTCAGGAAACCCAAGTTATAGGATTAAAACAAAAGAAAAGTCTTAAGCCTAATCTTAAACCAGTGTTAGCCTCATGGATAAAATACAAGATATGAGCTTAATAACTCTCCCATTTCACTTTTAGAAACTCTAGGAACCACATGTAAACCTCCAAATGTAAATCAGCCTAAATATACAAACTGTTGAGTTTACATAGACACATAAAACCTCTCTCCGTTGTCAGACAGCCACAGTTGCACGTGACGGATTGAAGAGGGCGTGTCAGATTCGGGGAGCGGTGAATCGCGCAGTTTGATTCAATTATAATTCACAGGGATGCAACGGGATTGCAAAACAAATACCGATGCATCCATAATCACACTTCAATCTACACCCTGAGCATACAATCTCTTAGACCTGAATGAAACAACATATTTTGCTCTGCAATGCAGTAAAACAGTTTTCATTCAAACACGATTTTGGCAACTAAATGAACTAAACAAGGAGTTAGAATCTTGAAAACAGTGACATGAGAGTTAATATTAATGGATGTCCATAAATCCCATGTTATCTTCTTACAACAATGTTTCCATGACTCTGGTTACGGTCCCTCTGAGTGTAGGAACGGTTGCGTTAATATTTTCGACTTGGGATGATCACGTTCTACCGAGGCTCTGGTGCAGCATAAGGTTGTATCTCACTGGGCTGCAACTGTAGGAGAGCAACCTCAACATTGTGAGAAAATAGATGAACCTTCGGCGGCAGAATCAGTTAATTCTGAGTGGTTGTGACCGGCAAGCCCAGTTTTCTTTTTAAACAAAAGCCCATTTTGTGTTCGTGGCTTGAAAAAACTCAGGAGACAAAACGTCAACTGAAGGGAAGAAGTTGAGAGCCCATCCTGCAAACCGAAGACATTCTGGAGACTTCCTGGTTGCTGTTCACTCAGGTCACCAGCGCTCGCAGCCTGGACGTGATCACAAGCGGCAGCAACGACCAGCACTTTTTCTCCTCCTCGGGCTGAAAACATGAACTCGTCTTGCTCATAGCGTGGCTCTTCTCAACGGGATTTCCTTTAAGAAGAAGCCAAAGTACTTCCAAAGATGGTTTTCGATGCAAAATGTGCCACTTGCCACTAAAACCCCATCTTCCCTCCCTTCATTAACATCTGTAGCAACATTCGTACTCTCTCCTCCAGCGGCCTTATTCTGCTGCTAATGATCAGAACCATTTACAACAAACTCACTGCTTTTATCCCGTTTGCATGTTTTAGGTTGAAGAAGAGTACACTGTATTGTTTCACGACCGTTGCACATGCTTGACGTTCTTGCACCTGTTGTAGCTCTTGGTCTGATTTGATGTTTGGCTGTCAGTGGTCGTGTTATCGTTCTGCACCACCTCTGTGTTCGCTGCCTCCTGGCCAGGTCGTCATTGAAAATAAGAACTTGTTCTAAACCGACTAACCTGGTTAAATAAAGGTCAAAATCGTTTTCGTCTCATCTCTGTGTGCGGATCATAAATGGTCCAGGTCACACACACAAGCACTTCAAAGTCGGGATGCACGATATTATCGGCACGGTATCGGTATCGGGCGATATTAGCGATAAAGTTAAATATCGGACATCGGCCATTCCATCAAAATAACTCACCGATATAAAAGGTGCTGTTTTGTAAAAATATATATTTATATAGTGTTAAATCATTTCCAGCCCCCTTTTTGGCATCTTCATTTGGTAGCAAGACAAATTGACAAAGACCACGCAGAATAATGTATTTTAATTCCACAGCAGAGAAAGCGATGTAGTCTCTGTAAGTGGGTCTAGGGAAAAATATCGGTATCGGTTATTGTCCAAATAAGTTTTAGCATATTGACATATCGGATATCGGCCAAAAATCCAATATCTAGCTACCTCAAAGTTATATAGTTCACAGGACATCCATCCATTCGTCCAGCCATCACTGTGCGAGAGGCGGGGGACACCCTGGACATGTCTCCAGTTCATCACAGGGACAAAAACCTAGGGACAATTTAGAGTTGCCAATCATGCATGTTTTTGGTCTGTGGGAGGAAACCGGAGTACCTGGAGAAAACCCACGCATGCACGGAGAGAACATGCAAACTCCACCCAGAAAGGCCCCCGACTGGGATTTGAACCAGCGATCTTCTCGCTGAGAGGCAACAGCTCTAGCAACTGAGCCACTGCGCTGCCTTTTACGGGACATTATAACCTTAAATAATTATTTATTTGTGACTTTTTAAAATAAAATTAACAATCATTTTTATCACCAATCAAAAAATATGGATTAAATGTAGATTCAAAAGGACTTAATGACGAATTAGGATTTTTAAAAAGAGCTCTTTCAGAGGCGTTTTCACCTCTTTTTTTAAACTTGAAAATCCATTTATATCTTGCCGTGGCTTTTCTCCATTTCACTTCTCATAAAAACATTGAGACAACACCCCCCAACTAATGAGCACGCCCGTTCATTGAGCTTTCTCTTCCTGCTGTAAACGTTCCAGCGGCAGATAAAACAATGCTATGAAAGTCGCTCCGACTCGCTCGATGGCGGGTGCTGGCCTTCCGGTTTCCGGCTGATGCTAAAGTGCTGAGCAGGGACGGACTGTCAGCTCCTGCTGCCCATCAGTTCAATAAAACTGTCCCCGGTGAACTTTGTAACGGACTGTTTGTTAATCAGTCTTTTATTAGCAGAGGGCTTCTGCCGTTTACAGTAATAAAGAACTTGACAAGGGACAAAACCAGGAACTGACCTTGACTCTTCCTGCAGAGTATTTCTGTTTTGAGTGTGTAGTTTTTTGTGTGTTTGTGTCCTCCAAGTCAACTCAGGTGGACAAAGAGTTTTAATGTGCTTGTTTTTAGCTGGAATGTACAAAGGAGTCATGGGAGTTCCTAAGTGTTGAAACAGTCTGTTAATGTCGACTGTTTCTGACATCCTTCAGAGCGGCAGGTAGTGCTGATAGAAGGGAGGGGTGATTATCACCTTCAGACAAAGCAAACAGGAAAGATAACATCATAAACACTAAATACATCATTTATTGAAGGATGCAATACTGATAAAGCTTCCAAGATGTGTTCGCTTTTAGAAAACGTGCTGGGGATTCTTCTCAGCCCACTCCAAATGTTAGCCCAGTATCTGTAAAACTGCCAGTAATGTCCCAGTATATTGTCGTTTTTGTGTGAACTAAGTTCAGTTAGCTGTGGCAGCCATCTTGAATCAGGTTGACTCCAAGTGTAATCAGTTGTAGAGGCACATATAACATTTGTTTCGTGAGATGAACTAAAATTGATTTAGTTGTTGAATCAGGTTCAATATTAAAGGAGGATGTAAATATTTTGTTTATTGCACCAGGAAAAGTGTAACTGAAATCAAATCTGTTTTGTTAGAAATATTTTGCGAAAGCAGCAACAAACCTTAAATGTAGTTTGGAAGTGTACAGGTGCAGCTTAAAAAATTGGAATATCTTGATAACATAAAATAAAAAATATGTCAGTCACTTCAGAAAGTGAAATTTGTATATTAAATAGATTCATTACACGCAGAGTGAAATATTTCAAGTCTTTATTTCTTGTAATTTTGATGATTATGGCTTACAAATAATGAAAACCCAAAATTCAGTGGCTCTGAAAATTAGAATATTACAAAGCTTTTGGTACATTTGGCCGTGTGGGCAGGTGACAAGTCCTGCTGGAAAAAGAAACAAACCAACCAAAACAAGCCAAGTCAAACCAAGCAACCAGCTAACCAAACCCAACTCAACCAACCAAACCAAGCCAAGTCAAACCAACCAACCAACTAACTAACCCAACTCAACTCAACCCAACCAACCAACCAAACCAATCCACCAATCAACTAACCCATTAACCAACTGAACCAACCAAACCAAGCCAAGCCAAGTCAAACCAACCAACCAACCAAAACAACCAACTAACCCACCAACCCAATCCACCCAGCAACTAACCCACCAATCTAACCCACCCACCAACCAAACCAAACCAACCAACCAAACCAATCCACCAACCAACCAAACCACCCACCAATCAACTAACTCATCAACCAACTTAACCAACCAAACCAAGCCAAGTCAAACCAACCAACCAACCAAAACAACCAACTAACCCACCAATCCAACCTACCACCAACCCAATCCACCCAGCAACTAACCCACCAATCTAACCCACCCACCAACTAACCCACCAACCAACCAAACCAAACCAACCAACCAAACCAATCCACCAACCAACCAAACCAACCCACCAATCAACTAACTCATCAACCAACCAAACCAAGCCAAGTCAAACCAACCAACCAACCAACCAAAACAACCAACGAACCCACCTATCCAACCTACCCACCAACCCAATACACCCAGCAACTAACCCACCAATCCAACCCACTCACCAACTAACCCACCAACCAACCAAACCAAACCAAACCAATCCACCAACCAACCAACCCACCAATCAACTAACTCATCAACCAACCAACTCAACCAACCAAACCAAGTAAAACCAACCAACTAACCCACCAATCCAACCCACCGACTGAACGACCAACCGTCCATCCATCGGCTCCCATTTGAACCTCTTGCTGAGTCTTAGCAATTCAATTCAGTTTATTTCTATAGCTCTAAGTCACAACAGAAGTCGTCTCTGGGCGCTGAACAGAAACTTTCACATACATAAAAAACAAGTTAACGTTATTTATCTGAGGAGCAGCTGCTTTGAGTCTTCACTTTGTCACAGTCTACACTGTTGCCTTTATGCAGGAAAAACTCCATTTTAACAGGAAGAAACTTCCAGCAGAACCAGGCTCAGGACGAGCATTTAACCCACACGTCAAGTGGTTACCGTTAGAGTTGAAGACATGTTGTGCTACATAGACAGAAAATGCAAGTCATGTTGTGTTGTAATCACACGTCTCATGACCCAGTGGTTCAAAATTAACCTGTTTCAGGTTGCAGAGTCTTGTGCCTTCAGAGTGCTGGGACACAATGACTTGCAAAAAAGATAGGAAAAAAAAACAACTGTAACTTTCTGAGAGTTAATATGTAATTTATTTGCTATGATGCAAATTAAAAGATACTGTTCAGGTTTTTTAAAGTGGATTTCTGTTCGGTGGGTAGTCAGTATCTTACCTGCAGCAGACAGCAGTCAGACATATTGGAAAATCAGAAAAAAATCTCATTGGTGAGTCCGAATGAAAGACGAATTCTAACCAGATATCTGTCTGAAACAACTGAAATCATATAAATTTAACTTAATGACTTTGCTGAAAATTGCTGAAACTAAGTTGTTAAAGCTTAAAGAAGCACAAACCTAGCAAAAAGGTAAAAGTAGCAAAAGGCTAGTTAGAGGCCAAAAGTAGCTACAATCTTAAAGTCGAAAAAGCCTAGCTGAAAGCTAAAAGTATCAAAACACTGAATCAATTCATAAAAAATGCTAACTAAAAGTAGCAAAACAGAACGTAACAATATATAAACACAAGCTAAAGATGGTAAAAGACTAGCTAAAAGGAGCAAATCACTAGCTTAAAGTAAACAAATACTAATTAAAATAGATGACTAGCTAAAAGTAAAAAGAAAAACGCTAAAAAGTCAAACAAAAGTTGGCTAAAATCTAAAAGTAGCAAAACACTAGCTAAAAGCAGCCAAATGTTAGCTAAAAGCTACAGGTAGCACAAGGAACCGAAGAGATCTCAATGTGTTTCTATGGGGAAAATATTTGTAAATATAAGTAAATATTTTTGAAAAGTATAAATAAAAGTTACAAAAACTAATAGTCATAGCAAACGTCTCCTGAATGAGCTGAACGTTTATATTACGTATGTCTTTGTCTAGTTCTTCATACTTTGGGCTGTTTAATCCAAAAGATCTTTTAAAACAAGAAACCACAAGTGTTAAATCAGCATTCACAGAATTACTGTGAACTGAGCCAAGATGGTTCAGATTATCAAGCAACCAGAAGAATTGTATTTTTTTTTTTTTTTTACCACAGGATTTCCTTTTAAATTTAAATTCTAGTAAACAACAGTCTAACAAAGCAGCGTTCGTTCTCCTGGAGCGTTTTGTTGGAGCCATTATTTGATAAAAGATGTCCCTGGACAAACTGTGTTAAAGGTATCTCATGTCAGAGGATCACTTTGTTCTTGACGGGGAAAAAAACAACACTGGTGCCATATTGGGAAACGAGGAGTTACAGTTAAAGGTACATCCAGAGCCAGGAGACGCGCGCTCCAGTTAGTGACAGTTGGACTTTTACTTCCAGCTATTCTTACTGAAAGGATGCGGCACCAAACGAAGCAGCGGCTGCTAAATGTCGTCTCTGGTTATACAGCGGCAGGATATGAACAGAGACGCACAGCTATGTTCCACGAAGCGGTCGTTGATTAGGCCCACACTCAGATATCCACTTCCTGCTGACGCCGGCACTCCTCACTCTTCCTCTCTGCAGCACCGAGGAGCAGGGTGACTGTGACCCACTTCCATCCTGCTGTGACCCACATCCTGACTCCCTGCCGCTGTCGTCCGTCCTCTGACCGTCCAACGTGCTCGAACTAATTCACACTCTCTGCTCACACCGAGCGCACACGCATGCCACCGGCTAACTGGGCCAGTGCTTGTGTAACGGCTTCATTGTCGCCTGTTGCAGAGCGAAAAATGGGGAATTGGAAATGCCCTCTGTCCGTCTGTCCGTGCATGTTGTGACCTGGATAAATTGAAAAATAAGTGAGGCACCGACTTCCACTTTAGCGTTTGGCTACATCTAAACAAAATAAATTTTCGTTTCAAAAACTTGGCTGCCACATCAAAATATAAGAAGGACGCTGCCGTATGTAATCCTAGTGAGCTGGATAATTAAAAAAAACTTACGCAAAGGGCTAACTCTTTTTGGCGCGTGGCTGCATCTAAATGTAAAAAAGTTTCCTTTCAAAAATTCAAAAAATCCAAGATGGCCACCATCACCTATATGTAAACTGGCCACCCCTTTCATTGGACTACTTTCTAGTTGTTATACAGACAGTATAGTAGTCCCTCGCTACTTTGCGGTTCGTTTTTCGCAGACTGGCTCTAGTGCGGTTTTTCAAAATAGCATGACATTTTTATTTAATGTCGATCTCCATTCTGCAGCGGCGGGAAAGTGGGCGTGGCAGAGAGCAGCCGTGGTAGAGAGCAGCCACGGCAGAGAGCAGCCGTGGTAGAGAGCAGCCATGGTAGAGAGCAGCCGTGGTAGAGAGCAGCCGTGGCAGAGAGCAGTCGTGGTAGAGAGCAGCCGTGGCAGAGAGCAGCCGTGGCAGAGAGCAGCCGTGGTAGAGAGCAGCCATGGTAGAGAGCAGCCGTGGTAGAGAGCTGCCGTGGCAGAGAGCAGTCGTGGTAGAGAGCAGCCATGGTAGAGAGCAGCCGTGGTAGAGAGCTGCAATCATGACATTCTGTGTTCTTGAAGAGCGTTTAGAGTTTAGAAACATTGTTTAGAATATTACGTGTGGAAAGGGTTTAATAATAAATAAAAATAATAAATTTAAGAATAAATACTAAAATAAAACAACTACTTACTACTTGTACTACTATTCCTACTTTGCGGTTTTACACATTGCAGAGCTTCAGGGTACGGATCTACCTGCGATTAACGAGGGACTACTGTATTGCCTAAAAATATAGTTTCTTCAAATGATTGGGGTGGCTGAAGATTAAGCGTTGAAGGCCAAGGCCACCACTGGCCACCCCCTGGTTCCGCCGTTGCACCTGGTGGATAAAATTTCTCCCTCCGTTCAGCAGGATCCGTCACTCTGCACCACTTTGGACTGGAAATAAAACAACCTATCAACCTATCAACCTATCAAATCTGGCATGAAAGCAGCGGTGATTCCCTTAATATAAATTCATCCCTTTCTCAGACTTGTACACAAAATGTATAAAGTTCCAGCTTGGAAAAGTTGACTCAAAAATGTTTTTGCTCAGGGATGAGCAGTGATCACAACAGAGAGAGCCTGACTGACATGATATTCTCCAGCCTGGACAGCAGCTTCCTAAAACAAAGCACTGTTTTTTCCTCCGCAGCTCCTGTACAGCGAACGCAGCAGTGTTTCCTGATGGCACTTGATGACAGCGACCGGCGTTCTGCTGGATGACCCTGACCACCTTTACAGAACATGTCACCCCTGCAATAAGCACACTATTTCTAATCTGGAACAAAAAAAAAAACAAAAACAGGAGGTTGGCTAAATCAAAAGGAATGTGCTGTTTTAGATATTTTGTAAAAGAATGAGCCCAGCAGGAAGTGAGCGCTGCAGGACAGTTTGGACTCTAAGAAATTTCATTTAGTCAAAGATGTCTTATTTATATATACAGAAGAAATATCTTCTCAATAAAGCGTAAATGTAAAGTCCCAACCCTGAGCTTTTTGAAGAAGTGAGTTTTTTGTTCAGGCACAAAACAAAAAGTTCATTTAAAAATAATTAAGACTGAGTTTGTGTCGTGTGTTCAGGTTTTTTTTGTCATTTTGTACATTTTGCATTTGTTCTCCCCCACACACCTTTTTTTTTTTTTTTTTGAGTCATTTCATCACTGAGCTGCATTTTTGTTCACTTTATGCACTTAAAAAAAACACATTTTGAACAGAACTAGTAAATATAATAAGCATATTGTTAAAATACTTTTTGTGTCGATAACGGGGCAGTTTGTTGTTTGATACGATCCCTTTTAAAACTAAAGGTCCTTTAACGCTGAGCTTTAGTCTTAGATCATATGTTTAAAAAAGAAATTACAAAATTGTTGCATTTTAATTGCTTAAAATATCATGTGCATGCTCATGCGAGATTGCAAGATAACTGCAGATATCTGTTATAATGACTCTCAGCTACTACCACGTCAATATCTGCTAAATGGACTGAGTTAAAGCCAGTTTCGTCTTTGCTATTATCAGGAAACTGTAGGAAACATCTTGACCTGAACTGAGTTCAAACATTGATCAGCTGCAGCTGAATATCCAGGGATTACTTTAAGAAAGTTTATTTAACATCTGTCCAGTGGTTCATGAGATATTTTGCTAACAGACAAACAGGGTGGACTCCAAAAGCAAATATATCGCACAACCTGTCAGCGCTCAGAATATGTTTTGAATATTTGTGTGTTTGCTAAAGTCACTTAGCTGTGGCAGCCATCTTGGATCAGGACCACTCCAAAGGTAGAGACACATCCAGTAATGATTTTCTGCACGTTTCATCAATTTTCATATGGGGGTAATGAAATATTTTGCTGACAGACAGACACAAGGACAAAAACATTATTGTCAGCCTTCACCTTAGGGCAGCAGGCAATGTTTATTTTGTTCAGAAAATTAAATGTTCACGCTGATTAAACAAAACTTGAATGTTTTTGTTTTTCTTTCTTGTGAACATTAACTGTGAGAAAATGCTTTGCTACCACCTGGTGGTTAAAATTTGTAACTGCAGGCAAGGAAAAATAAAAACTAGCTTTGGTAAACTAATTAAATAGGGACCTTGCAGAATAAAACGTATAATATAACAAGAATAAATGATAGTGTATGTAATCATGTTTAATGAATGTATAATTCACGTATAATAACTTTTGGAACTTGTGCTTGTATCCAGGATTCTCCACAACGTTTAAAGTTTATGGATCTATAAATTACCTGTTTTTGTTCTCCATCAGTCATTTTACAAAAATTTCCAAAACAGAAAAGCAACAAGACATACATAGCCATAGCAGACACATAAAATTATTTTTAAAAAGTTTGTGCAGGAGCTCATTTTAACGTTATAACATAAATCCAAGTGAGGCGACGATCCAACTTTCCTACAATCTAACGTTTGCAGCTCTAGTCATTCCATTTATTGGTAGATTTCTGTGTTTAGTCCACAGGGAGACATTTAAACTGTTCTCTCCTCATTAAATCACAATTTAAGCATGTACTTAAACCAAAAATAAAATCTCTGTAAGCATTTGGGTTGTTACTCCATGTCCATACAGAGTGGCCTGACTGTTCAATGGTGAATCTTAATAAATTTTATTTACTTTGTGCATGAGAATAAACAGTTTTTTTTTATTTGCATGTTTTATCATAACTTGGATAAATAACTGTAGCGTTTATGTTATGTTATATTATGTCACCGTCTTATCGATTTAATTTTGTAATTTGTGAACTTATTTTGAACTAATAAAGTAACTTTAAATTCCTTATATCACTTCTTAATACAGTCCAGGCCAGTTACAGCTGCTGAAAAAGTATGACAACAAGAGAAAAGTAATGTTTTGATGCTTTTTAAGACACTTTTTGTAGGGTTTGTTTCCTCGTGTCTGGCCCCATCTTGTTTTGTGTTTATGTCTTGCATCTTCCTGGTCCTCAGTCTCTGTCTTTGGCATCTGTGATTACTCACAAGTGCCTTCACTTTGTCTAAATGGTGTTTCGTGTATTTAAGCCTTTATGTTTGTCTTCTCTGTGTCCTGACATTGTTATCCGTCTACTGGTGATGACCTGTTCTGCTCCCCGTGTACTCCTGGATTATAAGTGTAAGTTTGCTGCCCTGCCAGCTTTTTCTTTTGTAATTAAGTACTTATCTAATTATACTCCCGAGTCCTCGACTGTCTGCCTGCACCACTGGGTTTACCAGCACCAGTGCTTTGTGACAGTTTTCCCATCATTTTACAGCAATCTTGATGTTTGATATTTAATTTGAGAGGTTTTCTCAAACTTCAGTCATCATGAAGGATTTTAATTAAGAAGTTTTCCAACAATTCTTGAATAAAAGGTGGTTGCTCAGTGAGACTCCTACAAATTAAAGCAGCTGAACATCAGGAACCTATTGAGATTCAGTCACACAACAAAAATAGTTCATTACAAACTGATGCAGTACGTCCCATGATTATGTTTAAATCTTCTTAGCTCACATACAAAGCTAAGGAGTACAAATGAAATAAATTATGTTGAAATGTGAACATTAAATAGAAAACCCAAGCTGCAGTGGCTCGGTGGTTGGTATTGTAGTCCTGAGCCTGCAGGTTCGAGCCCTCCATCAGTAAGGACATAAAATGCTAGTTTGTTCGTTGTGATGACCCCTGCTGAGGGGAGCAGCTGAAAGACAAAAACACAACTTAAAAAGAAAATTTAATCAAATGTCCCCCTAAAGACACGCCTGTACACCTTTAAAGGAATGTAAATTAATATAAATGTTGTAAGATGTGCTATCGTCAGTAAAAAACTGATTGCCTCCTAATTTAGGGACTTGGATTGAATTAAAAGTTTATAATGATGATGGCATAGTTACATTAAAAAAGTAACTTAGCTAAGTTACTGATTACTTGATTTGGAAAGTAGTTTAGTACTTGTAAAAAAAAAAAAAAGGTACTTTTAAAATGTACTGTAAAGTTTAGTACTTAACTAGTTACTTTCAGAAGCTGCTGACAACAACCCTCCACCACCTCAACATAAAAATTACATTGAACTTTGCCAATACCTACTTTATTGAAAGTGCTTTTTAATGGAAAGGACATAAAATGCATCTGTAAATGTATCTCCTGACCTATAAAGTTATACAATATAAAGTCTCTCGCTCCATTGTTTATGTTCCTGTCACGGTATGGTGTCAGGTATCACAGGTGATAACGTGACTGAATTGTCGCATAGACCTGACGTCACTCCCCCAAACTTTTTATTGTTTTTGTCACTCCCCGAGACGCATAGAGGAAATAAAATTAAATTACAGTACTAGAGAAAATGACAAAAATAGTAACACACAGTAACTTGGATAACTTTAATCTGATTACTGGATTTTGAAATAGCAACACGTTAAATTTCTAGTTACAGAAAATTGGTCCGATGTCAGTAACACGTTACAAAGTTGTCATATCTCAAGGGCATTAGAGCGAGAGACTGTGGCAAAGCTGCAAAGTCTTGGGGACAAAACACCCCCATCACTCTCCGCTTTCACCTCCCACCCCTGCCGAACAGATAAACAACCTCCCCCCTTCTTTCTGACAAAGGCTCAAAGTTATTTGTCGAGCACTAAAAACATCTACACGAAGATGAAAATGATGCAGAAGTTGAATGGAGTTTGGTGCGATGAAGCGAGAGTGGGAGTGAGTCATGAGGGTTGAGAGATTTGTGATGTTAATTTAGCATGTTTGGGTTTTATAGTTAAGGTGTAGTTTATTGTGTTTAGTTTGGTCTGTTTTAGTGTTTCAGTCAAAACAATGAGAGGATTTTTGAACGTGAGGACAAAGGACACCGGAGAGGCTCATGAAGGAGAAAACAGTCTTGAGTCAGAAAGTGAGGACTTTGTTAATGAAGAGGGTGATCATGATTTGTTTAGAAGAAATAGAGTGACCGAGCCCCACTAGGAGGTTTGACTCTGTGCAGAGGATCCAGAACCCCTCTGACTGGGCCAACAGAATCAGGCATCAGTTCTGAGCTCTGGAGAACTGAAAAAGATGTGGATGCTGACCCAGAGGGCGGAATAATGGAGGAAAATACCCTTTCTTAAATTACTGTAAAACAATTATTTTGTCAGTTAAAAAAAAATAAACCCTGTAGTGTAGAGTTTTTAAACAAACAAAAAAAAAACCTTCAAGCTTTAAAATAAAATAGAACAAAAATAACTGAGCATGCATCAGGATAAAAATAACTTAAATTACCGGTAGATATTCAGGCTGAGACAGCTCTAAAAAACTGACTTGTTTTCATGGAAAAAATATTTAAAGCTAGTACTTTGAAGCAGTTAAAGGTAGTTGATTTTCCCTGAGCAACATAAATCATCATAAAGTTAAAGCGATAAAACCATCTTACTCAAATGTGCACAATCTGATGCTTTTGCTGTTGATCAGATTTAATGATAAAGATAAATTCATTGTGAAATAATTCTTTATTAGGATCATTGTGAAATAATTCTTTATTAGGTTCTTGAAATGTGTTATCTCTCTACAAAACTGATTGACAGCTGCTGCTGATCATGACTTCATAACTCTCTTCATGTCTGTGATGCTGGTAAGACATTTTCATCAGTGTTTAAACAGTTCACCAACATCCAAAAAAGTTCAATCTGGTCCTCTGGACATTCAAAAAAACAAAAAACAAAACAAAGCAAAAAAACCCCACCAACACCAACATGTTCACCACACAGAGCATCATCTATGTGTTGATGTTGGGACTCCAGACTCCTACTCCAAGAGTTATTAGAAGACTGTGACGAGCACGGTCTTTGTATATTCTCTGAAATTACTCATAAAACCTGCATATCCCGAACACCAATACTTTTTACATGATTAGAAGCAAAAGGGACGTCTTTTCTGACAAATGTGTCGATGCTTTAACTTCCAGGGTTGTGATGTCAACACTCCCAGTACCTCCTTCTGAAACAGTCACGGTGTGACCCGTTTGGTTCCTGCAGGTTCTGAGTTGTTAAACCAGTAGAGGGTTGTCCAACGTGGCCACACCAGCTGCGACACCCCCGTCTGAATGTTCTGAACTCTTGGTCCTCAGCAGATGACCCGCACACTCGTTCATCAACGTTTCCGTCCCCCGCCTGTGAGCAAACACAGAAAAAACGTGTTTTACACTCAACAGGACCGGATCATGTTCTGCTGACAGAAGATCAGGATTAATAACATAATGACTACTTTCTAGTTTTGTTTTTTCTTCAACTGTCCAAGATAATAGAGGGGGAGGAAGAGATGCTTTTTGATCCAAAGCCAACTGGAAACAGACTTCTGAAAAGTTTCCTCCTCTAATCAGACCTTAAAACCTCTGATTGGCCGCCTGTGCATTTTAATATTGATTAAAGTCATTTTATTGCTTTTTAAGACCGTTGATGGTCTCCTACCTCTAGTACTTCATTCTCCTCATGTTATTGCCGTTTTAAATTATCTCACTTTTTTTTCATGTTCGTTTGCAGGTTTGTTGCTTTTCTTTTCTTTGTTTTTATCTGGTATATTATGGAAAACGCTTGATAAATAAAGTTCGATTTATTAATTGATAGATATAACGTGATTTGAACTTGATAAACAATAGCACAGCATTGTCAGCAGGTGGCAATAGAGACCACATCACAGATTAATCCAACAAAAAAAGAATATTTGAGAGGAAGGAGACCTAAATATTAAATTCTCTATGACAAATAGAGGAAATTAAAGATAAATATTAGAGAGTTTGGAGTAGGGTTGAGCTTGGGTTCCTGCCAATACTTGAAAAGCACCTTCTGAGAAGACATTCTCGCTACCTTTATGTTTGATGCTCCAATATTCAACGTTCTGTGATGGACTCGGCAAAACTGAAGAATGGCGACAAAACGGAGGAAATGGAAGTATACAGGACCTGTGGCCACTGGGGCCAAGACCACCTCAGGCCACGGTACTTCTAAAGCCGGGGACTCGTTTCTACTCTTACCAGGACCCAGAGAGACGGACGCGTCGGCCCTGAAGTCCAACATTCTGGCTTCAATAAAAGCTGATATTTCAGCGGTAATTAAAGCAGAAATTAAAGCCGCCCTCACCGAGGCTCTCACCTTTATTAAGGATTAACTTAAAGCAGTGAGAGCAGAGGTGGACCAGGTGAAATTCAGTGTTAAAGATGTTGAAGACGGGCTGTCCACCTGGTCTGATGAGGTTGCAGCTCTGCGCAGCACCATGACGGAACTGAAAGATGAGATAACTTGGCTGAAAAAGAAAGACGAAGACGTGGAGGGACGTATGAGAAAGTGCAACGTGTGGATCCTTGGAGTCCCTGAGACGTTGCAGTTGAGCTCCACCACAGCGGTCTGCTCATCTGCTCACAGAGGTGCTGCAGCTGGACAAGATGCCGCTGATTGACCACTAGTACCGGACGTCGGGTGGGAGGAAGTCACGTGATAAGCCGAGAGTTACTGTAGCTAAACTGCACTATTACCAAGACTGTGTGGAAATATTACGGCGTGCGCGCAGTCGTGACCCACTCTGCTTCAAGGATTCACTGATCACCAGTAGAGCGGATTATACAGTGAGGAACGGGGCGGTTTTCACAGAGGGGAGGAGGCTTCTTTGCGGCCGGCGGGATGTTCGCTACGGGCTGTTTTTTCCTGCATGGCTTTGCATCACTCACGGTGAGGAGGACAAGGAGTTTGTGGACCCAGATAAAGCCATGCGCTTTGTCAAAATGAGTATAATCTCAGCAACGGGTAGCGAGGACGGGAAAAGACTGTAGGGCTGGCTTCCCTTAATCACCGTTCTTAATCAACATATCCAGCTACTTCAAATTGCAATGCGGTACAAGGCAGGGTGCCCGCTCTCACCACTTTTATTTGCGTTAGTGATAGAACCACTAGCTTTAGCTTTACGGCAAAATTCCATCATTAAAAAGGTATAAATTGATTAGGCACAGAGCATAAAGTTTATTTATATGCCGATGACATGCTTTTGTATATATCAGATCCTCTCATTAGCATTCCTAAAGTTACTTACTTCACTTCAGAAATTTGGGAGAATACCTGGCTATAAGGTTAATCTTCAGAAAAGCGAGCTGATGACTGACCTCTATAGAAAATAAAATTTACATACTGTTCCATTTAAAATTAGTTAAAAAAAGTTTTAAATACCTTGTCATTTGGGTAACACGAGTCTATAAGAAGCTTTATAAGGCTAATTATCTACCTCTCCTGGTAAACCTTAAGCAAGACATTACTAGATGGCAAACCCTACCTCATGGCGTGATGGGGTAGAATAAACTGTCAAAATGATTATTCTACCTAAATTTCTGAATTTGTTTCAGAGCCTGCCAATTTTTCTAACTAAATCATTCTTTTCCAACCTGAACAGCCAGTTATAAACATTTATTTGGAATAAAATAATCCAAATTTCCAGGAAGATCTTTCATCTGCCCCGTAGGCTTTGAGGCATGTCACTTCCTAATTTCATGCACCATTACTGGGCATCCAATATCAGAGCTCTACCATTCTGGTTGGGTAAGGATACCCCTTCTCCCAGTTGGGTGGCTTTAGAGAGGGCCTCAATTAGATCCAGCTCTCCCTCTGCATTACTTTGCTCTGTTTCCTTTTTAAACCGTCAGTTTCAACTTATACTTCTAAACCAATTGTGATTAGGGGGGACTGTACTTGTATAGTCCCTTTCGATCTTATCAAGACACTCAAAGCTCTTTACACTACAACATGTCCCCTCATTTACCCATTCATACATTCTACTAGCTCTCTACAAAGCTAATGGAATCATTCTAAAGAGACTAACCAGTGCTTTATTGCATTCATACATTGATGGGACACTCATCAGAGGCAACGAGGGGTTCAGTGTCTTGCCCAGGGACACTTCGGCATGTGACTGCTGGTGGAATCGAACCCCTAACTCTTGCATTGGCAGACGACTGCTCTAATCACTCTGCCACAGCCGCCTCAATCTGGATCTGGACAGTCAAGATCTGTAATCAGTTCAGGAGAACATTTAGCTCTACAGAGATATTGTTTGTGACACCAGTGTCAAATAATCAGGTTTACTCTCTCAGTAGCTTTTGATGCCTGGGAGTACATTCACTATATGATCTCTATGTTGATAAGTTTGCCCCTTTTGAGCAGCTGGTATAAAAATGTAATATCCAAAAGTCACAGTTCTTCATATATCTGCAATTGAGGCATTTTGTTTGGTCTAACTCTGATCGTTTTCCTTTGTATCCTCCTAAACATTTTGTGGTTAAGATTTTGGAGTGCAAGTCTGACACCGAGGGGCCCCTCAGCACGATCCATACACTGCTCAGTTCATACCAGGAGACCAGGTTGGACTCGAAATGGACTTGGAGGAACCCATATCAGACTCAGTCTGGCAAAAGATCATTAAGAACATTTATTCATCCTCAGTTTGTCTGAGACATGCTGTAACTCAATTCAAGGTGGTGCACCATCTGCACTGGTTCAAAGACAAAATGTCCAAGATTAAAACTGACCTGGATCCTGCATGTAACCGCTGTAAACGAATTCCAGCTACGCTCTTACACACATTCTGGACTTGTCCAGGGCTGCAGGGCTATTGGCAATCTACACTTCCTGACCAAAAAAATAGTCGCCACCAAAAAAAAAAAAAAAAAAAAAAAAAGGTCACACACTGATATTTCGTTGGACCACCTGTAGCTTTGATTACAGCATGCATTCGCTGTGGCATTGTTTCGATAAGCTTCTGCAATGTCACAAGATCTATTTCCATCCAGTGTTGCATTAATTTTTCACCAAGATCTTGCAGTGATGACTAGACACTAGGCATGATGGGTGCATCACTTCACCTGCCTCTCTTCTTACCCTGATGCACCCACCACTCTGGAACAGGGTCAATCTGGACTCATCAGACCACATGACCTTCTTCCATTGCTCCACAGTCCAATCTTTATGCTCCCTAGCAAACTGAAGCCTTTTTTCCAGTTAGCCTCACTGATTAGTGATTTTCTTAAGGCTACACAGCTGTTCAGTCCCAATCCTTTGAGTTCTCTTCACATTGTGCGAAATGCTCTTACTTTCACTATTAAACAGCCCTGAGTGCTGCTGTTGTTTTTCTTCTATGTGAGCTCACCAAACGTTTAAGTGATCACCGATCACGATAATTCAGGATTTTTTTCCGGCCACATTTCTTCCTTGAAGACGATGGGTCCCCACCATCCTTCCAGTTTTTAATAATGCGTTGGACAGTTCTTAACCCAATTTTATTAGTTTCTTCAATCTCCTTAGATGTTTTCTCTGCTTGATGCCAATGATTTGACCCTTCTCAAACAGAGTGACATCTTTTCCACGACCACGCCATGTGTCTTTCAACATGGTAGTTTCAGAAATGAGAAGGGTTAAATAACTTGTTGCAGCTGAAAGATAATCTGCCACGCAGTAATTATCCAATAGGAGGCTCGTACCTATTTGCTTAGTTAAATCCAGGCGGCGATTATTTTTTTGGGCCAGGCAGTGTATTTTTGATACCTTCTCTGGGATATGTGTAAAAACTGTGTACCCGTCACAATTCATTTCATCGTTTAGGGTGGTCCTTGTGGACGCATCCTTCAGCAAGTACGAGAGGAATATGATTGCTTTTGGCTCTCTTCTAGCCAGGAGACTTATTTTATGCAGATGGAAGGATCAGCATCTTCCAGCATATGAACATTGGATAAGAGAAGTTATGTGTCATATTCATTTAGAAAGTATTAGATATACTCTGAAAGGACCTGTTGAGAGATTTTGTGACACTTGGCAGCCATTTGTATCTTATACTGGAAGCATGTCTGATGTAGCTGATCTGGTGTGAGAGGGGGATTTTTAAGTATGTTTATTTATTGTGTGTGTGTGTTCAGAAAAAAATGACTGATTAAAAAAAAGCAATAATTTTAGAAAAAAATACTTTGGATTAATAAAGTGAAACACATTGTTTTAGGTAATTCTTAAAAAAAAATAAACAGACAGTCTTAAACGGTCAAAACTACAGACAAGCGAGAGCAGGGGGAGGAGCGTCAACGTACCTCACATACACTCCGAACACTCCCAGTTCACTGACGCAGCTGCTGATTTCCAGGGGAGCGTCTCGCCGCAGTAAGTAGTTCTGTACGGACGGAGGAACGATTTTATCCATCAGGACGTAGGCTGTTCGCTCCGAGCTTCCCTTCACTCGGTTCAGCACCTGGATGAGCTCTGACCCGTACAGGTTGTTTCCTACAATGTTAAGATATTAAGGAAGTGAGGACGAGCCTTTACAGGCAATGAGTTACTTTTACAGACGCACTAAACTACGATCCGATCAAAGCAGCAGAATATTTATGAGTCAAGCTTTTTCTTGTACCTCCTCCTTCTCGTTGAGGTTTCAGAACAAACCGGTCTGGATCGGCCAAAGCCATGGCTACTGATTGATCACCATCTGGTCCCTGAAGGTAACAACGGAGAACCAAAGTAACAAAAGTCCATAATGAATCTTTTTAATGTTGAATTTCTGACAGTTTCTCACCATGTCCAGAGTGTAGAGGCCAGCGAACGTCGCCCTGAGCTGCTCCACGACCTGAGTCTGATCTGGGAAGAATCTCTCCAGAACTCCAGGTTTGGCCAGAACCTGCTGGACCTTCTTGGTTCCCACCAGGTGAGTGTGGATATCGGGACACTTCGCAGCCAGAGAGCGCTCCATCATAAGACGAGCGTCCCAGCACTACAGTTTACAAACAAATATATTTCTTCACTCTCTGCATCTTAGGTTGCATACTTTAAATTCAGTTCCTGTCAGTACAACAACTTTTCAAATATATTCTGTTCATTTAAAGATCTGCACGGTTTAAATGTTGTCCCAGTTAAATCAGTTTAGTTCTTCGGACACAGGTGCTGCCTGCTTTTATCAGTGAGCAAAGGAGCAGCAGAGCAGAAGCAGTTTGTTTTACTTTAACCAGCCACGGAAAAGACCAAAAATGTTGGGGCCAATTTAAAGTTATAAATTATCTTAAGTGTGAGTGAGTGAGTGTGAATGGTTGTTTGTCTCCAAGAGTCCCTGTGATGGACTTGCAACTTGTCCAGAGTGTGTCCCACACCCCTGCCCCGCACTGTTAATTAGTGTCTTTCAGCTGCTCCCGTCTACAAAGGTCGCCACAGAGTGAAGTTACACGAAATATTTTACATCAGATTCCCTTCCTGACACAGTTTGGTCTCGATTGATGGTATTGAATAAAATCTGATCAAGAGTCAGTTGCTTGGAACCATTTGCTCACTTAATATTTACTATTTAAAATATTCATCACTTAATCAGCTATTCAATTAAATTTGATCAGCAGTTTATTAGGCAGTCGTTTTTAGTTGCTTAATCCTCACTCATGCTGTATTCTAAGACCATTAGCTAATCATTACTTAGTTTAGTAACATCCAAACATTAATCAATAGGTAATAATTAGATAGTCATGGGAAATTACAAATTTTTAAGCTCTTATTGTAAAGACAACTTGTGGACAGTTTATGCATAACCTGTTGGATCACTGTCACACACACACGCCTGCTGCCTACAATGATTATTAGGGTGTAACTAACAGTTTCATTTGGCAAACTCTTTCACTCGTTTGCATCCGTTAATGGGTAAACTCGACATCTAGAACAAAAAAATTGTTCAAACGAGTTCAGACCTGTTCAGAAATGTAGTTCTGAGGCATGTAGCCATTCCTGAAGTAGACCACCGCGACCTCAGTGCCATCGCTGAAATAAGAATAAACATGCATTTAGTATTAATGGCAAAAGAACATTTAACAATTTATGTCAAAATGACAGAAAGAGACCTACACAAATAGCCTCTTGTCCTGATCAAGGGATCCTGTTTTTGCAACATCACCAAACCGTTTTCTTAGTGTTGGAATGTCTCTAAAAAACAGGATGCAAATATATAAAAACAGATATTACACCGCTCACAGTAACAATTACTCAACCAGACACTGCTCATGGGTTTTGCACAAAATAAAATCATACAAAGAGATAAAAGTGTCCATTTGCTCAGAGACAGAGTGGAAACAAAAAACTGAAAGACTCTAATTTATAAAGCAGATATATTATTCTTTTACATTAATAAATCATCCAAACTAACTCTTACCTTTTCCAAAGTTCGCTCTCAATGAAGCGCTGATCAAAAATGTTCGTCTGGACCTCCTCCACCAAGAACAAGACAGCCGCTCTGAAATGACAGCCATCAAATAAATCTGAACATCAGTGAAGTCGTGGCAGAAACTGGAGATGATGAACCAGAAAGTGTCCTCACGGCAAAATGGGCCCCCGGCAAATATAATCACTAAAAGATTTAAACTCAGAGCATCAGCATCGTTCAGATCCAGAACTTTAGAAGGAAAATCGTCAAAACAGTGCTTCAACTTCACCGCCCCTTCAGGAGCAACACAACGCTCCTTTTGCCTTTAAATCTGGGCAGGATGCAGGTTCTGGTGCAGACCAAAGTACAAACTAATCGTGTTCGTATAAACATATTTATGGATTTACCAGGAGGTATTTTAAACCTGTTAAACCCATGTCAGTGATCAACCAGAATCGGTCCTGTTCCTGTTTCCAGAGGAACTTCCTGCAGCACAGAAAACCTGCTGCTATTTCAGCACCAACTCTTTACTCAGTAAAATCCAATTGTAAAATCTGCACACGCTGCATGTGTTCAACCCGTGTCTCTCGGTCTCACCTTTCTGATCCATAGAGCTCCCAGGCTTTTGCAATGGCCCTGGCCAGACCAGCTGCAGGGTTGTTGTCCGGGATGAGTCGACTCTCCTCCAGCCTGCCGGCCATCCTCAGTATGAGTCTGTCAAGCAAGAAGACAAGTGAATTTACTTATTCTGATTATATATTTAGTCATCTCTTTCACTTACATAAACTGTGTGTACGAATGACCTACGCACCTATGTACACCTGGTGTCAGTGATGAGAGGCCTCCAAAACTTGCAGCGATTGTGTTTATCTCTATTTGCTTTAGAGAAGACGTCTTATTCTCATTCTGGTCCAGCATGTAGTCGGACCGATTGAGACCCAACACAATGGACTAAAAACAACAAAAAAAAAACCAATAATAATGACTGTTGTCCTCTGCTGAACATTCAGCGTAAGTTGTTAAAACTCAAAACTTGAGCCTATGTCGTGTTCATTTTTTCTCTTATTAAAGCCTTTTGTATTCCAGAGAAAAGTCAAGAATGTAGGACTGAGTGTGGCAACTCTAAATGTGGGGACAATGACAAGCAAAGGTAGAAAGCTGGCTAACATGATGCAGAGAAGGAAGGTAGATGTTTTATGTGTCCAAGAGACCAAGTGGAAGGACAGCAAGGCTCGCAGAACTGAAGCAGGGTTGAAACTGTTTTACAATGGTGTGGATAGAAAGAGAAATGGAGTAGGGGTGGTCCTGAAGGAGCAGTTGGCAAAGAATGTAGTAGAGGTGAAGAGAGTGTCAGATAGGGGGATGTGTCTGAAGGTAGAAGTAGAAGGTCTGATGCTAAACATAGTCAGTGGTTATGCTCCACAGGTTGGATGCGATGTGGAGAAGAAAGATAAATTTTGGAAGGATCTGGATGAAGTGATGGACAGCATCCCCAGAGAGGAGAGAGAGTGGTGATCAGAGCAGACCTGAATGGACATGTTGTTGAAGGAAACTGGGCTACTACAGCAACAATAATTAGAGAGACGGGTAGGAAGGTACTTGGTGTGTCATCTGGATGAAGAATGGATGATAACAAGTGCAAGATAAAGAACGGATGGATGGAAACCTGTTGGTGAAATAATGAAGCGCAGGAAGTTATTCAAAGAAACAGGTTAGCCAAGAAGAAATATGACAGAGAGAGAAGACAGGAATTTAAGGAGATGGGATGTAGAGCAAAGAGGGAGGTAGCTAAGGCAAAGCAGAAGGTGTATAATGAGCTGTATGGGAGGCTGGACACTAAAGAGGGCGAGAAAGACTTGTACCAATTGGCAAGACAGAGGGATCAGGCTGGAAAGGATGTGCAGTTGGTTAGGCTTATTAAACATAGGAATGGTAATATTCTGGTGAAGATTCTCAGTCATCCAGGACATGATGAATTCCAAAAACGTTCAATACAAAAACAACTGGACTTTATTTGTAACAGAAGACATTTCGAATGGTAATGTTCTAACAAGTGAGGAGAGTGTGACGGGAAGATGGAAGGAGTACTTTGAGGAGTTAATGAGTGAAGAGAATGAAAGAGAAAGGGGAAAAAAAGATTTTGTAAGCTCAATCATCCAGGTAGATAACAAAAAAATGTTAAATCATGTCATCTGGACCAGTTTCTTTAAGGGAGAAAGAAAAGTAGAGGTCAGAGAAACTGTGAACCAGGAAGTGGGAAAGATTAGTGAGGGTGAATTTTGGAAAGCTCTGAAAAGAATGAAGAGGAAGGCAGTAGGACCTGATGACATACCAGTGGAGGTTTGGCAATGTCTTGGAGATATGTCAGTGAGGTTTTTGACTCAAATATTCAATGGCATATTTGAGGGTGAGAAAATGCCTGAGGAATGGAGGAGAAGTGTGCTGGTGTGCATTATTAAGAACAAGGTGACGTACAGAGTTGTAGCAACTTCAGGGCAATTAAGTTGATGAGCCACACAATACTTGCTTTGAGAATGCTAATGGAGAAGTACAGAGAAGATCAGAAAGCACTCCATTGTGTCTTTGTGGATTTAGAAAAAAACATATGACAGGGTGCCAAGGGAGGAGGTGTGGTGTTGCATGAGAAAATCTAGAGTGGCAGAGAAGTACGTTAGACTGGTATGAGGACAGCAGGACAGTGGTGAGACGTGCTGTAGGAGTGACAAATAGCTTCAAGGTGGAGGTGGGAGTGCATCAAGGATAGTCTCTGAGCCTCTTTTTGTTTGCTCTAGTGATGGACCGACCAAAAGATGAGGTCAAGCAGAAATCCCGGTGGACTATGATGTTTGCGGATGACATTGTGTCTGTGGTGAGAACAGGGAACAGGTGGAAGAGAACTTGGAGAGGTGGAGGTACGCACTTGAAAGAAGAGGATGAAAATCAGCCGTAATAAGACAGAGGCCATGTGTGTGAATAAGAGGGAGGAGGTGGAACAGTGAGGCTACAAGAAGCAGAGGTCACAAAGGGGCAGGGTTTCTAGGACTTGGGCTCCACTGTCCAGGAAAATGAAGAGTGTGGTAAAGAGGTGAAGAAGAGAGTCCAGGCAGGATGGAGTGGATGGAGAAAAGTTTCAGGGGTGATTTGTGACAAAAGGGTGTCAGCAAAGGTCAAAGGAAAAGTTTACAAGACAGTGGTGAGACCAGCTGTTGTATGGTCCGGAGACAGAGACATGGACAAAAAGACAAGAGACAGAACTGGAAGTGGCAGAAGTGAAGATGTTCAGGTTCTCAGGAGTGACAAGGATGGAGACAATTATGAATTAGATCATCAGAGGTACAGCAGAGGTTGAACAACTGGGAGATAAAGTTAGAGACCAGACTGAGATGGTTTGGACGTGTCCAGAGGAGGGACAGTGGTTTGGACATGTCCAGAGGAGGGACAGTGGTTTGGACGTGTCCAGAGGAGGGACAGTGGTTTGGACATGTCCAGAGGAGGGACAGTGGTTTGGACATGTCCAGAGGAGGGACAGTGGTTTGGACATGTCCAGAGGAGGGACAGTGGGTGTATTGGCAGAAGGATGTTAGAAATGCAGCTGCCAGAAAAAAGAAAAAGAGGAGATATATGGACACAGAGAGGACATGGAGGTAGTTGGAGTGAGGACAGAGTGAGATGGAGGAGGAGGACTCGCTGTGGAGACCCTGAAGAGGAAAAACTGAAAGAAGTAGTATTCCAGTAATTTAAAACAAATTGTCATGCCTTTTAAAAATAATTTAAAGCGGTAACCATCTTGGTTTGTTAAACTTGAAAATACACTTTGTAACAATCTCAACACTCAGGTAAATATATTTTCTATTTGTTCAGGAACCGTTCAAGACGTGGTCTAAACTCAACATTTTGAACAATATTTCTCATTGATGTTTTATCGTCTTTAGTTTTAAATCATTAGTAACTGTGAGCTTTTGTGAGCAGCTCAATAATTGACTCTTCCAAAAGAAAGTGATAATCATACAAAAATTAATCCTGATGCAGGCTTAATAATCCAGGTAGATGAATCTAACAAGGTTAAGTCGGGTCCTCTGGACAGATTCTTCTAAAGAAAATAGAGATTCCATCCAGAGGACCAGACCTTAAGAAAAAACATGAATTTGTCTTGACCGTTCAAACCTACCTGAGACCCTCCTTCTTTCTGGATTTGTTGGTGAATCTTAAACAACCTTGCAGTGAAATCATCCACTTTGATGGTGCTGCAAAAAGAATAAACAGAAACCCATGTTAAAATCCTGACATATTATTTAAAAAAACAATTTTTAAAATAAATAAACAAACAGATATTACCTAATATCAATATGATGATATTGTGTTCTTTAGTGAGAGTTGTTTTTGTGCATTTATAAAACTACTTAAAGCCTAATTTGCACATTATTCCAAATAATGGTCCTGCATCCTACCTGGATAAAGCCTTTTGCAGGAAGTCTGCGTCTTGACTGACCCTATCCACCAACGTGTTGTAGTGAGTTTGCACTGCAAGAGCCTGAAGAAATGCAGCTTTAGGAACAGGTGAAGGGAAGAGCGTGAACGGAGCATAGGTCACCAACTGCGAAACAAGTTGTAGAACGTAAGAAAACAATAAAACGCAATGTCGACAACAAAAAAGCTGTTCATTTCAACACAGTCATGAAACGTGGCACGTGAGGAATGAATAAAAACAACTGGGCTAAGTAACAAACACAGGATTAGTATGGATCTATTTAAAACCCTGTTCCCTAAAGCACACGACTTCACAATGAACATTTCTGTAGCATCAGCAGAGGCCTAACGACAAAATCAGAATGAGTTACGCTGCAGTGCACAGTTTAACAGATTAAATACTTTGCCAGTACAGTAACGAAGAACAAGCCAAACTCTGAAAAATAAAAGAAGACTCATCAGATTTCTTGCATGTGCATGCAAATCACACCTCGGATGAGTTTGGGTTCTCCTTGGTCCTCATTACGATTCCCTGCCGGAGCGCTTCATCTTTTGCAACATCTGCCAGTTGTTTTATCAGAGCAGTATCCGTCATCAACTCGTCCGGTCTCCACTGAGCCATTCTGGTTCCAAAATGAGACGCACACAGACAAATTCTGTAATAAAACAGCACGACAATTATATAAAAGCCCCCACACACAACTCAGTAAAACATTGTCATCGGATACCACATTTAACAGTTTGGATAGTAATGTACTTAAATAACAAATTAACCCCCTATAACACAATATGTTGCTTACATTCTCATTTATTGGTTCATTTAACATCATGTATGAAGGAAATGTAGCTGGATTCATGTCTGTATGATGAATTTTGCTTGTAAGATACAAAAAAAAAAAGCCTTTTGTCTAAATCTGGTGCATTGATCTAATGTACACAAACCTTACAAACTAATTCATTGTCTGCTTTTGAGAACAAAATCTTTGTGGACACTTGTATAAAAACATATAAAGCTATTAAAAACCAAATATATAACCCGTTTCTGATGACTGCTGTTACTAAAGTTAATAACATTCCTATGATGCACAAAAACCCTTGCAGATTTCTCCACGTTTCCTCACTTCAATGAAACGCCATGAACAAGACGAGGCTGACAGGAGACAAGCGAGTTAGCTTGTTAGCTACCTACCTGTTAGCTTTAGCTCGTGTCCAACTCGAAAAGTGTCAGTCAATTAACGATGACATTAACGTTCAGATATGTCTGATCGCTATGTTAAAAACAGAAACTCGGTTTAGTCACTGCAATACGTTGTTTCAAGCAAAGAGTATAACGGATTTAAAATGTGTAAATAGTATATTCGCATCTGATGCTATGTTCAATGAACCTCGGAATTTAAACAGTTACTCAGGAGATTTGAGCTCTGGCGCCTCAATCAGTGCGAAGTTCACAACAAACAAAACTACTTACGTGATCGCTGAAAATATCGTTTAATAAAGTTAATAAAAAGAACGCTGATTTATTATTTAGGTAACGATATTGGAAAAGACACTCTTTACTGTAGCAGGTTTAAAAAGAATATGCCGATTTTCAAGGTGGTAGTGTAACGCAGCATTCGATTTGTCCCGGTCCACTGGCCAGTGCTGATTGGTCAGCGTCAAATCGAACCAATGAAAACTTGCCACGTCACCAAAACAATGAAAGTTTATGTAAATCAAACACATGCTGACCAAAGATGAGTTAGCAAATTTAACAGAAGATTAAAAAAAAAAAAATCGTAATCTGTGAGTGGCTATTTTGTTCGTTCATATTAGATTAAAGTAGAACTGCTTTATGACTGGTTAGCACTTTGGTTGGCCTTGTTGCTGTTTTAAGTGCTATATAAATAAA
>NC_056508.1:43984488-44003739 GCF_014905685.2 Nematolebias whitei | reverse complement strand
GAGTTTAAATCTTTTAGTGATTATATTTGCCGGGGGCCCATTTTGCCATGAGGACACTTTCTGGTTCATCATCTCCAGTTTCTGCCACGACTTCACTGATGTTCAGATTTATTTGATGGCTGTCATTTCAGAGCGGCTGTCTTGTTCTTGGTGGAGGAGGTCCAGACGAATATTTTTGATCAGCGCTTCATTGAGAGCGAACTTTGGAAAAGGTAAGAGTTAGTTTGGATGATTTATTAATGTAAAAGAATAATATATCTGCTTTATAAATCATAGTCGTTCCGGCTTTTGTTTCCACTCTGTCTCTGAACAAATGGACACTTTTATCTCTTTGTATGATTTTCTTTTGTGCAAAACCCATGAGCAGTGTCTGGTTGAGTAATTGTTACTGTGAGCGGTGTAATATCTGTTTTTATATATTTGCATCCTGTTTTTTAGAGACATTCCAACACTAAGAAAACGGTTTGGTGATGTTGCAAAAACTGGATCCCTTGATCAGGACAAGAGGCTATTTGTGTAGGTCTCTTTCTGTCATTTTTACATAAATTGTTAATGTTCTTTTTGAATTAATGTTGCCATTAATACTAAATGTACATGTAAATGTACATTTATTCTTATTTCAGCGATGGCACTGAGGTCGCAGTGGTCTACTTCAGGCATGGTTTCATGCCCCAGAATTACATTTCTGAACAGGTTTGAACTCTTTTTAGTTTTTTGTTCTAATTGCCGAGTTTACCCATTAACAGGTGCAAACAAGTGAAAGAGTTAGCTAAATTCAACTGTTAAACTGTTAAAATGTGTTCTCCAAATGATCTGAAGCAGACTCCGGAAAAGCAAATTGCTCAATTTAAAAAGGTTTATTTTAGACACATGTAAAACACAAAATTCAATACAGCGCTGGACACTAGGAGGCTGCATCTCTTAAAATGGCGCAGAACTCCAGGTAACAAACACACATTTTCTTCAACTGGCCACACCTCCAGGAAGTGGCTGTCATCAACAAACTATGGGAAATCCCTGTTGTCCATCATGTGACCAGCTCTCTGACACAAACTTAATGTTGTAAAAAATGTTTCGAACCCTGGTGTTTTGTCTGTTGTGAGAAAGACAGGCGTGCGACTAAGAATTTCTTCCTACCTGAAACAAAACTTCGAAACAGAAACTCTGCCTTGTCTCAACACATACAGTTATGACATAAAAATGCAAGGTATAAAATACAAACAGTCACACATCCAAGTAAGATAAAAATATATTTCAACACCCTGATAATCTTTGTAGGCAGCAGACACGTGTGTGAGTGATCAAATAGGTCATGCGTAATTAAAACTGTCCACAAGTTGTCTTTACAATAAGGGACTACAATGTGCATAGTTACCCATAAATATCTAATTATTGATTAATGTTTGGATGTTACTAAATGAGTAATTGTTAATGATTTAGCTAATCGTCTTAAAATACAAAATGAATGAGGATTAAGTAACTAAAAACTACTGCCTAATAAACTACTGATCAAATTTTAATTGAATAGCTGATTCATCATAATCATCATCATCATCATCATCATCATCATCAACTTTTATTTATAAAGCGCTTTAACACAGCCACAGCTGAAACAAAGTGCTGAACATCAGTTAAAAACAAGAAAAGCGAGCATAAAAACAAAGCTACAAAGCCAAGCAATGAACTAAAAACTCAATTTAAAACACAACAAAAGGACGAGTTAAACAGATAAAATCAATACCAATAAAAATGAAGTAAAATCAAATCTCAGTTGGGTTGAAGTCCAATGAGTAGAGATGAGTTTTCAGATGGGTTTTAAAAATGGACAGTGAGGGGGCCTGTCAAGTGTGCAAAGGCAGAGCTTTCCATAACTTAGAGGCACTAACAGAGAAGGCCCTGTCTCCTCGAAGCTCCCTCTTACTCTTGGGAATGACCAGAAGCAGCCGATCAGCAGACCTGAGTGACTGATGTGGAATGTAATGGTGTAGAAGCTCTGTTAAATAAAGGGGGGGGGGGGGGGGGGGGCAAGGCTGTTTAAAACCTTAAAAACAAACAAAAGAATTTTAAAATGAACTCTAAAATACACGGGCAGCCAGTGGAGAGAAGCCAGGACAGGTGTGATGTGCTCTCTTTTACGTGTTCCAGTTAAGAAACGTGCAACAGCATTTTGCACCAGCTGCAGACGTGCAAGTGAGGACTGGCTGACTCCGAGATAGAGAGAATTACAGTAATCCAGCCTTGATGAAATGAAGGCATGGATTACCGTTTCAAACTGTTGCCTTGAAAGAATAGATTTTACTTTTGCCAATTTTCTCAGATGATAAAAACCAGACTTTATTGTGGCCCTTATTTGACTGTCAAGTTTAAAATCACTGTCCATCTTAAAACCAAGATTTGTAACTCTAGACTTTAGGTACATCGTCAGGGGGGTTAAATCGACTGGAGGGCTCGAACAAGCTCCACTAGGTCCATAAACAAGTACCTTTGTCTTTTTTTCATTAAAATGCAGGAAGTTTTGGGCCATCCAAACTTTAAGATCCTCGAGACACGATAAAAGAGGTTTAATGGAACAGGGATCAACTTGCCGAAAGGCACATAGATTTAGCAATCATTAGCGTAACAGTGAAAGGAGATGCCGTGTTTTCTAAAAATCGATCCTAGAGGAAACAGATATAAAGAAAAAAGCAAAGGCCCTAAAATTGATCCCTGAGGTACCCCACATGACACAGGAGCAGAAAAGGATTCATACCCAGCAATTTTTACACAAAATGTTCTGTCTGCCAGATAGGACCCCAACCACTCCAGAGCAGTCCCACCAATGCCTACTTGGTGCTGAAGACATGACAATAAAATGCTGTGGTCCACTGTGTCAAACGCAGCAGTTAAGTCCAGTAAAACAAGGATCACATGATCACCCAAGTCACATGCCAGGAGGATGTCGTTAAAAAACTCAGCAGAGCTGACTGTGCTGTGGAGAGTTTTAAATCCAGACTGGAAAACATCCATGATGTTATGTTCATCCAGGAAGGATTTTAACTGAGCATAAACAATTTTCTCCAAGATTTTTGACAGGAGGGGAAGCTTGGAGATAGATGGGCCTAAAATTCCCCAACACAGTGGAATCAAGACCAGATTTCTTTATCAGGGGCTGCACAACATCATGTTTAAAATTAGCAGGGACTACTCCAGATAACAAACTACTGTTAAAAAGGACAAGAACCAAGTGTTTAAAACAAGGGAAAACCTCTTTAAGAAAGCGTGGTGGAAGATCACCACATGGAGAACCAGAAGGCTTAATCTGAGCAACCATGTCCTCTAAAAATGACACAGTCACCAGCTCAAACTGACTGAAAGCAGCAGAGCAGGGAACACACACAGAGGGGTTAGAGTTTGTGCATAAGATGGAAGCCCTTATAGAGGTAACCTTAATAAAAAACTGCATAAATTATTGCACAACTGAGTAGATGCTTCAAAACCAGCAGTCTGTGGAGAGTTAAGAAAACAGTCATACTAAAAAGAACACGTGGAAAAATAGTCCTTTTTGGCTGCTTTAACTGTGTCCTAGTAACTGCGCCAACAGTCTTTAAAAAATTGAAGGGACGCCTGCAGCTTGTCCTTTCTCCACCTGCGTTCTGTTCTGCGACATTCCTGTCTGACAGCTCGATCCGTGCTGTTCTGAAGCCATGGTTCACGTTTAAATCCAGGCTGTTTGGTCTTTAAAGGAGCCACGGTATCCAACACAGTCAGACAGGATGAGTGGAGTCAAGAACTCAGATCCTCAGCATCAGTTGAGGCAGGTGGACAGAGCTGGCAGAAAACCTCAGTGAACTGGCCAGCATTGGAGGGGTTAATAATCCGAGAGCTCTGAGCAGGAGTGTGAGTTTTAACAGAAGCATATGTGAGAATGTTATAGGCATATGATCAGAGATTATAGAGTCATGAATTTCCAGATTAGACACAGGTAATCCCAAAGAGAGCACAAGATATAGAGTGTGACCTTTATTGTGTGTAGGTCCAGACACAGAATGCACCAAATTAAGAGTCGATACGAATTAAAAATCCTTTTACCACAGGTTTGTCTGGGCAACAAATGTGGATTTTAAAATCACCAATAATAAGGAGATGATCATATCCAGTCACTATTTCAGAAAGAAAGTCTGAAAAGTCACTAATAAAATCCTTATTATATTTGGGTGCGCAGTAGATGACAGCAGAGTGTCGGGTCAGAACGACCCACTTCAAAGGTGGTCAGCTCAAAGCTGGTGAAACACTGTTTACAACTAAAAACATCTTTATACACGGCTGCAGTTCCTCCTCCCCGGCCCAATGATCGTGGAGAGTTAAAGTAAGAGCAGCTCGTTGGTAAAAGCTCCGACAGAGCAGCTGACTCAGCCTCACTCAGCCAATTCTCTGTAGGCAGTCCAGATTACGTGAGCTGAAGAAATCCCACAGGATGGAAGTTTTATTGACCAGCAATCTGGTGTTCACCAAGCTGATCCTGGCTGGAGCTGGAGCGGGGTTGTTGTGCTGAGGGAGGGTCCGACTTAGCTTTCTCAGGTTCAGTGGGTTCGCTCCGCCCCTTGCTGAGCCGGGGTGGGCAGGGGCGCTGACGCCGGGGGACATCCGCACCAACAACACAAACCAGGCAAGCATCCACCGGCTCCAGAAAACACCAAGGCAAAAACACCTCAGGAAACACCCCAGGAACTGGCTGGGAACCATTGCATCGTGACAAAAAGGCTTTCAGCCTCATCAGGCGTCCACCGCGTTTACCGTGGCGGAAATTCCAGGGGAATCCACCAATCCAGGCAGCTGCTAAAACTCGTCCAAAATTTTTTTTTTTTTTTGTGGCAACCCACCTAGCCAATGGGTCACTGGAGGTGGCTACAGTGGCCACGAAGCTGCGCGTCACGCTACGGAGGTGCTGCTCATCTTATGGAGCGGCGCAGCCAGGATTGGGCAGCCTGCTGGATTCTTTCGCATTCTGGTGAATTGGATGTTGAACCCAAGTGCAGGCAGACCACGAAGACTTGGAAAAACAAAAAGCTGACAAGGCAGCAAACTTACTTGATGCTGGGGACATGGAGGGAAGACAGAACATGAGGTAGACAGGAAAATGCCCAGACAACAAGGAACACAGAGATGCAGACTTAAATAGGAATGTTAATGACAGCCAAATGACACCTGGGAAGGGCAACAGGTGGTGAAGGTAAGAACTGATTACGTGAGGGAGACACAGGAGAGCAAGAACAAACCACGAGGGAGACAAACCCAAAGGAACACAATCCTCACAATAACTCTAAATTGGTCCTAACCTTTTTGGTCTTTTATTTCGCCCCCCATTTAAAGTAAAACAAACTGCTTCTGCTCTGAGGGTCATTTGCTCACTGAAAAAAGCATGCAGTGCTTGTGTCTGAAGTCATGAACTGAATAAACTAGGGACAACATTTAAACCGTATAGATTTTTAAATGAACAGAATATATTTGAAAAGTATGCATGTACAGAATGTATGGACAGAAAATGAATTTAAAGTATGCAATCTATGATGCAAAAAGGTGCAGAAATATATTTGTTTGTAAACTGTAGTGCTGGGACGCTCGTCTTATGATGGAGCGCTCTCTGGCTGCGAAGTGTCCTGATATCCACACTCACCTGGTGGGAACCAAGAAGGTCCAGCAGGTTCTGGCCAAACCTGGAGTTCTGGAGAAATTCTTCCCAGACCAGCCTCAGGTCGTGGAGCAGCTCAGGGCGACGTTCGTTGGCCTCTACACTCTGGACATGGTGAGAAACTGTCAGAAATTCAACATTAAAGAGATTCATTATGGACTTTTGTTATTTTGGTTGTTACCTTCAGGGACCAGATGGTGATAAATCAGTAGCGATGGCTTTGGCAGAACCAGACCAGTTTGTTCTGAAACCTCAACGAGAAGGAGGAGGTACAAGAAGAAGCTTGACTCACAAATATTCTGCTGCTTTGATCGGATCGTGGTTTAGTGCATTTGCAAAAGTAACCCATTGCCTGTAAAGGCTCGTCCTCACTTCCTTAATATCTTAACATTGTAGGAAACAACCTGTACGGGTCAGAGCTCTTCCAGGTGCTGAACCGAGTGAAGGGAAGCTCGGAGCGAGCAGCCTACATCCTGATGGATAAAATCTTTCCTGCTTCCGTACAGAACTACTTACTGCGGCGAGATGCTCCCCTGGAAATCAGCAGCTGTGTCAATGAACTGGGGATGTATGGAGTGTATGTGAGGTATGCCAACGCTCCTCTCCCTGCTCTCATTTGTCTGTAGCTTTGACTGTTAAAGACTATCTGTTCGTTTGTTTTTTAGAATCACTGAAAACAATATTCATCCATCCAGCCATCCATTTTCTTCCGCTTATCCAGGGTCAGGTCACAGAGTAGTAGTCTAAATATGGAGACCCAGACTTCCCTCTCCCCAGCCACCTGGGCCAGCTCCTCTGGAGGAATCCCAAGGCGTTCCCAGGCCAGCTGAGAAACATAGTCCCTTCAGTGTGTCCTGGGTCTTCCTCTGGGTCTCCTCCCAGTGGAACGTGTCCAGAGTACGTAACCAGGGAGACGTCCAGGAGGCATCTTAACTAGATGCCCAAGCCACCTCAACTGGCTCCTCCCGACGTGGTGAAGCAGCAGCTCTACTCCGAGTCCCTCCCGGATGACCGAGCTTCTCACCCCATCTCTAAGGGAGAGTCCCTGCGGAGAAAACTTATTTTGGTCGCTTAGATCTGTGATCTTGTTCTTTCGGTCACAACCCAAAGCTCATGACCATAGATGAGGGTAGGAACGTAGATCGACCGGTAAATTGAAAACTTTGCCTTTTGACTCAGCTCTCTCTTCACCACAACAGACCGATACACCGCCCGCTTCACTGCAAATGCAGCACCTACCCACGTATTGATCTCTCGCTCCATTTTTCCCTCAATCGTGAACAAGACTCCAATTACTTAAACTCCTCCACTTGGGGCAGGACCTCCTCTCATTCACCGGGGTGAACCCCAATGCACAGGCACCAAGATGGGGGGCAACAAGTATGCCCACTCCTGCTCAGCTCCTCTCACCAGGGGCAATTTCAGAGGGGAAGAGTGTCCAACCTCTCTCAAGGAAACTGGTTCCAGAACCAGAGTTGTGCGTCGAGATGAGTCCTAGTATTTCTAACCAGAACCTCATACACCAAATCAGGCTCCTTCCCACCAGAGAGGTGGCATTCCATGTCTGTCCCATAAGCCAGCTTCTGTAACTGAGGATCAGACCTCCAAAGTCCTTGCCTTCGACCACCACCCATCCCACATTTCACCCGACCCCCTTTGGCCTCTCCCACAGGTGGTGAGCCCATGGGAAGGGGGACCCACGTCTCCGCTTTGGACTGTGCCCGGCCGGGCTCCATGGGTGAGAGCCTGGCCACCAGGCACTCACCAGCGTGCCCCATCTTCAGGCCCAGCTCCAGAGTGGGACCCCGGTGACCCATGTCCGGGCGAGGGAACAGTGCTTCCATTTATTTTTCTCATTATAAGGGGTCTTTCGGTTGCACTTTGTCTGGTCCCTCACCTTTTTCATTCAATCAACCTTTATTTATACAGGTTAGTCCCATTGAGCCTCGGGGACTCATTTACAAGAGAAACCTGAATCATAACAAAGAGTGATGACTACAGTGGACAACAACGACAACAATAGATGATCATAAAGAATGCGTACAAATTTAATTTTTTTTAACAAATGAAAATAAAATGGTAATTAAAAGGACAATTAAAAGGAAAAGTAACGAAAAAACATCTAGATATACAGGAACTTGTCTGCATTGATTTTTGCTAGGAACCTAGATGTTTGAAGCCACGTAGAGAGGTCAAGGTCGAGAGCTTCAAACCTTTTTGCAAGATATTCCAGGAAACAAGAGCGGAGTAGGAGAAGGCCCTTTTGCCTAGTTCAGTTCTCACTGAGGGAACACTGCATGTAATCTTGTCCTGAAAGCGCACGCTGTAGCTGCACTCACGCAGAGACATGTAGGAGGAGATGTATGAAGGCAGCAGACCAAGGAGTGATTTAAAGATGAAAATGTACCAGTGAGAGAGTCTGTGTGAAGTTAATGATGTCCAGTTAACCACACAGGGTGCAATGGTGGGTACGATAGTTACAGCCAGTTATGAAACTTGGCGCACCATGATAGGCAGCATCCAACATCTGCAGGGTGCTTGTAGGAGCGTTCATGTAAATAATATCACCATAGTCAATGGAGGGAAGGAAAGTTGCAGTTACAAGGTGTTTCCTGGCGTTCAGAGTTAACCAGGATCTACAGTATTTCTGAAAAAGAAACCCAGTTTAACTTTCAGTTTCCTACTAGGTTTTCCACGTGAAGTTTAAGAGGGAGATGCGAGTCGACCAAGATACCCAAATATTTGTAGGAATCGACAAACTCAATGGGGACACCTATTGAGGGGCACTTATGACCTGTCTGCCTTGGGTGACCCTGGGGCATGAAGCTCCTGACAGCATAGCTCCTAGGATCATTGGGACACTCAAACCCCTCCACCACGGTAAGGTGGCAGCCCAGGGAGGAGTTAAAACAATATGTTTCACTTAATTAATCCAATGTATTTTTTTTAATTATTGCTTTTAATCAAATACAATTTTGAATTAAATTCCAAGTTGTAAGGCAAACGGAGAGAATATCAAGATGGACGGATACTATTACAAGACACTGTAATTAATGCTGACAACGATTTGTGTGTGTTTTGAAGGATGGATAAATATTTAAACTACATTTTTATTAGTTGTGGTACGTTATTGATGAGCTGTCTCAGTCAGCAGGAATAAATATATAAAAAACACTAATATACTCAACTGAAAGGAAAATTCTTAAAACTTTTTTCCTCTATTTACCCTCTAAAATTTAATATTTATGTCTCCTTCCTTTCAAATATTCTATTTTATTGGACCCAGACCAGTGGTCATTCCATATGTTGAGGGAGTATCAGAGAAACTGAGACGTTTATTTTCTAAACATAACGTCCCAGTGGCTTTTAAACCCCAAAATACATTACGGCAAAGACTGGTTCATCCCAAAGATCCAGTCCCCCGGCACAAACAGAGTAATGTTGTGTATGCTGTTCAGTGTCAGGAGGGTGATCAGTCTTACATCGGGGAAACTAAACAGCCACTGGCCAAAAGGATGGACCAGCACAGAAGATCAACATCATCAGGCCAGGACTCTGCGGTCTACACTCATCTCCAGGCCAGCGGTCACTCTTTCAGGGATGAAGATGTTCACATCCTGGACAGAGAGGAACGATGGTTTGAGAGAGGAGTAAAGGAGGCCATCTTTGTGAAAAGAAATCGTCCATCATTAAACAGGGGTGGAGGCCTCCGGGTTCAACTGTCCCCCTCTTACAATGCTGTGATTGCTAGTATCACTCAGCCCTCTGTGAATAGTAAACAGCCATCAGTGTGCTAATGATCCATTGTTAGGCTGATGGTCCTTCTTGAGCATGTGATCAGTTGGTTTTGGTTGTCAGCAGCAAAACTGGTTGATCCACCCTGAGACGGTGCTATTTAAGAGACTGAGCTGAATACAGCACCTCAGACTGAGGAAGTCTCTCGGATGAGAGACGAAACGTTTCTACATTTTTTTTGTTGATTTGCTTTGTTTTGGGTTTTTTTGAATGTCCAGAGGACCAGATTTAACTGTTTTAGATTTTTCTACCTGGATTATTGAGCATGCATCAGAATACTGTACTGTATTGTGAAAGGCATCGTTAAATATTTGTAGCTACATGTTGTTTTTTAAGGCTGGTGGTACATAGTTGATATTTTACTTGCAATAAAAACAACCTTGCTTTACTGTTCACACAATTCGTTACATTTTTACAAGATTGTGAATATTTCTTTATCAATAAATGTCTTTACACATGCTACTTTAACTTTTACCGCTTAGCTAAACCCTAACCGTCGAGTATGTAAAACGGTTAAAATAAATTTGTCCATGCATTTATTACGTATTTGTCCCGTTTTTGTAAATATAAGAGCATTGATAAACAAGTTCTACTTTATTCTAATCTAAACGGACAAAATGGCCACTCACTATTTACGAAGTCATCAGAAACTCATGCAGCGCTCTTTGGTTAGCTGGAATTTGCTTTATAAAGTGTGGGGTTCTCCATTAGTGCCAAAAATATGTTCATGCGTTCCGAATTTGTCTGCAGAGATACCTACTTGAAAAAATATGTAAAAAAATATGTTTATGTGTCTATGTAAAGTGTGTATGTAGCGTGCTGTGTATTTTTAAGGTGATATGTTAGGTGCATATGTTAAATGATATGTTAGATGATATGTTACTTAACATATCATCTAACATATCAGCTCAAACTGATTACTGATTATTTCACAGACTATGCATTTTATCAAAGCATTTTTAGAGGCGGTTGATACATTTATCATCAAATTTTAGAAGGAAACGAGACTGCAAACACATATTTGTTAGAAAAAAAAATGTATGCAATATAATGATCAATATAGCCATGTCAGTGTTTTATAACGTTACACACATTAAAAAAAAAGATCAGAGTAACTCCTGTTATAAAGCTGTTTCTGATGTTCTCTGCATGAGAATGCTCCACCTTGTCCTCCATGCAGTTCAGATCTGCTCCATCTTACCTCAGATCATCTGGATGAATTGTTCATTTCTATAGAAGATATTAATTCAACCTTTATTTAAACAGGTTCGTCCCATTGAGTCACGCGGACTCATTTACAACAGAGACCTGAATATAATTGTTGTATTTGTCGTTTTTTTATGGCAACCAAGTACCTGATAACTGAGTTGATTGTAGCCTGACAACTATTGTAAAATTGTAATTCATTGATTAAAATGTTAATTTAAATAAAACTGATTGTAGTTAAAATCATAACAGAGGACAAAATAAGTGTTAACTGTGCAAAAATAAATTTCCAAACAATTTATTATAAAATATGTAAAATGTAAAGCAAGCTTTAATAAAGTACTTTTACTACTCCTGAGTAGTAAATCCTCTATTGAGCATGCATCAGGATACTTTTACTACTATTTATACTGTTTATTAATGACATCATCTGAAGTCAGCAGGAGCACCATCATCATCATCACAACAACACAAAATGAGAGCTGTAAATTTAATCTGCACAAACATTTTCAATCAGGGCTCAAAATGTTTAACTGTCAAAGAAATGTACAAGAAAATAAACTACTGTCACTCTACAGGCACATTTAGAGAGAGGACAGTTCACAGAGACACAGTGAGGACGTGTGAGACCGAAGGAGGTTCAACCATTTGTTCATGGACCAGAACCAAATGAGAAGAACAGCAGAACTTCCACTGACCAGTGATCTGACCAGTGATCTGACCAGTGATCACACGTTGTTCTAAATTAAACTTTGGTACGAACAATGTTAAATAAGACATGCCATATTTTTTATTGAACAATAATCTTCATTCTAACAGCGACGTTGTAATTTCAGAGACTGAGGAAGAAACAGAAATGAGGGGAGTGAGATGAGGGAAAGATGAAAATGTGTCCTCAGAGGACAGGGACATGTCAGGATCTGCAGGATCAACAGGACCAGGAGGATGGATCAACAGGACCAGGAGGATGGATCAACAGGCAGTCAGGGAACAGAGAAGAAAAACCTGAGGGAACAATTAGAACACAAAACATACATAAGCAGGACAGAAGAAACTCAGACAAGAAAATTAACTCAGTCCTGCGAAGAAAAATGTTAATGGAAAATAAATTGACATATTTTTACAAAAGATCAGATGAAGACAACTGGCATGAAGAAGAACTTCCAGCTCCATCTCAATGTACCTGTGATAGTTTAATAAGTGTTTTGTTACTGTCCTACAGTTTATTGATGCTGATATATTCTTGTAATAATTCTTATTTCTTGTTCTGGCTTGAAAGAGTCTCATCTCAACTTGACCCATGATTACCAAACACTAAACTAATAATATAAAACTAATGTAATTTAACAGTCCTGCAGTAAATACCAACTTTGTGAAGGTTATGGTGTTAAAGTAATTTTATTCAAACATCTTGATTCAGCTGTTATTGATTAATAGAAGACAGAAAATGAGATCTTGTACCTTTGTGATACTTTGAATGCAACATTCAGTTCACGAAGTCATTCTCCTCTGGTTTACCTGGAAAACATGAAAACATTGACTCATCTCCACAATCACATTTTTCTTTAATGATAATGTCACAATTTATGCTGCAGTCTTTGACAAATGATCTATAACTTTAACTAAATTACGTCAATCTTGTTGTCATGTTGCCATCATTCTTTGTTGAAATCAGGTCTCTCTTGTAAATGAGTCCTCGAGGCTCAATGGGATTTACCTGTAGAAATAAAGGTCGAACGAATCTCTCAGAACAAAAAAGGTTAAATATTTTCTAGTTGAGTTCAGTAACTGGAATTACCATAAATTTAAAAAATACCACCTTTCAAAATTTAAGCAGTAATAGATATTTTAAAACGCTGAATTAGAAAAAGACCCGTTTGAGCAGCTGCAGTTAAAACACAACCAACAATTTAACGTTTCATTAACTAAAACTGGCGACATGAAGTATTAATGTTGATGAATTGTGGTACAGAACAGTCAGATAACGCTTCACAATGGAGAAAACACGGAGAATGAGTTCAACGCTGGAACCGCTGCTGTTTGGAACTATTCGCCGCTGCGTGACCCACGTGACTTCCGCATTCCATTCTTTCTACGGGAGTGTCGCAACTCTCTTTATAGGGCTCTGACGTGAACGACCTGGAAGATGACGTCAGTCAGTGATGGAGAAAGTTCTGGGGAGCTTTGCTATGAACCAACAATGACTGAATGATTGTTTGAAACGTGTTTAAGAGGTTAACTGAAAAACCGCCAATCTGACTCCAAATACGCCCAAATCATCCCCACCTGCACAAAGTAATTTTTACCTGCAAAAATTAGAATGAAAACCGCCCTGATTGGTTCAGTTTTGCACTGACCAATCAGCTCAGGGTAATTCAGATGCTGCGTTAGGTCAATAAAATAAAGTCGGATTGTTCAGTTGAAACCTGGTAAAGCGCGTGTTTTCCAGCGTCGTCACCTAAATAACAAATCAGCGTTTTCTTTTGTACTTTTTACTTAACCATATTTTCAGCTATCACGTAAGTAGTTTTGTTTGTTGAGAACAACGCACTGATTAAAGCGACCGAGCTCAAACATCCTAAATTAATCAATTTCAATTCCAAGGTTCATTGAACGTAGCATTGGGATACAGTTGTACTATAATTTTAAATCCGTTATACTGTGTCTGAAAGTATGTTTAAAACTAGGTATTGAAGTAATTAAACAGTGCATTTGTTTTTAACATAACGATCAGATACATCTGAAAGTTACCGTCATCGTCATTTTAATCAAAGTGAATGAGGATGTAAGCAACTCATATTGTGCTATGGGGGTTTATTTCTTATTGAAGTATATATAAATTTTAAATGTGGACTCTGATGACAATGTTTTACTGAGTGTTTTTTTTTCTTTTATATAATTGTCGTGCAGTTTTATTACAGAATTTGTCTGTGTGCGTCTCATTTTGGAACCAGAATGGCTCAGTGGATACCGGACGAGTTGATGACGGATACTGCTCTGATAAAACAACTGGCAGATGTTGCAAAAGATGAAGCGCTCCGGCAGGGAATCATAATGAGGACCAAGGAGAACCCAAACTCATCCGAGGTGTGATTTGCATGCACATGCAAGAAATCTGATGTCTTGTTTTATTTTTCAGAGTTTGGCTTGTTCTTCATTACTGTACTGGCAAAGTATTTAATCTGTTAAACTGTGTACTGCTGCGTAACTCATTCTGATTTTGTCGTTAGGCCTCTGCTGATGGTACAGACATGTTCATTGTGAAGTCGTGTGCTTTAGGGAACAGGGTTTTAAATAGATCCATACTAATCTTGTGTTTGTTACTTAGCCCAGTTGTTTTTATTCATTCCTCACGTGCCACGTTTCATGACTCTGTTGAAATGAACAGCTTTTTTGTTGTCGACATTGCGTTTTATTGTTTTCTTACGTTCTACAACTTGTTTTGCAGTTGGTGACCTATGCTCCGTTCACGCTCTTCCCTTCACCTGTTCCTAAAGCTGCATTTCTTCAGGCTCTTGCAGTGCAAACTCACTACAACACGTTGGTGGATAGGGTCAGTCAAGACGCAGACTTCCTGCAAAAGGCTTTATCCAGGTAGGATGCAGGACCATTATTTGGAATAATGTGCAAATTAGGCTTTAAGTAGTTTTATAAATGCACAAAAAACAACTCTCACTAAAGAACACTATCATCATATTGATATTAGGTAATGTCTGTTTATTTATTTAAAAAAAAATTTTTTTTAATAATTTGTCGGGATTGTAACTTAGTTTTTTTGTTTATTCTCTTTGCAGCACCATCAAAGTGGATGATTTCACTGCAAGGTTGTTTAAGATTCACCAACAAATCCAGAAAGAAGGAGGGTCTCAGGTAGGTTTGTATGGTCAAGACATCGGCCTGTCAGTTCAGATACATATTAATCAAACTTATATATTTTTTTTAAGATTATCACTTGCTTTTGGAGGAGTCAGTTATTTATCTTTCTTTCATTCAACCTTTATTTAAACGGATAAATCACACTGAGTCTCAAAGACTCATTTACAAGTGAGACCTGTTTGGACAATAAGTGGTGAAAGTGACAACATACGTAGGTTTTGGAGGCAAAAAATATCCTAACATGCTCTTGGCTGAAGATTAAAAGCATGAAAATGGAAAAAACAACAACAACAACTTGCACACAAGCACATAATGATGTCGGCATTCCACGGGGGGAGGAGGGGGTGGGGGAGGCAAGGGCGTTGAGCATGTCCAGAGACAACACACAGAGGCACTGCAAGGTTCAGATAATTGCTCAAGTTCACACAGTTCCCTTTGGAGAGGTCCGTACACACTCAGGGGGTACCAAAGACTGAAGACGATGACGATTGAATGAAGACGATGTTTGATAGAATCCAAAGAGTCCTGGAGAAATATTGTTCAGAATGCTGAGAAATCGGACCATGTCTTGAACGGTTTCTGAAAAAATAGAAAATGTATTTACTGGGGTTTTGAGGTATATCGGTGTGTTATTCATTCATTCAACCTTTATTTAGACAGACAAGTCACATTGAGCCTAGAAGACTCATTTACAAGTGAGATCTGTTAGACAAAGTAGTGAAACTGGACACATGTAGGAATTAGAGGCGAAAAAATTCCTATCAGACTTTTTTTCCCTGCCCGAGAAGAAAAAATACTCTGATGTTAAAAAACACCTCGCACAAACAAGCACATAGTGACGTAGACATTCTGCAGACGGGGGAGATGAGATCGGTCAGCAATGGTCATAGATGCTCTCGAGGGCACTGTACGAGTTCTGATAAGGATGGAATAATCAGTCAATGTCCTCCGATGAGATCCATAAACATTCTTGAGGTATGTCGAGGAATGGCCAAGAATAACGTCTATGGGAATCCAAGAGTCCTGAAATGATGACACAAATTTATTCAGCTGCTTTCATCTGGTTATCAGTTGGAAATTCCTCAGGGAGGGGGAGGCGAGTGTCAGATCACATGTTCTCCAGGCAAATTCAGATTAGATGGTCTTCAAGGCCAGCCAAGGGAGCCAGATTCAGATAAACACAGTTGTTTTGGGGACAGGCAGAACTTAATGACATCTACCTTGAGTCTGTGTTGGTCCACTCGGTTCCAAAATGTCCAAATTACATGGCCACATCGATGGAACGTGCCTGAGTAAAATCCCCAAGATCTGATCCATTCTGCCCAAAGCATTTGAGTCTGGGTACTCGAGGCACGAACCAAGCCATCATAAAGGCAAGCGGAGTGATCGAGTCCAAATTTGCTGCTGAGGACTTCCTTGGTTGTAGCTAAAACTAGCAACCAGCCGAAACAAAAAAGCAGGAACCAGTTATCGTAAATCCAATTAAATACAGTATGCGTCCTTAAAATCCACAAGTGGCAGCAGAGATAGACACATCATCAAGTCTTCAAGTCGATGAGATATCCAGTTGCATGCAAACAGGGCAAATCGGCTCGCCTAAAGCCTGTCTTCTCTTTGAAGAAATGTTGTAAATTGAGTTGAGGGACCAACTGATCAAAACAAGTCCATACTTATGGTTCGGAAGAAATGCAAGAGAGACTCAGAAGCAGTTTCATAGACAGACAGAGCAGCAAAGCAAAGCGGAGAGGGAGGGGAGAAGCGTCCGATCTCAGCAAGAGCAAGTGGTGAAGTGAGGTTAGTTAGGAAATTCTCTGTTGTTACAAAGTGTTTTCAAGTTTAACAAACCTATTAAATATAAAAATTAAAACTATTAAACCATTTGAATGTTCAGCAGAGGGCCACAGTCATTATCATTGAGTTTATTTTTTGGTTTTGCTTTTAGTCCGTTGTGTTGGGTCTCAATCGGTCTGACTACATGCTGGACCAGAATGAGAATAAGACGCCTTCTCTAAAGCAAATAGAGATAAACACAATCGCTGCAAGTTTTGGAGGCCTCTCATCACTGACACCAGGTGTACATAGGTGCGTAGGTCATTTGTACACACAGTTTATGTAAGTGAAAGAGAAGACTAAATATATAATCAGAATAAGTAAATTCACTTGTCTTCTTGCTTGACAGACTTGTACTGAGGATGGCCGGCAGGCTGGAGGAGAGTCGACTCATCCCGGACAACAACCCTGCAGCTGGTCTGGCCAGGGCCATTGCAAAAGCCTGGGAGCTCTATGGATCAGAAAGGTGAGACCGAGAAACACGGGTTGAACACATGCAGCGTGTGCAGATTTTACACTAAGATTTTACTGAGTAAAGAGTTGGTGCTGAAATAGCAGCAGGTTTTCTGTGCTGCAGGAAGTTCCTGTAGAAGCAGGAACAGGACCGATTCTGGTTGAGCATTGACATGGGTTTAACCAAGGACACCCCCAACCCCCCCAAGCTTTTTTTATTACAGCTGAGAGAATGACATCTTCATGATGTGTTGTTGTAGAGACCCTAAGAACCATACCATTGATATTTTTTTCTTTGGTGGTAAATTTAAATATTAGCGTCGTGGAAAAGTGATTCCCCAAACAACTAGGTGCAAACGTCATCATATTTATTACAAAGCTTTGGAGAACAGCCAGTAATCACAGAAAATCAATGCATTTTCTAGTTCTAGAATTGCGCCGCTCAAGGTGGCTGCATGTTGGAGCAGCTCTGTTACTTTCATTCTGAGATTTTGCTTTTGGAAACTTTAATTCCTCTTTTTCTGGATGTAAATCACTTTTTTTTTTGGACGATTGTGTCCTCTGGTGTCGGATGCTGTGCAGCTGAAAGGATTTTTACAGAAACTTTTTTAAATTTGGACATTTGTTATGATGCGTAACCATGGCAACAAGGCAGTTTTCTACAACCAACAGCAGCTGATTAACATCTCCAAAGCTCAAATAATATCTCAACTACAGCCTCAAATGAGTTGAAAAGGATGTTCCGTGGATGCATTCTCATCTACTTGCCAGTTGTGCTCGAGTGCCTGACCATTGAGATCCTGGAACTAGCAGGAAACACAGCTCATGACAGCGGAAGGACAGGATCGTCCCTCGGCACCTACATTTAGCTGTCCGCAGCAAGGAGCTCGGCAGACTACTGGGGGGAGTGGCCATCACTCTGGGAGGAGTTCTGCCCGGCATTCGGGCGGTCCTACAGCCCGGGGGAACCGAGAGGCCAGTCGAGTCTGGGTGGACGAATCAGACGGCATCTGCAGCCAGTTTCTTAGTATCTACTGTGGGATGGACCTTTACAAGAGATCCTTCCTGTCTACAGCCATCAGCATCTATAAGATCTCTTAATGAAATGAGAATAACGAGTTACAACAACAAATAAGTTCCCTTTGGGATTAATAAAGTATTTTTGAATTGAATTTGAATTTAAATTAATTTGAATTAAATTGGATTTGCAACTACACACTCATCAATACAATACAACTTCATTTATAAATCGCTTTAAAAAAAGAAATGGTTTGACCTTGGCCAGTTGTCTCAAGTTATAAAAGCTGGACTTGATCACTGATTTAATTTGTGCATCAAGTTTAAAATCATTGTCCAACCTCACTCCCAAGTTAGTTGCTGTTTCGGTCACGTTTTGTGCTTAAGGACCCAGATCAGCATGGACTTTGGGACCATCACTGGGCTTAAACAACAAGACCTCGGTTGTTTCCTCATTAAAATGTTTATTGTGCGACATCAATGCTCTGACTTCTGCAAATCATTCCAGGAGTTGGTTCACTGAATATTGTTTATCTTGTTTTAATGGAACATACATTTGGCTGTCATCAGCATAAAAATAAAAACGTAACATCATGCTTCCAGAGAATATATCCCAGAGGGAGTACATACAAAGAAAACAAAAGGGGGCCAAGTATAGATCCCTGAGGTACTCCAGATGTGAGAGATGCTACGGAGGACTCAACAGTTCTAACACAGACACAAAAGCTTCATGCATCAATGCCTTCACCTATCTGAGGTTCTGACCTTTTCTGACTTCTTGAACTGAAAAGGTTACCATAGTTTTGTAGAAAACACCCAGCCGCCAGCCCCTCCCACTCCGTCAAGCTGTTATCAAAACCCAAGTACAGACCGAAGTGATGACCGGTCACATTAAGACTGATTATTACATAAGGTAAGGATCACAAAACACTTTATCATTCATAATAACAGTAAAGAAGCAGTGCATAAATATATTAATCAAGTAAAACTGTGGAGCATGGCGAGTGCAAAAAATACACATTCCCTTGCCGACTTTATTGTGGAGTCTTTTTTGTTGTCTCAGTAGTAACATTTAAATTCTGTATATTTTTTATTATACTAATGGCAGAGTTTTAACATTTTCTATTGGTTATCTATTTCTAAAACACTTATTAAAAAATAAAATACCTCCTGGTAAATCCATAAATACGTTTATACGAACACGATTAGTTTGTACTTTGGTCTGCACCAGAACCTGCATCCTGCCCAGATTTAAAGGCAAAAGGAGCGTTGTGTTGCTCCTGAAGGGGCGGTGAAGTTGAAGCACTGTTTTGACGATTTTCCTTCTAAAGTTCTGGATCTGAACGATGCTGATGCTCTGAGTTTAAATCTTTTAGTGATTATATTTGCCGGGGGCCCATTTTGCC
>NC_056508.1:43960226-43984088 GCF_014905685.2 Nematolebias whitei | reverse complement strand
TCTGGACACTTTATTTATTTATTTCATCTGTATCCTTCATTCTGTTAAAAACTTTTTTGAAAACAGGTTGTATGTCTGCTCCACACCAGAAGAGGGAGCTAAAGCTTCTTCTTTGAAGCCGCAGAGGACTTCCGGAACACTTCCTGTTTCCATCAGGTTTTCAAAAACAACTTTAGCAGCTGGTCAGCAGGTTCCAGCCCTGGACTCAGCAGATAAAAAAAAAAAAAGGAGAACAAATATAAAGGAACAAGTTTAGTTGCACGATTTCACACTGGCAGAACTAATTCATCCGCTGTGTACGCAGGAGCTGCTGAACTGTGTGTGATTTTCTGTTTTTGTGTATCTGCATATAGATGGAGAGCCGACAGCTGTCGCGGGCGGAGGCGTTGGCATGCACAGACTGCAGGCACGCTTGTCACGTGATGCTCTACTCTGACACAAAATCTCAGCTGTTCGGCAAAATCCCCATCAGGCACATAGTGCTGGTGAGCATCATCTCTCTGGCTTTATACGTCCATGTGTTTATAGAGGACAACTAATGCACAACCCAACGTAAAGTCCTCACGCACTATTCTGCTTGTGTAATGGAAATCACACATGTTTCTGTGTGTCTCCTTGACGCATCAGCATGCAGCAGTGTTTAAAACACAGTCTGTCACTTTCCACAGATGCAGATGCGCTTCGATGGTCTGCTGGGTTTCCCAGGCGGGTGAGTCCTATCATGGCGCCGCTCCGTCAGAGGTGGAGTGGTAATGTTTTTATCTGTCTGTAGTGTTATGGACAAAATCTCTCTCATCTCATAACCCACTTGATGAATTTGAACGTCACGCTCAGAAAGTAATCACTGTAGATTAGCTCTAAAATGGTTACTGAATCAAGTGTTTACTTCCATCCATCCACGGGGGGTAGCAGCCTAAGTAGGGAGGCCCAGACTTCCCTCACCCCAGCCACTTGGACCAGCTCCTCCAAGGTGTTCCAAGTGTTTACTTGTGTAGGTAAAACTAGATGTTAAACAACCATTAAAATACACCAGATGCAGGAAATGGCATCTACTTTATTCAAAATTACTAAACAAGTACACATATGGTGTCGTGTGGTGTTCAAAGTGCGTTCAACTTAATTCAGTCGATGATTTGTGCCAATGAGCATTTGGAGTTTTATACATAAAAATACACTTGATAGTTAGAATTTGAAGTATATTTACTGTATAATATGGTAATTTATTCTGTATTTTTGCCAGATTATGGTGATTCTTGGGTCGTGATGATGGGGCCCTTGAAGATTGTTGCCCAGGGTACAGCGAAGTGTTAATCTGGCCCTGGCTGTAACTTACACAAAATTACAGATAATGGGTTAAACTTTATATCATTGTAGCTCGAGTCTTTGTCAACACAACAAGAAGAAGTGGTAGCCATCTTAAATTAAAACCGTCATGAAGGCAGCGAGTGACATGCATCCCTGCAAGTAATGACTGACCTGTTATTTATAACTGTTTTGTGCAAAAGACCTGTAAAACGACAGTAATGGCACAGAAATAAAAAAATTACACCATAAATACTCCCACAGCAAAGATGAGCAGTGAAAGATAAGGAATCATAAATCCCTATTCTTTACTTTAAAGGACATTTCAACAGACCGTTTGTCCAACTCATTAATATTCTACTAAAGATGAATCATGTCCTCTTTTTCGACAGCCAGAATTTCTGGTGCATCATTCGCCACCACACTGAAATTATGCAACAAGGCAAAAGAAATCTGAAACGTACTTGTACCTCACGCAAAGCCAAAACTAAAAAATAAACCGCGTCGGCAAATTATAAGGGCGTATCCTCGTTTGTTACGCAAAGGAGAAGCAGCAATAATGTTCTTGTCTGCGTGTGTTCATTTGCCTGTAGCGTTAGCAAAATATTTCATGAAGCGTCAGACAGATTTTGATAAAACATCCAGAAATTAACTGATAGATTTATGTAAGTTTTGGAGTCAACTCCATTTAAATTAAATGGCTAAGCAACTTTACCAAGATCGAAAAAATAAACTCAGTCAATCGAGTTAAAATTTGGTGGAGTAATAGCTGAGAATTATTTTCTCCAATTCCTAAATGAACGTGTGGGATTTGTTACTAAAACTGAACTGATTTAAATGAAAGTATTTATTTCAAACAACCGTTGGTGACTTGGCTGCAAACATTCAGAGTTCAGTGAGGCTGCAACAAAAAAAAAAAATCATGTTTTCTTTCATTTTTCTCACAATTTATCATCTCCAACTAACCTCCCAGTGGTTGCAGCTCAGTGAGATACCACCTAAATGGCTTTTAATTTTAAAAGCCAAATGTTTTGTTGCAACTGATGGCGATGGTGCTTTTTAGCATTTGTAAACTGTGGGTTGCCTCAAGGTTCTGTACTTGGTCCTCTGTAGTAATTTTTCATGCTCCCTTTGGGAAGCTGATACAAAAGGTTCCCGAGGTTATACACGGGTTTACATTTCCATGGAATATCAGGGTCTTGCAGGCGTCAGTGAACTTTTACCTCCTTAGTTTTTGGAGCTGAATTAGAAACAGGAATTGAGAAAGCTTTTCTGATGAGAAGAGAAACGATTTCAAAACAAAATTAAAAAAAAAAAAGTAAAGTTGCCTTTTTTCAAATGATTTAAGTCCTGCATGACTTTGACTCTACATCTTTAACTCCTTGGATCATCTGATGAAAGCCTCCGTTGTTTAACTGAAAGCATAAGGGGATTTGCTGTTCTGGTGTCCAGACTGTAATATAGTCTTTCTCTGGAAACCTGAAAGAAAAGCTCTCTTGGCTGCTTTAAAGACAATTGAACATCCATCCATCAATCAATCCATCAATTAATCATCTCCCGCTTGTTTCAGAGTCAGGTCGTGGGGGCAGCAGCTCTTCTGGGAGGATTCCCAGGACCAGCCAAGAGACACTGTCTCTCCAGTGTGTCCTGGGTCTTCCCTGTAGTCTCCTTCCAGTTTAGGCCCCCCCTAGGGAGGCATCCAGTGTGTCTCCCCTACCAAATGTCCAAACCGCCTCAACTGGCTCCTCTCGATGAAGAGGAGCAGAAGCTGTACTCCAAATCTCTCCCGCATAACTGAACTTCTCACTGTGTCTCTAAGAGAGAGTCCAGCTACCCTGTGAAGGAACCCAGTTGGACTGCCTGTATCTTCATCTTGTTCTTTTGAACTCTACCCAGAGTTTGTGACCATAGGTGAGGAGAGGAAAGTATAGTTACCAGTAAACAGAGAGCTTGGCCTTGTAGCTCAACTCCGTCTTCACCACAACGGATCGGCACAGAGCACACAATACTGCGGAAGCTGCACCAGTCTGTATGTCAATCTCGCTCTGTTTTCCCTAATTATTAAAAAAACAAAAACTGAGATACTTGAACTTCTCTACTTGAGGCAGAACCTCGCTCTCGACCCAAAGAGTCCCTTTATCCACCCTTTACCGACTGGACGTCCAACTCTATAAATGTCCGACTTGTCTGGTGCAAGGTCTTTCTTTGCTCTGTTTTTATGCTTTGGCATTCTTTTCACATCTGATCTTGTTTGACAATGCTTAGACTTTTCTTACTGCAAAAGGTGTTTTAAAGGCTTTATGTTGCTTTATGAGTTAAAATCAAAACTGGTTATGTGAAATGGGATTAACGCTTTAGCATACTGGCTTTAAAATGCAACTGTTATAATTTCAGTGAGTTTCTTTTGTTGTTTTGTTTACTTGTTTGCTGAAGAGAACATCATCTCTGACTGTCATCTTCCCCTGATGTTGACCTTTGTCGACCTGTTAGGCTCGTCGACCCCTCACAGGAGACCCTGGAGGCGGGGCTTACCAGGGAACTGTTGGAGGAGATGGGCGTGGCTGTGCCCGTATCGGAGGAAGATCACGTGGAGTCTCGATTTGCTCCTCCAATCTCAGCCGCTCCCTCCCATCTCATCACTCACTTCTATGTGAAGAAGATGGAGGAGGAGCAGATTAAGGAGCTGGAGAAAGCGTCGGCGTCCACTGCAGTCGATCATGGCCTTGAGGTTATGCGTACTTCTTGACAGACTGGTTGCATTTGGGTCAGAAGTTTATATACACTTATCATGGGCGTGAATTTAATGACTTATTTAAATAGTTGGGTTTTTTTTTTTCAGCTTATAATTTCAATTGTTTTTAAAAAGAAAAATGGGGTGTAAAAATTTTAACTTATTGTGGAAAATTATTTTACATTTGTCCAATTCCGCCATGTTTGTTTACATATACAGAATATAGCCAGCCAAATGTAGGCCAGTCACATGACTCAAGCTTCCGTCTGTTTATTGGTGGATCCGGCCAAAAGCTTTGTTCACATTGAAGGCATACCCAATGTTCAGAATTGCATATCTGTTTATCTGGAAAACTTCCACAGTAAACATGTTCAAACATCATTATTTTATGAAGTTCAGATTACATCAGAATCAGAATAAACTTTGTCATCATTGCACCGAGATACAACGAGAACATGTACGTACAGTCATCCGAAAGATGGACGGAGTGCACGAAGCTGCTGCTATTTAGCGCGGCCTTCTTATTCTTCCTCAGAATAATATTTTTGCTTAGATGAGAAAAAGGAAGAAAACATGAGGAGAGACCGTATAAAATAAAGATATCTCACACCGTGCCCTAGACAGGCACGATTTGAGGCATCAAAAATTAATAAATACCACAGCAAAGCAACATAAATAGACTTGATACATGTACATATAGGCCGGTGAAGACACTGAATTTTAAGGGACGGTTGTAGCATAGTCCAGAGCCCCCCCAACCACCCACCCACCCACCTCTCAGCCATAGTCCAGATAAGAAGTGTTATTTATCATCAGCTCAGTTGAGGTTCCGTCACATGTCCACGGCCTTGGGGAAGGGAGGGGAGAGCGGTGGGGAGTGGTGGCACACAGGTTAGAAGATGGGCTTGTGATCGGAAAGTCGCAGGTTCAACTCCCGGTACCGTCAACATCAAAATGTGGGTGGAAACGGTGAAACACCCACACCTCCCTCCACCCTCATTCGCCCCACTCTGGGCCCCTGAGCAAGGCCCTTAACCCCCACCATCTGCTCCCTAAACAGGTCTCTCTTGAAAATGAGTTTGAATTGAATTGAAATTGAATTGAAATTGAATTGAAATTGAATTGAAATTGAATTGAAACCGAATTGATTCCTTACGCCGAAAGTCGAGCTCACAGCTTTCTCCAAGATTATTCCCAACCATTCATGGGTGCTGCCAGAAAGTTCACAGTCTTGATATTTATGATATTTAGTCCTTTATGGGGAGTGGTGGCGCAGAGGTTAGAAAGGTGGGCCTGTGATCCGAAGATTGCCGGTTCACGCCCCGGCCCCGACAACATCAAAATTTGTGGGTGGGGTAGGTGAAACACCCACACTTGCCCCCACCCTCATTCGCCCCACTCTGGGCCCATGAGCAAGGCCCTTAACCCCCACCATGTTCTCCCTAAAAAACAGGTCTCTCTTGAAAATGAGTTCTCGTGGCTCAATGAGACTACTTGTATGAATAAAGGCTAAATGAAAAAAAAAAAAATGATAACAGCCTGCTCCAGCCCTGACGCGGCTCCACATAATTCAGTCTGAGTGCTGCCAAGCTTCGACGCATCCACACAAATTTGTAGACAATCCTGATTTCACCAACCCAAACAGCAAAATCCAGTTGTCGTCATGAATCCAATTTGTTTCCGTCGAGGTAAGAGGGTCCTCCTTACCCCGACTCCTGTTGGGAGAAGTAGCTCAATTTTGTTTAGAGACCAGCTGATCCTTTGAATTAGTAGGTATGCAGGAAAAAGAAAAAGAGGCTCTTTAAGGGTTCAGAAGACAAGACAGCAAGCAGGGAAGCCGGGGGGGGGGGGGGGGGGGGGAACACGTCTGTCTTCACCGGAGCACAGAGAGAAAAAAAAATTGTTATATAGTTTGCAATGAGTACCTTTTTAATAGGCCTTGTCAAGGTAAAATGCATTTGAGAACCTGCAGCACTGCCTATTAAAATATTTCTGTAGATGAAAGGATGAGCCTGTATGACTTTACCAATTTCTTGTTTTTAAAAATGATGGGTCTTATGTCATATAATCATTACATCCTGGAACAATATCGGTTCAAATCAGTCATTAAAAACCCCAAAATGTTATTTATGTTGATGCTCGTGATGCCAGGATGTGAATCTCTGACTTCAACTGTAGCGGATTGAAGGCTCTGCTCAGCTTCACCTGTGTTTTCTCCCTCAAGGTGATGGGGATGGTCCGAGTTCCTCTCTACACCGCAAAGAGAGGAGGAGGCCTTTCCTTTTTCCTCTCACACTCCTTCATAGGCAACGCTCGCTCCCAGCTGATTAACTCTCTGTTGCGCCTCCACCTGGTCACCTCGAGGGAGTTACAGAAAGCTCTCAGGAACTCTCTGAAGATGCACGCACAGTCCGCACAGGACCTGAAGGCAGCCCTTGCGCTGACAGAGGCGTAGTGGAATCGGCTTTAAAACACGCCTGCGCAGGCTGCAGCTCGTCCCGTCGAGCACGCTCACGGACACAGTTTAACCTTCAGCTTTGCAATCATTCAAATACACAAAAACGTGCATTAGCATGCTAATGTAGAACTGGGGATTTAAATTGCTTTCTGTGCATCAAACACTTGGAGCCTTCTGAATTTCTTTGCCTTTTAAAATGGAAATAAATTGTTTTTAATTCATCATTCTCACCACTCATGTTCATTTGAAGATGTAAAACTGATAACTAGGAAAAAATTCAGCTAAATGTAATTTAATGCTGAGTTCTGACTGGCTTTGCTGAAGTAAATGAAACTGAGCTAAGCTAGCTAAAAGTAGTGAAATACTAGTAACAAAAAGTAAAAGTGGTGAAGTGTCAGATAAAATGAACAAAACCCTAGCTAAAAGCTAATATTAGCTAAATGTTAGCTATAAGTAGCGTAACACTATCTAAACTTAAAAAGAGCAAATTACTGACTAGCTAAAATGCTATATAAAAATAGGAAAGCGCTACTCAAAAGCCAGACGTAGCAAATATTAGCAACAAAAACTAAAAGTAGTAAAACGCTTGGTAAAATTTTAAAAAGCAAGAAAAAAGTTAATAGTATCAAACACATACAACAGTAAGACAAATAGCTAATTAAAAATAGCTAAATAAATGTAGAAACAGGCTAGCTAAAGGCTAAAAATAGCAATGGTCTCACTAATTGTAGCAAAAGATTGGTTAAATTTATCAGAACATTTTTCTTTTAGCTAAGATGAGCAATACCAGATTTAGCATTAACAGTAGTAGACCTGATATGAGCTGCATTAGCAATAACATTAGTTAAGTTCGCATTAGTAGAACCATCGTTAGCATTTTTTGATTTAGCATTAGCGTATAGTTGCAGTAGCAGAATTAGCATTAGCAGTAGAATTAGCAGGAGAATGCTAAAATAGTTTTATGTTTGGGGCAGTATGGTGGCTCGGTTGGTAGAGCTGTTACCTCTCAGCAAGAAGGTTGCTGGTTCAAATCCCTGCCAGGGTCCTTTCTGGGTGGAGTTTGCATGTTCTTTCCGTGCATGCGTGGGTTTTCTCCGGGTACTCCGGTTTCCTCCCACAGACCAAAAACATGCATGTTAGGCTGATTGGTAACTCTAAATTGTCCCTAGGTGTGAGTGAGAGAGTGAATGGTTGTCTTGTTTGTCTCTATGTGTCCCTGTGATGGACTGGAGACCTGTCCAGGGTGTCCCCCGCCTCTCACACAGTGACTGCTGGACATGGACACCAGTGACCCCCGCGACCCGGAAAGGAAGAAGCAGGTAAAAGATGATGGATGTTACGTTTGTTTGTTTGTTTGTCATATGCAGGTTCAACAAGGTCAACAATGCAATGAAATGTTCAGGATGAGAAAAAACTATTGGACTTGCTAAAAAAAATAAAACAAACTAAAGTATGCAATAAAGGTACAAAATAAAGTATCAAAAAGTGAAAAAGAAAGATAGCTAGATTTGATAATTTCAAATAGAGCTTTATTTTGAAGGATTTGAAGCAATCTCATATTTGAGAATATTTTGTAAACACTAATTTAAAATGTATAAAAGCTACAAAAACTAAAAGTCATAGCACCCATCTCTTGAACAATTAAAAACCCACAAACTATGCATAAGTATTAATGCTAATTAAACATATGGTGGGGGGGGGGGGGGGGCTTGGGAAAATTATTGTGAAAGCTGACTCATCATGCACACAATAATTACTCCCATGTCAAATCTTTTAAGTGTTTTAATTATACAATAATGGTTACATTCAGAATGTTTGAACAGGAAGTTTGACTCAAAATAGCAGCAGGTTTAAAAACGCAACAACAAAAAAAACAGACGGAAAGACGAACACTGAAGTTGCAGGCCTGTTTTACCCTAAAAGGTGCTGCACTGGCAACGCTGTGGTTTTCTGTATATGACAGGATCAAAGGGGCACGATCACTATTTTCTGTTTTTTGTTCTCTAGTTTTTTGGTGTTTGTTTTTTTTCCAGCCACATGTTCAAGTCTTTGTCTTTGAGCTGCTTCCATTCTTCACTTATGAAGTTACGGCACAGCTTGAACCCGAGGATTGATTATGTCCACGACATACCAGAAAGCCTGCAGGCATTTTATTCTGTTTAAGTGTACCCTCGGTGCACGTAACGGCGCCTGCAGCCGACGTTAGCAGCCTCCGTTCCAGACAGTATCGCTGGCAGACGGGATGCTGCCAAATATTTTTGATACCTATTGTAATGAAAGTGCATGCTCCGTCCTCGGCTGTCTGCACACAGGCTGCCGGAGTACACCAAAACACCAAACCGATGGCACGGCAGGTTCACTACGCCGCATGCAGTGCAATAAATCTACTTCAGATTGGATACAGGGTGGATAAAAGATGGAGGAAAGGGATGAAAGATGCCTTTTTATTTTTTGCCCCTCTCAGCTTTATAATGTAATCATGGAGACAGTGCAGAAGAACAGGTGGATCTATTGATAAGAAGCAGATCGACGCCTCGTTGAGCATGAATTCATGCAATTAGAAATGCAGGTTGAATTAACTAGTAAGGTACAGTGTCATCTGCAGTCGTCTCAATCAGTGTCGTTTCTTTCTCACAGCCATCAGAAGATGAAAAAGGAAGACGGGAAGCCAAGGAGACGGGCACACGAAACACCACGTCTGTGGTTGGTTTTATGTGATGGTGTCAGTTTTGTTTGTTTCACTGTGCGCCTCCTCGAAGCGGCAGGGTTTGCATCTTGCATGCGATCTGGTGACAAGAAAAGGATGCTGTCGTGTGATAACGCAAGGTCGTCAGAAACATGTTTAGAAGCAGAGAAGCAAGGATGGAGGAAGAGCGGTGCAGGCGAGGCATGGGATGGATGGATGGATGCGCAGGGTGAGAGTGGATGCTGAGGGGAAAAGATGGTATATTCATAGCAGCAGTGGTATTTATAGCCGCCTGGAGAGGAGAGAGCTGGGGGGCGTGGCTTGTGCTGGGGCTTTCTCACTGCTGCGTATGGCAGGGAGGGAAGGGGAGGAGAGAAGCATCTCTGGCGTGAGTGGAGAGTCTATCTGGCATATTTTGAAAGAAGAGGGGGAGGGCCGTGTGTGTGTGTGTGTGTATGTGTGTGTGAGAGAAGAGTATTGAGCTGAGAGAAATCTGTCAGAGTCATACACACTGCTCTATGTGTGAGTGTGTGATAGAGAGATCCGGAGGATGAGAAGAAAAGAGCTGAGGGACAGATAAAACGAGAAAGAGGAGCACCACAGAGTGAGGTATGTACAGCTGTCATGCTGCTCTTCAACCTCATAACAACCTGTGTGTGTGTTAACAGTGTGTGTTTATTGTAGAGTATTTTAAACAGACAATGCTCACTTTGTGCTTGTAGACTGTTTGCCAATTATGTAATGTGTGTGTGTGTGTGTGTGTGCAGCATTTTCAGGGTTGATGCTGTGCGTGTGTTTATGTGTATTTTATCCTGGGGTGTTTTTTTTTTTAGTCCATTGTGTGAAGCTCTGCTCCCAGTTGCGTTGACCGTATGGTCTTTATTTACAGCCGCTGCAAACAGAACTCATCCCTCCAACTGTTGTTCTAGTTGTGGAGCCTCCAACCCGTCCCGGCGCTCGTCAGCCGGGCTTATAAAGGACACGGACGAGCATAAACAAGCATCTGAAATGCATCTGCAGAGCTGCCTTTTCCAGTGCAACAGTAAAAAGAACTGGTGATTAAAGATGTAGCAATATTTGAAGCATTGCACATCACCCAGCTTTATCATCCTCTGTTGAGAAATGACCCTCCAAAAAAATCTAATTTACGTGCAGTTTCATACGATTTGGGGATATTTTGTCTGTTGGCACTTAGATTTTGTGTTGTGAATGACCTTCAGTAACTACCACACCAAATTTTAGCTCAACAGCTCTAAAACTGACTCAGTTGTGGCCCATTTTTGATTAGCTGTGGTGGCCATCTTGAAATGAGTTGAGTCCAAAAGTTGATCCACTGTAGAGGTACGTTCAATGATTATTTCCTGAGAGCTTTATTGAAATCTGTTCGGTGGTTCGTGAGATATTTTGCTAACAGACGAACAAGGTTGACTCCCAATAAGAAAGCGTTGCACAATCTCATCCGCTCATACGTACTCAACTGTAGCTCAATATCTGTAAAACTGAGTTGAAGCCATTTCTGTGGTCGGTTGTCTGTGGCGACCATCTCGATGTGGGTTAATTTTAAAGATTTAAACATTTACTCAGATTGTTCGTCTTAAACGTTAAAGGCTCCCACAGTTCTGTTTCTGTCGTACTGTTTTTTTTTCCAAGAAGGATGTGTGTTTCCTGTGAATTTCATCTACATTTGCTGAATCGCCCGATTTGTAACTTATTCCCTTTATCCCGTGTAGCGGTTTGACTGAGCTGCGGTGGTGACTTCTGTGACACAACGGGAACTCGGTATGATTTATTTTAGCTTCAAGTTTAAATCTGTAGTCGTGTTTGCAACACACATTTTACCAGAAGTGAAAGTTCCCCTCGGCGCATCGAACCGTTTGAGAATCGTTCAGTTGTGAATGACTCGTCAGGAACTGGGACGTAAAGCTGTCGGTTAAAAGCAGAGGCATGAAAGTGCTGAATAAAGAGCGGCTGTGTCAAAAGTACATAATTTATGTGTGAGATTCACTCATCCTGTGACGCTGCTAGAATGAGAACGAATATGAGTGAGCTGAACCGAACTACGGTAATTCTGTTGTTTGAGGAAGTTTCGGCGTTGGAGCAGAAGCTGAGGTTTGATCTGCTTCTGAAGGGCAGACTTTCACTTTGCAACACCTTCTCGTTTCCTTTTTCCATTTTTGTCCCTCTACTAGGACTGACAAGTCTGCGTTTTATAAACATCACCTGTAAATTATCTTCTGCAGCAAAACGTCCAGCATGGCATGAAAACAGTGGAAAGATTTGCAGATCTTTCTTTTTCCAGTTCTTTCTCCACAAGTCACAATCTAAAACCTCCTTTATGTCCTGTGGCAGATTTAGGGCTTTGCTTGAATTAGATGGACTTTTTTTGTGTATACAGTATACATTTAAAGCCCACTGCTAAAAGTTGAAGGTATACATTAATGTGTTTGTGTCCATCCATCCATTATCTTCTGCTTGTTCCAAAGTCTGGTCGCCGGGGCAGCAGCTTGATCAGGGAGGTCCAGAATCTTGTTCCACAGCCACATCTTCCATTTCTTCTGGGAAGACTCCAAGGCGTTCCCAGGCCAACCTCGAGACATAGTCTTGATCGTGTCCTGGGTCTTCCCCGAGGTCTCCTCCCAGTCAGACATGCCTGAATCATCCCCCTAGGGAGGCACCCAGGAAGCATCTACCAGATGCCCGAACCACCTCAACTGGCTCCTCTCGATGTGGAGGAGCAGCGGTTCTACTCCGAGTCTCTCCCGGATAACTGAACTTCTCATCGTATCTCTAAGGGAGAGCCCAGCCACCCTGCAGGGGAAACTCATTTCAACCACCTGTATCCACAATCTCATTCTTTTGGTCACTACCCAGAGCTCATGACCATAGATGAGGGTAGGAACGTAGACTGACCAGTAAACAGAGCTGCGCCTCACAGCTCAGCTCCCTCTTCACCACAACAGACCGACACCGAGTCTGCAACACTGCAGACGCTGCACCAATCCGTCTGTTAATTTCACGCTCCATTCTTCCCTCACTCGTGAACAAAACACAAAGATACTTGAACTCCTCCACTTGAGGCAGAACCTCACCCTCGACCCGAAGAGAGCAATCCACCCTTTTCTGATTGAGGGCCACGGCCTCAGATTTGGAGGTGTTGATTCTTATCCCAGCCGCTTCACACTCGGCTGCGAACCGCTCCAGTGAGAGCTGGAGATCACGGCACGATGGCGCCAACAAGACCACATCATCTGCAAACAGCAAAGATGGAATCCTGCGACCACTGACCTGGAATCCATCCACCCCTGGCTGCACTGAGAAATTCTGTCCATAAAAGTTATGAACAGAATCGTGACAATGGGCAGCCCTGGCTGAGTCCAACTCTTTCCTGAAGGGGTCTGACTTACCATCGGCAATGCGAACCAAATTCTCGTGCCGCTTGGCTTGTATAAGGACCGAACAATCCCATACTCGTGGATCATCCCCAACAGTGAACCTCGAGGAACACAGTCGAAACCTTTCTCCAAGTCCACAAAACACATGTAGACTGGATGGGCAAACTCCCATGACAACTCGAGGACTCTAGTGAGGGTAAAGAGCTGGTCCAGTGTTCCATAGCCAGGACGGAACCGGCATTGTGCCTCCTGGATCTGAGGTTCAACCAACGATCTAACTCGCTTCTCTCTCTCGCCCCTCGTGTTTGTGTCTGTTAGCAAAAGATCTCATGACCCCCTGGGCAGATTTAATAAAACTTGCAGAAAGTAATCATTGGATGTGTGTCTACAAGCTAATTTAAGATGGCCGCCACAGCCAACTGACCTCACAAAGCACAAAAATAGCTGTTCTAGTCGTCTAGATAATGAGCTAAGATTTGGTGTGGTAGTAGCTGAGACTGATCCCCAACACATAACTTGAACTCTAAAGCCCCATATCCACGGGGCCTTTTGGGGCTCCTATGTAACTAGTTCGGGCCGATTGCGTGGTTTATCCACAGTGCCTTCAGCAGTGGAACTCACCCCATTTTTGGGACCTACTTCTCTGAGGTCCCAGGTCTGGTTCTTGTTGGGTCTAGATATGACATCAGCGCACTGTAGGTCACTGATTGGTCAGGGGGCGTATTCATTGGTGGAGGGCGGAGATCAAGGAGGTCATCCATTTTGGTTGTGTGTTGTTTTCCGGCTCTTCTTCTTCTCATACATGTTAGTGGTGCTTAGAAAAGAGCTTAATGTAGCATTAGCGCCACCAGCTGGTAAGGTACGTTGATATTAATAATCCACCCACTAAACGGGAACTATGGGCACTGCAGAGACAGAAAAAAAGAGGTCCCACCAGAACCGGACACAACAGGGTCCAACAAGAACCGGCTCTATGGATAAGGGGCTTTACATGGTGGGAAAGATATTTCTATTTTAGTCAACTCTGTCTATTAGCATGAACCACTGGACATATTTTAATGAAACTTTCAGGGAATAATTACTGGATGTACTTGTACTGCTGAGTGACTTCTAGAACTCATCTAATTTAAAATAGCTAATTGCTAAATGACTTTAAAAAACACAAAAACGTCTATAACTCTGTCACTTTTTTAGATAATGAGCTAAAATTGGGTGTGGTAGTAGCTGAGATTCATCCTCTACAGAAAGTGAATTGTGCATAACGTTATTTTCATCATTTCACAATGTAAGATGATTTTAGTGTTAAACACGGGAAGTGCAATCTGCATTGAACGCCAGTCTTAATACATAATGTATCACTTTGAAACCTCCATGTTTGATTTTCCGTGTTGCGTTATGCAACCAGCCGTCCCCGTGGTGTTTTGGCGGTGACGAGAGGATTAGGCTGCAGCTACAAGCGTGCAGGTACGCAGTGAGTCTCTGTGAGAGTAATAACTTGCGGTGGCATTCCGTTATACCGTTTCCTGTTTGCTGCAGCAGTTTAAAGACACAAAGCGAGAACGTTCTCAATGAACGTGGAGGGTGAAAACAGTTTCAGGGGGCTCTGCTTGTTGCAGGTGGACGCTTGAGGATCCCAAGGATTCACAGTCAGTGGCTCTAATTAATGTTTTACTAACAAAGAGCAGATGGATGCAGAGATTTGCTAATGAAAGGTTATGTAAAAAGAAAGTACCCGTTTACGTACATTTCATGGCAATCCAGTTCACTTCATTTAAAACCCGTTTTCACGCAAATTATTTTGTACTAGATACCCTTTTGCAACAAAATGTTTTTAAAACTGGAAACAAATAGGTTGTATTAATATATTTGCTTTGGTGTAATTCATAGAAGTCTAGAGATTTCTAGATCATAAAAGCTTAAAAAAACGATTTAGCCTGAAAACTTTGTCGGCCGTCACAGATCTCGGTGATTTTCCCTTCAACATGCTCGCCTCGTCCGAGCCCCGAGTGTGTTTACAAGAGGCGCTCGGGCTCGCCCTTCAGGCTGACAGATTGTCTCACCTGATCCAACCTGACTCAGTGATGGCGCGCGGCTGTCTGCACAGATTAGCATAAGATCAAGACATCCTCGTTCATTCTGTGACTGCAGATTCAGCACTCGCACTAAAGTTTATCTTTTAGTCGTTTGCCATCTAACACCACCGAAGAGCTACTGGGTTCTGTTCTAGCCATAAAAATACCAAAACGCTCAGCTTGGTGCTACAAGTTTTGTTTTTTTCAAACTTTCAAAATATTTATCTTTATTTCAGTTCAATTCAGTTGATTTATATAGCGCCAAGTCACAACAGAAGTTGTCTCAGGACACGGTACAGAAACATTCAGATACATTATAAATGGCAGTTGGTAAAAGTTCTCTGTCTAAAGAAGCAGCAGGTTGTGTTGAGTCTTGAGCGAGCACAAAGGAGACAGTGGAAAGAAAAATTCCCTTTTAACCGGAAGAAATCTCCAGCAGGACCAGGCTCAGGACGAGCGGCCATCTGCTTCGACTGGCTGGGTTCGAGAGGACAGGAAGGAGAAACGAACACAGAGGCAGGTCCAGGAGAACTTTCTATAGGAGGAAAGACCACAAAACACGTTAAGGTAGAAATAATTACAGAAACAAACAGGAAGAGTAAGTAAAGATGGCAGCAGAGTGAGGAAATGAGATCAATTTGTCCTCCAGCAGTCTAAGCCTATAGCAGCATAACTAAGGGATAGCTCAGGAAACCCAAGCCAACCCTAACTATAGGATTTATCAAAAACAAGACTTAAGCCCGGTCTTAAAACTGGACAATGTGTCAGTCTCACAGACAGGAACCACAAGAGAGGAGCCTGATAACTGAAAGCTCTGCCTCCCATTCTGCTTTTGGAACCACAAGTAAACCTGCAGTCTTGAGTGCGAAGTGCTGTGTTGTAAAATATATTTCCATATATTAGAAACACAATGGGATCCCTTCAGTCCCTTCGAAAACGTGATTCACTTTGAAATCTGGTTCAGCTTCTTTTAGTCTTTAGCTTTTTCTGGTTTCAGCTTTCATCTGCTTTTTTAATATTTTTAGCATTTAGCTAGCCTTTTGCTACTTTAGAATTCAGTTACCCTTGTTCTACTTAAACTTTCAGCAACCTTTCTATTTATTTTTTAGTGCTTTGCCACATTGAGCTTTTCGATAGCTTTTTGCTCATTTTAGTTTGCTACTTTGAGTATTTAACCACCTTTGTGATGCTCTAAGCAAACATTTTGCTGCATTTGACTTCTGGATAGTTTTTAAATCTACTTTGAGCTTCTAGGTAGCCTTTTGTTGGTTTTAGATATCCTTTTCATATTATTCATTTAGCTTAAAGCTAGCCTTTTGCTCATTTAAGCTTGGATTTTGCTACTTTGAGTGTTTAGCCAGCTTTTACTTTTTGTTAGTTTTTTGCTACTTTTAGCTTCTAGGTAGCCTTTTGATACTTTTAGCTAGCCCTTTGATAAATTTAGTTTAATGTTAGCATTTTGCTACTTTCAGCTTCTAATTAGGGTTTTACAGTTGGTTATCTTTTCAATGTTTTTAGCTAGTGTTTGTATACTATTAGCTTATAAGTACCCTTTTGCTTCATTTACTCTTTTAGCCTTTCACTACTTTAACTTTTAGCTATACGTTTATTACTTTAGCTTTCAGCTAGACTTTAGCCGCTTTTAGCAAGTTTTTTTCCTACATTTAGCATTTAACCAGCCCCTTGCTGCTTGCTAGCAGCTTCTTTTAGCTTCAGCTTCTCCAGCTGTCGTTCAGCTCTCGGCGTTCACGCTACATTTTCTGAAGGTGAAATTTTTGGAACATCTCGGAGCTCGTTTTTAACTTCTTCTCTGGGGAAGGTCGTACACAAACACCTGTTCATGTCGTCAGCGTTCGGCAGAAACAACTTTCCCAAAAGTGTGTCTTGGTTTCAGGAAGTGAGCTCATCTGGCACACGTTTCCCTCCTTTATTTCACACGCACGGCTCGTGGAGAGCAGCTGCAGGGAGGTGGCAGAGCTGGAACGAACTGGAGAAGTTTTCTGCAGAAGCCACAGCAGAAGATTCTGTGACTGTAAACAAGGCAGCGTGTTGTTTGGTGTCAGGAAATCCCCTCACACTATCAGGACAACATCTAACACAAAGTCTTTTTTGTGTTCCTTCATCTTTCCCCTTCTTTCCAAGAAACTGGTAGAAAATGCAGTGGAAATAACGGCACATTACTGTAATTCATGCAGTTATCCTTGTCAGTTTAATTTATACTCACTATGTGTACCACATGACCTCCTTCTTTCAGTAACCATGACTTCAAGTATGAAACGCCGTTCCCCCTACAGTCATCATTTCTCTGTCCTGGCTGCCCTTTCAGCTTCTCAAAGCTGCTTTTTCCTCTCTCTGTGTCTCTTACAGCTCCCCCTGCGCTTTTTTTTTTTTTCTCAGATCAATTACATTCGCTTTGTTCTACGCAGATTAAGGTCATGTGCTGATAAGACCCTCCAGAGACTTTGGAGGCCTCACAATCTCATTTGTGGAAATCTTCTGAAGCTCCTTCTGCGTTCACTCGTTACTTCGTCTGGAGCCGTCACCGAAACGTGTCTGAATCGCAGCCACAGTGCAGGAGGGAGTGAGCGTACGCATCTGAAGGCCTCAGCTATGATGGCATGGTTGACACGTTAAACCGTCTTCTAATTTATTGTTCGCTCTTTTTTTTATTTGCTCCCTCGTGGATAAGTTTTCTGACAGACCACTCGTGCCTTTCCAAATGCTTTAGGCTGATTGAGGGGCCGTGTTTCCTGTGAAAGCAGTCCATCCTGACACCCGCTGCACAACTCGGAAACCTGTTGAGAAACAGACAGGAAGTGTGACGTCGTCGTGCATTTTCTAGGGTACGAAATTAGGTTTTTGCTTGTGTGTTGATCTTTAAATCGAGATTCGATGAAAACAAGTTTTCACTCATGTTGTAAAGAAGTTCTCAAGTAGTGGTAGATGTTCCGACTCAAAACATCTTGGATCTCAAACTTTAGCCTTTCCATACTGCAGCTCATAAAACTAGCTCCGCCCTTTAATATAACTCCGGAGATTGTAATTACCTTTGGTTGCCTTTATGCGTTCATTGGTTGGTGTGGTGGATGGGCGTAGTTTTTGGATCACATGGTGTATGTAGTGATGTTAAGATCACCTGTTTGCTCACCTGGTGAGTTAATGAGTGGGTGATGGGGGAAGTCTACATTTTTGGTGACCACTTTTACCTTTTACGCATTGGAATTTTTGCCTTTAATCTCTGCTGGAACCTGTGGATTTGTTTCTGCTATGGGATATAAATGAGTCACGGGTGTTTTGCCTTGGAATATAAAGAACTATACGTCAATAAAGGAGTCTCAACTGCCGCTTGGGTTTATGTCTTGAACAACACGTCAACGCTCGGCGACTCTGTTTGTTTGACAGTCACCAGTAGTTGGCGTTAGATTAAAATAGTCAATTTGAGACCCATTGTCTTGTAACTATACTGTAAAAAAAACACAAGAAAACCAGAGTTTTACTTGGTGCTAATCCTGTGGGCGGATAAGAAAACAGTATACTGTGGTAGATACGAGTGATTGAGAGTATGGAAAGACGTATGTAGTGAATTTACTGTAATGAATGAATCTACCTGGATTACCGCAGTAGACCAGGAAACCAACAGCAGATGCTCAAAAAACAAAACTATGTCCGTTTTGGGAGAGAAAAAGACTTTACTGCACGCAGCCGCGAACTTTACGCAGAACAGCCATGGTGCATTCAAAAACGTAGGAATCAAGAAATTCAGAAAGAAAACAAGCTACAGTCAAAGAGAACTTAGCTCACCAAGCAAACTAACCACATATAAACAAAGTGGGCTTTCTAACGAGAATCATATAAAAATCATTACTGTGGCCCACTTATGATGCTTATGCCTCCAGCCGGCCTTGAGCACACATCACAGCGCCAAGCCGGTCATTTTGATGTATCATTTGTGGGGTTACACATTGTGGTTCAGGCTGCATTAAAGTTGACGGAAGATTAAGATATAAAGTTAAGAAACCCTTGTCAGGTGGATAATAATAGGTGGCTGCATTACTAGGAAAAATGAAAATCCTTTCTTGTACATTTTGGGAGGTATTTACCATTTCCTTTCAGGGCATCCCCAACCACCACCCTTGAGGCAGCGTATGTCCTTATCCCTGCTGTTATTCGTCACCTCTTCATCTCCTCACCCCCCTCCATCTTTGATTCTTCCTCACACATCCCCATCTCCCTGCGTTCTTCTCCCCTCTCATTAAATCTCTCTGGTGTCTGTTTCTTGTCACCTTGACCTTATTTGCCCTCTCCTCCTGAGTCTTTCTTTGCTTCATTCGGATCTGAATAATTTCACCTCTCAAGCTTCTTCTTCTTCTCTCTAACCACTTTCTCTCTCTCTCTCTCTTTTTTATTTTTTATTTTTTTACCTCACAGGCCGGTTCTGCCTTGCGCACCAGGACCCCGTTGGATTTCATGGACATACTGACCCATCCGGCGTCCCCGCAGAGATCTGACAATCGACTGATGCCGGAGCGCCGCACGCAGCTGTAGAGAAGAAGGGGGTCGGGGTGAAAGGTTGCGGACTGCAGAGCTCAGAAGTGGGGGCTTTGGGAAGGAAGGTCAAAGGTCGAGCGGTCAAAGATGATGACTTCACACGGAAAGCTGAGGAAGGAGAAGGGGAGCCTGGCCGAGTACGAATCACAGATGAAGGGTGAGAGTCTGCGGCAGGCGCTTGTTTCTGCGCACGTCTTTTTGTCTACAAGCGCAAACATGAGTGCACGAGAGACAACACATGCACAGTGATGCGAGAACGGGTGTAGTTCCTCCGCAGTAACGCATCCGTGCGCTCAGAAATGAAGACGGCAAAAGATTTTAACATAATCGCGTGTGCCTTCATGTGTTTGTTTGTCTGTTAGCAAAATATCACACAAACCACTAAACTGATTACAATGAATCGTTCACAAATCAATCAATAGATGTATTTGTACAACTCGTTAACTTTTGAAGTTGGTTCAAGTCAGGGTTAGCCCCACAGCTAACCCACCTTAGCAAACACAAAAATGTCCATAACTTGGTCGGTTTTACAGATACTGAGCTAATATTTGGTGCGGTTGTAGCTGATAACGACTTGTGCAAAATCTTTATTTAAGACTTAACGGTTGTAGTTAAACCTGCTTGTCTGTTAGCAAAATATCTCTTGAACCAGACGACAGATTTGAATGAAACCATCAGAAAGCAGTCGGGTGTCCATCCCCAGCTCTTGACTTACGGAGTCAACTTAACCAAGATGGCTGCCACAGCTAGTCCGCTTTCGCAAGCACAGAAATGGCTTCAAATGAAACAAGTTTACAGAGATATAGCTCATATTTGACATGGTAGTAGCTGAGAGTCATCCCCATCACATGTTTTCATCGCTGACACGTCAGGCGAAATCTTCACTTAAATTCTGGCACACGAGGAATGCTAGGTTCTTTTAATTTGACCTGAAACTCTTCCAGATCTGTAAACATGGTCATATCTGGCAACATGCAGATTTCACATGACAGCAGTGTGTGTGTGTGTGTGTGTGTGTGTGTGTGTGTGTGTGTGTCCAGTGTGTTTTGGAGCATGCACGTTATGGCTGCTTCTCTGTACTGTACTATAAGGGTATATTTATAGCAAGTATTAGTGATGTTGTCTCCTCACATCCAGTCAGCCCGGGGCGGTGCACTGAAACAAAAAAAGGCAGGGAAAAGGATTAAAGAGGGGGAAGATGGAGGAGGATGAGGGAAGAATAGAGTGAGAAAAGGAGGGATGGAGAGGTGAGAGAGCAACGTGTTGTTTTAGAGAGCGATGTTTGTATTAACCTTTTCAAATCAAAGTGCAGCTCCAGGGACACGGCGCTGTTGAATTTGCTGTATTTGCTTACAAGCCTGTGTATCATATCATGTTCTGTGGGATTACAACAAGTGAGCTGTGTGGGCCGATCCATATTTTACTGTCGGAGCGCTCCGCAACGCAAAGACAGTCGCACCTCGATTAAATCCTGCCAGCTGATTAAAACCCTTCAGTTATTGTTGAATCAGAGAATAATAACTGTAAAGGGTGTTATAACGGCATCCTTTAGTAGGGATGGGATAAAATATCAGTAGAACAGGATGCTGTTGTACAAGTATTGATAATTTAATTATTAAAATAAGGCACTGCTTAAAGATTTTTATCTTGTCACTGTTTTCTAAAGGCTTGAATTTTTGCTCTTATGATAAATTAAAAACAGCTGAGGCCGATCAAAGTGCTTTATAAACATTGCAATCTATGAAATTAAACATAAAAAAATGTTATCTTGAACTATACCTGACCACAGTTTCAGGTAGATAGGACCCGAGAATGCAGACTGGCAAGAAGAGCTAAAAAAACAACAACAAAAAAAACAGAAAACTTTATTTAAATGAAGCAAAACGCTGATGAGGCAGAAATAAATTTACAAAATACTCGAGGAGAAATTCACAGAGGAGCAACTACAAGGAGGCACGAGGAGGACTGGACGTGGCATGAAAGCCAAAACTGCTTGACAGAAGGAGTATGTGGACTGGGGCTGATGGGAAGAGTGTCATGGAACCAGGAACAGGTGTAACTGAGCGAGGCAGGAGATTTTTGATTGATTTATTTATTTTTTTACTTTACAGACCATCCATCCATTCTCTTTTACCAGCTTCTTTCATTTTGGGTCACGGGGGTCGCCGGTGCCCATGTCCAGCAATCACTGTGCGAGGGGCGGGGTACACCCCGGACAAGTCGCAAGTCCACTTTACAGACCAGTTAAAATAAATTTACCATGCCCCATTCAGCAAAATACGCTACACATAGTGCTCCTTGCTTCAGCGGTGATGAATGTCAAAAGTGAAACTTAAGGTCATGACTTGAAAGTAGTCTTCATGCGCACTCTGCTGGATAAATTGTACAATGACAGCTGGTTCCCAGCATTTTAGTGGTGAAAATTAGAAGTTTATATCGGCGTATAATAGGACAGTTATCACCGATACTGATCGTACCCAAATGTCTATATCAGCCTCACCGATATATCAGTTGGGCTCTAGTGAAAACTGACCATGCCTTTTTTACTGTTCGTTTGTTCCAAATTTCAGACCAGAGCTGCTGTTTTACATCGATTATTTAGTAGCAGCATGAACTATTTAGCAGTATAAAGTGCTTTTGATGTACACTAGCCAATTGTAAACTGCTGGGTTTTAACTTTCCCTCCCATCCTGAATATTTCCTGAATATTTCCTGAATATTTCCTGTTTTTGCATGTGTCTGTATTCATCCGGACTTTTGAATCGGTGTTTTATGTAACCGGCTCCCTGTCTGTCTCTTTGTCTGCCTGACGTTTCAGACCTGCGGGCCCAGCTGACGGACCAGATCAAGATTCTGGACTCTCAGGTGGAGGTGAAACAGCAGCAGCTCTCGGACTTGTCTGAGTTTCTCCGGCGACGGGGCGACATCGAGATGGAGTACGCCCGGGCCCTCGAGAAACTGACGGAGAGGTTCACTCACAAGACTAAAAAGTAAGGCTGTCTGTCTGCGGCGTCTGTTGTGCGTCATCGTGTCGTAATCAAGCGTTTCTGTCATCGCTCTGCAGGAAGGAGCAGTGGGGTCAGTCTGTGTGTCAGGTCTGGTCCGTTCTGCTGACTCAGACCCGTCTGGAGAGCCGAGAACACGCGGCGCTGGGAGACACCTGCTGCAACACGCTCACTCAAAGCCTAGTGCACTGCACAGAGGACACGCATCGCTTGCACAAAAAGGTCAGAGGGCGTTTGATAGAAACATGTCGACACGCCGAGAGATTATACAAACCCTCCGTCACTGCTCAAGTGATGACTTTAAACACCACGTCTTGTTTTAACACTCATTGTTAGGTTTAGGTTCGTACGTCGACTCTCTGTACGGTAAAATAACAAAGAAACGGTTTTACTCTTGAAGTAGGATCATTTATTTTATTTATATTAGTTACACTAAAATGATCCAAAAAGTACAGTTAAAAAAAAAAAACAATGCACTTGTTTAGATTTTTGTTAGACACTATCAAGCAGAGCTCTTCAAACATTTACGTAACCGGTAATGTAAAGTACCGTAATTTCTGGACTATAAGCCGCTACTTTCTTCACAGGCTTTGAACACCGCGGCTTATACAATGTTGCAGCTAATTCTTGGGTTTATTTTTTATTTTAGATGGGCTAACAAACTTCACGCCGCCAAAACATTTAGCCTCGTCACACCCGGGGGCTCACATAGCTGCCCAATACACGTCTCCTTTGGGGGGTGGGTCCTCATGGCTCAATGAGACTACCTGCATAAATAAAGGTTAAAAAAAAAAAAATCTGACCAATGAAATTCCCGGTCACAGTCGAACCAATGAAACGGGGAGGGGGTATTCTCGCAGAGCAACTTTTGCTCAAGTCTGCCAGTGGATCCTGACAGCTGAGCAGGACAACACAAGCTTGTGCAGGAAGAAGATCAAGATGGTGATCAGTGACTTCCTGGTAGGCTACTGCAGTGTTTCCCCTACCATTATACAAGCAGGGCGCCCCACCCTGTCAATGGAACCGAACGCCCTGCCTACCGAACCGAACCTCCCCCCCCCCATCCACAACTGACGTAGCACTAAGCTAGCGGCGCGCAATACAGATGTGTTAGCTAAAAAGCTAGAGGTAGCGCTCCGTTTCACTTACACCGAGCTGTCTCCCAACCCCCTCCCTCCCCCGCTCGATAACTGTCGGTACGAACGGCACGTAACACAGACATGTCCGGGTCCTCCCCGCCCCCCCCCCCCCCCCGACAAAAGTCATAGAAGAGATGAGCACCCCGCCAAGGCAAGTAATGTAGAGGAAACACTGCACTGTATTTTGTATTTTATTTTACCAGCTGTGTTACAGGTACTGTTCAGAAAAAAATAATCTACTGCACGTATTTGTATACGTTATAGGTACATATTTAATTTAAAGTTGTTTTTTAATTTCTGTGTAAATATCTCATTATAACGTGGACCAGCGGCTTATAAAGTGCAGCCTATATATGTACAAATTGTTATTATTTTTAATTTAGTGGGTGCAGCTTATATTCGGGCGTGCTCAATAGTCTGGAAATTATGGTAATAATCTACAGAAGTCATTCTAAAAAAGTTAAGTCAGGACCTCAGGACGTTCAAAAAACAAACAAACAAACAAAAATTGTAGAAACGCTTCGTCTTT
>NC_056508.1:43943725-43950226 GCF_014905685.2 Nematolebias whitei | reverse complement strand
GTTAATCAGACTGAAAGTAGCAGAAATTACAATGAAAACTGTAAATTTATCTGAAAGCAGCCAAAAATAGATAAAAATAAATGCTAAAAAGGTAGCTGAAAAAAGTAGAACAAGCTTAAATTAGCAGAAGAAGGCAGAAAAAACATGTTTGAGCACAAATCTATGGAAATTATCTGGAAAATAAGCTGAAATTATTTTAAAAAAAATCTGAAAAGTAGCTAAAAAAGCAGAAAGATGGATCCTGCAGGAAATTGTTGTGCCAGAGTTTCAGTACAAAGGAACATGCACAAGGAGTCACACTAGATATAAAAATAACAGAGGAAGAAGAATGTTTGTGTTCAGTGCCCTGAGATGACTTCTGTTGTGACTTGGTGCTTTATAAATAAACTGAGTTGAGTTGAAGAAGAGATAGAAGAAAAAAGAAAGAAGCTTAAATTACCAGAAGTGAAGAGAGCACATTTTTACTGAACTAGGCTGAAAAAAATTGAGTGCAAAAAATATGGAGTTAGCCGAAAAAGCTAAAATAGTAGCTGAAACAACAGAAAAGGCTGAAACTTGCATAAATAAGCTGAAAGGAGCATAACGAGCTGAAATTTGCAGAAAGAACTTGGAAGCACAAAAATGTTGCAGTTAGCAGAAATTAGAGTTGCATTCGGGCCCAAAATATCCGACCCAGCCCCAACCCGTAGCCATCATTTACGAACCCCACCCGGCCCGATGAATTAACAGTAATTACAGGTCCATAACCCCACCCGACATTTTTAATTAAACTTTGACTGCTTATTAATGGTCGGCTGACACGCGCAGCTAAGGGGGCAGGAGATCGGAGCTGAGGGGGTGTTTGTCATTTCATGGTTGTCAAAGTGCATTAAACCCCTGCTTCTGCCTGCATTCTGCATTATTCAGACACGGACCCTGCTCTGACATGTCTGCTTTGGGGGCTCACCTGTTTGGGTCGTCGGCCGCGCACGTCCGCTGAGTGCAGCGGCTGAACGTCCACTTGGGCGATGGATCGCTTCCTGGCAGTACCGGTAGTCCCGTCTGAAGCTTAACGGAACTTTATTTTACCTCTTTCAAGGCCGGTCAGCTCGCGGTCAAATGGCCGCGAGCGGCTGGTGAAGGTATGGCAAGCCATGTTACCATATCATTGGATCACGGCTGATCCGCTGACACAATCAACAGCTCAACACCGACCTGGCCCGCCCATCCAGCACATTATTATGGCCCAACCTGCCCCAAATTCAGGCCGGGCTTTGGTCCTGGGTTGGAAATGACAACTCTAGCAGAAATGATCTAAAAGGATCACAATGCAGATGAAAAAACAGCTGAAAAGCTAAATTTGCACAAAGAAGCTGAAAGAATCAGAAGAAAATGTGAAAGGAGCTGTAAACAGATCTAAAGATGTGAAGATGAGCTCAATTCATTTTCTACGAGTAAAAAATGGCAGAAAGGGCTAAATATTTCAAAAAGCTAAAGCTGCACCAATACCAAAAGTCACAGCAGGATCGTCCTGAAAGAGCTGAACGTTTTGATTTATGATTTGTTGAAATGGCACAAAAATTATGGAACGAGAACGATGCTGCAAAATGTACGGAACAAAAAAGGATCACAACAGTGTGAATGCTTCACGAACAGTCACACTATTAAAGCTAATTTGGGCACTTTGAGAAAACCGTCGTCGTGTCTGCTAAAAACAGAAGCTGGGACTTGTGTAGGTGTCAGACCTACACAGTGTGACTGCATTTACTGTTAGACTGTATTACATATTTGTGTCAGACTTTCACTTTGCAAGTGAACTGAAACAGATTTCTGTCTTAAATCCTGGTTTCAGTTCTGCAGCGAGCTTCAGTGTAACACTGCAGTCTTGAGCATTCCTAAAAAAACAAAACTACAGCATTAACTTTTACATTTGTGCAGCTAAATATGTCATTTTCAAATGTATAATCCCAAATAATGACAATGTGGAAGAGTTGGGGCGCTCCGTTTGTTTTGCCTTGGGCCCCCAAATGTCTGAACCCGCCTCTGGTGTTAAACATATGTTGTTGTTATTTATTTAAAAAGTATAACCCATAACTGGAGCATAGTTCGGCAAAACTGACAAATTGTCAGTTTGCCCAGTCTAAACAGGGACATTTTGTTTCTCAGGCATTCATTTATAATTTTTTACACAAAAGTATCGACTTGTTTGAAATATAACATATTGTTTAAGAATAAACCTGTGGTTTTCTTTTTAAATACATTTCTTTGCAGGTAGAGTCACTTTGCTGACACGAGCTGCTGCACAAAAACAGTGTTAAATAAATAGTTGATTTATGTTTTACCCATGGGGAAACCCAAACCTATACTTTCATGCTTTTTTCATAAATAGTCGTTCCAAGCTATACCTCCTGTCTGCGTGGGTGGTCAGCTACGACCAGCGCATCAGCTCTGAGCAGATTTAACTAATGAACACATCCTGCGCCTCTTTGCACGACAACCAGCAACACACTTTATCCATTAAGCACCCGTTATCTGCAAAAACTGGGATGTAAACGAACCAAACGGTGATGATCTGCATTAAAGATATGAAGGAGCAAAGTTTATCACAAGCAGGCTTTAACAAAATATTAAGTCTTTTTTTTTAGGGTTGTTGGATTCCTAACACGCCTATAAACGGGACTTTTTTTAATCCTAAGAAGGAAGTTTAAAAAAACTGACATAGTTGCTAAAAACATAAATGCACTACAGCTTTGAATGCAGTAGTATTTTTATTTTTATTTTTTTACCATGAGCACTTTTTGTTAAATCTTTGACTTTTTAAAAGTTTCATAATTAATACTTCAGTGAGCTCAACAGTTATTTCAGCAGCAGCGGCTTACTTAGAGTATTTGTCATTTTACGACAAGAATGCACGAGTTTAAACTGTATTTTCTCATTTTTTAAAATTTTATTTCATTTTTCTTTCGGCTGCTCCCTTCTTCAGGGGTCGCCACAGTGAACTAACTTGCACAAAGACTTGGCGATTGTTTTGACTCCGGATGTCCTTCCTGATGCGACCACAGACCACCGAGCTACCACAGCCCTCTGTGTGGAGCCAGCTAGGGCGCCCAGGGAGCAGATGGTGGGGGTTAAGGGCCTTGCTCAAGGGTCCAGAGTGGGGCAAATGAGGGTGGAGGCAGGCGTGGTTGTTTCACCATTCCTTCCACATTTTGACGTTGTCAGTCCGGGGAGTTGAACCGGCGACCTTCCAACCACAGGCCCACCTTCTCTAACCTCTGCACCACTGCATTTACCTCAATATAAAAAAAATGATGAAAGTTTATCTAATGGAAGCGATTAAAGAGAACTTGACTTGTGTGTGCACAATTTGACACAAAACAGTTTTTATGACCATTTATTTTGCTTTCCACTGTTCTATATTCATTAAACCAGGGCTATTCAACTGGTGGCCCGGGGGCCAACTCAGGCCCATGGGCGTGCTCAGTTCAGCCCATCAGTGGGTCCATTCTTAAATAAAACTAGATTTTAAATCATAAAAAAAATGTACGTAATGAGAATAACTGCTGGATGTTCGGCCCCTGGGCTTTTTGCTTGCAGTACCGTATTTTTTGCCTTATAAGTTGTGATTTTTTGCATAATTTGCATACCCTGCGACTTATATGCGGAAGTGACTTATTTAAGGATTTTTTCCCATATTTATAAACCAATTTTTGGCTGAGATATGACCTTAAGCGCAGAGGTGACGGGGCCTTCTCTGTAGCAGGACCAAGACTTTGGAATGAGTTACCTCTGCTTGTCAGACTGGCCCCCTCCCTCTCGGTTTTCAAGTCCTGTTTAAAAACTCACTACTATTCAGCAGCTTTCAACACCAGAGGATCTGTGTTTTGATCCTGTACGCTCCACACTGGTTAGTCGTCATTATCTGCATCGTTTTTACGTCTATATTCTGATTTACTTCATTTTGTATTTTGCTTTGTGTGTTACCTGTTGTTCTGTCTGTACAGCACTTTGTTTGGCCTTGTCGCTGTTTTAAGTGCTCTATAAATAAAATGGTATGGTATGGTATTTTCATTCATTCTGACTGAAAATACTACCACTACCATTTTCAGCTGCTAGATGGCACTTGAGTTGTATGGCATGCCGTTGTATCATTTAATAGGTAAAAGTGGCTATTAATGACATAATCGGTTTGCCATAGTCTGCCACCATCGTCCAGCTCACTTGGAGCAACCGTCAAATCAGCTTCATTTGCTGCGCCGCCCCGGTGAAATGCAGCTGATTTGACCATTGCAGTGCATTTATTAAGTAAAAGTTCAACTGAGACACACTTTTTACTATAAAGTCAAACAAACAAATAATTGTTTTTAGGTGGTTATCATGTTAAATTCTTGTTAAAGTCCTCCTGTGCATGCTCCTGTGGCCACCATTCGATTTTTGGCACAACACCGGCCCACATTTCCAGGTTGTCAATGGTGATGCATAATAGATGTAACTTATAGGGCGGAGCGACGTGTACGGCCGAAAATACAGTAACTGTGGCCCCCTGAGCACTTTAGTTGAATAGCCCTGCATTAAACCATGGACAAGCCTCTGTTCTGTGTTGTAGCTTTAAAAAACTGCAGCACAAGAACATTTAGGACATTCTTTCCATTTCTGTGGAAGCCGGGTCACCCCGCTTCTAAATAACCACGTTTAGTCCAATTTGTAAGTTTGCACTTTGTTCACGTTCTGGTTTCTGTCCCTGCAGAGCAAAGATGTTGGAGTCCAGATGCAAGACGAGCTGCTGAAGGTCACGACGGAGCTGCAGACGGTGAGTTCCTGCGATTGTCGCCTGAATGGAACCAAAGGCAAACAAAAACGCAGAATAAACTCAGATTTCTGAATGACTTCACGGAAATCTGTTGACGAATGAGCCATCAGCTTAACTGCTAAGGTTACAACAAACAGAACAAAGCTGAAGTATACGCATTAGCGCAAAGCTAAAATCAGCTAAAAGTAAAAATAGGCAAACTGTAGTTAAATCTAAAAGTCACAAAACAGTAGCTAAAATGTAAAATAACCAAAACAGTAGCTAAGTTAAATATAGCGAAACCATAGCTAAAAATTAAATGAGCAACACTGCAGATAAAAGTTAAAATCAGCAAGACGATTGCTAAAGAATAACAATAGATAAAAGCTTAAACTAGAAAGTTCATAACTAAAAGTTAAAATTTGCAAAACGGAAACTAAAAGTTCAAATGAGCTAAACAGTAGCTGAAAGCTAAATGTAGCAAAAGCGTCACTAATAGCTCATAATAACAAAACAGCAACTACAAACTAAAGTTAGCATAGCAGTAACTAAAAGCTACAATGAGCAAAGCCTAGGTAAACCTTAAAATTAACAGAACAGTAGCTTAAAAGATAAAAGGAGCTGAAGAAGACAGAATGGAGGAACGTTATGATGCATGAATGATTAAAACAGCACAAAGTCTGCAGAAGTATTTTCCACTCTAAACAGGAAGACAGTAGTTTGGCTGCTGACTCGGCGTTCACACATCAGTGAGCTCGCATTTGATTTCACTGATGTGAGTTTTGTTGTCGTTCTTTTTATCATTAAAGGCTCTGAAGACGTATAACCAGTACCACACAGACTGTCTGATAGCTGAAGGGAAACTGAAAGAAGCCGAGCGGCTCGAGGAGAGACACACCGGCAAGTCAGCCGACCTTGTCCCGGGTCAACTGGGGGGTCAGAGACGAAGCTCTGTCAAAAAGATGGAGCGACTGATGGAGAAGGTGTGTGTGTGAGTGTGTGTGTGTGTGAGTGTGTAGGAAAGACACAACAAGCCACAGGAAGTCAGGTTTCGGTGTTTAAAAACCACTTCCTTTTTATTTTTATTTAAATGTTTCACTGCCTAAACATACATTAATGAAAATTTGTGCAGAGTTAGGAAGTGCTTGTTTGGTAACGGGAGTTTCTTTATGTACTTAAAAATAATATGTTTATGTAACTGCAGAGGCACGGGAGGTTCCAGGAGACCCAGCTGAAGTGCACCAAGGCTCGTAACGACTACCTACTCAATCTAGCAGCATCGAATGCAGCCATGAACAAATATTACCTGCAGGACGTCAGCACTCTCATTGATGTAAGACTTCAGTTTCACTTGGGGTTAAAGTGCCACGTTTGTGATATTAGATAACAGCATCACGCTGCTAACAGGATCATGCTGCTAACAGGATCATGCTGCTAACAGCACCACGCTGCTAACAGGATCATGCTGCTAGCGGCATCATGCTGCTAACAGCACCACACTGCTAACAGAACTATGCTACTAAAAGCACCATGCAGGACTATGCTGCTATCAGGACCATGCTGCTAACAGAACCATGCTACTACTAACAGCACCATACAGAACTATGATGTTAACAGCACCATGCTGCTAGCAGGACCGTGCTGCTAACAGAACCACACTACTAGCAGGACGATGCCGCTAACAGCATCATGCTGCTTACAGGACCATGCAACAGCACCACGCAGGACCGTGC
>NC_056508.1:43936300-43943715 GCF_014905685.2 Nematolebias whitei | reverse complement strand
ATCATGCTGCTTACAGGACCATGCAACAGCACCACGCAGGACCGTGCCGCTAACAGCTCCATGCTGCTAGCAGGACCGTGCTGCTAACAGGACCACACTGCTAACGGAACCATGCTACTAACAGCACCATGCAGGACCATGCTGCTAACAGAACCACACTGCTAACAGCACCATACAGAACTATGCTGCTAACAGCACCATGCTGCTAGCAGGACCGTGCTGCTAACAGGACCACACTGCTAACAGCACCATACAGAACTATGCCGCTAACAGCACCATGCTGCTAGCAGGACCGTGCTGCTAACAGCATCATTCTGCTTACAGGACCATGCTACAGCACCATGCAGGACCATACTGCTAACAACACCAGGCTATTAGCAGGACCATGCTGCTAGTAGGACCATGCTGACAGTAACAGTGTTTTCGTAACACTATTTTTATTTTAATTGCTTTTTATTGTTGTCAGTCTAAAACAGATTTCTATTAAAAATTAGTCCTCATGACACTGTGAGACTAACCTGTATATCCATCCATCCATTATCTTTACCCGTTTATTCCATTTTGTGTCACGGGGGTCGCTGGTGCCCATGTCCAGCAATCACTGTGCGAGGGGCGGGGGACACCCTGGACGGGTCGCAAGTCCATCACAGGGACACATAGAGACAAACGAGACAAACAACCATTCACTCTCTCAGTCACACCTAGGGGCAATTTAGAGTTACCAATCAGTCTAACATGCATGTTTTTGGTCTGTGGGAGGAAACCGGAGTACCCGGAGAAAACCCACGCATGCACGGAGAGAACGTGCAAACTCCACCCAGAAAGGCCCCTGGACCGGGGTTTGAACCAGGGACCTGCTCGATGAGAGGCAGCAGCTCTACCAGTTGCGCCACCGTGCTGCCTAACCTGTATATATGAAGCTTAAATAAAAAAATATTTTTATTTTTTTGAAAAGCTGATATGTCAGAAGAAGTTCAAAAAGCAGCCGGACTTTGACCCGTTTCTTCTACTCCATCATGATGTTCTCGCATGTCGTTCCAGTGTGGCGACCTCGGCTTCCATCTGTCCCTGGAGCGAGTGATGAAGTGTTACCTGGCCAGCAGGTGGCGAATTCAGAAGACAGAGGAGACGGGCCTGAAGCAGCTGGAGACGGCCGTAACCTCCCTGGACCAGAGCGGAGACAGAGATGCGTTGCTACAGCAGCATGATGCTGCTTTCTGCCTGCCGTTCAGATTTAACTACCACCCGCACGAGGGAGACCAGGTACGTCTATTACACGACAGGAGGAGGTGTTTGACGAGGCTGGAAGGAGACTTTTATTCACAGCAGAGCACTCTTGGATATCCACCATCAATGCTGTGTACCTGCAAACGCAAACTGGTCTGTTGTCCTGGTTAAGTATTTATCATTTTAATATTGTGCGAATAACTCGGCATCCAAAATGTTCCAACTCTTTCAGGAGACGGGTGCCATGACTTTTGGGTTCTGTAACGTTTATGGTTTTCATAATTTAGAAATTTATTAACAAAAATGTCAGATTGAAATATATTGAGCTGTTGTGAATTCCTTCAAAAATATTTTTTATATTTACTTTTGGGTTTTAGCTAATGTACCACATTTAGCTTTTACCTGGCCTTTACTTTTAGCTACACTTCTGCTACTTTAATTTTTAGTTAGCCTTATGCTTCTTTTATCCAGCCACTCTTAGATGACCCTTTGCTATTTTTTTTTAAATCATTGTTGTGCTTTTTAACTTTTAAGCAACCTTTTTCCTGTTTTAGCTAATATTTGACTGTTTCTACCTAGACTTTTCCACATTTAGTTTATAGCTGGCCTTACTTTTAGCTTAGCGTTCTGCTTTTTAGAGCTTCAACAACTCCGTTTCATCTGCTGTATTTAAAACACAATTTCAAAGAAAATGCAAATTTCTCACGTAAAATTTCAATCTGCATTAAAGTAGCGTTGCAAGTTTTTCTACACTTCACATTTATTTATTTTTTACCTTCTCTGTATAAAAACACAAGTTTACTGTTTGTGTCTATGACGTTATTTAAAAGCTCAGTTTGCTTTGATGGGTCAAAATCTCAGGGGTCAAGACAGTCGGTAAGGTTCAGTATAAAAGGTATGAGCAGTCAGTATCTTACCAGCTGTAGATGGTGCTCTGAACAGACTCAGTTTGAAGAAACAATTGTTGGTTTTCACCAGAGTGATGCGCTAACAGCTAATACAAGTAGGGCCAAGAACAAAGTGAATTTTGACTATTTTGAAACAACTTGAATTCAAACTACTTCAATAATAATAATCATAGAAATTCTTAATTTTTGCATTAAACTATTGTTTAAACAGGAATCTAAAGTTTCTCGAAACAGAACGGGTTAAGTGTCTGAAAAACTTTCCTCTGAAAAAGTAAAGAGGTGTAAAAACAAATAGTAAAGCAACGCTAACAGATGCTAACTATATTAGCTATAGCTAATATAATCTTTTGGTGGCAACTAAAACATCCCTTTTTCTTCTTAAGCAGACCCAAAAGCGATTCTGAGAGTTCAGATATTTTCTGCAAGCTGCACTTTCATGTTTGTGTATTTCAGGTGTGCGAGGTGAGTGCGGAGAGCCAGGTGAGGTATGAGCTGGAGACCAGGTTCCAACAGCTTCAGTCTCGACTCGCTTCGGTTATCTTGGAAACGGAGGAGGTCAGCTAACTGTTCTCGATGTTTGTTTGTCTGTCCCTGGGCAGCCATCAAGTTACAACTTCAGAACCTGAACGTGTAATTTTTATTTATTTATTGTTAAAACACAAGAAACAGAAATAACAGCCATTCCTGCTGCCTTTTTCAGATCAGTAAAACACTTAAAGCCACGCTTGCAGCCTTGCTGGAGTCCATGTGCGATAGCGACTGTAACCCCTCCCCCGACGTATCCAGCAGCCTATCACATGAGCCCGCTGGTGGAAGCTCCGCCCCTAAACTTGCACTTGCCAAGCGTCGAGCCAATCAACAAGAGACGGAGATCTACTATTTTACAGTACGTTAGCTCAAATTTAGACTAAAGTTTATATATAAATGCATATATAAATAATCTTACAGAGCAGACATTTTGATTTTGTTTTATTTTAGAAAGTGAAAGAGTTCCTCATCAGCAGCTCTCTGGCCTCCAAACTTCAAGCCAAACATGATCTTCTACAAGAGGCCATACAGAAAGGTACACTTCTGATATGGAAATAAAAAAAAAGTTCAAGGTTCTTTATTGTCTCGCATCACATGTGGTACATGAAGTGGAATGAAATTGTGGACTCAAGGTCCCAGTTACACCCAAAAATATAAAAGAAGCAGTACATAAGGATATAAAATATACACAAAGATATACGCTTAAAGATCTAAGATTTACGCAAAACACTAATATAAAACAATATGGTATATTAAACAACAGCCCGAACGTGAGGCTGTAGCGAGCAGATGGGTATGAATGAATACAGCAGCACGAGATCAGCAGTGCAGAGAAGTCACATATCACCAAAGTGGCATTACAGTGATGAACAGTCGGTGCATTTGTAGTTAGGGACACATTTTCTAAAGAAACAAAGATAATTTATTGATTTTGGAGTTTAATCCTGAAAAACGGTATTTTAACCAGTGATACTGTGCATTCAGCATTGTTTTTTTGATTTTCCTTGCAGCTGAGGCCATCGACAGCGACCCTTCCAGGTAAACAGTTCACTCACCTGAAAATCAAGTCGGTGTGTCTGGAGGAGGCTTAGAGACACGGCGAGAGCAGAGAGGACCAGGACAAACTGAACTAAAGCCCAAATTGTCATTTTTGATACACTTAACTGCTTTACGTGAACATTCAAAGAGACAAATCTTTATAACGATCAAATCGACATTACATTTAACCAGACCTAAGAAAGGATTTTTGGGTTTTATTTATATTTCCCAGAATGCAATGTGCTCGGTCAGTGCGCATTCGGAAGTCCAGGCCCGTTTCCCAGTTCTGCCACACACTCTTCACCTCAGACATACTCTCCTACATACAGGTAACACACACACAGACACACAAACTGCCGTTGTTCACGCCCCTTCTTTGTTTGCTGCTCAACCCTTCAAAGGAAATAATTTAGAAAATCCTGATGCAGAACAGGAGGGGGGGTTCCTGCAGCACATGCACACCCTGACAGTCCCCCCACTACCATCATGTGTACAGTTACAGCTTATTGCTAGCTCCTCTCCTTTCAATCCTCCTTTTGTCTCGTCCCCTCTCGCTTGTGAAAAGGATTTAACGTTTGCTGGCCTCTTTGCTGCCTCGTCTCGACTCCTCTATCGAGTGTGTGTGCGGTTGCGCTTCTTCCCACTTCCCCTAAATCTTTACTCCCCGTATTGTTGCTTTTTTCCTTCTCTTCTAATTTATGCTTTTCTTCCCCCCCCCCTGCTTTGCTGTGCATGTTTTGGTGCAGGAGGAGGAGGAGAATGTCTCGGACACAGGTACCGAACACCGCCCGCGGCTGCTCACCTGCTGCAGAACCATCACCTGATCACATCTTTTATTTATCTATTTGTGCGAACGTCGATTTAACTACAATGCGTTCGTATCTGGTAAAGCTTTTTAACAAAATTTCACAGCCTGTGCAAGTCTGCACGTAAACACCCCTGAGCTGTTTGTAATTCATAAACCATCTAGATAAGAGTTTTTCTTAATCGGTGAGGACGAGATTCTTTTGCAGAAAAAGGAGCTGATCAACATGTTCAGGAGTGAGAGTGCTGTCCTGCGCCGTCAGAGTATCTACTGCCGTACAGAACGCTCGTCCTGCGGCTCTTCTGGTGCCAGGGGTGCATAGGTAGCGTTTAGCTAATCTCGACTCTCCCTCATGAAACCTCCACCACTGGAGAGGGACTTTCAGGTACTTCTTGAGCTCCTCTTCAGCTGTGGTTCTGGTGGACTTAGGGCGAACCGTGACCTGGTTAAATGCGTTTCCAAAGAAATTAACCAGTGCTGATCTTTCTGGAGAAGGACTTTTGTCTTGGCTCCTGGCGACTCGTCTCAGCTGGCCTCTCTTCAACCTGTTAAAAAAAAGACAAATCATATTTTTTTTTTTCTTTTGTAAAACTTGTATTTTTGTATAATATGAGGAAAAAAGTTACCCTTTGAGCTGCAGCTTCATCCATTACTTTCCCATGGATCTCCTGATGTTGCTCTTCGGTGTGAAACGGAAGCGTTTTGAATCTCGGATCCAAGGCAGAAGCAGTCCACAGAAGCGTCTCTGCTCACTCGTGTCTCTCTCTGCCAGACATTCGTCGGACGCCTGGCGTATCATAGACGTCCACCTCCGCGTCAACAAGCAGCTGAGCGTGCAGCGAGGCGATGACGGGCAGAGTTGGTGTGGAGTCCTCTGACATTATGTCGGCGGCGTCTTTTATAGGCTCGAGAGTTATAACTATTTCTCCGGCGTGGGTGATGTCGGTTTCATCGAGAGTGCAAATGTGGTCTGCTTGTCCAGACTTTCTCAGCTGGGGTGAAAGGAGGGCGGCACATATTGCAGGTTGCTGCTCCAGACGTCTTTCAAGCATCTCGTAACTGCTGTTCCATCTTGGGAGTACCAGGTTTGAGCTTGTGCACTGGCATTCCCAAAAGTTTTTGTTTCTCTCCCAGCACATGGCGCTGCAGCATGATCAGTCACAATGACCATATCATTTAGCCTCCATTCCTCTGCGACAGCGTGAAACATGGCATTCAGGTTTCCTGCCGTGTGATTGTCACCCATCACTCGTGTCTGCAAAACACACTTCATCTGTGATGCTGTGCAGTAAATGTGGCAAACGACCCGGTGGCTCTTGAAATCCAGCAGTCACACGTAAGTGCTACTCTATTAGCATTAATTAGAGCTTCTCCCACTTTTTTCTTTGTTTCCTGGTAGAGTTGTGGCACTATCGTGTCTCTAAAACAGTTGCGCGAGGGAATAACGTACCTTGTTTCCAGGGTGTTGACCATAAAGCTAAAGCCCTCGCTTCCGACTGAGCTGTACGGTCGTAAATCCTTTACGATAAATGGGGGCCGAGATGGTGTAGAGGCAGGGCAGCTGGCTTGGGACCCAAAAGTCCCAGGTTCGATCCCCAGTCACTGCACATCACGTGGTGTCTTTGGGCAGCACACCTCATCCCCAAAATGCCCCCCGGGCGCTTTCAATAGCTGCTCACTGCACCACCTGGTGGTGGATGGGTTAAATGCAGAGACTAATTTCGCCATTGTATGGAAACATACAGTGCTGACATTGTGATGACATCATCATGTAGCAGGATGGAGTGGGAGATCCTCACAGCCCTTGGGGAATCAGCTGGAAGTGTGTTGCATTGCTCTAGAGTTCGCTGGTCTGCTGCTTTTGGATGCTTTGCATCTAGTTCAGGGTGATGTCTCGCCAAATGGACCCGCGCATTTGTTCAATTTCCCACATGCGGCAATTTCATTTTGCACATATTGCAAACAATCATGCTCATGTCAATCTGTGTCTTCCCCGGAACATTGCAGAATGCGAAATGTGTCCATACACTGGTTTTTAGCGACGAAGGGACAGGCTGAATCACGGACTCCTCTCAGAGAAAGAAGCTGCTGGCTAACTAGCTAGCTCGCGCTTGCTGTATGGTGGCCTGCAGGGCCATTTTCTACGGTGGCCGAGTAGAAAACGTCATTCGCGTACGCTCGGTACGTAGGAGCGGAAAAAAATTAACTAAAACGCATTTTTAAATCGATACGGACATTTTGAAAAAGCAGGAAAATACTGACTAAAAGCTAAAACAAAGTATTTACTACTCTGCAACTTTTAGATTTTTGTCAATAATTTCCTGCTTTTAGCTTATGAGTCATGATATTTTTATCTAGCCTATTTGTTGTTACTAGAGAAAAGGCTAAGGATAAATAGGCTAGATACAAATTGTTGTTCTTTTAGCTGGTGTTAGCCTTTTGTTAATTTCATCCTTTTGCTGGCATTTTGCTACTTTGAGCTTTTTGTTTCCTTTAGCATTTTTTCATTCAACCTTTATTTAGACAGGTTCATCCCATTGAGCCTCAAGGAATAATTTACAAGAGACCTGAAGCCTTATGTAGCCTTTTATTTATTTTTAAAGTTTAACTAGTATTAAGCTACTTTTAGTTTTTCACTGGCATTTTTCTACTTTAATATTTTTGGACCATTTGTTACTTTTAGCTTTTAATGTGCTTTTTTGTTACTTTTTAGTTAAGCTAGCCTTTTGCTAGTTTTAGCATTTAGATACGTTTAGCTTTTAACTAGCCTTTTGCTAGTTTTAGCATTTAGTTAACCTTTAGATATTTTAGCTTTTAACTAGCCTTTTGCTAATTTTAGCTTCTAGTTCAACTTTAGATACTTTTAGCTTTTAACTAGCCTTTTGCTAGTTTTAGCTTCTAGTTCAACT
>NC_056508.1:43932152-43936290 GCF_014905685.2 Nematolebias whitei | reverse complement strand
TTTAACTAGCTTTTTGCTAGTTTTAGCTTCTAGTTAACCTTTAGATAGCTTTTAACTAGCCTTTCGCTAGTTTTAGCTTCTAACTATCCATGTAAATCTTTTAGATCACTTATTTTTACTTATATCTTGTAGATGCCATTATGCTACTTTAGCTTTTAGCAAGCCTGTTTTTACTTTTATGTTTTAGAAAGCCTTTTTCCCTTTTTAACTAGTGCTTTGCTAGTTTTAGCTTTTAGCTAATGTTCTGCTTCTTCTAGCTTTCACAACTCACTTTCAGCTCACTGTTTCTAAGTTTTAGCTGAGTCATTTAGCACACATACAGTCCTGTAACAACATAATATTCTGTTTATCTTCAATAATTTCCTTTTTAGTAATTTGCTTCAGTTTTGCATGTCTTAAATACCTATCTTTGTTAAAATATGTATTTTGTTAATACAAATGACTTTAACCCATTTTTGTTCTGCAGAGCTCTGGGCAGCAGATTCCTGTGGTGGTTGAAAGCTGCGTTCGTTTCATAAACCTCCATGGTGAGTCACTTTTTTATGATCTATCAGGAAACCACGGTGAGAAGGCTTTGGATGAAGAGTAGGTGGAAGAGCGTGTCTGTCTGTTTCAAACCTGTGGTCATGTTTTATAATGTCAGTGTGTTTGTGTGTCCAGGCCTCCATCATGAAGGGATTTTCAGAGTTCCTGGCTCGCAGAGGGAGGTTAACCTCATCAGAGATGCATTTGAAAGAGGTAAACGTTCAGTGTTCACGTTAAAACGCGCCTTTAAAATAAGACGTCAGCTGTTTTTTTAGAACTGAACAAGGTCCTGCAGTAGTATCAAATGAAATCTGAACAGCTTCTAATTGTAATTTGTCAGAGTTATGGTAGCACAGTCCAGTGAGCGTAATTAGGGGGTCGGTGAAAAGTTCATGTCCTTGTTGCTGCATGGCTGACGTCCTCTGAATGAACACAGAACCTCCAAGCTTCACCTTTTAGACGAGGAGTTCAAGCAGAAAATTCACTTTAAAGATCCCAAATCAAAAAAATCTGTCCGTCAAACTGAAGGAAGGCATTTTCCAATGAGTCCTGCAACAGAACTGATTCCTTTTAGAGATGAGCAGCTGAAAACAATCTACACAACACAATGAAATTTATTTATTTCTACATAATGGTGATTGTTAGTCTAATGTTTCCGTTTTGTCAATAACAAAATATTCAACAAAGATAGTTCTTATAGTTGATAAAGCTATAACAGCATGGAGAGCTGTTAATGTAACTGGGTTGTTTTTGCACCGGGAGCCTTTAGCTGGACTGATCCATTCACCTCTCGGTTCTGTTTGATTCCCCGGCAGGAGAGGATCCTCTGTCGGACACCGAGTGTGACCTGGACTCTGTTGCTGGCGTGTTGAAGCTGTACTTCAGGGGGCTGGAGCCTCCTCTGTTCCCCTACGAAAGCTACAGTCCGCTGCTGGAGTGTGTCCGTAAGAAGCATCCGTGTGAACGATGAGCCTGAACTCGCAGTCGTTTTCTATTTTTTACTTTTACGCACGTTGTTTTGCAGTCGAACTACTTCTGCAGGCTTTGTGCTATTTTAGCTGTTTGTACATAAAAACATTCAGCTCATCCAGGAGATGAGCGCCATGACTTGTGGTTTTTATAACTTTTTGCTTTTTAAAATATTTACCTTCACTGACCATACATTGAGATCTCTTCAAGTACCGTTACTTGAAATTATATCAAACTGGCTCCATATTTGTCTTCTTATGATACGTTTAGATTTTAGCTGTTCTGCTAATTTTAGCATTTAACTAGCCTTATGCTATTTTTGGAAATTGCTTGAACTTTTGCTTTTTGGCTTTTAGTTTGAATTTTGCTACTCCAGGACATCCTTGTAAAAGAGGTTGATGATCTCAATGGATTTCTTCCTGGTAAAATAAAGTAATAAGAAAACTCTTTGTTTTATGTTAATGTTATACTTTATTTTACATTTTAGCAATTGTTCTGCTGTTTTTAGCATTTATCAAGCCTTTTATCTAGTATCTAAACTTCTTCTATTTTTAGCTTTTAGCTATCAGTCACTTTTTTGTTTAGCTTGCTTTTTGCTTCCTTTAGCTGGTGTTTTGTTATTTGTAGCAACATTTTCTATATTTGGGTTTTTAGCTAGCGTTTTGCTACTTATAGCTAAGGTTTTACTTCTTTTTACCATTAGCTATTATGTTTTTGAGCAAGCTATCCTTTTAGCAATCATTTTCTATTTTAGCTACTTTAGCTTTTTTGTTTAGCTTGTTTTTTGCTTCCTTTAGCTGGTGCTTTGTTACTTGTAGCTAACATTTTCTATATATATTTTTTAGCCAACTTTCTGCTACTTTTAGCTAGTGTTTTACTTTCTTTCTTTTTTTTACCTTTAGCTATTGTTTCGTTTTTTTTATATCAGTTAACTATCCTTCTTTTAGCAATCATTTTCTACTTTAGAGTTTTAGCTAGTTTAGCTTTTAGCTTAAGTTTTGCTACTTTTCTAAAAAAGTTAAATCTGGTCCTCTGGACATTCACAAAAACCCAAAACAAAGCAAAACAAAAAAAAAAAAAAAAAAAAAAAAAAAGGTCCAGAGGACCAGATTTAACTTTTTTAGATTTTTCTACCTGGATTATTGAGCATGCATCAAGATATTTTGCTACTTTTGTTTTTTAGCTACTGTTATGCTTCTTTTAGCTTTAACTCAGTTTCATCTTCTTCAGCAAGTTCCAGCAGCCATTCGCCCTCTTTTCCTGCATTGAGCTTCTGTCTGCTGTTGGATTTTAGCTTTTTAAAATTTTATTTAGCTGTTTAGCTTCAGTCATTCTGATTTACCCGTTTACAAATCACACAGTTTAGCCTTTAGGCGCCAGACTTGGACAAAGAAGACGTCACTCTACTGATTCTCTAACAGATGAATGTTCAGAAGTAATAAAATGCCGACGCAGGTGGACACAGAATATAATAAATGTCCCTGCCCTGGACTCTGAGCCTCAGTCTGCTCAGCTAGCCAGAACTTTGAAGCTCTTTGTCAGGTGTTTATTTTAGATTTAATTTTGGACGTTTTTCTTTTATTGTCCAGAAATTGAGGAGGAGATGGAGAAAGCTGCCCAGATTAAACTGATCCTTTCCACCTTCCCGCGTTCTCTCCTCATCGTGATGCGCTACCTTTTTGCCTTCCTCAACCAGTAAGCTGCAACAGAACCCAGGACGTTCCCTAACTCCTAACATCTGTTCTTTTTAATTAAACCACGGTGTTAAATGAAGAATAGTGAACCGCCGTGTGTGTTCTCCCCAGTGTGTCTCAGTACAGCGATGAAAACATGATGCAGCCCTACAACTTGGCTGTTTGTTTCGGCCCGAGCCTCCTGAGGGGGATGGACTCTGATGATGCTGTTGCCAGGCAACCACAGGTTAATGACCTCGTCAAAACCATGATCCTCCAGCATGACGTCATCTTCCCGGGCCACTCGGAGCTGCCGGGCCCAGTCTACGAGAAGCACATGACTCTGGAGCAGGAGTACTGGTGAGAGAGACGGTTGACGGAATTGTATCAGTTTGGGTTTTTATGCTCTCCAGAGCTGTGTGGTTTGTTTTTGTGAGCCCGCCCCATCCTGTCTGCTCATTTTACAGTTCTCATTTTTATTTGAAAGGGCAACACTTTTCATGAAGCAGCTCCTCCCTCACTTCCTTTTTCTCAGCTCATCGTCCTGAAACGTGATTTCACGCCAAGGCGAAGGCATTTTGGTGCCGCTCACACACTTCGTGTAAAACACAAATAAGCCCGTTCCTCACCTAAACTGAACACGAGCCTCCAGACACTTGGCAACGTGCTGAAACGTGCGTTTTTTTTTTTTTTCTTTTTCAAGAATATTTGTCTGAAATTCAGCTGTGAATAAAAAGAAATACTCTAAACCAGGGGTGCCCAATACGTCGATCGCGATATACCAGTCGATTGCAAAGGTATTATGTAGGTATTATAAAAAAACAGACATCAGCTGATCATCCATCTATGAAATTTGTCTCTCGACTGACAGACAGGCAGCCAGTCTGAGGCCCCGTTTACACAAAGTGAAACGTTCGGCCGTTCATTTACAGACAACAGCCTCATGAAACTGAAGGTTTCTGAATCCAGGT
>NC_056508.1:43885171-43931752 GCF_014905685.2 Nematolebias whitei | reverse complement strand
GAGGCTTTGCACTAACAACAGTTATAATAAACGGCAGACAGCAGAGTGTTTTTGTTCAAAGAGACGTTAGTGTATTCACCAGTTTGGACGTAACCGTCATCCACAATGAATGCAGCTGATCAGGGTTGCCAGATAAATTTAAAATGTCTTATTTATCTCCTCCTTTTCTGTGCACATGTTCAACAAACACAACACACACCTCATCTTAGAATATCTTTACTCAGATATGACAGTTTAGGTAAAAATACTATCATTTTAAAGCCACAGTACTATATCTGGCAACCCAACTGACATGGAAACTACAGCGTTTTTGTATAAACCCTCTCATTTTTTGTTTATCGCCCCCAATAAACATAAAAAAAACAAACGTTTCCAGAGGTTGTTCTCGTGTAAACAGGGCCTTATTTTTGACTTGGTCATTTTAAAAGTAGCTCGCGTGCTGAAAAAGTGTGGGCACCCCTGCTGTGGACAAAATAAAAATTCTTGCATGTAGCATTGCCTAACTGAACTGTATGCTTAGGGGCTGTGATGTCCCAGTTCTGGTTTGTGTGTCAAGCAGAAGGAAAAATGTGTGTGTGCAACCAACAACTTTAATCTTTTCCGCTTGTGTGCAGCGAACCCATTACAGAGGAGGGAGACGGAGAGTCTGAGCAAATGGCCAGTGAAGACGGTCAGTGCACGAACATTTTAGATTACCATTATTAATTAGGCTGTAACCATGAGGGTGTTTAATAAAAAACTGTGTGCAGAGTGGGAGGCGGTGGCTATGTTCAACTACACAGCCAGATCTCCAGCAGAGCTTTCCTTCAAGCAGGGAGATCCTCTCATTCTTCACAGCAAAGCCTCCTGTGACTGGTGGAGAGGCGAGGTCGGAGGGGTCAAGGGTCTGATCCCACACAAGTACATCAGTGTGCTGGAAGGGTGAGTGACACTTCCATAACTCAACCATTCTCACTGGCACAAAGGTGATTCTGGGTAATTTGTCGTGCCCTTTCTACTTGGTGAACCTAAAGCGGAGCAGCTGTTGCTGCCTGAAACACGCGCACTCTTGGAAATTGTATTTCTAAAAGCTGCTGCTGAAAATGAACCCGTTTGTCTTCAAATGGCAGGTGTGCTGTCTTTGCAACAAGATCACACACTTCTACGCATCTTTACATTTCTCTGGTTCCTCACAGGATCTTTACAAGCTGAAAAGGTTCATTTGTGCCTTCAGAGAACAAGCTGTCAGACATTTCAAACTCAAAGCAGAACTTTAGAAGGATTCTGTCAGGGATCCTATAGCACATTAAAAACATCCTACGGACAACATGACAATTAAAGTTTTAATTAAAGTTCAGTGCGTGCCAGATTTCTCGTCTGTGTCGTGCCCCGGAGTTCAAAAAGACGGCCAAGTTTGAATATTTTATCAAACATATGTGTTTTTTCCATTCCTACTCATCGGTAGCCTCATTTTTAAAATGTATTTATTGTGGGCGCAGTATCATAACTAGGAATTTGCATATACTGGTATTTATTTATTTTTTTCTCCCACTCTTAATTCAAAGGTTATGTGCTAAAGTTGCTAAGACTAACTGGCCAACCTAAACCAAAAAGCTAAACTGGTTAGCTTAACCTTTAGCTTTAAGCTAAGCTAACTACCTTAACTTAAAATAGTCATCTTAGCTTAAAGCTAACCTCACATTTAAACATATGGAGAAAAAAAAAAAGCATTATTCCAATTATTTATTTATTTAAATATTTATTTACATTCTCCCATTAATATTCTAAATTCTAAGTATGTTCTTCAAAATGATAATAAACATCGGAAAGTGATCAAATGGTGTTTTACAGCTGCAGAAACCAAATCATAGTGTGGTCTTGTTGAAAAAATTAAACTTGCTTGATTTTTTTTCAGGTTTAAAGCAGTTGACTTGTAAATTAAATTTTTTTTATAAATATTTAACTGGATTTACCAAATTCCTATAATACCGAGTTACTGTTTAGCAGCTTTAATATTAATATTTGATTTAAAACATGTTTAGCAAAGACATTTCTCGTGCGTGTTCTTAATTCACGACGTTTTTCATTGTGTTTTCTAGTGGCTGCAGTATTCCAGTCTACACACGAATTTATTTGAAATAGTTCTAATTTCCTTAGATTTCTTTCATCGATCATTCGGCTCACATCTAAACTCTGTTGGCGATTGTTTCATCAGCGAACGAGGGAAAAAAGATGAAAGTCATTTCGGAGGAGGCAGCACGGGAAACCTGACGGTAGAAGATCCGAACGCAAAGAACCCAACCAGGTATTCTCCAGAACCACACTCATCTGCACTTCTGAGCTTGTGTCTGCACAAAGAGATCCGTACGCAGACGGCCATTGTTGCACGTTGTTGTGCTCACGGGCAGTGGAACTGTAGGGTATCGAGTCACAGAGTTTCTGCGTGTCTTGACAGGATGCGGGTAAACAGTGATAGTGCTTCGTTGCCAGGGAGACAGAGAGGAAGTGAGGGCAGCCCGAGCTGGAAGCCGCAAACTTCCCCAGCCACAAGACAACTACCAGTGTAAGCCTGGCACACCTGGGGCACAAACCAAGCTGAACGCCTCTGCTGCTGCTGTGTACATCCAATATTCACAGAACTATAACGTTTAGAAAGTCTGTTAATGCCGAGGCTCTAACTATAAAGTGCAGAGAAAGAAAAGTGCTAGATTTGCGGAAGCCACTGCTGTGATTTCATTTGAACCTTGTGGTGTTGCTGTAATGATGCCCGAACCATTTAAACATATTATCTGATTGACTGTTACGATAAATTAATTATCGTTTGGTGATCAGCTTAACAAGATGTTAAGAGTAAAAGTTCAACATACTGTACCCCAAATAGGAGGTCCTTGGACAACGTTGACCCAATTTATTGGTCAATATAAACTGATTTATCACCAATACTGTCCAAATTGAATAAAAGGTTAAAAGTACACGCGTCGTTGTGTAATAAAACCAAAATGTGCATTAGGGATAAAGCTACTTCATTTAGGATTTTATACGTTAAGATTAGGCTCCACAACTGCATGAAAATATACTTTTTTTTTGTTGTAGTCTAGAGCCATGGTTCCCAACCTTGGTCCCTGAGGAACGCCATCCTGCATGTTTCAGTTGTTTCCCTGCTCCAACACGCCTGGTTCAGTTACTTAATGACTTCAAGTTCTGCAAAATGTTAACCACCCATTCATTCAAATCAGGTGTGTCAAAACAAGTAAAACTTTTTGGATGGTGTTCCTCAAGGACCGGTATTGGGAACCCCTGAGTGTATGATTTGGTTCACTCTTACTCCCCTCAGTGTTGCATTTAGTGTAAAGCATTCTAACAGGACATACCCATTACATCTTGAACATCAACTATATTATCATTCATATGTCTGTTAAAGAACAATAAAAACAGAAAACTGTTGAGAGGAAATTAACATCATAGAAGAACCTTTGAGAAATGTTTAATTTGCAGTTATAACCTCGTAGTGTGGCATTTCAAGAGTAGGAGTGACGTTCTTGGTGATGATTTTCCTGCAGGTCTCATGAACGAAGACACACTTTGGACACTGTAAGACAGGGCAGCTGCAAACTCACAGACAAATCTCCATTTGTTCAGCCAGAGAGAGCACCAGTTGACAAGGTCAGTAGTTTGGTTCTTCCCTCTTAATTCAGTTCACCCGTTAGATGTTGTGCATGTTCTGATATGCAAAGATGGAAATCAATTTAAATCGAGGCTGCGTTTTTTGCTGCCTGAACAACCTCAGTACCTAGATGTTGGGAAGAAGTCTGTTAGGATGATGTCAGCATCTAAAATAATAATCTGATCAGATAACTTTGATTAAACTTTGAAGTCTTATTTTGGTGAAACACAATCAGCAGATCAGGGGTTTATTCTGGACAACTGGGTTGTCTTTCATGCTACAGTTTGATGTAACTAAAGAGCTTTCCAAACAATTGTATTCCAAAACTAGTAGGAAACCAACGTGACCAAAAAGCAGAAACATTTTTCAGTGAGACTGTACTCAATCCCTTCATAAGTGCATCTCTAAGAAGATGATTGCAGCAGACGCTATTTCCTCTTGAATCAATAAACGTATAAACAGGAGCTGAATTTACAAACAAATAAGGGCTCCGCAGTGATCAGTATGCTTGTTAGAAGTTTTTTTATCATTGTTATTATCATTGTTGTTGTTGTTCTTATCTTCTTGTTATTATTATTGTTGTTGTTCTTATTGTTCTTTTCTTCTTATTATTATTCTTGTTGTTCTTTTTCTTCTTATTGTTCTTCTTCTTATTATTATTATTATTGTTGTTGTTGTTGTTCTTATCTTCTTGTTATTATTGTTGTTGTTCTTATTGTTCTTTTCTTATTATTATTATTCTTGTTGTTCTTTTTCTTCTTATTGTTCTTCTTATTATTATTATTATTATTGTTGCTGTTCTTGTTCTTTTCTTCTTATTATTATTCTTGTTGTTCTTTTTCTTCTTATTGTTATTTTCTTCTTATTATTATTATTATTATTATTGTTGTTCTTGTTCTTTTCTTCTTCTTCTTCTTCTTATTATTATTATTGTTGTTCTTTTTCTTCTTATTGTTCTTTTCTTCTTATTATTATTGTTGTTGTTGTTCTTGTTCTTTTCTTCTTCTTATTATTATTATTATTCTTGTTGTTCTTCTTCTAGTTATTTTAATTATTGTTCTTCTTATTATTTTTATTTTTCCTATTCTTATTCTTGTTGTTTATTGTTCTTATTCATATTCTTTTGTTGTTGTTGTTATTCTTATGTTTCTTATTCTTTTTCATATTTTTCTTTTTCGTCTTATTCGTCGTCGTCGTCTTCTTCCTCTGAAGAAGAAGAAACTGATGTATGATAAGAACGAGGGGAACATTTTTCTGGAAAGTCTCAGAGTTTGACAACCGCCTGTACAACTTAAAGAGACGATGTCTGAATTTGTCACCTTTCATAGAGAGCGACTCAGAGCTCACAGTCAGACTTCTTTAAATGTCTCTGAAGCTGCTGCACTTCTTCTAAGCAGCCTCTGTGCTGTTTGTCTGTCCTGTTTGTGTCAGGAGGCGATCAGCCGTCAGATGAACTCTGTGTTCAAGGAGCTCCTGTCCCGCCAGCCTCCGGTGCAGCCGTCCCCCCTCATCGCCCCCATCACCCCTGCTCCTTCATCGTCCTCGTCTTCCTCTCTCACTCAAAATGTCCCTTCTGTCAAAAAGGGATTTGGTCTAAGAAAAACTGGTGCTTTTCAATCTGGTGGACTGAGATGAAGAAGGAACAACAGAGGAATTATTGGTTCATTTCTTCGATGACTACGCTGATGCTCTTTCAGGCATTTAGTGATGATCTTAGTTCTTGGTTGTTGTTTTATTTTTTATTTTTTGGACACGTGAGTAACAGTCGCGTCCTCCATCTCATAGTGCCGCTTGTCTTGGTGCCGTGCGTCAAGTGTCTGTTTTCCAGCTGCTTTTGTTTTGGTGTTGATTTTAGGTTCTGGTCTGCTTTGTTCTCCTGGATTTTACAGCGTTTAGAGTGATATCGCCAAACAAACTTCAAAAAGTCTGCTTTGTGTGGAACTGATGGCACATCAACAAAACCCTTAAGCTGCCCCTAGTGGCAGGTCTGAGATCAGCACACCGTGATTTTTTTTTTTTAATTCTAAAAAGAAAACTGATCTGGGTCCTGTGTCTAGGAGTGCCTTCACTTTTTTTTATTTTTTTTTTTACATTTATTTTACTTGAAAAGACCAGAAAAGTTTAAACATCGCATATTAAATGATAAAATGTGAACCAGGATAAAGATGATGGATCCAAAAGTGTTCAGTATTTTTTTTTAAAGTGAGAATAGTCCTCTGAAAAACTGCAAAACATTAAAGAGCAAAGTTCAAAGAATGACATTAGATGGCTTTGGTATCATGGAAAAAGTATCTTTTTCCCTTCAGCAGAGCTGTGGGATCTTTTTAAGAGCTCTTTTTAAAATAAAAATATGGCATTTCACAGAATAATACAATAAAAAAATGTATTTAAAATGTTATATTTTATACAACTTAATCAGTGGGTTATTTTCTGCTTATTTACTGAATATTGAACACTTTAAGGTCCATCTGGGTGAGCTGGGAAAACTTTGTCTTTGTTTGTTTTTACACAGTCGCAGAAAAAAACACATTCCCGGTTACGTGTGATAAATGGCTTGAGCTACAGGCCAGATCTCAGGGCTTTTGCAGCGTTAAAGACGGGCTAACTCAGGTTTGGCGTCGAAAGAAAACGTAAGGGTTTCTCACTCAGGTCTTTGGTTGACAAACGGGGAGTTTCATTCGGACTTTGAAGTTGGAAATTTCAATTTGAACGCCCTCTTCCCCAGGTTGGATTTCTGACAGGAGGTTGGAGGAACCTCAAATCCTTCAACCTTCAAATCCGTGGCGAACTGACCTGCTGGACGGTGGTCAGCTCAGCTGTGTGTTCGGTCCCAGCTCTTTGTTCTAACTTCCAAGTCAAATGAAGCTCACCAGCACTCTCCAGCTAGAAACTGTGCCCAAGCCTCAAGAGCCACAATGGTCCCCGACTTCAGAGAGTTCCTCTGCTTGAAACTGTGAAACCTACGGCAACATTTGAGAGCCATAATGAAAACTCTTCTTTCTTTCCTCCACTCATTTTGCCCCCCCGTATTTAAAGTAGTCCAATCCACTGGTTCAGTTTAAATGTGCTTTGGGATTCTTTTGCAGTTTGATTCGAAAAGCATTAAACTATTTTGAACATCTGTATTTTCCCCTCTGTCTTTTTCTTTCAGTGATGCACAGAGGCGAGAGTCTTTGTTCTTGAACGATTCTGCTTCTGTGAATAAAACACCTCGGTGTTTTCAGTCACTGTTTGATGGTGTTAAAAAGTTTACTGTGGTCAACTGTACATGTGAGTTTCAAAAGAAATGCTTACAATAAAGATGACAAAGCACTTCACGATTAAGACCTTGTTGATGCATTTAAACAAGACAAGATATTTCATGGTTGCGTAGCTTTTAGCTAGCCTTTTGCCACTTTTGGCTTTTTTTAATCTACCATTCTTTGGGAAGGATGTGCGGCAGATACCATGCGCCAAATATTTAGTCATCGCACTGTCTGACCTAAATATTTTTATCCCTTACACCATGGAAACATTTCTATATCTGTAGTGCTGTTTCTGGACTCATGGATGTTTTTAGTTCAGTGTGCAGCATTAGGAAGAAACAGAAGTGCAACACAATGATTGTGTGAACGCTGATTCAGCGTTCAGACTACTCAGCAGTTTATTTCTGACAACCTTTTAGTTTTTAACTACCTTTCTGCTACTTTTCACCGTAGGCTTTAGCTCCCGTCTGCTACTTTTAGCTACATTTCTGCTGCTTTTCACTTTCAACTGGCTTTAGCTACATCTAGATTTTAGCTATCATTCTGCAGCTTTGAGCTAGCCGTTTGCTAATTTAGGCTTTTACCTCGAAATAAGCAACTGTTTTGCTACTTCTGTCTTTTTATCTTTGAACCTGTTCTTTTATCTTTTAGTCTTTTATATTTATTTAACCTTTTGCTGCTTTAACCTTTGATACTTTTTTGGTAGCTTTTTGCTACTTTCAGCTAACCTTTTGCTGGCATGTTGTTACTTTAAGCTTATCGCTAACTTCTTGCTACTTTTTACTGTTAGCTAGCCTTTTGCTGCATTTTGGTTTAGCTTGAGACCACAGGTCTGTTTTTCATGGAGCCTGAAAGCAACATGCCTGTTTTAGACTTTAGGAGGAAACCAGACTCGGAGAAAAGCCGCGTAAACACGAGGAGAACATGCAAACTCCAGACCGGGGATTGAACTCAGGACCTTCTTCTTGCTGTCAAGCAATAGTGCTAACCACTAATCCACCATGCTGCCCAACTCTTAGCATTACTTTGTTTTTTTTAGCAAAGACTAGTCACAGTTTGCAGATAATGGACCCAGAAATCCAGACAAACACGAGGAGCTCAAAGAAAAACCTACAATTTAGGATATATTGAACAAAAACAACGAACATGGCAGCAAAACCACAAATGATAAAACACGGAGGCAAAGCTGAACAGGAGCAGAAAGCACATCGACTAACGTGAACTGAAACACCAAGGGAAAAGGACTGATGGGAATGGGGAACAGGTGTGAGTGGGAGGAGCTTTGCTGTTAAATATCAACAAACCATGCATACTGTTTATCTTTAACATTGAGATCTTTAGTATGGATCATGGACTGTGTGTAAGATGTGTGGGTGTGACATTGTTTCACTTTCTGTGTTAAGACAGCACCCCCACTGTAACGTGATCTTTTGAACTTATCCACTCCTTCTCCTAAAATAACCCTTTCCTGTAGCCGACCAAGACTCGCACACACGGGATAAGAAGTATGGTGGCACCACATTAGCGCCTCGGTCAGTGTCGAGCTCCGTTTGTCTGCCGGTGTTTGGTGTAAATGCCAGATCAACTCTGAGGAACGCTGGAATGAGGCGGATGAATCCTCCACATTTTACATTGAAATTCTGCAGCCCGCCCCGTCGCTCTGTAAAGGTTTTTGCTGCTAATGCAAGACTGAGGTTTCTTTTTCGGTGAGGTAAGACTTGATTTATCATTCAGAACATCATCTGCAGATCCGTTCGGATGGTTACCAAATAAATGCAGAAGCTCCATCTTTCTGTGTGCTGTGCATGTTTTGCACAATAACTGAGAGACTGCATGCGTTCAGAACTGCTTGAAATTCTTTTACTTTTGCAGCTATTGTACGATATCTGCAGTGTTTGTTTCACTTAAGTATAAAATACGTCCTAAAATCAGCAGCAGCTATTTACAGATTTTGGTGACAGATTTTGGGCGACTGGACAACAGGTGGTGCTTGTGGCTCCCAGCCTGAGGGGGGAAAGGGGGTTGGATGGGTCTGGATCTGGGAGTGGATCTACTAAACAAATGTATGTTTCTAAAGCCTTTTCTATCAGTGAGGATGATGATGGTGAACGACGACAGCCTGGTGGAGTGCAAGATAGACGACAGTGACGAAGAACAGATGAACACTCCTCCTCCTCCACCTCCACCAGAGTTTGCATCCAAAGCGTCAACTCCAGGTCCCAAACCTCCAACCCCTCCTGCAGACCCCGCCACACCCACTCCAACCCACATGGCCAACAGAGATCCAAACGGCATCAACCGACACCTGAAGGTGTTCCTTTCACGTCCTTTCTGCAACTACAACATGTTGTGCTTCTTCTAACTTTCTGCTAGCTTGTGCTGCTTTCAGCTGATTTCTGCAAGTTTAAGCCTTTTCTACTATTTCAGCTGCTATTTAGCTATTTCATGCCAATTTTAGCTTTTTCAGCTAATGCTACATTTTTTTGCACTCATTTCACCCTTTTTCAACCTAATAAAGTAAAAATGTGCTCTCTCCCCTTCCTTCCGGTCATTTAAGCTTCTTTCTGGTTTTTTTAGCTACTTTTCAGCTGGTTTTATGCAAATCTCAGTTTTTTTTTTAGATTATTTTCACTTGTTTGTGCAAATTTCTGCTTCTTTCATCCTAATTGGGCAAACGTGTGTTCTTTCTGCTTTCTTATGCTAATTTTAGCTTGTTCTACCTTTTCAGCTAGCCGTTTTAGCATATTTTAGAAAATTTCAGCTGTTTTCAGATAAATTCAAAATTTTCATGGTAATTTTTGCTACTTTAAGCCTAATTAAATTATTTCTTCTAATTTCAACTTATTAATGCTCCTTTCAGCTAGTTTCAGTTATTTCAGCTACAATGTAGCTGTTTTTATGCTAATATTAACTTTTTCAGCTAATTCCACATTTTTTGCACTCATTTCAACTTTTGTGTTCTTTGTTCTTTCTCCTGCTGATTTACGCTTGTTCTACATTTTCAGCATGTTTTTTTGTTGTTGTTAATTTCAGCTGTTTTTCAGCAAGTTCTTCAGAGATGAGCTTTTTCGAAGGAGATGCGATTTTTCTAGTTACAGCTTACAACGATTCAAACCTAATGATTATTTCTTTTGGTCTCAAGTTTCAAGTAGATTTAGTTGCTCTTCATTTAGTAGAAGAAACTGTAAAAACACCTCCTTCATTTGTAAAGCTTGCAGATCCTTGCTCTTCTAAGCCCCATACATTTTTTTTCTGTCCAATCAGGTCAGCCTCATTCACTTGAGAAATTATAGGAAAAAAAATCAACATATTGAATCATATTTTATGTGCCGTCGTGTTCTGATAAAGATGTTTCAGATGCTGGTTTTCTTCAGTTTCAAAGCCCGTCTCATGTTTAGTTTCCCACGGTTCTACCGGCCTTCCATAAAGTGCATCATACTTTCTTTGAGTGGGATCTTTTTATAGATAAAGGTCACATTCTGCAGCATTTTATTGTTTTTAACTTGCAGCTAGTTTATGCTCAAATGTTTACAATTATTGCACAGGAAAAAATAATATTGCTAGAGTGGTTTATATGTTTCTTAATTTCTTTCTTCTTATAGGTGGAGGTCAGTGACGTGCTGGCTGAACCCACGGCTCCTTACAGCATGGATGGAGTTTGGATTCACAGCCTGGTGGGCTTTGAACGGACTCGTATCTGGACGTACCGCTGCCTCACCTTGCTGTTTGCTGTGCCCCTCGCCTTCCTCTGTGGTTTTCTACTGGCTCTTCTCGCCTGCCTGCGTGTCTGGTATGCAGCGGTCCTGTAGGCCGTGAACTGAACGCTCATTTCACCACAGAAAATACAACGAATGACAGCTGTGAACTAGACATGCCCACAACAAACAACTAATCCAGTATTTCACTCGATAATCTTCAGCACACTAAAATGTACGATTGGATATTCTGCTTTTTCTTCTGTTTTTCAATCAAATTAATCTTTACTGATGGGAATTTCCTTTTTCCGAAACATTTATATAAAAGTAACTCAAATTTTGTGATGAGCTTAAACTGTTTTGCTGCTGCTCGTTAGAATACCTCCAAATGAATGCCACAATAACCTAAAACTTCAGAATTATCTCGAAAAGTCAAATTATAACTTGTTGTTTTTAATTACGCTTATCTACGTGTATTTATTATCATATGACCTCTCCACGTTTTAATCTCTCAATCATTTGTGTGTTTTTTTTCAGGGTCCTGGTTCCTTGTTTACAGCTGAGTAACACCTTCCTTCCCTGCTTGCGGTCCCTGTTTATGTGCGCCGTGAACGTCTTCATCTCCCCGTTCTGTTTGTCTCTCGCGCTCTGCTGCACTCAGATCTCCATCTCACTGGCCAACAAAGACTGGAATCGAAAGAGAGATGAAGACACTGTATGAACGGGAAACACCAAGAGTTGGATCAAGTTTAAAAGTGACTGCTTTGCTGTGAAGAAGACAGCTTTTTATTCACATGTGCATGCTTTTTTTTTTTGCCTTACATGTAACACTGTTTGTTGTTATATTTATTATTATTATTATTATGAGTTGTAGTAGTTTTATTAGTAGTATAGCTAACTGTAACTGTACAATAAAAAAAAAACATAACATGTTTTTACACAAATGCTATTTAAATAAAAAAATTGAATACAAAATATGTTTTAGTAGTACTGTAAATAGCTTCTTATTGTTGTCAATTCTAGTCTAATGAGAGATATATAGATATGTAATATATAGCAAACATTAATATAATAATCGTAGACATAATGAAAAGCATTACCATGGGACTGATAGTGTATGTAATATGAAAAAAAAATTGTTATATAAAGTGTATTTCTTTTTGTAAAATGATCATATAACACAATACAAAAAAAAAACCTTTTAATCTCTATAGTTAAGTTAATTTCAAATTTGGCAGAACTGAAGCTATTTTACTTAATCCCTAAATCACGTTTTAATTTTTTAAATAATATAACTCGTATTATAATAAAACTCTGTGTACTGTTTCACCAGCTAATTGTAAAAATTATTTATTTCAAACACTGATTAAAAAACATTATTAGACATGTATGATATTTTAACTGTAGATAATAAGGCTTGTTTTGTTTTTCTGGACAACTTGCAAGTGAAAAGTGGGACTCACCCATATGGTCGACGCGTTGACGTCATATTCCGACGTTCTTCTGCGTCGGTCGCAAAACGGTACGTCATTACCCAGAATGCACTCCACCATCGCCATTTTTCTTGTTATGGTAGACAGTTATCTGCGTTTTCGTGGTCCTGTAAAGATTTGTCGTTAACTTTAGGATTTAACGTCTCTGTTCGCTGCTTGTTTGTATTGTTCCTTTTAAAAAGAAGCTTCGCGGGATAAAGAAAACAAGATGGCGCAGTACAAAGGAGCCGCCAGCGAGGCCGGCAGGGCGATGCAGCTGATGAAGAAACGAGAGAAAGAAAGGGAGCAACTCGAGCAGCTGAAACAGAAGATAGCAGAGGTTTGTGACTTCATCACATCCAAGTCTTCAGTACATGCATCTGGAGCCTGTCTTATATAGGCTGAGCAAATGATTGAAAAAATAAAAATGTGAAAAGAGGATAACAGTAAGTTCCAATAAAAAAAAAAAACAAACTATGAGTTATTTACACACTTTATTACGAGTTAGTCATGTGCAAATTGAGCCATGAAAATATACAGACGTGGAAGAGTTATTTAAAATAAGTTAAAGTGCCTTTTTAGATGAACATTAATCTGTTCAGATGCTCACAGGTTTGATTCTGTGCTGGTGGAATATGAAGTTCATGCTTCTCTGAGCTGAGCAGTTAAAACAGCCTCTTTTCCAAAGAGCAACATCTCAAATGTCCTGCAGAGACAGGAGAGCTGACCCCTGTGTTTGGGGCTTTGCGGTTCTGATCACGGCTATTTCCAAACCTAGATGTATTGTTCTGTGTGAGGATGCTTTCCACAGCAGCAGGAATAGAAAATCCTTAGGATCTCTGAGGAAACCCATGGACTTCCTCGGGTACAGGAGCTGTTGGGTTGTGCAGTCCTAAAGCACCTCACGGCTCCTCTCCGCTGAAGTCCTGCGGATGTTTAGGGGCTCGTAATGGTTCTTTGATAAAGTCCTGAACAATCCTTCAAACCCAAAAGTACCTTGGCAGCTAAAACAATTATGGATGAGTTGCAAAGTAACTGCCTTGTGTGTGACCTTCAATTCAGTTAATTTATACATCGTCAATTCTTAAAAGTCCTCTCGGTGCAATATACAAAAGATAAAAGTAACTCCAAAACAGATCCAGATGTAATTACAATCATTTATATAGAATATACATAATATAAAATATTCACACACCTTATGAAATGCCAATAAAACAAACGCACTTCTCTATTTAAAGAAACCAGCAAATTGATCTTTACTTCAGGGCAATCCCCCATCCTGAGCAAGTCTGTGGCGATGGGGAAACAGAACAAGTCCCTTTTTCATGACAAGGTACCTCCAACAGAACCAGGATCAGGATGAGCAGTCATCTCCCTCGACTGGCAGGAGCTGAGAGGACAGGAAAGGGCGCAGGTTTGGTCCAGATGTAGTTTCCATGGGAAAGAAAAACAAAAATTGCATGAAGAGTAAAGACATCAGAGTGAGTCAGGACGTCCTCCTGCAGTCTAAACCTACGGCAGCAGAACTAAACTGTGTTTGTGTTTTTGCAGGATAACATGGTCAAAGCAAACATTGATAAGAAATTCTCCGCTCACTACGATGCTGTGGAGGCAGAGCTGAAGTCCAGCACAGTTGGTGAGTATCTATGAAAAGTTCACCGACGTTGTGAAAAGAAAACGAATGAAGCATAAACACGAATCTTTAATTCTTTCATTGCGTTTGTTTATTTAATTTATGTTTAAATGTCTCACTTAGGTCTGGTGACCCTGAATGACATGAAAGCCAAGCAGGAGGCGCTGGTGAAGGAACGAGAGAAGCAGCTGGCCAAAAAGGAGCAGTCCAAAGAGCTCCAGCTGTGAGCGAATACACGTTTATCTCTGAGCTGTGTCGGAGAATCGCAAACCAAAACACTTACTTTAATCTGTCCGTGTGTGCACTTCGTGCTCAACTTCTTATGATGTAGAAATAGTTTTTAATAATCGCGCTTCCAGTTTAAACAAGTAAAACAAAAAGTTACTTACAATTTGGTTTTAATTTATTTTTACTTGCTGATCTGTGATTAACTCCTCGCACTTGATATTAATGTTGAAACTTTTTTTTTAAATAGGAAAAACGTGTTAAACCTGTTCAGCGAGCCTAGCCAGGCGTCTTGTTGCTTCTGAATTTTAAGCTGTTGCAGTTTTTAGCTGACATTATTTGCTCATCCTTTGAAGCAGACAACAAAAGCAGTGATTTAACGTTGAAATAGCGATGTAGTCCTTAATAACAATTTGCTTCAATTTTCGTGGTTCTGCAGCTGAAGATCTGCAGATTCAATTTAAACAGGCGTGAGAGCCTCGGGCGATGTTTTCTGTAGGACTGGAGCTGCGTTTCACCTCTGGGTTTAGATGTAATCAAATAGTTTTATCGGTGTTTTTACGTCAACGAGCCTAAACGCAGAAAATAGACGTGATGAGGCTGGCAGCTCCCGAGGCTTTTCGGCTCGACAGCGACAGATTTACGACAACTCTGCTCTTTGATCCTTGAATGGCTCCGATCCCTGAACTGTTGCTCCACGTCTTCCCTTAAAACCGCACACCGCCGTTTGAAAACCAACATCCTCTTTTTTTTCTGCTCGCTCCGTCAGGTTTGCCTACAAACCTTTGAAGACGCGCGCCTCCATTTGTTTTACTTCTATTCTTTCTTTTTTTTTTTTTACAGCAAGCTTGAAAAACAGAAGGAGAAGAAGAGAAAGGAGGAGCAGAAAAGAAAAATTGCCAGTTTATCTTTTAATCCCGATGATGAAGAGGAGGAGGAAGACGAAGATTATGATGAAGACGATGATGATGATGATGATGAAGACAAGAATGAAGAGGAAGATCTGGATTGTGAGTAATTGATGTTCAGGATGTTGAACCTCAAGTCCTTTCTGTCGATTCCGATAAATAAATTGAAACTTTGTTCGTAGGAGTATGACATTCAGAGAAACTGAAAATATTAACAGACGATAAATTTATATTTTTGGGGACTGCCTGAAGGCAGCCACCTATTATTAACCACCTGAAAAGGCTCTTCTATCAACTTTAACGTGTCCCGAACCGCAACGTGCACCCCTACAAGTGTTATATCAAAATGACCGACTTGACACTGTGATGTGTGCTGTTACTATTACTGATGTTTTGAGTTACCATGGCAACATACTGTATTTTTGTATCATTTGCACGCCCTGCGACTTACACGCCCAAACGACATATTTATTGATTTTTTTTTTCTCATATTTATAAACCAATTTATCGTTGAGATATGACTTTTCATTCATTCTGACTGAAAATATTGAACACTACCATTTTTCAGCTGCTAGATGGCGCTCGAGTTGTATGGCATGCCGTTGTATCGTGTAATAGGTCAACGTGGCTATTAATGACACAATCTGCTTGTCATAGAGCGACACCTTTGTTCAACTCAGCTTCATTTTGCTGCACCGCCCCAGCGAAATGCAGCTGATTTGACCATTAAAGTGCATTTATTAAGTAAAAGTTCAACTGAGACACACCTTTACTATAAAGTCGAGCAAACAAATAATTGTTTTTAGGTGGTTATCTTATTAAATTTAGAAGAAATGCGCAGCAACTCGTCCCTCTGCGCGTTCCTACAGACTCCCTTTTTCTCATTGAAAAACACTGACAGAACTTTTCACAGCCTCTAACTGCCACAGTGAGGTCACGTGACCTAGAGTCGAGTCTGAACAAAACACTGATTAACATTTGGAGCCATTTTGGTTCAAGATGGCTGCCACAGCTATCTTAAAAACCTCAAAATTGACTATAACTCAGTCATTCTTTGTGATATTAAGCTGAAATTTGTTATGGTTGGGATTCGTTATACATTCCTATTTAAAATCAAAAATCCAAGATGGTTGCCTCGGCTAAAATAAAAAAACTACTATAACTCAGCTATTTTAAAATATATTGCGCTGAAGTTTGGTGTGGTGGTAGCTGAAAGCAACACATTCTGAATTCATATCTAAATATGCAAGATGGCTTCCGAAGCTAATTTCAGTCGTTTTTAGAGCTATTCAGCTGATGTTTGTACTGGTAACTGAGAACAATCCCCAATAAACTGATTGCAAATCAAAAATCCAAGATGGCCTCCTGAGCTAAAAAGGAAAAAATACTATAAATCAACCATTTTTAGAGGTATTAAACTGAATTTTGGTTTGGTGGTAGCTGAGAGCGATGCCCAACACATAGTACTGTTGAATCAAACATTTAAAATGGCCGCAACCTGGCACTTTCAGGAACTTTCTAGTTTTACTCATTACCACTTGGAGTATTGCCATCACCATCATAAAACGGTCAGCGCAGACCTGACTAAATGTTTGCATCCTAAAAGAAGTTCAGCTCAGTGAAAAGTCTTCTTCACTCATCGTCATCGTTTCTCACAGGTGGGCCAGTTAAGAAGAGAAAACTGGGGAAAAACCCAGACGTGGACACGAGTTTTCTTCCAGATCGAGACCGAGAGGTGAGGTCAGCGTGAAGAACGTCAAAGATTTGTTTTAATGGCTGATCTGTAAAAACTCTACCCTCTTCAATACTGAATGTTTTTAACTTTCGGCCGAAGAGATTAGTCAGTAAGACCGTCGTTACCAACTCTGCTGTGTGTTAGCAGGTTCATGTTACGTGCAGCTTTAACACCGGCGTTTAATAAAAACGCAGTTTATGGGTTTAAACGTTGATGTTTTTGTGTGTTTCTCGTGTTCAGGAGGAGGAGAATCGCCTCCGAGAGGAGCTCAGGCAGGAGTGGGAGCTGAAGCAGGAGAAGATCAAGAGTGAGCTCCAGAGTTTGTGTTGATGCCTCAAAGCTTCTTCAGTGTAGTAACGGTGCGTTGTCTTTAGATGAGGAGATTGAAATTACCTTCAGCTACTGGGACGGCTCCGGACATCGGAAAACCGTGAAGGTAACCAGAGATACGTTAAAACATAAAACTGAAATGGGATTTTATTTTTTTTTTTTTACAAAACTTTGAACCGAGTTCATGTTTTTTGTGTTGTAATGAGCCGCGCATCGTGTGCGTTTCTCTCGCAGATGAAGAAGGGGAACACCATCCAGAACTTCCTGCAGAAGGCCCTGGAGGTCCTCAGGAAGGACTTCAGCGAGCTCAGGCAGGTTCAGACATCAGCTGTGCTTTGATAAACACATTTCACTGTTTTAGCTGAGGCCCTTTGAGCCAGCAGGTTCCTTAAAGCTGCCACTAGATGTCGGCAAAGCTGCCACTCCTCAGCTTCTACACAGGAAATCACAAGCTACTTTAATAAAAGGGGTTCATTCTACTTATTTGTTTCTGTGCAGGTCTGCTGGAGTGGAGCAGCTCATGTACATCAAAGAAGATCTGATAATCCCTCATGTGAGCACTGAGAAATGAAAAATCGCCACTTGATTTGAGATGAAGCAGCAGATCTTCTGTTAAATCACATGTTTCTAGATTCTGATCTTTTTAGTTGGGGGTTTGATCTGTTGTGTAATTTCAGCCCCAGATGATGAATTTATGTTTTTTTTTTTCCTCTCGCCTGTTTGAATTTTTCAGCATCACAGTTTTTACGACTTCATTGTGACCAAAGCCCGAGGAAAGTCCGGTACGTTGACATGTAAAGATCAGGACATTTATCAGCTTGATTTGATGTCGAACGTGTTGATTTATCACCGTTAAACATGGAAGAATTGATCGGGATGTTCTGCTTTAATACAGTTTAACGAGAGAGATACTGATAAAAAAAAAATATCTTGCTGAAGACGGAGTCATAATCCGTGTTCATTTCTTTACACTCGGCAAAATATCTCATGAACAATTGGCTGGATTATTATGAAAACTTTAGAAAGTAATCCCTGTGCATCTGCAGCTGATTAACTATTAGAGTCAATTATTCAAGATTTATTTATTTTTTCATTTACCCTTTATTAATACAGGTAGTTTCATTGAGTCACGAGAACTCATTTTCAAGAGAGACCTGTTTAGGGAGCAGATGGTGGGGTTAAGGGCCTTGCTCAGGGGCCCAGAGTGGGGTGAATGAGGGTGGAGGCAGGTGTGGGTGTTTCACCTTTTCCACCCACATTTTGATGTTGACGGTACTGGGAGTTGAACCTGCGACTTTCTGATCACAGGCCCATCTTCTAAACTCTGCGCCACCACTCCCCCCACCAAGATGGCTGCCACAGCAAAGCTGACAAAAATGGCCGTACGTCAGTCGATTTGACTGATTCTAAACAAAACACGTGGTGAAGACCTGTCGCAATAAACAATAAATCAATTAATTAATCGCATGATAAATGAAAATCATCAACTTAATTTTCATTTATCAGCTTCGTCGTTTCTTCGTGTCTCTTTCTACTGAAGACGCTGGATGACAAAAGGTTCAACTCCGGTGCTCGTCACTGACTCCTCCCTTTCTCTTTAAAATCTGTTTTAACCGTCCATAATCACGTTTTCGGATCGTTAAAAGCAGCTAAGCTACGAGCTAAGCTAACAGGCCGACCTCGTGAAAAAACCTCCGTCTTGTCGTAGCTCCACAATTCACGGTTGAAACCCGTGCCTTCGTCTAAAAAGTTGTTTTTCTCTGCAAAAAGAAGTTGAAAACTTGTTTACTGTTTTTTTTATTATTAAAAGCTTTGTGTGATAAATGCTATGCTAAAGAGCTCAAACCACACCGAACGTCCGCCATTTTGAGAACTGACAAAAAGGGGAGACAGCCCATGTCACGTCAAGGGGCCTCCCTCCCATTTTTCTTAGAGACACGCTGCTCGCTCCCTCACTATCCATCCTTCGATTCAGTCTTTTGTGGTCAATAAAAGGTACTACACACAAAAATTAACATTTCTTAATAATTACTAATTATTGTCAAATTTCAAACATTATTATAGTTTATTGCAATAATTTCAGAGACAATTAATCGCCCAGCAAAATTCGTTATCGCAACAGGCCTAATTTGGTGTACTTGGTGACTTTGAGTCTTAACTGCTCAAGATTTTGTCATTCGTTATTGAAATCAACTGTCTTTGTCTGTTAGCAAAATATCTCACAAACAGTTGGATCTTAACGAGAAGCTCAGGAAACAATAATTAGATGTACGTCTAGAACGCAACTCAAGATGGCTGCCGGTGTTGTTGTTAGAGATGTTTGCACATTAGTATTTTTCAACCGGCTGCCTCTGAACATTTTTAATGTTTTCAACAGTTTGCTTCGTTAGGAACACGTGACAACTTTCTTATGGCTTGAAACAAATGTCTTTTTGTCACGTTGACCAAAACCCTCCAAACCCAGTGCAGTTCATTACGTACTGGAAAGTTTTTGCTTATGTAAGAAGATTTAATGTGGAACTGGGTAAAAACGATCTGTAAAACGAGCTCTGTTTTGAGTTTAGTTTTTCCATTCACATTTTGCAATAAGTCGAAACAGCTCTTTCTCTGCAAATAAATCTCGTGAACCTAAATGTTCCAAATCGCTCCAACCACATTACTGTGTAATTTATTGCCTTGTTTTAACGAGACTTTTTAAAAAATGTCCTCGTTTCTCTTCTCTTTGTCGTCGATTCTTTCTCCGCAGGTCCTTTGTTCAGCTTCGACGTCCACGACGACATCCGTCTGGTGAACGACGCCACCGTGGAGAAAGACGAGGTGAGGATTTCGTTGGGAGTTTGGGAGAGGGTGACGTTCTGGCTCTGATTCTTAAGATATTCCAGCTTTGGTTCATCGTTGAAACAAACTTAAAAGTGGCTTCTTTTTTTAATTCTATAGTTTACCGTATTTTACGCCGTACACGTCGTTCCACCCTACAAGTCGCATCAGTCCAAATATGTGTAATAAAGTGGAAAAATCCATAAATACGTTGCTCTGCCATATAAGTCGCATCTATTATGCGTCGCCACTGATGCGTCGCGTTTGTTACTTGTCACCGCTGATAAACCGGAGCGCGCACGGGACGACTTTAACAAGATTAACACTTAAAAACAATTATTTGTTTGCTCTAAATGATAGTAAAGGTGTGACTCAGTCTAACTTTTGCTTAATAAATGCACTTTGATGGTCAAATTAGCTGCGTTTTGCCGGGGTGGCGCCGCGAATTGAAGCTGATTTGACGGTTGTTCCAAGCGAGCTGGACGAAGGCGTCATTAATATCCACTTTTACCTATTACATGATACAACGGCATGCCATACGACTTAGAAAACTCAGCTTTATTTGTCATGCTGTTGTTTTTGTGTTTGTCTAAAGTCTCATGCAGGGAAAGTGGTGCTGAGGAGCTGGTATGAGAAGAACAAACACATTTTTCCTGCAAGTCGCTGGGAGCCGTATGATCCTGAGAAGAAATGGGACAAATACACGGTAAGAGAAATCTTGTCTTCTGCCAAGTCATTTAGTAAAAGATTTAAAGTCACTTTATTTTGAATCTTTAAAAGTCCAAGTTGGTGGAAATTCATCAAACCACTGGTTGCAATTTTCGCCCTTCAGGATAAAATCACTTTTGATATAAACTTTAATCTTTTGTCTGTAATCCACTTTTTATGAGTAGTTTCTGGATCAGGAGGATTTGTGTTGTTGCCACTGGAAAGAGTTCAGCTTTGTCTTGTTTTGAAGGTGCAACGTTTCCAAAGCACGACTTAATTCTTTATGCACCTGTTCCAAACCACTCCAACTTCAAATTACAGTAATAACCTTTGTTCTTGGTCCAAACATGTGCACGACGGGTTTTAAAAGTGCAATCACTCCGGGGAGCTACATAAACAGCTGCGTGAACGCCTCGTCCTGCAGGGTGGAACTGCTGATTTGGACGTGCAGAGGCATGCTGTAAAAGATGCTTCTTATCAGATCGGAGCAGATTTCCTGCAATATAAAATTCTTTGTTCCTATAATTAAAATATGAAGAAGTAGGAGGTGCTTTATTGGATGTTAACAACCAGATTTGGCTTTTTTTTTTTTTTGTATTATTATGAGTTTTCTGCAGACCTGCAATAGAAACTTTTAACTGATTAAGCTGAAAGGTTTACAGAGGTTCTTGTGAAGAGTTTTGCTACTAATGCAACCAAAAAGATTTATTGTCATATGTTTAAAGCTTACTGAAAACTTGCATAGCTCATTATCCTGACACGTCAAGTCATTTTAACTCCACTCCAGGGATGAATTTTAGACGGTGCATAAAATCCAGCTTTTCTTGTTATTTTCAGGGTAAAAACAATCGGATTAAAGCAGCGCTCATGTTGCATCTTTTAGTTCAAAAGGATGCATTTAAAATTTTAAGAACCCTCCAGCTGCCCTTGGGTCAAAATAACTCACAAGGCCTCAGCAATAAAAGTATGCATCATTAAAACTTTGTGGGTCATTTTGACCCCAGGGCAGCAGGAGGGTTGGTGAAAATAGAGGAGGCCGTGACGATCTGTCTGCTGTTGACTCATCTGGACCAGGAAACACTCGCTGGAGAACCTGGACCTTCATTTGCTAATTACCGTAAAGTCGCATCTATTACGCGTCACCGCTGACCACCCGGAAATGTGGGCCAGTGTTGTGCCAAAAATCTACTGTCTGCCAAATGGAGGCCGTGGGAGCATGCACGGGAGGACTTTAACAAGATTAACACCTAAAAACAATTATTTATTCGCTTGACATTATCGTAAAGCTGCGCCTCAGTTTAACTTTTCCTTAATAAATTCACTTTAATGGTCAAATCAGCTGCTTTTCATATGGGCAATGCGGCGAAATGCAGCTGATTTGACGTTTGCTCCAGGAGTTCCAGAGCAAGATGAAGGTGTATTTGTATGGCAAGCCAAGTGTCTCATTAATACTCACTTTTACCTATTAATGAGACACTTGGCTTGCCATATTGGTCGAGGGCCCCCTAGTGGCTGAAAATGTTAGTGTTCAATATTTTCCATGTCAGAATTAATGAAATTGTCATGGGGAGAAAACAAATAAGTCGCTCCGCTGTATAAGTTGCATGCATGCTAATTGATGCAAAAAGATGTGACTTATACAGCAATAAATATGGTAAGTACGTTTGGAAACAAACGTGTTCTCTGAACGATTTAAACTCCGTGACGCAGAGGAATATTTGTGAAGCCAGCTTCGAAGAATCGTTTGTATTGAAATAAACGCAACACGAGAAGATATAAATACCTCAGAACACGCAGAAAAACGTATCGCATCGAAACATAAAACAAAATAAACAATAAATTTGACGTTTCTTTTTTAATTTAAATGTTAGATTTGCGTCTAAACTTGTTTTTTCTCTCCTTTTCAGATTCGATGATCATCAGAATCGAGCTCTGGCGTCTTCGTGGGAATGTTTTCTTGTGTCTCCTTTACTTTTTCAGAGTTTCACAAATGGAAATATTTTACTTTTGTATTTGTAGTACTTTCTCCTGCCCTCCCAGACTTATTAAAATCCCCCCCCCCCCCCCTGTAAATAACCGTCGTCGTGTCGGTGTCGTAAATGATGGAAATGTCGGAGCATCTGTATCTAATAAACACGACTGTAAACAGGACTTGGAGTTGGGTGGATTGTGTCTGCGTGTGCTGCAGGTCAGTTTCTAACATTCGCTCACAGACTCTGAGGCAGAACCCCTCCCGTGTGTTGCAGCTTCACCTGACGGTGTCAGAACATGCCGAGGAGAAACTCGCTGGCTGCTCCTCTCCACCTGTGGCCTCGGGACACCACTCCCCTCCGTGTCGCCGTCCCTCCTCCCAGGTTTTTGTACTCTGGCACTCAGCAGAAAACAGTCCTGCCGTGGGCTTTCTCGCAGGGACGTCATGCCGGCCGTAGCAGCATGTGGAGGGAAGTTCTAGTTTTGTTGCAGCTTTCGGCTGCTGCTCGGCCGGGTGCCTCGGCTGCAGCTGTCACCCCTCAGGACTGCAGCCTGGAATGCATCCATCAGGTAGGTTCTCCTACTTGTGAAGGTTTTGCTCGTGTGTTCAGGCTCCAGCTGACGTTGCACAATAAATAATTACAGCCTCTGCTACGATTACTAACGGAGAAGAAACCGAAAAACTAAACGGTGCAAGGTGGACTTTGTATATGTGGGACAAGGGAATTGCCCATTAAAAATCTTTAACGTTTCCGTCAGTAACAGCCACGTATGGCTCCTGGAGCCTGAAAGTTCCTTTATCCACGTTCCCCTGGAAGGAGCTGACACTTCCAGCATCGTGGGACAGTCCTGGCTCGACGTGGTCAGAAGTCCCCTCGTTTTTTTTCCTGTTTTGATCGACGTGAAAAGTATTTGCATTCTCCTGCTCGGGGCAGCTGATCAGCTGCTCCTGGAGGTGCTGAGGTCCACACGGAGGCTCGGAGGAGACAGAGCTTTTTTGTGTCGCTGCAAATCCAGGTCAGAGATTATGCGCTTGTCTGGGCGACCACTACAGATTGTCAAGTCAAATTTATTTATAAAGCCCGTTTAAAACAGCAGCTGTTACCGAAGTGCTTAACAATAAGATCAAGGCAGTAATTAAAGAAAAATATAATAAGATGCGATTAAAAGCATTGAAAACAAACGCGATGAAATGGTAAATCGAACCGGACTGTGTTAAACGTGATAACAGGTGAGTTTTTAGGAGAGATTTAAAAAGAGGAAGTGAAGTGGCCTGTCTAATGTTGGGGGGCAGATTGGTCCAGAGTTTAGGGCTCATGACTGGAAAAAGCCCGACCTCTGAGCTTCAGCCTTGTTTTTGGTAAAACCAAAAGCAGCTGGTCAGATGATCTCAGCGCCTGAGAAGGAACATGGTTGAAGAAGATCAGAGAAATATGCATGTGCAAGGTCATTTAGGCACTTAAAGGTCAACGGGAGAATTTTAAATCAGTTCTGACACATGCAGGGAGCCAGTGAAGGGAGGACAAAACTGGTGACATGTAATCAAACCTACGAGTGACAGGTTTTATGGAAAGCTTTGCGCACGAGGGGCAGTCCCTTCATCCATCCATCATCTTCCACTTATCACGGGGGCAGCAGCTTGAGCAGGGGGGTCCAGACCTCTCTTTCCACAGCCACCTCTTCTGGGAGGACTCCAAGGCGTTCCCAGGCCAACCAAGAGACTTAGTCTCTCCAATGTGTCCTGGGTTTTCCCCGGGGTCTCCTCCCACTCGGACATGCCCAGGAAGAATCCTCACCAGATGCCCAAACCACCTCAACTGGCTCCTCTTGATGTGGAGGAGCAGCGGCTCTACTCGGAGTCTCTCCTGATAACTGAACTTCTCACTCTGTCTCTAAGGGAGAGTCCAGCTACCCTGTGGAGGAAACTCATTTCAACCTCCTGTATCCACGATCTTGTTCTTTCAGTCACTACCCAGAGCTCATGACCAGAGGTGAAGGTAACGTAGACTGACCAGTAAACAGCTTTGCCTTACAGCTCAGCTCCCTCTTCACCACAACGAACCGGGACAGCGTACGCAATACTGCAGATGTTTCACCAATCCGTCTGTCAATCTCGCGCTCCATTCTTCCCTCACTCGTGAACAAAACCCTGAGATACTTGAACTCCTCCACTTGAGGCAGAACCTCACCCGAAGAGACCAATCCACCCTTTTCTGACTGAGGACCATGGCCTCGGATGTTGAGGTGCTGGTTCTCCTCCCAGTCCCTTCATGTGTTTGAAAATAATTAAACCCAGGGACACTTCCCTTACCATAGTCCAACAGTGAGAACAGGTGCTCAAAACGGGTACAAAATGTTTTCACACAACTCTCTGAGTTCAGATGTTCCAGTCATGTTGGACTTGCGTTACGTGAGGGAGTTAATATCCGTGTTTAATTTTCCATCACAGTAAGTTTTAGATGCATTCTTAGTCTTTATCACGAAGCATTATGGAACAAAAAAGACTTTAGTTGACCCAAACCAGAATCTGAAGAGTCACAGGTAAGTAACTCGACTCATTTTATATTTCTTATATAAAGAAGAAACGATACGTGAGACAAACTAATCCAAAGCACAAATTCTGATCTAAAACGCTTCACGTGATGAAAAAAACCCCGTCATGTCACAAAAATCCATTTAGCTACAAAAGTTTTCCATCATTGATGATTTTGCTCACTTTCAGATACAGATTTTCTCTTTTTGACTGAAGAGTGGAAACTTTTTTTAAACCTGATTCTGGTGACAAAACATGTTTACATTCATATTATTCACATAAACTCATCCAAGACTTGAGTTTTTTATTATTTGCACTCGTGCATTTAGCCAAATATGCATTATTAAAGACTAAAGCAGTGACTTTACTCTGGAAGATGAGCTTTTTGTCTGAGCCACACTCGCCCCGTGTTTGATTCAAATGGATGTTTTTCTGTAATAAATTTAGCGGAGCTGCAGGCCATTGAATCACAGCCCAGGAAAGAGTTGGGAGAACGTACTAAATTATGTTATACGACTCACAGCTGAGCCCCGCAGAGAGAAACCAGAGAAAAGAACCTAAAGGAAGTCCATGCAAAATAATTGGCTCCATATTTTTCAAAAGTCTTTAAATGAAATTCCATTGAACGTCTGAGGTCTCGTTATGAGGCGCAGTGTTATATTACAGGTTTGGGGACAGTTAAAGCTTCAAGCTGTCGGGCATAAACGTTTTCTGTAAAAGTTTTATGCTCAATGCATTAAATCGTAGTTGTTTTGAATTAAACCAGTTTGTCGTCTGCGTAAAAGCACATATAATGGGATTTTTATGCTTTTGAAAACGATGCAAAAAAAAAAAAGAAATTTGATGCATTCTTTAATACCGTTTTGGCTATTTTTTTTATTATTTTTTAAAGACAAACCATCAAACTTCACCTGTAAAATATTATATCTGATGGTAGTCTACTCATCTTTTAGATTTATCTGCCTCCTGGTTGTATAAATGAAAAGTGACAGAAACAACCTGTGCAAAAGATTAAAAAAATGACAGACTTGAGTTTTAACAATTAATAATTTAATAATCCTCTGCAGGGAGGAAGAAAGTTGCCAACAGACGATGTTTCAAATGTTTTTAGTGTCTCAGCATGACCAGAGTCAGGTGTCCCTCTGCTCCTTAAATCTGTTACAGTATAAAGTCAAAATATAAAAGTGCTTTTTTTTAAAAAAATTAATAAAATTCAGGAGAATTGTGTAGTTTGGAAGTATTAGAGCTTTAGACTGAAAATATTTTTATCTAACAAAACAAGAAAAAATGACTAAATAAATAAATTTTGTCTGAAAAGCCACTCTTAGTGCTGATATTTGCGGAAAAAAAGAAGCAGAACAATAGCTAAAACCTAAAAGAAGCTAAATGCTAGCTAAAACTGGCAAAACAGTAGATGAAGACTTAAAGTAGCAAAAGCTAACTAAAAGCTAATGTAGCAAGAGACTTGCTAGATGCAGATGTTAGGGCAGCTGTGGATGAGTGGTAAGAGCAATCGTCGTCCATTGGGAGAGTTGGGGGTTCAGTTCCACCAGCAGTCACATGCTGAAGTGTCTCTGGGCAAGACACTAAACCCCTCAATGCCTCCGATGTGTGTCCTATCAGTGCATGAATGTGAAAAAGCTCTGATTATTCTTATAGATTCAGATTGGTTTGTAGACCTAGCTGTGTGAATGGGTAAACGAGGCACAGATTGTGTTGTAAAGAGCTTTGAGTGTCTTGATAAGATGGAAAGGTGATGCATAAGTACAGTCCATTTACCATTTAACACCAGCAAAAACCTCAAACTAAAATCTAAATGATGCAAAATGCTAGCTAAATGTAGCAAAGGGCTAGCTTTAAGCTAATATTTGCAAAACTCTGTTTTAAAGCTAAATGCAAAATGTAAATATAATTAGGCAGCTCAAAGATAAAAGTAGCAAAGGGCTAGCTAAATGCCAAAAGTAGCAGAATGATAGCTAAATGTAGATAAAATAGCTAAACATAGCAAAGGACAAGCAAATAAGCTCAAAGATTCCAAAATATCAAAATTAGAAGCTAACATTAAAAGACTTCCCCAAGGTAAAAGTAGTTAAAAGGTAAAAGTTGCAGAAAAGTTCCTAAAAGTCCAGATGACCTGACTGAAAAATGTTGGATTGTATACCTGGATTATTGAGCATGGACTTTGTTGTTTTCAACCAGTTTGACATGACTGTCGACGAGGAAGAGGGCCGGCAATGGAGGAGGGGGCGTGACAAAGAGACCATCTTAGCACCAACATAACTGGTTTGTTCCACTTTGGAGTAAGCTGCTGGGGGAAGAATCAGTTTTGTTGTGTGTTTCCTTGACTGATGAAGGCGAAACGTTGACTGAAAAATGTTGGATTGTATACCTGGATTATTGAGCACGGACTTTGTTGTTCCTAAAAGTATTAAAAGACTAGCTTAAACTAGCAAAATACCAGCTAAAAGTAGCACAAGGCTAGTTAGAAGCTTATAGTGGCTATAATAGTGTACACTGGCTTGTGCTCCCTAGTGGCTGGTTTCATTTTGACCATGAATCTAATCTTTAAATGTTAAAATTCCCTTTGTCTCTGCAGGGGCGACCTGCATGCGAGTACTGCAGAGTCACCAGGGATGACATCAAGAAGGCTCTGGGTTTGAACTCCATCCGGACGTTTGGAAGTAAGATTCAGACAGACTGCGTTGACCTTTGTCTGTTTTAGTCAAACTGCTTTAAAGCTCAGAATGACATGACCACAGGTGTTTTGTTGGTTCTAAGATGATCTTTCCCTTAACAGGAACATAATCATCCTGCAGAATTTGTCCACAGATTTTACAAAATCCTACTGTACTTATTGGCAGGTCTTGCACTTTTAGTCCTGAAAGGACGTCAAAATAAAAAAAAACAAGATGCATAATTCAGCATAAGTGTGTAAAATGAATGCCACGTCTCCTCAGGTTGTATTCCATGGCCATGTTTCGAGCTGCTCGGAGATGAGGACCCCCGGATCTGTCAGCACTACGTTCATGCACCAACCGATGTAAAGATTGAGTTTGTTCATGAGCCGGACCCCAAATCTGACACCGCCGTTGTCTCCTGGAAGCCCAGTCTTTATGGTACGCTGATGCACACTGATCGGATTCTCATAAAGATTAAAACCAGCCTCATTATTTGAAAAGTTAAATGTTGCACATCTATGAATGTGGTTGGACAGATTTTTTTTTTATTTTGTTGGTCAATCATCAGGTTGTCCACAAATCCTAAAAATATCCCTTAAGGTGGTGAACGTGACCGTGCAATGTCGTCCCATCTGAATTGAAGCTGCAACAGCTTAGAGATCCCACAGCTACTTCTTCCAGATGAACCAGAGGGACTCCATGGGGCCAGCTGTGAGATATACTCTATCAAGCCCAAACCACCTCACCTTTACAATGTCCAGGAACAGATGTTTCAGTCCATCATTCCAGTCTCCATCTCTCCTCCCCCACCTGTCATCAAGACCTGAAATACTTGAACCCCTTTTTATTGGGGCTGTGGTTGATTCCCAGCCAGTTAAAGGATGCTTCACGCTCGGCTTCAGTCCCTGCTGGAGGTCCTGGCATGAAGAGACCAACAGGACCGTGGAATGCACAATCTGAAGCTCTTAAAGCAGAAACGCTCTGCCCCATGGCTGAACCTAGAAGTCAAAATGCACCTTTGGCTTAATCCAACACTCACTGGAAATAAGCCGGACTCTTTACTGGTAATGCAAACCAAGCTCTGGTTGTATAGGGACCAAATGGCTCTTGGTGGGGGGTTCAGAAACCCCATACCTCTAAAGTACATTCCACTGGACACCAATTTTTGTCTGGGTAAATATTTTTCATAAACCTTATGTCACTAAAGCAGAAAGCATATGACGAGCTCATCAGACACCATTTGGGAAGTACAAGGCTTGGGGGGGGGGGATGCATGCCAGAGAACATCCATGTCCAAATACATATTTGTGTTGCTTATGCAGTTAGTTTGTTTGTGCTTTCATGCAAGCTGACCAGAAGTTTCCTAAAAGATGCGACAACCTCGAGATGAGTCTAGTCTTTCAGAAAGTTGTGGAACTTTTTGGACTGAAACTGTCACGCACACAGTTCAGCATGACATGATGGTGAATGAGTCATAGGTGTGTAACAGAGTTAAAGGTTTCGTTTAACAGCCACTGAAGTAAACGTTGTTGTTCTGTGCTTGTTGCAGGGCTTGCCTTCTTGCGAGGCTTTCAAGTGTCGATCCAGGCTTTGGGAGGTTTCACTTTTGCCTGCCAGCTGTTCCTCTTTAACCGTAACGTTTCCCTCTCGCCATCAGATGCTCAGACGGTAGGAAAGAGGGCTTTTACTTCCTCACTGTTAAGATACGCTCTTCCATTATTCTCCATGTATGATAAAGGGTGGACCTCTCTACGTCAGAGAGAAGTGCCCAAAGGGATAAAGACATAACTTTCACTTTACTTTTGAAATGAGTCAAAGTCGCTCCCTCGTCTTTCACAGTTTTACAAGTCGGACCCATTCACTGGCCTCACCCTGGGATCCCAGTATGCTGTTACTGTCATGGCTCTGCCAGTTCCTGAGCAATGGGAGAAGTTTTATCACACCAAGATCTTCTCTACTCGCTGTAAGACACTGTGGAGCTCTCAGCTTCACGTTATCTTAATAAGGCAGTTCCTTTAAGGTGACATTTACCATCTGAATTGCTTGATTGCCCCTTTTTTTTTTATACCTTATTAGTTATGACATATCATCCTTTCAAGTTAGTTCTTTTCTGAAGAACAAAATTGTGAATGGTTGTTTTTCAGCATGTGCAGAGAAGAACGGCCTCGAGCGTTGCAAACAAGGTTAGACAAACTGTTTATTGTTCAGTCTAATACGGTAGAAACATCTCATGTTCAAATGTTGCCTTCAAGTGCAGGTTTCTCATCGTGTGGTTGCAGACTGGTACCCGAAGCACATCGCGGTCCAGCAGGAAGGTTCTGTCGTCACCGTGACCTTCAACTTGGCTCCACCGAACCTGGACATCAGGAGCTACTTCTGTCGGTGTTACGCGAACGGCGTGAAGAAATACACGACCATAATCCCCGTGAGCGTTTTCATTTGATTCAGCGTTCAGACTTTTGTTTTTTACTTTTTCTTTATTTCTTTGCAATCTATCCACTTCTGCAGACTTTGTGCTTACTTTAGCTATTTGTGCATGAAAATGTTCGGCTCATTCAGCAGATGGGCGCCACGACCTTTGATTTTTTTTTTATTTTTATAACGATTGTAATTTTCAAAATGTTTAACTTTATTAACAATATTTCGTCCAAGAAAACACAAGGAAATATTTTCAAGTCCTTTAAAACCATTTTTCTTATTTAGATCTACTTTAGAATGCTGACTTAAGTTTTGTTTTTTTACTTTACTTTTATTTTTGAATTACTTACTTTTAACTTTTAGCTATCTTTTGCTACATTAGCTTTTAGCAGTCCTTTGCTGCATTTAGCTGTTAGCTATACTTTGCTACTCTTAGCTTTTAGGTAGCTTTTTGCTGTTTTTATCTAGCCTATTGCTACTTTTACCTTTTAGCTTTGCCAGCCTTTAGTTAAGTACTTTTAGCTTTTAGTTAGTATTTTTCTACTTTTAGCTTGTCTTTTGATACTTTCAGCTTAAAGCTAATTTTTTACTGCTTTTAGCTTGTATTTAGCAACTTTTAGCTTTTAAAATGAAGCCAAGCCAGAGCGCAACTTTTAGCTTTTAGCTATTGATCTGCTTCTTTTAGCTTTAACTACTCAGTTTCAGCTTCTTCAGCAAATACAAGCAAAATAATTCAGCTTTCAGCGTTGACTCTGTTTTCAGAGAAATTGACTCTTTACCACCTAAGAAAAATTTACCACCTGAAAACGTTTCGTCTGCGACACGTTCGTAATTAAAGGGTTAATTCCCTCTGCAAATTAATTTACCGAGCTTGCGTTAGATTTAGGCTGCTTTTGTTCTGGTCATACATATCTGATGTACATAGTTTCGTTCCACCTCATGTACCACATGTGAATGACAGTAAAGAATCTTGAATCAAACTATAAAGACACACTTTCTCTGTGCAGAAACAGCGCCCCCTGTGTCCAAATGGAGTAAATACAGAATCACATCTGCAGAGCTCAGAAGTATCTTTGTCACTGTTCAGATTTAAACAAAAAAGTCACGTGAAGATTTTTAAACAATATGTTGGCAGGAAGTTTTTAGCCATTAAAAAAAAAATCAACAAAAACAAAGTAAAGTGCTGGCGTTAACTGCAGTTCTAATGAGTTCCTGTTTTCTCATGCCGACCATTATTCTGTCAGTTTCAGCAGCTATTCGTCTTGTCTCCAGTTCTGAAGGGATGCACAATATGTTTTTCTGATTTACCTCAGGATTCCTCAATAAACAAAACTCATCACAGCCACCAGCTGACTGACCTTCAACAAGGAACCAACTACACTTGTGAGGTGAGACTTTGCCAACCTTTGAGCTTTTTCCACCAAAAGGCAGTCTTTGTTTTCAGACGTTTACCGTTTATATTTTGTTTCTGAGCCACCTCGCTGAGCATTTTCAAACATCGGGGTTTGTTTGAGAGTCATACGAACTTTGGGGACTGTACCCAGGAGCAGAACTGTATTATCCGTGTTATCAGAGTTCATGTCTGACTGAGTGGCTCAATAATCATAATTAATTAATCTAACAATAATTTCCCAGATTAAATCAACTTCATTGCTAAATATTTTCTTCTGTTGTAGATTGCGGCAAATGTAATTGATGCAGTGAGGAAAACCTTCAATATTCACGTCATCGGAAACCGGAAAGGTAGAAGAAACTGTTGCTGCTTCGGATCCTCTTTACTTTACAGCTCATGGTGAAAGATTTTAAGCCCTTTACCTTTTATTATTAAAACAAAAAGTGCTGTTATCGCAGTACATAGCGTATCTGTTAGCTGTGATTAGCCAAGGATTCATGATGTGGAAAACCTGTGCGAGCATGTGCTGTTCCTCCTAATAAGCAGTCTTTTAAAAAGATTGACAAAAACAACCTGACATGAGTTATAAATTCAGGTCGCACGGAGACTTTAAGTTCTCAAATGTGTCAGTTATACGTGTAATTTATGTTTCAGGGTGGAGTTAAAAATTACAAGTGTTTAAGAAGGTGCTGATTTACCAGCTGCCTGCTAGATCAGTTAAAAAAAAAGACGATCGATGCCAAGTTTACCCACAAACGGGATTCTGGAAGTATAATGTCGTGCTCTGCAAGACATGGTGGTTACACTGGGCAAAGAAATTCTGACTTTACAAGGTCCCTCCCCGCACCTAAAATCAAAGACAGAAGTAATAAATAAAATAAGAAATGAGCTTAACTCTTAATGTTCAGTCGGCGCTCATTCTGTCCTGGTCCTGTCCTTAAGCCTGAGTGGACAGGAAGACCTTGTAATAAAATAAAAATAACAGGTCTGCAGGACAATTCAGATGACTTAGAGCAGGGCTATTCAACTGGTGGTCCAGGGGCCAAATCAGGCCCACGGGTGAGCTCAGTTCGGCCCTTCATTGGGTTCATATTTAAATAAAACTAGATTTTAAACCATAAAACAAACTTACTTAATGACAATAACTGCTGGATATCCGGCCCCTGAGCTCTTGGCTTTCAGTAACTGTGGCCCCTGAGCAATTTAGTTGAATAGCCCTGACATAGAGACTCTGTTTTTGTCACTACACAAGCTCGTGAGCATCTTCTTATGTCAAAGTTCATGCTCACTAATCAATCAATCAATATCAATTTTAGTTTGTGTTGATCAGAAGCGACGCAATCTCAGAAAATCCATAAAATGAGAATTTGCATGTTTTAGACAATGAACGTTGTTAACGCTGCTTTGGCCTCTCATTACAGCTGCTCCCCCCTCAGAGGAGGCCTCTGACCCCCCCTCCCTGGCTGTGGTGATCCCACTGTGTCTGGCTGTGGTGTTTGTGCTCGGAGTCTTCCTGGCTGCTCTCAGCTGTCAGAAGTCCAAGATGCGCAGGAAGAACCTTGACATGAAACCAGGTGAAAACACAAACCAGACCATGCGATAAAACCCTGGCTTTACACAATTAATCTGTTCATCTGCTCGTCCCTGTAGAGATTATTAGGCTGCACGAAGAAAATGGTACCAAAGAGGAAGTGGCGTCGTTGCCCAGAGCCCGGCTGACTCCACCACATCTCCTGATTTGCTACAGCAGCTGTGACGGCCCCTCTCATGTCCAGGCTGTCATGCATTTAGGAGCCTTCATACAGCAGCACATGGCAACTCGGGTACTCTGCACATGTCGCATATTTGAAGAACGTTTGTCATTTCTGCAAAACTGACTAAATATTCTGAGTTTATTAGATTAGTATGAGTTTTGATGAATTATTGTTTTTTTTTGTTTGTTTTTTTTGTCCTGGGGCTTTGCTTGTGTTTCTTCTCAGGTGTGCCTGGACCTTTGGGACTCCCTGGGTGTGGCTGAGGAAGGCAGTATGGCCTGGCACTGTCGGCAGATCCAGGAGAGCGACTTTGTCCTGGCGATATGTTCTCAAGGGTTCGGTAAAAGACATAAGCCTGCAGAGCCAGAGGAGAATGAAGAAGACGAGGATGCACCGGATTCTTACGTTTCTGAGGCTGTCATCCGGATTATTGGAGCAGAGGTGGGCCAAGCCAAAGCCAGAGGCCAGGACCTGTCCAAATACATGTCAGCTATTTTTGAGTACTCTGAGGAAACGGACATCCCCACGGAGCTGAGGCTGGCATCCCACTACACGCTGACGAACGACTTACCGCTGCTCTTCTCCCACCTTCATGGAGTGGCCCTGCACAGGCCAGGGAGCTACCTGAAGATAAACCACATCACAGAGGAGGGCTTTGCTACGGTACCTGCAGGAGCTGCTCTGCAGCGGGCCATCCACGAGGCTGGGAACATCATGAGGGCCAAAAGGCAAAAAGACCAAGTGAACTGAGAGGATCTTTAAACTATAATACCACATGTGTTCTCAGCTTAGACAAGAAGTTGGTTCTTAAATACATGGTACAATGCACTATGACTTGTGTATTACACAATTTATGTATCCAGTTTTTCTCAAGGACAAAAAGATAGTTTCCTGAAACCTGTCTTCACCTAATGTTGTTAGTCTACAAAGTTACCCATTGAGATTATTTAAAAAACTACAAGTATTACAGATTTGTGTTTACAGTCATGCTTTATTTATCTGTATGCATTTCTTATGTTATTGTTTAAAAATGAAGAGATCCTAGCCTTTTGTACTTTTATATCGAAGTGTGGTATGTAAATTGCACAGTAATTTTTGTCAAGATACACATTCTTGTATTTTAAGCATCTGTTAAGGCAAACAGAAAACATGTTTTGTCAGTCTTTGTAACAAATACTGGTGTCAAATTTAAACTAAACTTTAGGAGTTGCAGGATGAAGAAAACCAGGTTTGGATTAATTTATGCTTTATCTGAATAAAAACATGTTATCTGAACATTTCATTAGAAATGGAACTGGTTTGATAATGAAAAATAATCACAATAACTATCAATTTTTTACATAATTACTATTGAAACTAAGCATGTTTTTCAGTGTGTTTAGGACTGACTCAGAGCTTGTAAAAGTTGCCAGATTACAAAAAAAACATTTTTTTAAGTAAAGTTTAGATTCTCAACTTGAAATTAATAAAAATGCCATTTAAAGTTCTCATTTGAGAAACGTGCCTAAGAATAATAATCATAATAACTAGACTTTTTTTAAAATTAGAAAATGTTAAAATGAATCCTCGTTAAAGGAAAAGTCGTATTGGTTGCTCGAGTTACCAAACCTGGCAACCCAGCCGGTGCGGTTTCCTTCAGTCTGACAGCCGGCGTGGAAACATCATGGTGCTCGATCTGGACTTATTTCGGACCGACAAAGGCGGCGACCCAGAAATCATCCGTGAGACTCAGAGGAAGAGGTTTAAAGATGCAACCCTGGTTGATAAGCTGGTCGCCGCTGACACGGAGTGGAGAAAATGTAAGCTACGTTATGTATGTTAGCTACAGCAGGTAGCTAACGTTAGCGCGTTGGCTAACGATGCTAAGCTAAGGTTGGGACAAGAAAGGACCTAACGTCCAGCTCCAGGGTGTACATATATTTCCTCAAAATCTACACGGTTGCTTCGTGTGTCATTAAACAGCAATTTAGAGTTTAATTTGATTTGAGTTTTAGTGTTATTCAGAAAAGGAGAATGGCACGCAGTGAGGCTAATAGGCTAATGTTGTCAGCCAAAGCTAACTGCCACAGTTTAATAAATCCAAATTAACCGAGTGGTTATAAATCATCCCCATTTAAAAGATCCTTTGTAATAGAACAATTTCCAATCCACTAAACGTCAGTTTTCGATTTCTCACGGTTATAAAGAGGTTGGTAATGATGAGTTATAATCTGATGCAATCCCAGTCTGCATCAACCTCCCCTGCAGTGCAGCTCCTCGCTTTCATTCTGCTTCCTCGTGTTTACACCAATCATTTTATTATTTTAATATATTTGTTAACCATAACTGGTTTACACATTTGTTGTTATCATTCAAGTATTAGCTGCTGAGGACAGCTGTCACCAGGTTAATAAAGCGGATGGTGATGTAGCAGCTCAGTGCAGTGTTGTCGTTCACGAACGATTCGTTCAAATGAACGAATCTTTTGAGTGAACGAACCGAACCGAATCACTGTATTAACTGATTTGTTCCTTTCTCAGTTCATTTGAGCTCAGTGTGAGCGTTCTGTGGCTCACATATGAATCTGAACAACACAGAGGCGTGTGCCATGCAGGCAGGGAGGGACTGTTGTTGACGCCTGAGCGAATGTGACTTGTGATTCGCTCACTGCAAATAATCTACATGTATCACTCAGTGAACGAAACACTCTTTGACTCGGCCCTGAGTGATTGTAACCGTTTCCTCCTCGCGGTGACACGCTCTCATGCCATTGGAAACGGCATCCTTTTCTCCAAGCTAACGGCTAATGGTGAGTCAAGCCACATGAAAATAAACGCACACATGCCCCCGTCCCCACCCTCATTATCTGAACAGTCTAAGCCAGGTACACATAAAGTAATGAGAGGAGACAGAAGAAGAGTGATTAAGATTCGCAGCAGTGATGCTCCAAGCGCTCTTGGCCACGCCCACTTCTCCGCTGTGCACGGAGATCAGCTGATCGGCTGCAGCAGGAAGTTTATCCTGCAGCGTGGGCTGCACAAAGGTGCAGGAGGTGCTAAATAATTAAAAATATTACATTTTAAATTAAAATTTCATGCCGATCGTGCGGCTCATCCATCAATCAGCCAACTGTGTGTCATGTCCAATCTTATTTTGAAAAACCGCGATAGAGCGAGTCCGCGATAAACAAACCGTAAAGTAGCGAGGGACTACTGTACACTCAAAAGAACTGCTGTTCCCATGATGCACCTTCCCTCCTTACTGACAGATTTCACCCCTGACAGGCCGCTTCACTGCAGACAACCTCAACAAACTGAAGAACCTTTGTAGCAAGAGCATCGGGGAGAAAATGAAGGTACGGATACAGAAGAGTTCAGCTTTGAAATGGCCTAGAGTCAATATATGTTTTTCGTGTCAGTTTAGATTTTTAATCATCCCGGTTATGGTAATCTTTAATGCAGAGAAAAGAACCAGTTGGGGACAACGAGTCTGTACCAGAAGAAGCACAGAACCTGGAGGCTCTAACAGCAGAAACACTATCGGTAGGAGCAGAAGTACTCTTTGTGCGTCGTCGTGTCCGCTTTAGCTGTTTCTAACCTTTTTATTTTCTGCATCAGGCCCTGACGGTTACACAAATCAAAAAGGTGCGTTTGCTTGTGGACGAAGCTGTGGAGCAAAGTGACGGGGAGAGGATGAAGCTGGAGGCGGAGCGGTTCGAGTACCTGAGGGAGATCGGCAACCTGCTGCACCCGTCTGTTCCGATCAGCAACGATGAGGTAAGAGCTTCACGACAGCCCGAGGACTAAAACCAGACATAAGACGGAATCTAAGAATATTCCGATTAAAAAATCGAGATTTGGTTCCGACAATTATTTTTATTATTTATTAATATTTTATCGTCTTTCTTGTAAGCACGTTTACCCAACAAAATCCATTTAAGTAGTTTGACCAGTTAAGCTTTTATTGCAAAGTCAAGTCGTTGTGAAAATGTTGATTTCTACTTTTAGTTTTAACAACTCCGCTATAGCTTTGTCAACAAACTAATGAATTCACGCCGCATTATTTATTTATTTGTTGCTCCTGTCAGGATGAAGACAACAAGGTGGAGCGTACCTGGGGGGACTGCAGCGCTCAGAAGAAATATTCTCACGTTGACTTGGTGGTCATGATCGATGGTTTTGACGGAGAGAGGGGAGCCGTTGTGGCTGGGAGCAGAGGCTACTTCCTAAAGGTGAGTTTACAAACACAAACAGGTTAATGGCTGCAGATGAGCACAAACAGGCCGGCATCCTCCTGACACAGTCTGCACAGACCAAACCGAGTGATGGTTAATTAACTTCTCGACCTGCAAGTTTAAAAATCAGCTGCTGCGTGGTGTCTTCTTTTCCGTGTTGCGTTCAGGGCCCTCTGGTGTTCCTGGAGCAGGCGCTGATCAACTACGCCTTAAGGATCCTCTACAGCAAGAAGTACACCATGCTGTACACGCCGTTCTTCATGAGGAAAGAGGTCATGCAGGAAGTGGCCCAGCTCAGCCAGTTTGACGAAGAGCTTTATAAGGTTCGTAGTCATTGACTGGATTCAGTAACTGTTTTTTTTTTTTTCTTTTAACTGTAGACTTTGTGTCCTGTTGACTGTATCCTGCAGCACGGGGCATGATGTTTAAAAATTCATATTTTGCTAAATGAATAACTTATCAAGTTAAAGCAATAGGTTGGACGTGGGATGTTCATGTCATCACACAGAGACAAACCTTCTCGTTGAGAGGCGACGGCTCTACCAGCATGAAAGCAGCTTTTCCAGTGGTGTCCAGTCCTGGTCCTCGGGGACCAAAGTCCGCATTCTTTGTTTCCTTCTCTTCAGCAGGTCTTCCATGTTCTGCCTGTTAATCAGTCATCCACATCAGGTGTATCAAAGCAGACAAAGATCCACGATCCATGCAGGATGGTGGTCCTCGAGGACCAGGATCGGACACCGCTGAATCAAACGTTGTGTTTTATTAATAGATGTTTAAATTTTGAATGACCTTAATGTCAGCTGGTTCAGGTCATCAAACATCAGATTTAAGAAACTTAAGCTCACTGATTTGGACGGATTGTTGATGACAAACACCGTTTTAGACTCAACTTGAGAATTGTCCAGAGTACTTATGAAGAAAAAAACCAAACTATTTAAATTGTGTTTCTTTCAGGTGATTGGTAAGAGTAGTGAGAAATCGGACGACAGCTCCATAGATGAGAAATATCTCATCGCCACCTCTGAGCAGCCCATCGCAGCCTTCCTGAGGGAGGAGTGGCTCAAGCCTGAGGACCTGCCGATCCGCTACGCCGGCTTCTCCACCTGCTTCAGACAGGAAGTGGGCTCCCATGGGCGGGACACCCGTGGGATCTTCAGGGTGCACCAGTTTGAGAAGGTCAGAGATGGTGTAATGTTGTTAGGTCACTCATTTCATCCAAATATTGGATGAAGAAAATCTCAGTTCTGTAGCTTTTACGTACTGTTCTGCTCATTTTAGCTTTTAGCTTATGTTCAGCTGCTCTTAGCTACTATTTTGCTCATTGTAGCTATAGTTCTGCCTCTTTTAGCTACTGTTCTACTGCTTTTTTGTTACGGTTGTACTACTTTTAGCTAATGATCTGCTTCCTTTAGCTAATATCCGACTGTTTATAGCTGCTGATTGCTCATTTTAGCTACAGTTCTCCTTTTGGCTACTGATCTGCTTACCTACTGTTATACTGGCTATACCAACTTTTTTGCTCTTATTAGCTAAATTTCTGCTCCTTTTTTACTTTTAGCTACTGTTCTGCTGCTTTTAGTTAGTGTTTTGCTCGTTGTAGCGACAGTTCTGCCCCTTTTTCAGCTTTTAGCTACTGTTCTGCTTTTATTTTTAGCCCAACAACTCTGTTTCAGCTTCTTCAGTCAGTTTCAGCAGCGTTATTCAGCGCTCTGCGTTCAGACTGCTTTTTGTTGTTGTTGTTGTTGTTTGTAAACATTCTGGCTCTTCATGTTTGTTAGGAAAGATTTGGATGTTACTTCCTGGATCTGAGCTTCCTGTTTCTGGTTGCAGATCGAGCAGTTCGTCTACGCCTCCCCACATGACGGCAAATCGTGGGAGATGTTTGATGAGATGATCGGGACAGCAGAGGAGTTCTACCAGTCGCTGGGAATTCCTTATCGTATCGTCAACATCGTCTCTGGTATTTCTCACGCAGCTCAGTGGAGTTCAGTGTGCTTGTCCCGTCACCCAGTGACCTGAAAAGTCTGTTTATTGACACGGAGTCTGATCGTGACATCAGCTCACTGTGCACGTCGTTATCCTCCCTGCAGGAGCCTTAAATCATGCGGCCAGTAAGAAGCTGGACCTTGAAGCCTGGTTTCCTGGCTCGGGAGCCTTCAGAGAACTGGTCTCCTGCTCCAACTGCACCGACTACCAGGCCAGGCGTCTCAAGATCCGCTACGGGCAGACCAAGAAGATGATGGATAAGGCGAGCGCAACGCTTAGATGTAGTTCAGAGAATGTAATCTGATTTGTTCAAGCTTTTATTTTTTGTTCTTGGATGAATCATCTGAACTGTGACGGTGAGAAAATCTGGCTGAATTTTCCTCTCGACAAAATGAGCTGCCAGTTTTCTCATTTGGTGAAGGAAAAGCTTCTTTTATTCCATTTAGCAAGACATCAGATAGAAAAATCTTTTAAACGATTCAAAAAAAGAGTAAGTAAAAAGCTCGTTACTCGTTAGTGTTCATCGTTAAATGAACTGAACATCTATAAGAAAACATTTTCTTTCATGGGAAGAGAACAAGGTATTTTATAAAAAGAAGGTCTTTACATTTAAATGTTACGTGATTGAACGTCGACATATTGTCTCCCTAACTGGTCGCAGAGCATCTCAAACCACTCTCTGATTAGCATCAATAGATTTTAGACGAGTATTTTCAGACCAGAGCCGCAGGTCCGTTATGACCGAAGACCTTCGAGTCTTCAGCTTCGAGTGTCTAGGTCTTAAAACCACACTGATGATGATAATATTTATTGAAAAACTTCCAAATCCTAATTTCTAAAGTTTGCTGGAGCAGATTAATTCATAAATGGCTGCAGGTACCGTGTGTGCAAAGGATGGTAACGATAATTTGCACAACCTTGAATACAGTTTTACGATCTGTGCTCACGAAATAGGATTTGATTTGTAAAAGATGCTAGCACCAACAGAATGCTGTGGGACTGCGACGTATTATTCACCGATTTACTCCGTTTTGAGTTTCCGACCGTCACAGTCCGGTGAGACGGTGGCTTTGTCTGCAGGCGCCTAACAACATAATTTATCGTCTCTTCTTGTGTTCTGCAGGCAGAGTTTGTGCACATGCTGAATGCCACCATGTGTGCAACAACACGTGTGATGTGTGCCATCCTGGAAAACTACCAAACAGAGGAAGGCATCGTCGTTCCAGAGAAGCTCAGGGACTTTATGCCTCCAGGTGAGACGTGCCGACACGGGAGCATGCACGGGAGGACTTTAACAAGAATTTAACAAGATTAACACTTAAAAACAATTATTTGTTTGCTCGAAATTATATTAAAAGTGTCTCAATCTAACGTTTGCTTAATAAATGCACGTTAACGGTCAAATCAGGACATGGTAAATTCAAAAAAGTTCAAGAAAAAAAGTATAAAGTAAATTATAATAAATAAAGTCCAGTTGTTTTTGTCTTGAACTTTCTTGAATTTGTCATTATAGCCACGTTTACCTATTACATGATACAACAGCATGCCATACAGCTACCTGTACTCTGCTGCCATCAAGTGGCTGAAAGTGGCACTGCTCCCAAAAAAAATTTCAGTCATAATGAATGAAAACGATAATATCTCAGCCAAAAAATGGTTTATAAATATGGGAAAAAATCCATAAATAAGTCACTTCGGCCTATAAGTCGCAGGGCGTATAAATTATGCAAAAAAACTGTGACTTGTATGTCAAAAAATATGGTTTATCAGAACATAATATGACAATTATCACCGATATCGATATGTCCTTAAACGTCTTTATCAGCCTAATATATATTGGCCCTACAGATATATCAGTCAGGCTCTACTACATACATGCCTTTTCTAAAATATTGGAACCCCCGCCCCCCAACGGTTTAACCATCTTTGCACATCAAAACTGCCATAAATTTATTTTTCTTTTCTCCACCTTCAGGTTTGAACGAGATCATTAAGTTTGTTAAGCCGGCCCCCATCGATCAGGAGGTGCTTAAGAAAGCCAAGAAACAGCAGGAAGGAGGAGGGAAGAAGAAGAAGCAGGGAGGAGGAAACCTGCCCAACGCCATGGAGAACATGTCCGTCAACGACTCATAGACCCCAAAACATGCCAGCTGCTGTTCCTCACAGACCGCTGGTGGACCAGAGCCTCCAGTTTCATCATGATGATCAGGGAATGTTGTTGACCTTAATATGAAACGATAAAGCTAAAAAACAAACATTCGAATCCCATTAAAGGTAATTTTAGGATTGGCTCTGTCCCATCTGTGTCCACCTGAGTGGAGGAGTTCGTTCATCTCACCCCCTCTTTGCACATAAACTATCTGTACTTGCACACTTTCTGTTTGTCATCAATTCACCAACAAAAAGCCTAAAACCAACAACAGCCAACCCACCTGTTGATTCATTCAGCTTGAGTAAAAACTCTTGAGCTTCAAAACGTTCACCTGCTCTTCGACGACTTCCTGCCTGAAAGTGGCTTTAAAATGAAAACTGAGGAGCAGGAAATCTTTGTGGTGAGAGCGGTCAGGTGTTTCAGTTCCTCTCCATGGTGTCCCCTTTGACCTTTGGATGTCCTCTGTATGGACTCGCTAATGTAACACGATGAAGCGGCACTTACTGTAAACAATAAATATAATGGACACATAACCCTGTGTTTTAAATCCTTAAAAGTTAACCTCAAAGACTGAACGCCGACCTTGAATACCACAAGTAGCTATGATCGTGTTTGACAACGGGGTGCCAGATTTTACGCATGCGCACAAATAAAGACAAATGCTGTAGTTTGTCTATTTAAGTGGTTCCCAACACTGTTCCTTGAGGAACACCATCCTTTATGTTTCAGTTGTTTCCTGCTCCAACACACCTGATTCAGTGATTTAATTACTTCCTTTCATTCTGCAGAAGCCTGTTAATCACCCATTTATTAAAATCAGGTGTGTCTTAGCAGGAAACAACTAAAACATGCAGGATGGTGTTCCTCAAGGACCAGAGTTGGGAACCCCTGAGATGCACACTTGATTTAACAATATGAGACTCAAGGTATGGAAGCTCTTATATTCATAAGAAATTACTAGTTTTAATCTAAAACTAATGGTCAGGGTTCAGTTTTAGATTTGCTGATTATTAAATCGTCTGCAATTTAACCGCAGCTTTATTCATGGTGAGCTTTTCAGTTTGAAGCCAACCAAAACTAACACATTTTGCCAACAGACAGGCCACAGCTGACTCAAAATATGTGTTGAGGATGACTCTCAGGAACTACCACGCCAAATTTTAGCCCAACATTCATAAAATTAGCTGCATTATAGACATTTTTGTGGTGGCCATCTTGAATTAGGTTGACTCCTCAAGTTACTCAGTTGTAGCTCTGATGTGTGGTTCATGTGAAATTTTGCTGAAAGCGCAGACAAAAGCTACGGAGGAGGATTATTGCCATGGTGCAAAAAAATAAATTCTTAATTCTGAGAAAAAAAAAAGTCAGATTCTGAGATTAAAGTCAGAATTAAGGGGGGAAATGATTGCACCGTGGCCCTAATCCTGACATCTGATCCATACAAAACGACAGTTGTCTTTCACAGGTAAATATTGACTGACCCAATTTATTTACACTTGTTTGGATTAGGAAACTATCTGAAAAATGCAGCGGGGCCTGTCTACTTCCTGGTTTGTCTCTTGACCAGATGATTCTCTGCTTCACCTTTTTTTTTTTTTTTTATCAAAAACGTAATGATAATAAAAAAAAATAACCCACAGCTCCATAAAACATCATCCCTTGTGTTAAATTATAAATTTAATCTCAAATATTTTCCATTTTGAAGTCATAAATATTCAACGTATCGGAGCAACATGATAAAGAGCAATAAGGAAGAAATGTTTGGGTGTTGATTAACTCGAGCAGACTTTATCCTCCTCGGAGCGGAACAGCAACAAGAAACACGCTCACTTTGGTTTATTCACGTGTTTAAAACCAAATCTGCAGAGTTTCCTCTCCAGGTTCTTTGGTTCTGCAGGTTCTTGTTCAGTTTCTCTTCAGGATGTATGAACTTCCAGAGGAAGACCACGAGATCCTGTTCTCTGCCAAGGTAAACCTGGTTCCTACGTTCAAAAATCTCAACGTTAAATGTTTAAAATGTAGCTAAATGTGAGATTTCCCCCCAGCTTTTAGTTCTTAGAAACATTTCGTGTGTTTTCCTGTAGTTTCTGGGTCAGGTGGAGGTGGGCCGACACGCTGGACTTCAGGTCCTGGAAGAAGCGGTTCAGAACCTGAAGGTGCTTCCTCAGTTTCACATGATTACCCAGTTTTCCCCTGACGAAGTTTAATGAAACTCAGAAAGTAATCAAGTCAAATCAAACGTATTTAAAACGGCAGCTGTTACCAAAGTGCTTAACAATGAAATCAATGGCAGAAATTAAAGAAAAAATAACGAGATATAATTAAAAGCATTAAAAATAAGCACATAAAAAAACACAAAATCAATGAAATGCTAAATGAAATCACACATTAAATTAAACATCAAAAAACAGGTGAGTTTTTAGGCGAGATTTAAAAACAGGAAGTGAAGTGTCCTGTCTAATGTTGGGGGGGGGGGCAGATTGTTCCAGAGTTTAGGGCCCACGACTGAAAAAGTCTGATCTCTGAGCTTCAACCAAAAGCAGCTGGTCAGATGATCTCAGCACCCGAGAGGGAACCTACGGTTGAAGTAGGTCAGAGAGAAATGAGGGTGCAAGGCCTTTTATGCACTTAAAGGTAATTTTAAAATCAATTCTGACACACGGAGCCAGTGAAGGGAGGACAAAACTGGTGAAATATGCTCAAACCTACAAGTTTAAGAGCTGAGCTGCAGCATTTTGAATGAGTTGGAGACGTCCGACCTGACTGACCCCAACATAAAGAGCGTTGCAGTAGCTAAACCAGGTTTTAATGAAGGTACGGACTATTTTATCACGGTCGGATATGGTCAACACTGACTTAAGCTGAGCAATCTGCTTAAACTGGAAGAAGCTTTTTTTTGTAGAAAGAGTTAATCTGTTTATTAAACTTAAAGTCAGAGTCTAACCTGCCAGAGATTTGTAACGGTCTTAAGATATGGCTCAAGAGAGTCCAGGTTTACGGGATCAGAGACGACGGTAGAGCTAGGGCTAAACACAGTAACTTCAGTTTTCTGATCGTTGAAAATTAAAAACTGTGAAGCCATCCATGCCTTGATGTCATTAAGACATTTTAACAGAGGGTGAGTTGTGAAAGAACTATTGGCTTTTAACAGATAGCAGCGAAACAAAAGACCATGTTTCTTAAGGGAGCAGATACAGTGAAAAAAGAAGGGTTCCAAGAATCGAACCCTGCGGAACCCCGCAGGAAAGAGGCACTGAACCAGATAAACCATTACCAACATTAACACAAAAGCTCCTGTCACTCAGATAAGAACAAAACCACTCACGAGTAATCCCGACCCAGTGTTCTAACTGCGATATAAGGAAACTGTGGTCAACAGTGTCAAAAGCAGCGGTAAGGTCCAGGAGTACAAGTATCACAAACTGACCAGAATCATTTGCTAAAAGAATATCATTACAAACCTTTACTAAACCCTAAACAAGACGAGCGTGTACAACTGAGTCACGTTTGGGTTCAAGATGGCCGCCACAGCCAACAGCTAGGAAAACACTAAAGATGCTGATTTTTGATTGAATAATTCTCACGTTTGTCTGATGATATGCTTTTAGAGCCTCTGTCAGTAAAATATCTTGCAATATTTTGGACAATAATGCGTTTAAAGCAGTTTCATTTTGTCGTTTTTGTAATTAGGAACAAAACGTTCTTGTTAAAATCATTTGAAGCCGTTGCAGGAGCAGAAGGACTTCAGACTCATTGTTAGTCCTTCTGCTGGTTTAAAATGAGCAAAAATCGTTTTCTCTTTACTAAAACAAGATTTTATTCACTTTATCCGCTCGTATTTCTTTGATCCCCTCTCATTTCAAGACCCCAGATCAGTTCTCCTCAGAAAAGGCGGCAAAGAAAAGCAAGGTGCACCTTTTCCTGTCCATGAACGGGATCGACGTTTTGGAAAACAAAACCAAGGTTTGTGAAAGAAGCACTCGGTCGTTCCAGGGGTTTGTGCACACTTGAGTCTTGGACTATCAGGTGAAGCGTCCTCCTCGTCTTTGTCGTCCTCAGTTTCTCCTGTACTCCTGTCCTCTGTCCACCGTCTCCTTCTGTGCCGTCCTGCCGTCTTCACCCAAAGTTTTTGGCTTTGTGGCCCGGCATCCTGCGGCAGAGACGTACTACTGTTACCTGTTCCAGAGCAAGAAGTTTGTAAGTGTTTTCACTGCAACAAACTCTGGACAAAACCACACCAGGAAGCTAAATAAAGAAAACGACGACTGCACCCTGCCTCAGACAGATGTTCAGATGTCAGAGCCCCAGATGTGAATGTTTAACTCTGTTCAGGCTCACGTGCTGGTCTCGGTTATCGGCGACGCCTTTCAAGCTGCAAAAAAGGAGGAAAAGATCAGACGAGGAGGTCGAGATCTGATAGTGGAAGCACTCAGACACAAGGTTGGTCCTGTTGGAAAGTCCCCTCCATAAGGAATTACTTTAGCAACCCACTTTATTCTAACAGACTGCTAAATTTAATTTCCTGCAAACAGCTTCCAGGTTCAGCTCGTCTGAATTAATCAAGAGAGAATTGATTTAACAATTTCTCTGGTTATCTTCATTGAGCTGCGTTCTCTCTTTATTTCAGAATAAACTGCTGCAGAAGGAGAATGATGAGCTGAAACGGAAGCTTGCAGCAAAAAACTAGCTGTTTGTGTAAAGGTACTCTGACAGATATTTGTGATTTTTTTTTCTGTATTTTGGGATTATTACTCTGGAAAAAATGGAGAATAAAATAATGTTATTATTACATATGTTATTATTTTATTAGGCTTTCATTAGAGAATCACATTTATGAAAGGCAGCTAGAATCGGAGCATACCAAATACCTAAAACATAATAACTAAATAAAAGTCAAATTTGACTTTTTTTTCATCTTTTGAGGAAAAAACAATAAAAAAAATCTATCTATCTATCTATCTATCTATCTATCTATCTATCTATCTATCTATCTATCTATCTATCTATCTATCTATCTATCTATCTATCTATCTATCTATCTATCTATCTATCTATATATATATATATATACA